>NC_077228.1:66661310-67293810 GCF_027887165.1 Monodelphis domestica | reverse complement strand
ACACTGACATTTATAACATACTGGTATTAGGTCCCTTTTCATATTTTGAGAGTTATGGCTACAGACTACAAAGAAGGCTAATAAAATTAAATCTACTTGACTATTTTATTTAAGTTTAGAATGCTTATTATACTTTAATAGCTCAGGAAATTGTTTCATTATAAGATTTAGGGTTAGACTTAGTTTCCATCCCAACAAACAAGAAATTGACTAATAAGCAGATCCTGCTGCCTGTCTAGATAATGAAGCATGGCTCAAAGCAATATCTAGGAGTTAAGTTTTGGTGAGTGGTTTTTGGAAATGAAAAATACCTATTGAAAATGGATTCTGTTTCAACAATCTGTCTACATCGGCCTGGCTGTTGTTGAAACACGTCCATATGCATACACTATTTTTCTCATTTGTGGAAATAAAACTACCTCTAGCCATCATGTCTACCTGTAGGCCTTCAGTATTTGCTCTCCAGTGCCAGAAATGATAGAGCTATGCTTGCAGGAATGACAAAGTCTTGAGCAGCTAGTTTAAAAGGAAGTTCCATAGGAGGGTAGAGCCAGCATGGCAAATACTAGGAACATAGGCATTCAGGTATATACCTTTCTTAAGGCCATATGTGTAGGGTGTGCCCCAAGTAAAAATTCTTCACAAGTTCAGATTTCACTTACATTAGCTTCTCCCTTTTGCTAAACATGAGCTCTTTGGGAAATAGGAACAATGCTAAAAAATAATTCATACAGCACACATAACTGTCTAAGTCCTCAGGGTGACTAGCTTCTATGAGAAACATCTTAGAAGTGGGGAAAAACACAAAAACAGTACCTCCAAAAGGGGGACAGTCATAGCCAGGGGTTTAACTGCAGGGATATAATCTGGGAGTGAAAGCCAAATATGACAAATGTATTGTTTATGACTGCATAAGATCAGTGGAAAGAAACTTGAAAAAATAGGCAATTTTCTTTGACATGGTTTGAGACAATTTTTAAATGCACCAGTGGTTATCCACAATATTTTCCTTTAACTTGAAGGGAAAAATTTTTTAAAATACAGCAAAATGTAAAACCACATTTTTCAGAAAGCCAAACCCCTGAAGTGGGAAGAGTATTGGATAGCTGGTTGTCTATTGGCCTCTTTAAGATAATGAAAGTGAAGGACTAAAGGGAATCCTAAAATGGAGATTCATATGAAAAGGGCTTATTGTATCTCCTAACTCTGACAAGTTATTTAATATTTTCCACTTACTTATGACATACTTTTAAAGAGAAAACATGGACCCTAAACATCTGCTCCATTTGCAAAGGGAGACTTTTTTTTTTTAACAGTGAGAAAACATAAGAAATGAGAGAATTAATATAGCTAAGGAGTGTGGTTGTTCCTACCTCGACCTATAAATCAAACCTAAATATTTTGAAACTTTAAAAGATGACATGTCTTTCTTACCAAAGGCGACTTCATTTGCTGGTTTCCACCTATGGTGTTTTAATATCTAAATTATCATTTGAGCATTTATAAAATTTAATAAGATAAACATCTTATTTATCTACTGAATTTGGCAAATCTTCTTTTTGAAATAATTATGCATTGATTAATTTTGTGTTACCTCATACCCTATAGGTGTCTGCCTTGATTCCAAACTTCAGGAAATTAAAATTAAGCTAACATACAAATCATGCACACTGCTTTTGAAGTAAAGCTTTTCAGTTGACAGAATCTGATTTACTTATGCACAATATGAAATAGTATCATGTGACACAACTATTTATGAATATTTGGTCTGCTGTCCGGGAATAGCTAGCTCATAAAATTCATATTAGCTTGTGGAAGTTTCCTTCATACCATTCATAGAGTCCTCAATAGCACAAAATTCAGTGCTGAGCACTGAGCTAGTAACTGACTGGCTCAACTCCCCTTCTAAATTTCACCTTAGAAAAAGGGTGATTTTTAGGCCCTAATTTTCAAAGACTATTTTATGTTATGTCTGAATGTCCTGATCCTTTCTGCTGAAATCTCAGGGTGCTGAGGGAGCCTAATTTGGATCTGGGAGCGAGGTGACTTTAAAAGTTAGTTTCCTAGGTTGACAGGCTCACCCTTTAATTAGTGGTGACCCTTAATAAAATCTCAGCTTTGTTAAGAATCATTTGGATAAACAACAATAACAAAATAACATTCCAGGGCGGGGAGAGCAGAAAATAACACTCTTCAGTAAGGGAATTACAAATTAGCATGGGACTTTTGCCCATACCAAAACATAATAATAAACGGAATCGGTGTGAATGAATTCAAGTCACAAGATTTCTTCAAAGTGTGTGGTTGGTTAGCCCACTCACTACATAGTGGCAAAGGGACTTGATCTCAGAGACTGACTCATTTGTAGGAGTCTCCTGTCCTGCCTTACACCAGACCATGGCAGCCATCACAGTTATATACTCTAAAGTGAATGCCAAAGAAGAAAGACTATTTCTTAGACTCTGACCGATGTGGTGTTTGCCTCACTTTCAAATTCTGAAAGGATGCTGCTTTGTTCACTGACTGATTAATGAAGAACGAGCTTCCATTCACAGTTGTACATGAAGCAAAACAAGTCAGTAAAAGGAAAAGGTCTTTATACTATGCAAAGCACCTTATAAATTTTGAAAGCTTTGACTCCTAAGAAATCATAACAAAACCACTTCCCAGCAGGACTGTGAAAGGAAGGGGAGGGTAAGGGAATCTGAGCACGTAATTATGGAGCAGGCAGCAGCTTTAATAACAGACAACAGAATTCCTCTCACCCTAATTAGAATTTATGGAAAGAAGTTATACGTTGCATAATGTTACTATTCCTTATTACACAGGAATGCTATTTAATGGAAAACATCGTTAAAGCAAGTTCTTAAATTTGGAAAGGCCAAGTTCATTCATATGCAGGTAAAGTATATGTTCTCGAAATTCTCGTTTCCTGTGTAGGAAGCCTGCCTTGGCCCATGGCCCATGTAAAGATTCGATAAGGCCAGCCTTTTCATGGGTTGAAGCATTATGGACCTTCCCCAAAGATTGGAAATGCCACCGGCAATGTAGAATGAGGGATAAGTATATTAGTAAAACTGGTTACTTGCCTACAGATGTCCACACATGCGACTACTCATGATTTATTGCAATGATTATCATTAGTTGTTTTTGTATAATTCATTAGCAATTAGTTGCCATGCCAGAAACTTCACTTAGTCTAAAAGGGAGGATTCTAATGGACGGATTATAGTGGGACGAGTTGGTGAAGGAGGTGGTCTCCGGCTACAAAGAGAGAAAAACAAAGGTAAAGAGACAAGTCGAAACAGCGAGTGTGAAATTGCCAGTTTCCTGGGACAGTGAGAGTAAAAAGAGAAGCGTGCATATTCTCTTCAACACGGAGCACAAGCACTTCAGTCCATTACAAATAAGGCAAGGCAGCATCGCATTCGCCCAGCCCCTCCAAAGAAAGAGGCGGTTCACATGCAGGCAGCTTCTGAACACATCACGGCTAGCACACTTTGAACATTTTTTATGATCATTTCTCAGGTGGATGATGGTTTTTTCCCCTAGAGTATATCAACAATAATTTTGCCTCTTTCTGAGGTAGGCATTCTTCAAATGATATGCCCTGAGGAACTACTGAGGCACATAAGGCTCTTTATACCTATATGAAATGGCTCCAGAATCTACATTTGGATTCTTTAAAAAAAAACCCAACAATTTTGCTTTTGTTTGTTTCCTCCTCTCAGCTCTATCTTCGTATCCCTTAGGTGCCGAGAAGAACCAGGTGGCCAAGCTTTTTTTAGAATGGTCTAAAATAAGAAGTAAATGGGCATGCCTTATTGCTCTGCCTTGGAACCAATACGAGTATCGATTCTAAGGTGGAAGCTAAGGGTTATTCAATAAATAAAAGTAAATGGACTTAGAGTAAAGAGCTAAGAGCTTCTTCTGTGACTAAAGTACGTGTACATGGGTTTTTTGCCCTGTTTTTTGGCTATTCCTTGTTCTTAGGAGTGTTTCCAATAGAAGAGACTATTCGATCAATGAGCTGCAGATCATAAGGTGTTACTGTACTTAAGAAGCTTAGCCTAATTGATTGATCATTCCAAATTATTATGATTCCTTCCCTGATGCCAAGATTCATTTCTTAAATTGCATACTCTAAATGATATAATATTTATATGAATACAAATCCTGGGCACATTTTCTGGCATGTAGTAGCACTTATTCCCTTGCCCTTTCCTTCCCTGGGAACTCTCTATTGGGTGCAAATTATCCAGGTTACTATTGATATTTTCAAACTAAACTAAATTTGCCATTTACGTTGACAATTCTGATAAGAGCTGCCACTTTTCTTGCAATTCAGACCATAGAATTCACTTGCAAGTTGGAACATCACCTTGACTGTACCAAGAGCTGACACTGTTTGCTTCCTGAACAAGTGCCACAAACCACTTCCAGGACAAGCTTCACAAAACACGTCCTCTGTTAAGGGTGAGGAATGGAAAGAGAAATTCCCCTGAGGCTACCATAAGGTGTGTGTGTTGGGGAAGAGCTCCCATTTTGCTTGCTGTGTGGTACCTTCCTGTTTTGGTTAAAGATTCTCGCTC
The DNA here is from genome assembly GCF_027887165.1 of Monodelphis domestica. Classification (NCBI taxonomy): domain Eukaryota; kingdom Metazoa; phylum Chordata; class Mammalia; order Didelphimorphia; family Didelphidae; genus Monodelphis; species Monodelphis domestica. The sequence goes on along the minus strand of NC_077228.1, from coordinate 67,289,218 downwards.
ACTACGTGCCAACTCTGGTTATTCCAAGGCTGTTGAAGAGTTGCAAGTGCCATCCTCCTCTATATTTGGTATCCTGAATGAAGCTCTAGTAACCTACTTCTGGTTCTGACTGTGCTAAGGGTTGGAAGGTAGCCAAAAAAATGTGTTAGAAAAATATAGTCTCACTCATTACAACAGACCAGAAGAAAAAATGGGGGTCCCACACTAAAGGGTGGGGAGGACCACTGTGGATTAGGGGCCATTTTTTCTCTCAATCACTAGAACCAGTCAAATGCCAATGAGGATTCATATACAAGTTTCACAGCAGAAGGCCATCAGCTGAACTGGTGTTCTGAAAAACTCCTGGATTAGACTATAAAGTCCTGAGAAGTTTGTGCCCTGGTTCTATCCCTTAATTTGTGCCCAGTGACAATTCACTAACTTTTCTGAACCCTAGTCTCCTCAGTTATAAAATGCAAAGGAAAATATTTAACCAGCTTCTCATACTGAAGAAAGTTCTTTATTTTCAACTTTTTTCTTAAATCTTTACCTTCTGTCTTAGAATTGATACTAAGTATCATTTCCAAGGCAGAGCAGTGGTAAAGGCTAGGCAGTTGTAGTTAAGTGACTTGCCTACAGTCATACAGCTAAAAAGTATCTGAGGCCATATTTGAACCCAGGACCTCCCATCTGTAGGCTCTGCTCTCTATCTACTGAGCTTTCTAGATGCCCCAACTTTTCAACTATTAAAGTCTTATAAGTGTGAATAATAACAACAACAACCATAATGATAGAATTAAATGTAGAAAAGAATATTTAAGTTGGCAATAAAAGATTTTCGTCTTCTTTTTGTCATGAATGAGACTAATAAGCTTCTACCAAGTAGCATCAATAAATTAGTTTGACTAGGAAAACAAGGCCTCTTTAGAAAGTGGGCATGACTAATTAGAAATATTGACGGTTTCTTCCAGGCATTTCAAACCATGACTCTAGTTATATAATCCATGCTGTTAAAAACAACTTTCCCTTTGTGCCTAATTAAATGCTTTTAAAAATGGATGTCTTAAAGATTGACTCTATTTGCATCATTAATGTCTGCTTACATGATAAGCCTCAGGAGCAAGGCTTCTTAACCTGAGGTCTGTGAATTTATTTTAAACATATTTTGATAACTATATTTAAATGTAATTAGTTTATTTTGTGATGTTATATATTTAATTTTATGCATTAGAAACATAAAAATGAGAAGAATCCATGGAAGGGATTCACCAAGCTGTCAAAGGTTTTCACGATACAAAACAGATTGAGAATCAGGGGTTAAAGGGCCAGAGTAACTTGCATTTTAAGAAGGATGTTGTCAAGTTGGAGCATGTTCAGGGGAGAGTGACTAGGCTACTAGAAACCATTTTATATAATGATTCATTGCAGAAAATGAGGATGTCAGAGGGCTGAGAAGCACCTAATCCCTGTCTTCCAATATTTAAAGGACTTCTGCATGGGGAAAAGAGTTTGGATTTATTCTTTGTAGCTTCAGCAAGCAGAACAAGAATCAGCATATGAGCATTAAGGAGGCAGATGCTTATCTCAAAATAAAGAAGGACTTTATAATAATTGAAGCTGTCCAGAAATAGAATAGTGAGTTCCCAGTCACTGAAAGCATTTAAATGGATAATGCCTTTATCAATAATGTTGTAGAGATGACTATTCATCATGTAGGAGTTTGGTTGAGTTGGTTTTTAAGTTTCTTCTAACTTTGTGATTCTGGAGTTCTGGGGGCCAAATTTTAGTAAAGAGGGAGTGTTGAGAAAAGGGCAACCAAGAAAGTAAAAGGTCTTCATGGTTTGTGAGGGCCTGTGGAGGAAACTGAGTATTTAGTCTGGATAAGAGGAAACTTATAGGGATATGAAAACTATTATGTTATGAGGGGCAATCACAGGGAACAGGGGTTAGACTTTGTTCTGCTGGACCTCTCCTAAAGCAAGAGTGAGAACAGTGAGAGGAAGCAATAAAGAGCCCCAATTTGGATAATGCAAATTAAAAAAACAAACTTCCTAACAGTGATTAGCATCTCAGCAGCTCAGTAAGAGCTGCCTTAGGAAGCAATGGAATCCTTCTCTCATTACAGCTCTAGAGAAGCCAGGATGCCCACTTGTTTGGTGCATTATGGAGGACATTCCTGAACAATTGTGGATGAGATTCCGCAGTCTTGGAGATACCTTCCAGCCCTGAGATTTTGGATTCAGGTTGGTTTTATCAATACAACAATGCTAAGATTTTTAGCCCCCCCCCAAAAAAAAGAGAGAGAGAAAAAGCAAAAAAAAATCCTTTGGGGGGCAGCTGGGTAGCTCAGTGGATTGAGAGTCAGGCCTAGAGATGGGAGGTCCTAGGTTCAAATCTGGTCTCAGCCACTTCCTAGCTGTGTGACCCTGGGCAAGTCACTTGACCCCCATTGCCTAGCCCTTACCACTCTTCTGCCTTGTAGCCAATACACAGTATTGACTCCAAGACGGAAGGTAAGGGTTTAAAAAAAAAATCCTTTGAAGAACCACCAGAAAGAATGCAAATTTAATTTATTAAACATTTCTTAAGTACCTTCCATGTGGCAGACACTATACTAGATGCTGAAGATATAAAGACAAAAGAGAAAATAATCCCTGTCCTTGGGGGTTGTATGTTCTTCCAGGGGGCAACATGTCAATTAATCAACTAACAAGAATTTATGTGCTTACTATGTGCCAGGCACTTCACTGGTATTGATTTTTGTGTGTCATATCAATAATGTGATAGCCTAGGGAATACAAAGAAAATGGAAAACAGTTCTTGCCCTCAAGCAACTTATATTCTCTATGAACCACTACAAGCAAACGACTAAATTTGTCTATGATAGAGAGTACAGAGCAGGTGGAAGGCAATCTGAGAGGGAAGGCGGATTAGTAGTCTCTGGACAACTGGAGTTGGTGGGATTTGAGTTGAGTCTTAGGAGGAAAGCAGGGAAGTCGCCAGGTGGAAGTGAAGAAGGAGAGCATTCCAGGCATAGTGGGCAGTCAGTGCAAAGGTAGAAAGATGGGCAATATTTCAGGGTTACTAAAATAGCCAATGTATGGAGGAGATTAAGGTGTAAGAGGACTGAAAAGATGGGAGGAGGCAATCTCTGAAGAGCTAGTGAGGCCAAATAAAAGCGTTCATATTGTTTTTCTAGGAGATAAGGATCCCCTGGAGCTCACTGAGCAAGGGGGACATAGTCAGGCCTGAACCTTAGAAGAATTACCTTGGCAGTTGGAGGCTTTAGGTATTCACTGCCTGGAGAGGAAAGGAAGTAAACAGGATATTTAAAGCATGGATACAAATAGTTGGAAGGGTTGGGAATATTTAACAACAAGGGGGAGATCAGGAAAGACCTCATGTAGAGGATAGGATTTAAAGGGAGGCTTGAATAAAGCAAAGGATTCCAAGAAGAAGTGAATAGGGAAAATATCCAGACATGGAGACCGACAATCTGTGTGGGCATAGAGGTGGACACAGAATATCGTGGAAAAGAAAAGAAAGCACATTTCAGGTCAACCATGAATGTTCATTTAATTATTCCAGCTTCTAACCTATTCAAAGGCTTATTTTTTTTATCCACTATGCAATAGAGTTTGCTTTGGGTAGAGCAGTTATTAATTTTGCAACAACTGTTCCTCAGTTGCTCAGCTTTGTGATGGATTTCATTAAGTTGCCATTTTTATTGAAATAGAGCATCTTGTATCACTTAATGTTTTATTGAAACACTGTGTGTATGTGGTTGGTTCATACTTACTATAGGAGAACCATGCTTCTGCTTTCAAATCAAAGTTGAAAGATGTGAGACTAACATAATGGCCTTACAATTTGTAGCTGTAGGGTTGGGCATTGAATACTATTTTTGCACTCTACCAAATGTCACAAGAAAGGCAAATGCTGCTGCAGGGTGGATGGAATTGTGGATGAGTAGAATGGCTCCTTTAGTAAATCAGAAGTGTATGTTAGTTTCATTGTTTCATCCCATTCTCTTCCTCTGATTTATGGTGGTAAGAAATGAGGAAGTAAAATGCCAGTTGTCCCTTGAGGCCAATGACCCACTTTGGCTAAGCTAAGGTAGCTCTCAGCTTTTCATGGATATTGGATCAACTGTGTATAGTAAGATTCTAGTAGGACAAATTGCTTTGAATTTCAGGGAAAGTAACATGATTAAATTGGGGGAGATTCAAAAGTCCCACTCTAATAAGGATGTTTGTGGGTTATTATCACACAACGGAAATACGCGGGACAAAAATACTCGGGATCTGGATCCATAGGTCATGATTGATGAATACTAGATGGTGTCCATAGATGATGACTCTTCTTAAACAACTGAAAAAAAAGAATAATGACTGGAGGGGACCTTAGAATCCAAAGTTCAACTTCCTCTTTTTTCAAATAAAGAATCTTAAGATCTAGAGAAGTGAATTTGTTTACTTAAAGGTACACAGGTGAGTCAGTGACAGAACTATGATTTGAATCCAGCTCTTCTGCCTCCAGATCCAATATTTTTCCCCTGCTTTCTTCATACTCTTAAGAGTGGAAAAAAGAGGAAATATGTTAACTATATGCCGATGAAAGAAAGTGTGAAGTCCTATGGTTCTGGGTTCCTAAAAATGATAGCTTCAATATTGTCTTTGTTATTACTTAAATTCACATAATGGAGAAAAGAAGGGAAAAGCAGGATATAAGCAGAGTTTATTGCTGTAGATAGTATGCTGGACTTTGTGTTAGAAGATCTAGGTTCAGATCCTGTCTCTGACATTAGTTGTTCGTGAACTTTGAGACATGAACTTAACACCAACAAGTTATTTAACATCTGAGACTTAGTTTCCTTTTCTATAAAATTTGGGTCTCATTAAAAAGGTAGCAGCTAGTTTCTGGGATAAAATAAGGGAAACCATGATGGCCTGGCATAATCGTACATATAACCTAGATTTTTGAAAACAGATTTTTCTAAGACAAGAGAAGAAAGCTAAAGTGAACAACACAAAAAGCTAAATAGAAGTATCCATGGACTAAAATTTTCAAGAAGTTGTCCCCAAATGGACAGGAAATTCTCAAGAATGAAATCAACAAAAGGAAACATATCTAGTGAGGAAAAATAAATAGATTTTTAAAGAGACACAGGAAATGCTTTAATCTAGATTACATATATAGATATATATACACATATGTATATGTATAATATGTATATACACATATAAATGTGTATTTTAAATATATTTACATATATAAATGTGTACAAAGGAGGGAAGGACAAGTAAAAGAAGATAAATTCAGAAGTGTAGTAGGGTCCTGTAAAAAAATGTCAAAGGGGCAGTGAGGTAGCTTAGTAGAAGGATAATCAGCCCTAGAAACAGGAGATCCTGGGTTCAAATCTGACCTCAGGCACTTCCTAACTGTGTGACCCTGGGTAAGTAACCTAACTCCCCTCACCCCCCATTGCCTAGCTCTTTCTGCTCTTCTTCCTTGGAGCCAATTCCCAAGTATTTATTGATTTGAGATGGAAGGTAAGGATTTTTTAAAAAGCAAACAAACCAAAACACTAAAGCCATGAAGGCTAAAGATCAGAATAAGCTGAGGCTGATAATAAAGAAAAAGGACAATGATTTAATCTCTTTTGAATGTTTAGTGATATTAGGTGGAAAAAGTTCAAAAATGGATAAGGTCATTGCTTGGGGTGGACTGGATGCTGATAACTAACAACAAATAAGGAATGTGGCTCCTAATCCATGACAATTCCTGTCAATTCTAAAGTAAATAAACTAAAAGAAAAAGTAGTGTGAAACTTGTCAAAGATTTTAAGAAATTCAAAATAATAATAATAGCTAGCATTTACATAGGGTCTTAAGTTTTGTAAGGCACTTTGTAAATGTGCTATTTTATCCTCATAACAACCTCAAGGTAGGTACTATTATTGGTGTCTCTATTTTAGAGAGAAGGAAACTGACTTAAAAAACCCAACAACTTTATGAGTATGAGATATGGGAGGAGGAGAGGTAAAGTAAGGTACGAGTTGGTCTAGAAAAAAAGACATAAAGGTTTTAGTGAGCAATAAGCTCAATATTAGTAATTATTGTGATATAGCAGATAAAAAGATGAATGCAGCTTTGATTTGTGCTGAGAGGCATTGATTGCAGATATAAGGAAATGAAAGTCCCACTGGCCTTTTCCTTGTCTCTACTACATAATACTGGATTTGGTTTTGAGTACTAGTTTTGAAAAATAAACAATAATCAGGAGTGCCCAGAGGAAGGCAGTCAAGATTAGGAAGGCCCTTAAAAGCATGTCATAGAAAGAGCATTCAAAGGAATGGAGGATGTTTAGCTTGGAGATCTGAAGATTTGTCCAGATTGAGGGAGAGAATGATAGTGGTTTGTCTTCCAATATCTGAAAGTTTGTCACATGTTTTCTTTGGCTCCTGAGAACATAACTAGGAGCAAAGGGTGGAAATTGCAAAACAACAACAAAAACAGATTTAGTCTTGATGTAGGGAAAACTTCCTATCAATCAAGATGGCCCAAGAGTGGAATGGTAAGATACCCCTCATTAGAGGTCTTTTAGTAGAAGATAAATGACCAAATATGAAATTTGTTATAATAGGACTTCCATTTTGGTTATAGAGTAGACTAGAAGGAACTCTAGAATTCTGTGGTTCTGTAATCTATGAAGAAACACCTACCTCACAGAACTGTGTCAGTCTCAAATAAGTATGAAACATTATAAAGATGTCTGCTATTGCTGTTATCATTATTATAGAAGGAAGAAGAAAAAGATGGTGGGGATTATTTGATTTTAAGAAGTTGTCTTATATATATCTAAGATTAAGTTGTGGATTTAGGTTTCGACATGTTGAGGGCAAGGCTTTATCAAAGTGGCTGTTACTTCATTAACAATCTACAGGATTACAACAAATTATATGATATCAATAACTAGCAATTGCTTCTTTTCATATCAACAGAGATTAAGAATGTCTAATGTCAAAATTTTCCTCTGAGGATTGTAAGTGCATCTCAAAATTAGTGCAAGCCAGTGTAAGAAAATCCTTTATACGGTTTCAACGAGAGCCATAAAAAGGAATATATTATTAAAAAAATAGTAGGCTTCTTTTAGATAATGAGATCTTATTAAGCATTTAATGGTTTAAGTATCATTCCATTTGTAAAAATTTAAATTACTTGCAATTTTTCAATGAAGTCATGAGAAAGTAAGGAAAGCCTTTATTGAGCCTTGAACTGAGTATGGAGTAATTTTTCTGTAGCATTTAAGAGCTACTTTATAGTTTCTTTTCTTTATGTTAGGAAAATATTGATCCTCATAGATGTCCTTAAGTTATTTGTTAATGAAGTAATGTTAATGAATTTATTAACAATTAATGTGCACACTTCAGGTCTGCCTAAAAATTCTCATGGAGCCAAAAAAAGTAAAGAATTCATAGTGTTCATTTAGTGAGACAGCTGAATGAGCAGCCCATGTATTGGTTCCTTGGTGTCTTGCATAGGTAGGTATTGCAAATGAATAGAGATGGGATCCCAGATGGATTATATTTTGGAAATCTAATAGTATTATCAGGCTGCTTCATGACAGAAAGACCCATTTTTTCAACACTAATATTCTATAGGCTAGGAATCATGGAACACTATGATATCTGTAAGTGACCAAACAGCAAGGAAAAGATGTATGATGGGTATAAGTCGACTGTGTTATTACCCAGGATTATTTGGGAAGGTTCAGAAACAATGTCAGTGATGAAAGATGAGCCAGCTGACATCATAAAGATAATTAAATCACTGATAGTCCTAAATTGTTAGCTAATAACTTTCTAAGAAGACAGAGTTAAAAACTTTGAGATTTTCAGCACTCATGGATTTTTTTTCTGTGAAATCTGTTTCTACCTGTGCAAAGCAATTTAATGTTCAATGTGTGAGAATATCTTCACATGAAAATTGCAAGTTATTTGATGACAGAGACAATTTGGCACACTGTTTTGTATCCTTTCATAGCGTCTAAGACAATATTCTTTTTTGTACATGTCAGGAAATAAGAAAGAATGAATCATTCAATTAACAAGTAGTTTTCTGGTACTTATGAGGAATTAGGCTTTGTGACTGGTTTTGGAAATATAAAGACAAATATAAAACACTCTCTGCCCTCAGTACTCAATGAGTATTTAATGAATAAATATTAATTTAGAATAAACTTAATTTAAAATAAATCTGAGTTTTCTCTCTAAGAGAAGACAGTTTTAATGTAGCATTTAAAGTTTCAGAATATTTTTATTTGGTAATATTCATTCATTCTTTCAGACATTTACTGAAAGCCTACTATATATGAAGCACATAAGATTATACTAATTCCCATATTGGAACTGAATTTTGGTCCCTATAATACAAAGTTTTCCTAGCCACCAACCAACAGCATAATTGCTCCCCATGACATGACCTTAAAAAGTTTGGGAGGTGAGGGCAGCTAAGTGGCTCAGTAGATTAAGAGACAGATTTAAGAGATGTTAAATCTTGGGTTCAAATTTGGCCCAAGACATTTCCCAAGCTGTGTGACCCTGGGCAAGTCACTTAACCCCCATTGCCTAGCCCTTACCATTTTTCTGCCTTAGAACTACTACTTAGTATTGATTTTAAAACTGAAGGTGAGGGTCTAAAAAGTTTGGGAGAGGTATGTAGCTCAAATAAGTGTATTGAGTTTTAATTAACTTTTATAGGTATGCCACTATAGATTGCTCTAAATCTTTATTAAAACAATTTATATTTTCACTTTCCCTCCACTTCTTAGGGGATAATGAATTTCTACAATATTTGATGTTTAAACAGTACTTCCTCTTAATTGTTCTAAAATTAGTGTCTACCTCACTGCCTAACATGGAGGATGCATTTAATAAATACTTAGTGATGATTACTTGATTGATTTTATTCTTACCAACAAACAAGATTTGGTTGATGGAGTAGAAATGATGACATTCTTAGTGGGGTAACTGACCAATCAATCCATTTTAAAATTTGTGATGAAGAGTTATTCTTGAACTTTTTTTTTTTTTTTAGGTTTTGAGAAAATAAATTTCAGAGAAAATATAAATGAGATTCTAAGGACAAAAATCTAAAGGAGAAACAACTCTAGAATGTATGGAAGGATTTTATTCAAGAGAATAAAATTCTGAAACTAGAAAGAGAAATAATTTCATTGAGAAAGAAAAAGTAGTTTTATAAAGAATTGAATGCATCAATTCCTCGTGCATGGAATTTTGTGGTGGAGGACTCTATAAAATAAATCAAAATTGGTTTAATACTAGGATAAATTTTGACCAGTTGTGACAAGCTGACCAGTTATGATATTTAAATACTAATAGAGGTATAGCCTACTTCAATAATATCAGAAATATGGAAAATCCATATTTACAAAAGATATATTGGAGAATAGAGAGGACTTTTGTATTATATATGTTTTATACAATATAACATATTTTGATTAATATGTATTATACACACATATTGTATAAGAAATAATTCCCCTAGTGCAAAGTGTTTTATAGATCATTAGTACAAAAAATTAAATGGTAGACTGGGCCTACAAAAAAGTTCATAGGAAAAATAGAGGTCTATGAGAAAGTTAAAAGTTAAAGTCTAAGTATCAGGAGCTATTATTATTTATTTGTCTCTGCTTCAGAGATAAATATCAATGAAATGATTATGTTAACCAATGGGAAAATGACTAGGTTTGCAAAAGAACCCAATAATTCCAAAGCAAAACAAAAACTCCCAAATCCAATCATCTTATTTAGAACTTTTTTTTTTAAAGGAACACAACAATTGAATATATAGCAAGATAATGGTAGCCATAAAGCATTTTGACTAGTGGAGATCTCTGTTGTGATCCTTAACATCTTGCTTAATGTAGCCTTCTGATGGAAGAATGTATGATTGTTCTTATTGGGGCTCCTGGGAATAGAGTGCAGGAAAACATTCAAATGCTAGGAATGATCTCCATTCCCAGGGTAAGAATCATTCCTAGGCTGGGATCTACCTGAAAGGAGGCTTAAGACTATGCTAAGCCCTTAACTTTGCCCCCAACCTATTTTTTTTTTCCTAGGCTCACTGGACATTTATATTAGGAAATATGGCCAGACTGCCTTTCTCTCTCTTTCCTCACCTCTTCTCCCTTAATCTCTTTCAGTCTGTGCATTTGGATTGACTGTCCCCCATGCTTGGAATATACACTCTTCTTTCACCTTAGCCTCACAGAATCCCTCCTTTTGAGATGCAGCTCAAGAACTCAAGAACATTCTCCAAGAATGAAGCCTTTCCTGATCCCCTCAATGCAAATGCCCTCCTTCTCAAACTACCTTCTATTCAATTACTTTGTATTTATTAATCATTTTAATATGTATTCTGTATATACTTATATGAATACCTGTCTTCCCTCTTTACAGGGTAAGCTCCTTGCAAGTAGGCATAGTTTCCTTTGTTGACTTTGTATCCCCAGCACCTAGCACAGTGCCCAGCACACAACAGGTACTTAATTAATGCTTCTTGATGGTTGATTTAGTTGTAGTTTCTGGACAGAAAACAAGGTACATGAATTCTTGGGGAAGGCTAATCTCTTGAAAAGATGAACAATTTTTTTTTGGACAACTTAATGTCGAGAAGAAGAAGAAAAAAAGGGAAGCTTGGTAAAAAAAAAAAGCTAGTTAACTGTGAAATCTACACACAAGAGTTGTCAATTAAACTGAATCAAGAAAGATGACAAATGTGGAAAGAGCAAATGTGTATGTTGCATCAAGTAATGGCGGAAGGTGATTGAGAACAGTGAGGCTATACAGATCACATTTTGAGCACAGTTAACATTTTCATTCCTATCATCTTGAGAATGTAAGATCAGCAAAATACAACATGCTGGCCATGTACGGTGGCTCATGTGTGGGATTCTTGCTATTGGAAGACACCACGGCTGGTGGATTGACTGAGCTTGGGAGTTTTGAGCATTCATAGGGCTAAATCTGATTGGGGTGTCACACAGGGTTTGGTATGAACACGGTGAACCCCTGATGGTAGCGGGCCAGCAGGATACCCAAGGAAGGGCACCCTGACCTCATTTGGAACAATGGAGCAGGTTAAATCTTCCATCTTGGTCAGGATTGGGATTGATTCCATGAATGGTCATGCACTTACCCAAGCTAAAAAGTGGCAGAGTTGGGAATCATATCCCAGGCTTCTAACCCTTACCCAGTGTTTCCCCCCATCTGGTGATTTTTTAATACTACACTGACCAAAAGAAGTTTTATTATATTCATCAAAATGGGATTTTGGTTAGGATCAGGTCTTGTGGATTATTTTCAAAATAAATTCCACTAATTTCAAAATTTTCCAGCAGGGGGAGTTCTAAGATGCTTCAGAAGAGATTTTGAAAAGTTTCTCCCCCAAAGCAAACAGAAAAACAAACAGAAAGGCAGTGTGCTTTGCTAGCTGCCATATCGAGAGTAAATATGTGACTAAGCTCAATTAAATGTTTAGTCCCAAACCAAGCAATGATATTGGGAGAGACAGAATGGTCCACATTTTCTCTGCTTCCACCAACCTCTTCTTTCTGATGTAGTCAAACTGGGTTTGGATTTGCTATGTTAGCTATTAGCAGGGAGTAAAAGGCCGATTTATGAGCAGATCTGGAGTAGAAGTAGAAATAGAATTTCCTTCTGAAAATGTCATGCTGCCTCTAAGTAATTCTTAGTCAGAAAAAGGTCTCAAAAAAACAGCCCTTGAAAACTGAATTTTCAACATGTGGCAAAAGCACTTCTGAACTCTGGAGAATTCAGTTCCATTTACTTAGTGGCTGGCTGGCCTCTCTGTCTTTTTTTTTTAAAGGAAATGCTATGTTTGTAAAAGTTAGTGCTAAAAGGGCAGAGATCATATGTCCCTTGGGTCATGTAAAGAGTCTGGAGAAAGAATCAGAGGCTTCAAACTAACACACATCAGCTCGGTTACAAAGAACTCACCAAAGAAAATGGTATAGATTGTACAAATGTAACACTTGCTGACATTCTCTCTAAGTTTTCTAGTTCTGTATACTTTTGTGAGAGTGAGTTGGGTGGGTCAGTGAGTTTAGGGAATGATAGCAGTAATGAAGACGTGATACATTTTCAGCCGATTTCCTCGTCCTCAACCCAGGACGCTAATAAGAAGTCAAGCCTTTTGTTTTATGTCTTAATATGCATACACATTCGTTGTTGTTGGTTTAAATAAGTGTCTACAAAAACTCTAGTTCCTCCAGTTCAAACCAAAAGTCACTAAATAAAGCAAGTCTAGACTGCAAAATCGATGAAAACCATATGGGAGCCTTTTAGGCATCTCCCTTAACAAAAACTGCCATCGTCCTGGAGCCATATTCCACAAAATATGCTTTCAGAAAAACATTGCTGTAATGACCAGGGGAGGTCCTCGAGGAGAAAATTGCTGGACTTTGGGAAAGAGAAGCCAAAAACACGTACAAATAAAAGGCTTTCATTTTCTCTTCTCTCATCTTCCACACATACCTTTCCTTAAACATCATTGATGCGAAAAGGTCAGATCATAAAAACAGCTGAAATATCATAGATAGTAAATTTGATAGCATAATAGGATTTCTATATGTCTAGAGTATAAGGTAAATTTTTAGTTTTTTAAGAGGAGCACAATTAAGCTTCATAATTCTTGATTCTACTGCAGAACCTCTGGGCAATAGATCTCTAATACTGGATGTTGCATGAAGCCAAAAAGGGACTGGGACATTTTCTTCTACTCACTACCTCATTGTACTTGCCTGCCAAAATGCAATGAGAAGGCAGGTACCCGACTAACATCAGGAACTAAAGGAAAAGAGAAGGGGGCCCATAATTTTAGAAGATGCTACTAAATTGAGGGGCAAAGGAAAGAAGAACAGGGAAAGAATAAAGTAGAGGGTGAGATGAGAAAGGGCTGCAGAAGAATATTCTCATGAATTGTCCCTTATGTTGGAGATGATGGAACAGTGATCCCTATCATCACTTCCTAGTCTTTCCTCAAATCTTTATGTATCATTTTCTTACTATATATTTTTGCATAGTAGGTAAATAAGAAATAGGACAGCTGGTGCATTATTGGTGCAATGGATAGAATGCTGTGCCCAGAGTTGGGGAAACTTGATTTTCCTGAGTTCAGATCTGGCCCAAGACACTGACTAGCAGTGTGACCCTGGGAAAGTCACTTAAACTCTGCTTGCCTCAATTTCCTCATCTGTAAAATGGAGTTGGAGAAGGAAATGGCAAACCACTCCAGCATCTTTACCAGGAAAGCCCCAGATCAGGTCGTAACGAATTGGACATTGCTGAAAACCAGCTGAACTGGGGCAGTTAGGTGGCTCAGTAGTTAGAGAGCCAGGCCTGGAGATGGGAAGTCCTGGATTAAAATCTGGCCTCAGACACTTCCCAGCTGTGTGATTCTGGGCAAGTTACTTAACCTAGTTACCTAGCCTTTACCACTCTTCTGCCTTGGAACTGGTACTTAGTATTGATTCCAAGATAGGGGTTTAAAAGAAAGAAAAAAAGAACTGAATAAGAAAGAAGCAAATACTAAATAAGAATTCTAAAGGTAGAAGTAATAAAACAGATTGTAAATGTTTAATGTTATGGGTACATATTTGCAAGTTTTAGAGATCCATTTGTAAACTACTTCTTTTATCCCATTGTGGCTCTCAGGAAAACACTAGTGGAATCATTTATTCTACAAAGAAAGAGACTGAATTTTTTTTTTCAGGGTCTCAGTCCTAAGAAGGAAAGACCTAGGGATTTGGGAAGGTAAAGCCTCTATATTTAAGAGCATTTGCCTCTGAGGACAGAAGTTAGATGTAGTTAGAATGTTATGCTTGCTGAATATATATTAGTTAAGCAAAAATATGAAGATAAATTGGTCTCGCCTAGACAGTAAAAAAAATTAAAATTGAAGCATCTAATCACATAACCAAAGTTTGAGGAGTGGGGAAGTACATTCAAGTACATTTATTACATCTATTAAAATGAATTTTTAATATGACTTTAGAGATCTTAATCATTAATATAATTTGTTAAATTAGAATGTGATAGTTTGAAAAAATTATATATTACTCTCAACATTCCTGAGAAAGTATATTTATAAAACCTGATAAACTGAATATTGGGTAAGGATATTGGAAGTAGAATGGCACAGTGTAGAAAGTCTCTGCAAGGGAATCAGAGACTTGTTTTCAAATTCTGATTCTACTTCTGACTACTTATGTGACCATGGGAGAGTCATTTGTCTGTGGACCTAAGTTTCCTTGTTTCTTCCAAACAAGAAGATTGGACCGAGTGATCTGTACGATCCCCTTCAAGTTCTGAATTATGTTTCTGTGATTTTTAGGGTCCAGGGAATCAACAGGAAATCATGGAACAACAGTGATTACTCCAGTCACCAACTATATTGATGCTTCCTTAATTTTCCATCTCACAAAGCAATCAGTAAGGTGGAATTTTTGTCTGATAAGGTATTTTTACATCAACTTATTTCACATTTCCCATCATTAGTAAAAAACAAAACATTCTCCTGATCATTATAAATAATAGTGGTGGTTTTTTTCCTTTTACATTTTTCTTCATTTACTAACATAAAAATATGAATTCTGATAGGGATGTGGAGATCTGATTGCTGCAGTGCTTTGACTTCCAACTATGAAAAAAAAATCAGTCACTTTCAAAATTGATCTTGAGAATAATTTCAAGGTGAATCAACAAAACTGTATAATACATTATATGGTTTTCACCAAGGATACTAATACTCGTCTTAACCATTTCAGTTGGACAGTGTGAAGAAAGTGCTTTGCAAACTTTAGGTACTATAGATATATGAGATGAAAACCAATACTCTCACAATTTGAATAAAGCTTCTCTTAGAATCACTGAGATAGTAAAGTTCTTGGAAATGTCTTTCCCGTTCTTCTCATACGTACTGGCTATGAGTCCTGGACCTGTCACTTCTCCTCAAATTGCCAGAGGGCAATTCCCAGAGCCTCTAAGCTAGAGAGAAATTCCTATTGTCATGGAAAGAGGGAGTTTCCTCAACTGGGAATTTCCTTCTCCAATGAAATTACAGGCTTTAAGAGTTTGCATGTAGAGGTTGGGGTGGTTGGCATGGCACTTGTATGGCTAGTGATTTGCAAACCCTAAAGCACTACTGACATGTGACTTATTGATCATCTCGTTTGTATGATCCAGTTAACTTCTTTCTTTTTCTCTCTCTTTCTTTACCATACATTTGGCCCATGTTACTTTTTACTGACCCTTCTATCAAAGAAGAGGTAAGGCATCGAGTTTTACATGTCTCATCCATTACAAATCTCATTTTGATTTTGATTAGAATAATTAGAATATGTTCTTTGAACCATTTTTCAAAATCTGAAATAATTTACAAAATGGAAAGGTGTGCTGGTGGCCTGGGGCAAATCTAGGTGACCCATTTCCCTGCTTAGACTGAACCACTGAGGATTTGAGGCACTGGCCCTTTTGAGTGGCCCCAAAGGAATGTTCTTTCTGTACTAAATACATCTCCAAGACCTTTGCTTCTACTTAAACAACACTGGATGTTTACTATTAGTTGTGGGAGCAGTATAGAGAAAATCCAGCAATTTCAGGCACTCGTTATTTGTAGTTTTTGCACACCCTGTGGCTGTGATGCCTGAAGAGCAGCCAAAAGGAAAGAAAAGAGGTCACACCAAGTTACAGCATTGCCTACACTGGGAAGTTGCCTAAATACCTTGTGGCTTCAGACTTGCCCTCTACAGAAACTCTTCTAATTTTGGATCATTGAGCCATGTGACCCTCGCCCTCATCCAATTGCTGGTAATTTGGCATCCATATGCAGTCAGATCTCTCCAGCCTTACTCCTTTCCCCTCTAAACTCTGGCCAGGGCAAAAAGGATCCAGTGATTTGGGTTCCCAAGATTCCATAGCCTAGGTGGATTCTCTCTGGCAACCAAAGGGTGTAAATATGTGTTTCGACCGAGACACACCCACAGAGGAAACTTACTATATGTAGACATGAACAAGCCCAAGGCTTTCCATGTCAACTGTTTTAAAATTCTACATTTAGATAGCTATAAGATTGTGACAGGCAGACAAAAGCCACTCAGCCCTCAGCTTCTTTTTAAGCCCTTTCCTTGTATGACTGGAGGTAGGAACCTAGAGACATAGGGCTTTGAGGGAAGGATCCAGCATCTAAATGTTCATTTTTGAATATCCTGGTCGTTATTGGTTAAAGCAACTGCGGTAAGCTCTATTTACGTTTTGCTTCTAATTTTTCATAAGATGTGAAAATTCATAAAGAAGGGAGACGACGACTCTGACTGCCCCTCTGGGAGCCTGGTCCTTGGATGGACCTTAAGGGATAAAAGGCTGCAATTCAGCATGTCATAAAACTCTGAAAGACTCATTGGATCACAGCTAGAGCTGATGGAAACAGAATGTCTGAAAAACTCTGAATTCATTCTTTTGTGACAGGGAGGGAGGAAAAAGTGTGGCAATCACATCCCAGAGCTGTGTGTCCACCACGGTCCACATTTGCTTACAGGCTGGCCTTTTAATTTTTAAGCTGACATCCACTTGTTTATAGGAACATTCAGCAGATTCCAACTGGTGACAATTTGCTGCTGACTGGGCCACAGGAAAAAAATAATTCTTTGACTGCATATTCTGCTGGGCACGGAGGGCTGTGCCAAAGTTCTGCCTTGGCTGTCTTCCTCTATCAATCAGGTGAGACCCAGGGCAAGGCTAGGAATAGTTAACCTCTGGAAAGGCTTTCCCTCCCTTTGTGGAAGCCAGCCAGTCAAAGCCCCCCAAACAGAACAATGAAAGGGCTATTTGCTATTTCTTGTCATGGAACACGGAAGTCAGTTCTGTTTAGTTAACCCAGTGCCAGCTACCTCTGGGCTAACAAGGGCATATTGTTGTACTCCAAGTTGCCTGTCTGCATTTGCGTTCCTTTTGCTTTGACGCCTGTGAAATACAAACTATAGTGTTGTCATTTCTTATTCTCCCCTTCACCCTCCACGTTTGATGTCCGGAAAAACCCTTTGTAGAAAGGCCTTTTAAAAACAGTGGCGAAATATCTAGTCTACCTCAGCGATCTGCCAATACTCCCCAGTTCTGATCTCCTCTAAACGTGCAGTTCTGTTCCTGGGCCAGCCTCTCCTGAGCAGTCTCTCATTCTCAGTTGTTGCAGGATGGAGATATTTGTGTCAAGCAGAAAGTTCTCAAGGCCCAAGAAGGAAACCACCAAACTAATTTTACTGTGAATCAAGTTTTGAAAGCAAGACCTAAAATGGGAAGGACTATTAAATTAACCTATCGGGTCACCCAAGCTGTATCACACTAGAATCTAAGGGCAAGGTTTCCTTGAATACTTAAAGGAGTCCAGACTAAACTGGCCATCCTCTTGAGGGAATAATGAATGACCCCTTTTCTATTTACAAACTAGTATATTAAGTTGTATTAGGGTCCTAAATTATCATGGCATTTAGTTATAAGCAGGGTTTCATAAATTCTGTTTCACAATAATCTTGTGGAGATTCATTAAATATTAGAAATTGAACAAATCAAAGTTGGGTTCCTGATCTCATTCTTGGCAAGTCCATCTCATTGTTTGTTTTTAATTAATTATTTTAAAGTGTAACTAAAAATAAAATAAAAATAAAAAGGTATCCCTCTGAACAATTGGAATTCTTTCTTTCTTTCTTTCTTTCTTTCTTTCTTTCTTTCTTTCTTTCTTTCTTTCTTTCTTTCTTTCTTTCTTTCTTTCTTTCTTTCTTTCTTTTTCTTTCTTTCTTTTTAAGAGAGAGTGGCTAAGGAAGTGGAAAGGTCATAGCTGAAACCAGAAGTCAGGAGCTGAATGTGAATCATTTGTCCAGATGACAACAAACTGTTAAAAGAAGCCATAACTGTAGAGGGCAGCTGAGGAGTAAGAATAACTCCAGGATACCTATTGAGGAGGGATCAGCATAGGCTAGTCACAGAAGCAACTTTGTCCATATACCCTGAGCCCACAACTTTAAAGTTCAGCAGCTTCGTCCTCCATGGAACCACAACTTGATGTTAGGAATGCAATGGCATGTTCATAAGAATCGTGGGTTTGTCCTTACTCAAAATTTGGGGGACTGGCTGAAAAAAAACAACAACAAAACAGAACAAGGAGACCTTATCCCTAGGTGGAAACAATCACATGTAAGCTGTCATTAAAATCCACGGTTAACTTAGAACAAAAGAGATACTTCAAGTCAACAGATGCCACTTGAGTCAATACTAAAGCAACTTTTAAATAACATGAAAAACAAACTCTAGGTAGAATAAACTGGAGTTCATTACTGGTGAAAAGGAACATCAAGACATTGTTGTCTCTTCCTTCAGAAGTATTTATATCAGATTTCCCCTGGGATCACGTGATTAAAGACTAATTTACTGAGATTGTGCGACTGGAGTGAGGAGGCCCCCTGACCAAGTGTGCCAAGTGAGTCGGGTTAGTGGAGTCATGAGATGGGCTTGTTCTCCTCTTCCAACTTGGTGGTTCTAAAACAGAACTCTGAGACCAAAGGGCCATCCTGATTGGAGCCTTATGAATAAAGCAGATGCAGGACATGATTTGGTCTTCAGCCTTAATGGTTAGACACCGGAAGTGATCAGGCCCCACTCTGTGTGGTCTTATGTGGAGATTAAATTGGACTAGAGGGAAAATCCTTTGAGATGGTCCAACGTAGCCGTGCTTAGAGAGGCTTCTAAGACGTGAGTGGGGCTAGAATGTGTTCAAAGAAGGCAGCTCAGTGATTGTTAGCAGCGTTTTAGTTTTGGCTCCATGGAGACGGGAGCGAGGAGGTCAATGAAGAAGTCCTCTCTCCTCCTCGTCCTACCTCACCCTTCTATTCAGATCCTTGTAAAACATCTTTAGAGCAAGGAAAAGGGAGAGGAGAGGAGAATACAAGCCAGTGAAGGAATGAATGCCAGAGTCAGCTGTCGCCAGGAACAACACACTCGGATTCAGTTAATTTGTTCTGTTCATGGCCAGGCTGTGATTCCCAATAAACTAATTTTAAGAAGCTGTGACCAAGAATAACTCTTTGAGAACTAAAGCGAACACTTGATGAAGATTCTGGTCTTTGAGGAGGAGAACAAGGTCATAACGGGCCTCCGCAGAGGCAGTTAGGGCTCCTCTGAGCAGGGAGACAGACAGCTGGATTTCCCCAGCCTCGCTTTATTCTCTTCAGAGGAGCTGAGCTAGGGGGAAGGGAGGAGGGGATAACCCAGATCTCCTGGCAACAGAAAATGTTTTACAAATCATAGACACTGCACAATCAATTTACTCACTAAGTCAGCACCCACATTCGTAAGCTTTGTTGGGAGAGACTCTCCCCGATTCAGGTGGGATTAATTAAGGCAGGCACACATCATGCAACGGTTTCAGCTTCCTCACAGAAAAATTCAGTGTACATAAACCAAAACAGCTTGAGAAGCAGAGAAAAGAGGGGCCAAAAATCACTCCCCCTCCTCTCTCCTTCCTCTCTCTCGTACATCAGAATGGAAAGCAATTTGAAGAAAGAAAAAGAGAAACCCAGAACACTCACGAGCTCTTTAAAACTACAGATAACTGTATAAAATTTGATAAAATTATGTTTTCTCTTAAAAAGCAAGGTCACGACTTGCTAACAAAGGAGCGGATTTCCCAGAAGAAAAGTAAGCAGAAGCCCACACTGAATCCCCTCCTTCCAAATGCTGTTACTGCTTTCTTAACAATATTAAAGGCCAGCAGCGAATGTGCAGGACAGTATTTGTGCTGCCTTGTCTGTTTCAGAGAGAAGAGAAGAAAGGGCTTTCAGTGAAGCAAAAAAAAAAAAAACCAGCTTGAAAAATGAAACTTCTTTCTCAGAAAGGGAAGTTTTGTTGTTGACCTGGTTATGATGGAGAATATCACTTAGGTCTTTTTCATTTGTCTCTTTGAGAAGAGAAAATTATGGCAAATCCATCAAGGAAAAGGGAATATATAAATAAATAAAACAGTAGTTAAGTTTTAGGAATGTCCCTCAACCTTTTTTTTTTTTTTGAAATCTTAAACCCCCTTTCTGGCATGCATTTGTTAGGATTCCTACTCTGGCTTTTTATTAAAAACAGACGTTATGTGGCCAGGGCGCTTCATCTAAAACTGAACTTTTAGTGGGTATAAGGATTCTGAAATATTCTGTCTTTCAGGTGACTCAGTCCCTTACAGGACTTTTCATCTCCACTCACTGAACTGATGAGTAAATTTGAAGCCTCAGGAAAAAAAAAGAAATATATATATATTCCTGCTTCAATTATATTAGGTTAAATTCTTTATCGAATTTATTCTTTTAATGAATGTTGAATATAAATAATAAATTTATTTTTAAAAAGAGTGGAGAATACTTCCTGGCTTAATGGGAAAATACTCTTTTGATCTTTTCTTATGATGATATTTCATTAAAAGTCTTCACTTAGAGCTGATTATGTCTTCTGGCTGATTAATAAAACTAAGTGTATTGTTGAGGGGAAAAGAATTTATCTACAACCTAACATAAGGTAATGGATCTATGATGAGGCCTTTCTAGAATTCTCTTTTATGGTGATTTTTAATTCTTCTCTGTCTCTCCAGTGAGAGCCTTTTAAACTCAATGGCCCCCTTCTCCAGCCATTCCTTTCCCCGCCAGCAGCACAGCCATAAAATGATGGGCTACTGCAGCTTTTTCTGTGAGGTAGGAAATGCCATGAGTGGCTCCACCTAGCTTAACAAGTCAGTTTAGGATTCAAAGGATTATGTTCAGACATGCTTTCGGCAAGCCATCTTATCTGCAACCAAGAAGTAAAGCAATCATGCGAGACAGACAAGACAGGCAAGTTCCATGCCAAGGCTGGGCATTGCTGGGTTGCTATGGTTCCTTCTTAGAGTGACACAGACAGAATCCTGGACTTCAAATTCTCCTGGGCTGCAGGGCTCCTCTCCCACCCTTCTCTGAACCTCCTCCATCCCCTGATGACACAATGGCAGGCACTGTTTTCCTATTCATCTGAAGTCTTCCAAAACCAACAATTTGTAGACTGCATATTGCTAGTGTGTTCCTGTGAGGATTAGTTCTGAAACCTCATTTTTTATATTCAAGGGAAATTCTTTTGCATATTTTTGCTGAGGTTCCCATGCCAGAAGAACATTTCAGCTGAACCTGGAGGGGATTGGGATGTGGCTAAATCAGTAAAACATTCTGGGATAATGGAGCATTCAGCCACAGTGCATGTGTCTTTCTTATCACATTAGTTCTAATTGTTTGAGACCCTTGAGCTAAGCATTCCTTTATCCTCCTTGTTGCTCCATTTCTACCTTGAATAGAAAAATACAATTGAAGCATCTTATCTGAGAGGGAAGTAGTATTAGTCAACTTTGACAGGTGGCCTGGCACATCTAAATTCAAGTATTTTCTCTTTTTAGTTTACATTTATATTCTCATATTTCTTTAAGAAAACACAGGAAAATTTTAAGCCAACAAAAGTAGTATTTAATACCTAGTCCATTTGTGCTACCTGTATTTATTTTCCTTTTTCCTTTCTCCCCCCTTTCCCTCCCTCCTTCCTTCCTTCCTTCCTTCCTTCCTTCCTTCCTTCCTTCCTTCCTTCCTTCCTTCCTTCCTTCCTTCCTTCCTTCCTTCCTTCCTTCCTTCCTTCCTGCTCTTACCTTCTGTCTTAGTATCAATATTAAGCATAAGTTCCAAGGCAGAAGAGTGCTAAGGGCTAGGCAACTGAGGTTAAGCGATTTGCTCAGGATCACACAGCCAGGAAGTATCTGAGGTCAGATTTGAACCTAGGACCTCCTGTCTCTAGGCATGACCTTCTATCCACTGAACCACCTAGCTGCCCCTATTATTTTTATTTCTAGAGTTTGAGACTAGGCGACTGGCCCCTTATGCTTGGAGATTTGCAGAATTAAGGTACTGTACAATTTTGAGCAAAACATCATGTAAATCTGTTTTTAATTTGTTACAATGTTTGATTACATATGATATTCTTTTTCTTATGTGTCAGAATACTATTTTCATAGAATGTTATGTTTATGATAAAATATTTAACCATAAAGATTTATTTACACCTTTGAAATATTCTTATTCTTATTAATTTTATGTATCTTGAGATAAAATATTACTTTGACTTTGAAGAATATGTACTTCAGAAGTCATTTTAATGACCTCAGAAAGTTACATTCTGGGATTCATCTGGAAATTGGGAAGGCAAGAGGATCACACAGTGCTGCTCTCCACATTAGAAAACAAAACCAAAACATGTAGCCTACAGAACCCCCACTTCTGCTCTTCTCTCTCACATTGCTCAGCTCTATTCCTATGATGAGCACCTGCCACTGTGTCACTCAGACGGACCAGGTTTTCTTTAATTCTGTTAGTAGACGAGATATTTTAAATTTTTGAAGGTTCCACAATGACCTTTAGCCCACATGACAGGCCCACTTATTTACCTATGTGGATCTGCTAGGCATATTTGTCCACTAATTTACTCTGGGGTGTGAAAATTGCATACAAAAACAGTGACATGTCTGCAATTTTCCTTTTCAAATAAACCATGTCTGTCATTCTAGGAGAAGAGAACCAAACAGCCTCCTTTCCATTAAGCATTCAATGTCTTACCTTGGGA
Organism: Monodelphis domestica; assembly: GCF_027887165.1. Taxonomy (NCBI): domain Eukaryota; kingdom Metazoa; phylum Chordata; class Mammalia; order Didelphimorphia; family Didelphidae; genus Monodelphis; species Monodelphis domestica. The sequence goes on along the minus strand of NC_077228.1, from coordinate 67,266,477 downwards.
CACTGGGAGGAGCCCGTGTTGGTCGTGATGGAACTTGTGGAGGTGCTCCAAATGCATCACTATTACTAGGGAAAGGAGGTAAAGGTCCTGGACGGAATGGTACTGGTGGAGCCCCAGACTGGGGGCCAGGGGATGGAATTGCTGGAGCTGGTCCTCGGCCTGATGTGGGTCTGGTTGGAGGAGCATTTAATGTTGGTCTCCTTTGGTTTGTAGGGCTTGGAGGGGGGGATCTGAAGAACAAAAGACAAATAATTTGTATATTCCTATTTTCTGACCATATTAGACCTTTTCTTTAAAAAAATTATTTATTGAAAATTTTTGAGGTTGCTAGAGCATTTGTGCTACTTCAATAAATTTTTCATATTTATTTATTTTTCTTGTGATTTGAAAATTTTTGTTTAATTAATAAATTTAAAATATTTTCCCATGGTTACATGATTCATGTTCTTTCCCTCCCCTCGTTCTACCCCCCTCCCATAGCCAATGAGCAATTTCACTGGGTTTTACTTGTGTCATTGATCAAAACCTGTTTCCATATATAATGAATATTTTTTAAAAGAAAAAGAAGAGAGAGTATATAAGCAAAATTGATCAATATAATATACATAGGAAAATTTGACATCATATACAATGTACTAATTAGGCTTACAACCCCAAGTGTCATCTTCCACTTCTAACCAATCTGTTGCCAAGGCTTATTGGTTTTAGCTTTGTAACATCTCGTTACTACATGGCCTCTTTTCTTCTGATATTGCCACCATCTTGATGCAGGCACTAATCTGGACTCTAGGACTAGTCTAATAGCCTGCTTGTGGGTCTGCTTATCCCTCGTCTCTCCCTAATACAATCTATTCTCAATGAATCCCAGCTTTATAAATAAAATTCTCTGGCTTTCAAAACCCTTCATAGCCAAGTTTCCCTCTTCTCCCATCAAGCTAGTTTTCTTACGCTTTTCCCTCAGTTACTCTTTGATTCAGTGATACTGGCCTCCACTGCTTTTCCTCAAGCAAAAACTTTTACGTCCCAACTCCAGGCATTTTTCTCTGCTCATCAATCATGCATAGAATGCTCTCCCTTGTACTCTCTGCCTCCTGAGTTCTTTGTCTTCCTTCAAGTACCACCTAAAATCCCATCTTCAAGATGCCTTTCCAGTCCCCATTAAATTAGTATCTTCCCTCTGTTGATTATTTCCCATCTATCTTATTTATAACTTGCTTCTCCATGTTTTGTATATGATCTTTGCTATTAAATTGTACACTCCGTGACAACAAAAACTATCTTATGCCTCTCTTTGCATCTCTAACACTTAGCAATGTTTCACATAAACTAGTACTTAATAAATGCTTATTGCATATAAATGGAGATTTTGAGCTTTGGACTTTATCCCCCAGAAGCCCCTTAGTATTTCCTAAAATTCCATTTTCCTGCATCCCCACATTTTGCATGATTGTATTTAAGTGGCTGTAACTCCTCCCTCTTCCTCTCTTGGACCTGCAACTGAGTTGAAGTCAGGCAGTTCTTTTGTTTTAGTTATTATTAATAAAACTTTATATAAAATATAATATCTAGTTATTGATTATTAATTTTAAAACCCACATTTGACTGACGACAGAGGGGCAAGGAGGAAGCATCTTCTACTTTTTCTTTGTGCCCAAACTAATTCTTTGTAATTTTTCAATATTCAGCATTGGTTGTTTTGTGGTGGTTATTCTGTGCATCAGCACGGTTATAATCATATATTATTTCATGGCATCTCTTTGTATACATTTTCCCACACTGTTTCTTCATATTTGTCATTTTCAGCATTTCTTACAACATGGTAATATTCTATTAATTCATGTACCATAATTTATTGAGACATTCCACAATTGATGGCTATCTACTTTGTTTCTGATTCTTTGTTATCACGAAGAGGGTTGCTTTAAATATTTTTGGTGTGTATGGAGACTTTTTGTCAATAGTCTTCTGAGAGTATAAGGCTAGTAGTGGAATCTCTAGGTCAAAGTGTATGGCCATTTTAGCCAACTTATTTGTACAGTTCCAAATTATTTTCCAAAATTATTGAACTAATTCACATTCCTATCAACAATACTTATCTTCCCATAATTTCTCCCACATTGACTATTCTCATGTTTTGTAATCTTTGTCAATTGTAGGGAATGGGGGTTGTTTTTATTTGCCTTCCCTTGTTATTAGTTATTTGGAACATTCTTTCATAAGGTTTTTAATTGCTTGCAATTCTTCTTTGGAAAACTGTTTATTCACAAATTTTGATCCCTTATCTATTGGGAAATGATGTTTGGTCTTACATGTTTCTGTTAGTTTTCTATATATCTTGGATTTCCAGACTCTTATCCAATAAATATTTTAACAATAAATAACAAATGTTTGTTTCTTGTTCTAGGTACAGTAATTTCATGCTGATATTTAAAAATTTTGTTTAATCAAAATGATTTATCTTTTATAATTTATGCTATTCTTTAGTTTAAAATAACTTCCCTCAGGGCAGCTAGGCAGCTCAGTGGATAGAGAACCAGGCTTGGAGTTGAGAGGATCTAGGTTCAAATTTGGTCTTAGCTACTTCCTAAGTATGACTCTAAGGCAAGTCAATTAACCCCAATTGTCTTGCCTTTGCTGCTCTTCCATGTTGGAACCAATATTTAGTATGTATCCCAAGGCAGAAGGTAAAAATTTAAAAATTTTCTTACCCACATTTATGAAAGTATAGAGTCTGATTTACCTCTAATTTTTCATGATATCTTTGATACTAAAAATAATGTATTCCTTTTGAATTTATTGTGGAGTATGGTGTAAGACATTGGTCTAAGACTAATTTCTGCCAATCTGCTTTTGAGTTTTTCTAGCAAACTGTTTCTTCATCTGTGAAATACTGATAATTCCATCTCTCTTACAGGATCAAAAGAGATAATATATATATATATATATATATATATATATGAAAAGGTCTATTAGAGACTAAAAACACATCAGAGGAAAAATCATGCTGAGGTTATGAGAGTACCATTTGTTAAATTAGCAATAATGCAAAATAATATGAAACCCAAAGAATGAAAGATTTCAATGGTTCTAAACAAGTGTAATACATGCTGTTCTTTTAATTCTGTGTAGAGTCCATTTTTGTTTGGTTGGTTATTTGTTAAGAATTTGGCTGGCAAGAAAATTCTAGATTCTTATGCTTTCTGACTTTAGGGACATGAAAGGTACCCCAAAAGGAGGTGATTATTAATACAGAAAGCATAGTGATAAAAGTGACAAGCATCGGTTTATGAAATCCTAGTTTTCTGAAAAAAAAATTAAGGCAAATTTTGTAAAAAAACAAGACATTTCCCATTATTGATATGTTCTCTACCAAATATATATGTGATCTAGGATATATGAAGAAGGGAAATGGGTGAGCTTTCTTTTCATAAGATAGCTCTAAGACAATTTAATCAGTCCTGGCTAGGGAACCTCAATACTGTAGGTCAGACAAATGGGGCCATCCCAATATCTAATATTTCAGGACCATAGAATTTCCAAGTTGAAAGGGATCTCAAAAGCTAAATACAAAGTTTTACCTGAACAACATACCATTCCAGAGCATGAGAATGAAGTGATCTTCCAGCTTTTGTTTACATATCTTCTGTAAGGGAGCATCCTCTACTTCCCAAGGCAACCTATTGTTGCTTTTGCACAATTCTAATTGTTGGAAAGTTTTTTCCTTTTGCCAGACCAAAAAGTTCCCAACTGGGAGCAGGGTTGAGAAGTTGTCTCAGGATTCCTTGACTGAGCCAGGCTTGGAATACACAACTATTCATTAGGTATGCCCATTTAATAGTTTCTAAATCCACTTAATCATATGGAAATCTAATCTGTATTGTTGCATCTTTTTAAGAAGAGTAGCGTATCATTAAAGATTCTTCAAATTTATCAATCTAGCAATCTCTTAAAAAACAGTACATGATGTTAATCTGGGATGATCTTATTCTTAATCAAGGATTTTTGTGAGAAAATATAGAAACAAGATGAGAGAAGAATGACAGAATATTTGAATGGTCAATGGAAGGAGAAGCAAATGATTTTGTCTTTGGAATATATAATAGACTACTTGAACAGGAAGAAGAAACATGAGGAATTTGGGTAACATAACAAACCTAGCACAGAGATAAGAAATACATAATATATTTGTGATAGGGGAATAGGGGATTTTGATTATCTAGACATCTGCTGGAGTCTCTCTCTCTCTCTCTCTCTCTCTCTCTCTCTCTCTCTCTCTCACCTTTCCATCCCTCTCTCCCTTTCCTTCCTCCCACTTCCATTTTTCCTCCATCTTCCTCTCTCCTTCTCCTTGCCTTCCTTCTCTCTACCATAAGCAAAGAAACTAATATCTTTTTTGATTTGTATCAGTAATTTTATCCTTTCTCAAGTGGAAGAACCAACAAGAGGAGATTCTAATGTGGATCTAAATTTCATTGACAGGGAGAGGAGTATTGGATGTGATGACTGAAATAATGGAAGCTCTGTAGGGACATGACTATTTACCCATCAAGTTTGCCACAGAGGAGAACAAATTCAGGCTTAATCTGTCATGCATCCTAGATTTTGTGACAGTATATTTCAAAGGCTTTAGAGGGATAGGAGATGCTCAAAATGTAAGTTAAAAAAAAAACAAGGGAAACAATTCCAATCAGTTAAAATTAGTTTGTCTGAAGAGACTTATATGCACGCTCAGGGAACTTATGAATCAACTTATATTTTAAAAAGAAGTAGACAATGATAGTAAGAAGATAGGCGCATGGCCCCATGCTATAAAGTGGGGCCAGGAATTCAAAAGCTCAAAATGAACTAACTAATGAAGGACACCAGGAAAAACAAAAGAGTTGTTATTTTTATTGTAACCAATTTCATTTGTGGAAATTAAGTGTGAATTCTGGGAATTGTAGTCCAGTTAGCATTCTCTTCCTGCCCTGGGAGAGACTGAGACTAGAATATTGCAAACACAGTGACTAGGGCAGAGTTCTGCCATGCAGGGAGTTTTAAGCTGGTTTATGGCAGAGAAGGAGACATTTGACTTTGGCAAATGTCAGAGTGGTTGGCAGCAGTGATATAACATTGAGGGATTGGGAGTGGGGAGAGAGACAGAGACAGAGACAGAGACAGAGACAGAAGATATTTTGCAATATATAAGTTCAGACTTTAGAGTCTGACTGTTGCAAATTTGGCTCCAATGGTTCACCTTCTACTTTCTAGAACAATGAACTTTGATGGAGGTGGCTAGAATGGGCTGATGCGACTGATGGTGGTCTCTCTTTGGGATTAGTGCAAAGAAAGTGAAATTTTTTTTATTCATTTTTAGTTTTTTTTTAAACCCTTACCTTCTGTCTTGGAGTCAATACTGTGTATTGGCTCCAAGGCAGAAGAGTGGTAAGGGCTAGGCAATGGGGTCAAGTGACTTGCCCAGGGTCACACAGCTGGGAAGTGCCTGAGGCCAGATTTGAACCTAGGCTCTTAATCCACTGAGCTACCCAGCTGCCCCCAAGGAAAGTGAAATTTAACTCTCTTCCCCAGGGTTTATATGGGATTGACACTTTTTTGCACCATTTTCTTTTAAGCTGTTTTTATTTTCTGGTTTTGTTGCCTATAAGCTAACACCAGTCACAGATGATATGTGACTCATATCTTTTAATGAACTGCATATGGAGGGAGTGTTATGTATGTGTGGGAGTTGGGGATGGGGGAGAGTATAATGGAGAACACCAGTAACTAATCAACTATACACAGGAGGGGACCACTTTGAGGTGGTCAAAGATTTAAACCTCTAGTAAGAACACTAGAGATTTTTTCCCTAGCTCGGGGTCAAGAAAATTGGGAGAGAATTTTATGGTATTTCTTTTTAAAAATAATTCTTATAATGCCTAAATAGTAAAGATAGATGAACCCTATAACTTGGACCCTCTTGAATTAGTGATGTAATTGGTAAGCCACATTTAGGTGGTTTAGAGCACAATCTCAGGGAAGCTCTGGTCTCAGATATGAGGGAAAATAGAGAGATGAATCAAAGAGTCTCTACTGAGCTGCCCAGTGAGGGCTGGGAGATATGATCTGGAAAGAATCTGTCTTGGCCAGCTTCCCAAAGTGGGAGGAGGAACCAAAGCAACCACTCCATTGTTCTACAGGTGCTTTCCACTCTAAAAATGCACCTATTGATGGTAGGCTGGTTACACGTGCCATACAAAGAGAAAGAGCATCCTTCGAGCAGGGACAAGATTGTTCTTGGTGGTGGTGGTGGTGGTGGGGGATGAGGGTAATTGACAACAGAGAGAATGCAGAGCTGCCCAGCTCCTTCTCTATTTTTCTGTCCTCTGCTAAGAAGAAGGACCTTTGTCTAAGAGTTGACAGAACCAAAATGACTAACAGGGAGTGGATTCCCAAGTCAAGCACAGAGAGTAAAAGAGCTCCCTTTGCTATGGTTAATGAATTCTAGTCCCCTGACCCTAATAAATTCTGCATCTCCAAAAAGACAGGCCAGTGTAACTGAGATAGGACAAAATGGGAGAAGGATTAGCTGTCTATTTTTCAAAAAAAAAAAGGGAAGAAAATAATCTATGCCCTAGGCTTCTGAACTTAACTTTGATTTTGGGAATCTAAAATGGATCATAAAAGGTGAGTGAACATCTGAATAATGAAGTAGTGACTCTCAGGAGCCAACTTTGACATTCTTAAGAAAAGAATATACCAAACTCACTTCATTTCATTTTCTGATAGGATTACTAAACTGGGAGATGAACAGTGGATAGATTTTAGTAAAAATCTTGATAAAGAATCTCATACTATTCCTATGGAGAAGATGGAGAGATATGGAATAGGCAAAAATCCAATCAGATGAATTCAGAACTGGTTAAAAGATTAGACTCAGAGTTGTTAATGATTCTATGTCAACATGACAAAAAGTCTCTAGTGGACGACCCAGAGATCTGTGCTTGGCCCTGTGTTGCTTAATATTTTTATTTGTAATATTAGTAGACTTGGTGATGCGCTTATCAAATTGGCAGCTGACACAAAGTTGGGAGAGAGAGAGATTGGGCACACTGGATGACAGATTCAGTGTCTAAAAGGATTTTGGCAGGCTATATTATTGAATATTATCTAATGACATGAAATTCAATAGGCATAAATGAAAAGTCTTATTCTTGGGTACAAAAATTAGGTTCCCAACTACAAAGTAATAGGAGTCTAGTTAGATAACTGTTGTTTTGAAAACAACTGGGGGATTTTATTGCGTACTTCATATGGGTCAGCAGTATGATGTGACAGCCAAGCAAGGTGATGCAGTCTTGGGCTACGTTAAGAGAGACTTGGCTTATAGGAATAGAGAAATGATAGTTGCACTGAACTCTGCCCTTATCACACCTCATCTGGAGCAATGCAGCCCTTTAATCTCACTTCTCCAACCCCCTTTCAGACATCTGGAATTGGATGTCCAGTAGACATCTTAAACTCAACATATTCAAAAGAGAACTTTCCCCTTTAAAACCTCCCCTCTCCTCTTCTCTATTACTCTAGAGAGCAACACCATTCTCCCAGTTCCTAGGGCTCACAACCTGGGATTTATCCTGGATTCTGCACTCTCTAACACTTCCTCCTCTTCCCCCGCCCCCCATATCCAATCTGTTGACAAAACTTGTCAATTTCACCTTTGCAAAATCTCTCAAATATGCCCCTTCCTCTCCTCTGACACTGCCAACTCATCACCTCACACCTGGACTATTGCAATAGCTTGCTGATAGATTTGCCTGCCTCATCTCTCCTTATTGCAATCCATCCTCCATTCAGTCACCAATGTGATTTTCCTAACCCCAGGTTTGTTCATGTTATTTCTGTATTCCCTCACTTCTCCTGATAAACTCCAGTGACTTCCTGTTTGTTGCCTACAGGATCAAATACAAAATATTCTATTTGACATTCATTCACAAACTAGACCTCTCTTACCATTCCGGTCTTCTTAGACCTTACTTCCTACCATGTATTCTTTGATCCAGTGACACTGGCTTCTTGGCTATTCCATGAAGATGTTCCATAAAGACCCTTCATCTCGTGGCTCTGGGAATTTTCTCCAGCTGTCCTCCATCTGTAGAACACTCTCCCACCTCCACTCCAACTCCTGACCTCACTGATTTCTTTTATCTCAATGAAAATCTCACCTTCTACAGGAAACCCTCCACAACCCCTTTTAATTCCAGTGCCTTCTTCTGTTAATTATTTCCTATTTATTCTGTATATAATTTGTTTTGTATAGATTTGTTTGCATGGTGTCATTTCATTAAGTGTAAGCTCCTTGAGGTTAGGGGCTGTCTTTTGCCTCTTTTTGTATCCCCAGCATTTACCATAGTGTCTGTCACATAGTAGATCCTTAACAAATGTTTAATGATGGATTGATTTCATTCAATTCTGGGCACCAGGAGTTAAAAGGATATTGATTAACTATATGGCATTTAATGGAGGGAAATCAAGTAGGTGAAAAGCCTTGAACCAATATCATGGTATCAGTTGAGGGAATTGGGTACATTAACCTGGTGTAGAGAGTGTTGAAATTATTCAGAAGGTAAATTATAAAATTAATAGTTGCTCTATTTTGGGCTGAAAGAGAGCTCCAGCAGGCATCTGCATATTTGAAGAAGATACCACTTTTTTGTCATGCCTCATTGCCAGGTGTGTGAACTGTGAAACAAACTATTCACATTTTGTTCTTTTTTCTCCAGGTCTTCTAGGGTATATTGTGATAACAGTATCACTTCTGTTTTTTCTCTCCATAGTTTTTCAATGTTCTCTACCATCTTCCCCACTTATTTTTGGATTTCTCCATCTGAGTATATCTTCTTCATATGTAATGTCATTTTACACTTTCCTCAATTTCTAACCTATACTTTTCCCTTTAAATAAGGTATTCCTGTTTTTCTTTCCTTCCTTCCTTCCTTCCTTCCTTCCTTCCTTCCTTCCTTCCTTCCTTCCTTCATTCCTTCTTTTCTTCCTTCCTTCTTCCTCCCTCCCTCCTTTCTCTCCTTCTTCCTTCCTTCTTTCCTTCCTTCCTTCCTTCCTTCCTTCCTTCCTTCCTTCCTTCCTTCCTTCCTTCCTTCCTTCCTTCCTTCCTTCCTTCCTTCCTTCCTTCCTTCCTTCCAAGTATCAAGTCTAAGACAGAAGAGCAGCAAGTATGCCCACTTTTTCAGGCCCATGTCTCATCAGTTTTTATAATACAGAGGAAATCAAATTTGCTCCTCACCTTAGAATCTTGAGTTCATCTTGATCGTAACTCTTAAGCTTTCTATTTGTGTACAGATATCTGAGAACAGAGATATCCATGTTTGTTACTCTGTCTCTTCATTGGCAGTCCCCCAATTGCCAATGCTGTCTCCACTGTTTACCTTCTGTCTATTCTGTATGTATCTAATATGTGAGTTCCTTAAAGGTAGGCCCCTTTTTTGTTTTTTCCCATATACACAGATCTTAGAAGTTTAAGTCCTGGTAGGCAGTGAGTGCTTAAGGCTCTTAAGAAATACTTTTTGGTCATCTTATTGATGGTTAATTAAATTAGCCCAGAAGAATAAAATAAATAGTTTCCTAAATTTATGTTTAGGAATAGAAAATAATTATTACTTATGGTTCTTTAAAAAATAAAAAACAAAACGCTTACTTTCTGTCTTAGAATTTAAGGCAGAGGAGCAGTAAGAGCTGGGGTTAAGTGACTTGCCCAAGGTCACACAGCTAGTATATCATTGATGATTCTTCATGGTTTTATGTATTTTAAGCCTTCAATGTACAATGTACAATATATACAATAGATGCACTTGAAATTCATTTGTAGTTGGATGCACATATGTTTTTAGAAAGATGTTTTAGGTTTAATTCTATTTGAGGATGGCACTTGCTTACACACATCTGAGTTAAAGTATATATTGATATTTTTAGAAGATTTTTGTGGCAGCAAAAATGAAAATAATGTGGATCTTCTGATGAGGGAATGATTGGATAAATTGTGGTATATGAACATAATTGAATATCATAGTACCATGGGCAATAATGAATGTGAGCAATTTAGAGTACTGGAAGACTTGAATGAACTAATACAGAGTGAAGAAAGAAGAATCCTAAAAAAAAAAAAGACACAACTACAAGGTAAATGAAAATAATAGGAGCATCAAACTGAATGTTGAGAAACAATAATATTCAATTTTGGCTTCATATCTGGGATAAGGAAATAAGAATCTCTCCCCTTTCCTAGGAGAGACAGAAGGCCGTGATTGTAAAACATTATAAAGACTTTCAGACATGGTAGCCGTGTCTATTGGTTTTGCTTGATGTCACTCTCATCTGGATGTAAATATGAAAGGCAGTATGATGAATAGAGTGCTGAGTGAGGAAACAGGAAGACCAGGGTTTGAATCCTGCCTCAGCCACTTACTAGTTATGTGACTGTGAGCTGGTCTCTAAGTCCCAGCTTCCTTATCTGTCAAATGGGAACAACAGAAGCACTTGCTTTATAGGGAGACATAATCGATGTAAAGCACTTTGAAAGCTTTTTGGCTCTCTATAAATGCTTTATATATATATGTGTATTTTATGTAATTGTATATATATATATATAATTACATAAAAACAAAAGACATTGTTAAAATAGTCTTTTAAAAAAACCCTTACTTTCTGCCTTAGATATACTTAGAATACTAAGTATTGGTTCCAAGACAGAAGAGCAATAAAGGTTAGGCAATAGGGGTTAAGTCACTTGCCCAGTTTCACACAACTAGGAAGTGTCTGAGGTCAAATTTGAACCCAGGACCTCCCATCTTCAGGCCTGGCTCTCTCTCCATTGAACTACGTAACTGCTCTCCAGAATACTGTCTTTTTAAAGCATAGCAAAATGTCTCCAAACCAGATCATAAGGGATCCAGGAATAAACAAAGAGAGACATGTGAACCACTGACCATTCAAACTCAGAGACCTCACTTCATTTGGCTCCCAAAGATCTAAGAAGTTAAAATCTAGTGGATGCTTTGCTGAAATGAACAGAGTTAACTTCAGGGCAAAGAAGAAGAGGTATTGTTTTTTGGAAATGCAACTTAACACATGGGATGTCATGGTGGCTGGGGGTGAAAAATAACCAAGGATTCAGATTTTCAAGACCTCCAGGTAAACAAAGACTATTTCCTCACCTACGAGAAGAATGCTGCAGCCAGGAGTCATCTACTGGAGGCGGTGCTGGAGTAGACACAGTGGACGTATTGATGTCACCAATAATTACCAGGGCTTCCTTAAGGGCTTGGTACATTCGAAGCATCTCGTCGCGGCGCTGAGCCTGCTCAGCAGACTCTTCCATCAAAGTGTTTTGGTCCTCTGAGGAATATAACTGTGCTAGGAGCTCTGAATTGATGAAGTCTTTGACCTGTCATGTCACCACGGGAAAACAAAAGAAAACGAGTGATTGCATAGTCCAAACATTTGAGAGATATCCAGGGCCCGTGTACAAAACTCACTCACATCCCCTCCAGGGCAGTGTGTTTGCTTATCTTCGCTGTTTATCTTTATTGCCCATTTTTGTCTTCAGTACTGGTGCCAGTAACGGTTTTAATTCTTTCTGATGGTTGGTGACAGTAAAAAAATAATGGTGAGTGAATTTAGAGGAAGCCAAAAATTTGCCAACACTCTACTAGTGCCTGCTGATAGCGAAAGCAATCCCACAAGGCTTTTGGAAGCACTTCTGCCTAGATGATATAGCTTGTAACCCGTGGTTACAGCAGGCATTTGACCAAGAAAACTTCCCTAGACGTTTACCAAAGAGCGCTAGAGCATCCCCCAGATACCAAGCTGCAGCGTTACCTGTCCTGCAATGAGCATCAAATGGAAAATATTTGCCTGAGCCGCCTGTGCGCGACACCTTATGTTTTATCAACAAAATGAAACAGCCAAGTTTTGACTTCTGATAGTTTTTTGATTTGAGAGAGGTTAGGAAGGGCAAAAAGGAAACGGACAGCTGAAGCCCAAATGAACGTCGCTGCCACAAAATGAGCCAAGGAGACGATGCAGCTCGAGACTAGGCATGTAGATGGGGCGGTGGGGCGGTCAGTCATGGGTGCTGTTCCATAGACAGGGAGGGTATCACACGGAGCACTACCTAGGGAGAGGTCTAATGGAAGAGGCAAGATTTAATTTGATCTTTAAAGAAAGGGAATGGCAGTGACGACGGCATTTATACAGCACCTCCTAAGTGCCATGCAAACACTTTACAAAGACTCTCATTTGATCTCTATAACAAATCTGCGAGGTAGGCGCTATTATTGTCTCCATTTTACAGTCGAGGAAATGAAGGCAGAGGTTAAGTGGCTTGTCCAGGGCCATCCAGCTAGTAAGTGTCTGAGGCTGGCTTTGAACTCAGGTTTTCCCAAGCCCAGCCCTCTATCCATTGCATCACCTAGCCATCCTGGAACCTCACAAGAACAAGGCAGTAGAGTCTGAGGACAGGAAAATGACTAGGAAAAGAGTGGATACACATGAGGACACAGGTAGGGGACAAGTGGAAAACGAGCCTGAGTTCTTAGGTGGGACCTTGCATGCAAACAGATTTGAACATTATCTTATAAATAATGAGAAGCCTCTAAGCAGCAGAGTGACATGATGCAGGGAGTATTCTATCAAAATTAAGTTATAGGTAGCATACAGGATATATCAGGAGTGAAGGAAGAGGGGCAGCCGAGTGGCACAGTGGCTGGAGAGCCAGGCTTGGCAACAGGAAGCCATCACCACAGTGCAGGCCCCCCACCCCCACCCCCCGTATCTCACTCACAGTATTTTCTTCTTGCTCTAATTCTCTATTCAACTTCCAAAGTGATTTTCCTAAAATATAGGTCTTATCATAGGATGCCTCTACTCATGAAATCCCCATTGGCTTTCTATTATTGCAAGAATTAAATGTAACCTCTACTTTTTGCCATTTAAATCTCTTCACAATCTGACCTCTTCCTATCTTTCCAAGCTCGTTACTTTCCTCAAACTGGGCTTCAGAGACTTCCTAGCTGTGTGACCCTGGGCAAGTCACTTAACCCCATTGGCCTCTCCTTTACTCCTTATCTGCCTTGGAACTAATACTTGGTATTAATTCTAAGGCAGAAGGTAAAGGATTTTAAAAAAAAGAGTAAAAGAAGAGAGATCATTTTGGAAGCTATTTAAATAGTCTAGGCATGAGGCAATCAAGGTCTAGACTTAGGGTGGTAGCAATGGAAGTAGAAAGGAAAAAAATGGATGTGAGTAATAGCACAAAGGAAGGGTAAACAGAGCTTAGTGACTGATTGAATATGAGGGACAAGAGGGAAGAAGAAAGAGTGAAGAATGATCTTAAGATTGTTGAGCTTGGAGGACTAGGAAAATGATGATACCATTGAGAATAGTAAGGAAGCCAGGAGGGGAAGCCAGTTTGAGGGGGAAACATGATGAGTTTGGCTGGAGGAATGTTTGCTCCATTTTCCCTCAACAAACACATTCATATGGGGATAAGTTTGCAGGTGTCCATCTAACCATATGTTCCCAAATCCCATACTACATTTTAGTAAATGGTGAAACACTCAAATGGACAAATCAGACATTTTTCACAGCTATGGCCACCAGTCTTTTAAAAAAAAAGTTTCCATTTTACTAAAGTCTCTTCATTAAATACAATTTAAGAGGGGAAAATTTTTCTGCAACTTCTCTCTCTCTCTCTCTCTCTCTCTCTCTCTCTCTCTCTCTCTCTCTCTCTCTCTCTCTCTCTGTGTGTGTGTGTGTGTGTGTGTGTGTCTGTCTGTCTCTGTCTGTCTCTGTCTCTCTGTCTCTGTCTCTCTCTGTCTCTGTCTGTCTCTCTCTCTCTCTCTCTGTCTGTCTCTCTGTCTGTCTTTCTCTGTCTCTCTCTCTCTCTGTCTCTCTGCCATTTAGTGGCATAAATTAACTTTGTAATTCTCTCCAATTAACATTTCAGAAAGTACTCTCCATCCTGATGCCTTCTGCCTTTCCCTCACTGCCCCAACTAAAATCCTAGTCCCTTGAGCTAGGACTTGGCGGGATTGGGGAATCTTTTTTCCTGGGGTCCTGAGCACCTTAGTGACTTCTTGAATACTGTTTATGTCTACAGCATGAGGCATTCAACTAAAATGTACAGTGCTGTAATTTAATATCGTTTATAGTGTAGGATTCCCTTCCCTGGAGGCTAGAATCAAATTTAAATTGTGTAATGGAAAGTAAAATAATTACACGTGAGTATTAGGATGGAAAAATAAAAGAATGTGAGATGTTTAAAGGGGTTCAGCACATTTTCCTCCCCCACACCTAACCCTTTTATGGCAATTACCATAACCTGTTCCTTCCTAAAACATATTTAGCCTTTATTCCTTGGACCACTTAAACCCCAAAGGTTTGGAAAAAAATTCTAATTTTTTTCTTACAATATTGTTACCAAGGAGACCACTTCCTTAGGATCAGTTTGTTTCTAGATTTTTAAGGCGGTACCACCACAGGATTTCTCTGCTGAAATGTACATATATTTAATTGAATTGGCTTTATGTTTGTTTTTTTGGAGGCATAGTTAGGACTTTATAATTCTTAAGGGTCTTCCTGGAACTCTCAGAAGATTCTGATCTTCCTATTCAGCTCCCCCACAGGGAGCTAAGCCTTCTTTCCTCTTTCATGTTTACCTTTGATCCCATTCATTGCCTCCTATATTTTTCCAGGAGACTGTTCCCAGTATCCTTGAGTCTTTCCCTTCTTCCTTATCTCCTCCATTTTTTCCTCTTTCTGTCTCATTTAATCTCTGATTCTTTCCCCACGACTGACAAACATGCCCAAGCCTCCCCCATCCTTAAAAAATTCTCACTAGCTCCTACCATACTTGCTAGCAATCACTTTATATCTCTTCTTTCCTCCTCATCCAAATTTGAAGGTTTTCATCTCTCCTCTGTGTTCCCCCTTTCCTTTCAATTGCTTCTAAACTCTTTACATTCTGATTTCTGAATTCATCATTCAACTGAAACTGCTCTCCCCAAAGTTACAAATGACCTCCTAATGGTCAAATCTAATGACTCTTCCTCTCTTAATCTCCATATAGCATTTGATATTATTGACCATTTTCCTCCTGGATACCTTCTTCTCTTAGGGTGTTTGGGTGACTGCTCTCTATTGGTTCTTCTACTTACATAACAGCTCCTTCCCAGTCTCCTTCAATGTATCTTCATCCATACTTCATTTGTTTACTGTGAATATTCCAAGGTTTTGTGTTGGACTTTTCTCTCTCTATTCTTTTATTTGGCAGCCTGACTAGCTCCTATGGGTTCTTATCTTCATGTATAGATGGTTCCCTGATCAGGGAACCTTCCCTTATCTTCAGTTCTTATCTTTATGTATAGATGGTTCCCTGATCTACACAATCAACGCTATTTTCTCTCTGAAATACAGTCCCACACTCCAAACTACCTATTAAATAAATTACCCCCTTTAAAGACCTCTCTTTTACTGTCAAGGATACAATCAATTCTTCCAGGCATTCACGTTTCCAACCTTGCTGACTCCTAATTCTCACCCACTTCATATAGCTTCTCAATTGCCAAATCTTGCAATTTCTTTCTCTATAAATCTCTTATATATGTACCCCTTTCTCCAGTTACAAGCCATCACCATAGTTCAGGTTCCTCTGAATCTCCCTTCTATATATGCTTCTCCCTTTAATAATTCTCTTCAACCAGTAGAGATTTTCCTAAAATGTAGATCTGATCACATTATACCTCTACTCATTGAACTCCAGTTGGCTTTCTATTATTCTAAGGATTAAATGTAATCTCTACTTTTTGATATTTAAATCTATCCATAATCTGACCTCTTCCTATCTTTTACTCTAAAATCCAGCAATACTAGCCTATTTTTCTGTTCCTTACACATTATTTTACACTATCTCCTATCTCAGGACCTTTGCACTGGCTGTCCTCTATGTTTGGAATGTGCTTTTCTCTTCCTCCCCAAACTTCCACCTATAACACTCTATAGTTTCCTTTAAGACTCAGCTTAAGTTGGGGGATCTGAGTGGTTCAGTGGATTGGGAGCCAAGCCCTAGAGATGGGAGGTCCTGGTTCCAGTCACTTCCTAGCTGTGTGATCAGACCCTGAGGAATCTTTAACTCAGAAATTCTATTTAAACAGACAAACTAATATGAGTTAGCATATGGTTTTTTTTTTGGAAGGTTGCTGTCGTTATTTGTATTATCATCATACTTGAAGTACATATTATTCTTTGAGGTATCATAGCACTTTTGCATGGTGATGCAGAGTATTGTTCTAGCATTCTATCATTGTAGTTTTACCAATTTATTAGTCAATCAATTGTGGGAAAATGTTAACTTCTGTGAGCCACAGTTTCCTCATCTATTAAAGAGAGAAAATAATATTCTTTTCCAATTTCAGAATATTGTTAGGCTCAACAAAGATAAAATACTAATGGAGTCAAACACAAACTGTGCCTTGGAGCTAGGCTTTCATGCTACATTGCCATGTAAAACCATCATATAAATTAGATACTTTACTATCTTAGCTTTTTCAAATACGTTTTTTAAAAAGGGAGATTATTTAAAAGAGAAGAGGCTGAGAAATATACCTGGACTGACATGGCGATGTGACTATGTAGTTGTAGAGGCTGAACTCCTCCTCTTCATTTTTCCCTTAAGCATTGATGTCCTGACCTCATCTATCTGGTGATTTGAATGTTTCCAGTATAGGAAGATTTTTGATCATAAACATGCACTTTCTTTGGGGTGTTATTACCTGTTATGGTTTAGTAATGCAACAGCTGCTGCATTTCAATGGACAAATGCCTTCGAGTATGTCTGAGGAAAGGCATGCATTTTTGGACTTTAAACTTCTTAAACAATTCCATATGGAGACACGAGTGACTGAATTTTTAATTTAAACTCTTCAGGGGAACTGATTGCCAAATTCTGAACTTTATGAAACCAACCTGAAACATATCCTTTCTGTGGGCTAAGTGGCCATTCCAGAGAAGGACCCAGCAGAACACTAGAAAATCCACTTACTGGCTCTAGAGAAAACACCGACTCTTTCACTTGAAGTATATACATACATTCCTTTTTATAAAAGCAGTCCAAATAAATGGAAAGAGCATAGAATGAAGAGCACAAAGACAAGAGATAAAATCTGTAAACCTTCCCCATTTGTCTAGTGAGCAGTATGATACAGTGTAATGAACACCTGTTCCAGCATCAGGAGACCCAGGTTCAAGGTCTTGAGCCATCTACCACTGGAAGAGTTTTTTGTCAACATTTTGAATATTTTCATATTTAAGATCTTATCTCAAAGGTCAGTCTGACAGGTTTCAAGTTCAATTCCCTCTCTCTCTCTCTCTCTCTCTCTCTCTCTCTCTCTCTCTCTCTCTCTTCTTTTGTAAACTTTACCTTCTTTCTTAGTATTAGTTCTAAGACAGAAGATCAACAAGGACTAGGCAATTAGGGTGCAGTGTCACACAGTTAGGAAGTGTCTGAGGTCAAATTTAAACCCAGATCCTTTCAGTTCCAAGCCTGGTTCTCTGTACACTGCACTCCCTAGCTCCCCCTCTTTCTCTAAACTCTTTATAGGGTCTGTGGTCTTTATTAGTCAATGAGTAGGTCTCATTTCTTCCTTTCTCAAAGGTGTGTAAGTCTTATGGCTCTTGGTTCAGTTTACAAAAGGAAACAGCGTAATGACATGAAATTCTTTCGAGCTCATCCTGTGTCTGATGGACAGGAAGCAATGTTTCCTCTGGGAAGGATTCATTACAGTACAGGACAAAGCCCTGGTAATGATGGTAACACTAGTGACTCAAGATAAAAACGGTGAAAGGAAGAAAGGGTATCTGATCATGAAAAATGGTTAACAATATCTTGCTGAGTGACTGCCATGGTCATTACTGCAATGCAATATGAATTTCAAAATCACAGACTATCATAAGAGAATTCTTTTCAAGTAGAAATGAAATTGGATGATTTTTGAGATTTCTTCGAACCCAGATTCTATAATTTTATGACATGTTAAAAAGGAGAGAATAATTGATTTTGAAAAGGAGAACATGTCTAAAGTTGCTTCTTGTTGCAAAACCTCCTGACTTAATCCTAATATTATCCTTATGTCCATAGAGTAATAAATGTTTGGTCAGAATAATTATTCAAGACCATCTACTTCGTTGTAGGGGGATTGTGATCTGTGTTGATGAAAGGAATCTCTACACCAAAGAAATAGCAAGTCCTAGAAATAATAATATATTCTCCTAGAGACTGGGTATCTGGGGATTTTGGTGATGCTTCAGAAATAAAAACTTTGGGTGGCAAAAAGGGCAACAGAGAGACGTACGGTAGGGCTTTGTTAGCTTCAATGCACCACCAATGATTGCATGAATATAGGAAGTGACTTAAAAGATATCATTAAGGTAATACATGTATAAGCCAGTGGAATTGCTTGTCAACTCTGGGAGCAGGGAGGGAAAAGGGGAAGGAGACAACATGAATCATAGAACTTTTGAAAAACGTATGTGTAAATTTGTTGTTGGAATAAAATAAAGATAAAATTTAAAGAAATTTAAAAAGATATCAAGGCAAAGGGATGACCAGAAAAGGAGATGAACTAGCCATATAGCATGAGTAACGGATTATTAACAGACCAGATCCTACGCTGGTGCCAACAAAATGCTCAAAGACCCGGGAAAGTCTTCTAACACAGTAGGTAGATTCTTTTAGGGAAGATTTATGGGAGGGTGAGGACAAGAATTTCAGAGGACAAGAAAGAATAGCATTGAAGTATATATCAATACTTCAAAGAGTTCTTTACAGTAGCTCTATGATCTAGGCTAGTATTATTATCTTTATTTTAGGGGGTAAGGGAACCTCTCTCAGAGATGAAAAAATAAATTACTTGTCTGACGTCACACAGCATGCCAGAGCTAGAATCAGGACTTGAATTCATGGCATACCATTTTTCCATTTACTGTTTGGCGTATGCATTGGTTGCCATGCATGCTGATATTTCTATTGCCATATTCCTTTATACCTATACTAAGATAAACGTAATATAGTGATTGTTGTAATCTCAGGAATATGGGAGTAGATTAAGATCACTGCAACAGAGATTGTCTAGATGGGTCTTTAGGGGTTGATGTTGTTGTTCTTTGTCCTTTGCTTTCGAGGAGGACCAGTGCTTATCATGGGGTGATGTCTTGACTCTTGAGTGAGAATTGCACAGTCTTCCGCCTCCTTCTCTTTTCGGGATTCATCAAAGGCCAGAAACAAGAAAAAGTCAAGATGACTGGCAGTGGCTCGGGATGCAACAGACAACTGTGGCATCTTTGATGTATGGCCAAGCTCTAAGGGCTCCCACGAGCATTTAAATCATGACTAGAGGCTGAATGTTTATTAATAAAACCACAAAATAAGGAAATATAAAAATGGATAAGATTTATTTGTGTAATAACTGCTTTTAAATGACTGACGTGTAAAGAGAACTAACTTTAAAGTTAGAAGACTTGTGTTCAAATCCAACCTCTAATACTTAGTAACTGTGATAACATGCAAGTCACTTAACCCATCTAGACCTCAACTTCTTGATCCATCAAATGAGGGGGTTGGACTAGATGCCTTTTGAGGGCACTTAAAGCTATAAACTTCTTGCTATAAATCTATGTAAGCCCCTTTGATTATAGTTTGCTTATAGGAGGCCAGCCTTCGTGTCAGTGGGTTCCAATTCTGCCTGTATGGCAGTGGTCAAATCTCTTAATCTATATATTTCCCAGGCACTGCTTTTCAGGCTCCAAGTCTGGGATTGGTTAATCTTGGGTACTGACCAAAAAAAGTGTAAAATGTCAGTAACACATTTGAATGACATTTTATATCTCTGAGGTACTTTGTTATCTACCGTTTCACTTAAAATCATAGACTACTAAAAATAATTTGAATCAAATATTTAGAGTTCATTCAGTCTGAGGCTCATTTTACAGAGGAAGAAACTGAAGACCATAAAGGATTAAATGTTTTCCCAAGGCTAAAAGTGGAAAAGTTAGAATCTCAACCCAGAGTTCCAGTTTGAGACTTTACATCACTGCTGCTTCTTCTTCTCCCCTATCTTCTTCCTCTTCCTTTCCCTCCTCCTCCTCCTCCTTCTTCTTCTTTGCAATCCTTCTTTCTGTCTTAGTAGCAACTCTAAGACAAAAGGGCAAGGGCTAGGTAAATGGGGTTAAATGACTTGCCCAGGGCCACACAGCTAGGAAGTATTTAGGCCAGATTTGATTCTAGGTCTGACTCTCTATCCAGAGTCATCCAGCTGCCCCTCCATCTCTTTTTCACTGTGCCATATTGTCTCCTAATGTTTTTTAGCACATCCTCATGACCTTCAGAAAAGTATATACAACATGCATTATAGTCCCCATTTTTATGGGGAAACTGAGGCAGAGAGATGTCAAGAGACATCTTATACAAGGTCTCAGAGAGTAGCGGTTCAAATTTTATGTACACAGACTGCAAATGAGCTTAAAACTCCCACAGACAGCATGAGCCAGATTGAAATATAATTGGGAAATGTTTTACAAAGTAAACAAAATATAATACAACATAGATAATGCTAACTTGTGGTTTTCTAAGCCAATATACAAGCCCACAGGTTCTTTTCCTTTTTGAGTTGGAAACTTCCTGAACCAGAGAATCTAGGGTAGAACTTGGGCCTTAAATCTGTTACTACACTTCCTCCTTTTATATTATATTGCTTTTCATGCTACATTAGACGATTAAGTTTTGGTTCTTTTCAACATTTTCATTTGTTTCCTCCTAAAAGGAAAAAAAGAATCTCTCTCTAGACAGAGAAGGGGCCAGGACCTGGGATTTTCCCATTGGAGGGAGCTCCCTGGATGTGATTTCCTCTCCCAAGGCAGGGTAGCACCTGCCTGCAAATTCCAGTTTTAGATTCTTGCCTAGGACAAAGGAATAAATTGACTTCCCCAGGATCACCTAGACAGAGGCGTGATTAAGCCCAGGGCTTCCTGGGCCTGTGAGAATAGCCCTGATCCTCTCTCCCTCTCTATCTACAATTATTCTCAGGATAAAATCAACACAAAATGAGATGTCGATGTTTGGTTTAACAGGATATGGACGGTTTAGATTGAGGTTACTGCATACATTTACTCTCTTGAAGTACAAAGAACTTGGCATTGTTAGGTGAGTTATTAATGAGCAAAACTGGACAGCCTGGTGTGGGTGCTGTGCTGAGGGGGGCACCCAGGCATAGGGAAAGGAAAGTGTCTGCCCACGACAGGCTTCCCCCAACTCAATGCACACTCCTTACAAGTCGGTACTCTGCCTTTGCTCTGCTGTGGAATACACAGGCGTCACCCTCTTGTCCTGTTTTTCCTGGAAATGTAATCTCGACAGTGCAGCCAGGCAGCTCAGGGGATGGAGAGCCGGGTCTGGAGTCGAGAGGACTTGGGTTCAAGTCAGACACTTCCTGGCTGTGGGACTCTGAGCAAGTCACTTAACCCTGATTGTGGAGCCTTTGCTGCATTTCTCTCTTAGAATGGGCACTAAGACAAAAGGTAGGAGTTTAAAAAAGAGAGAAAGAAATGTCATGTAGACAGCATATTGCATAGATTTAAAGAATCAGCGGGGTGTTGTTTTTTGTTTTTGTTTTTTTGTGTAGGTCTTCCCTCTGCAAATGTAGATGATAACTCCCCTGACTAGGCAGATGGTCTTCAACGATGGCTGTGGTTGAAATATTTAGTATTTTATGGTGAGTCTACTGATGGGTCTCAGATAATAGACTCCAAAGTTACTCCCTTACCAGGAAAAGGCATTGAAACAAGTTTTTAGTAGGGAAAGAATTCTCTTAACAAGATAGAAACTGAAAACACAACACAACAAAACTCTACAATATTAAAATATAAATAGCCAATGATGCATCAGAAAGTAAAAGATGAAGTCATTTATGATCACTTACATTGTTGATCATAAGGTGCATTATTGTTTTGGGAATCAGGTCTCGGATACACTTGTTGATTATAGACATATAGGAGTCTACGAGGTTGCGAATAGTCTCCACTTGTCTCTCTAATTGTGGGTCCATGGAAAAGTTTTCTGCTTGACCACTCTCATCATTGTCAGCCTAAATAGAAATAAAGAGAAAACTTGTTTTACCAGCATCTCCTTAGTTCAAATAGGAAAAAATATACACCCAATAACATCAAATAACCAATTGTTTTGTCTAGTATATAAACATTTTTACTACTGGCAATATACTTTGTGTTATTTCATAGTGGGTCAATTTGCCATTAGTATGCTCTTGCAAGATCAGAAGAGTACAGTAGGGCAATGTATTACCAAGAATACTGGATTTGGAGTCACAGATCGTGGATTGTTCATTTAAATTTGGATAATAGAATTTCAGTTTAGAAAGGAAAGTTAGAGATCATGTTCTCCTAATTTTGCATATTATAAAAAGCCAACCTGTTGCCAAGAGAAAAATAAAGTAATTTGCTCAAAGTAATTTAGGTAAATGATCAAGAGAACTGGAATTCAAACCCAGACTCTAACTTCAAATTCAAAATTCTTGCCTAGTTTTGCTTGTGTCACTTCTTCTATCCACTTCCAAATCTTGTTTCTTTCTTGAATGTTTAATTTTTTTTTCAGTGAACAAACATTTTCTCTTTCCCTCCCACCTTCTTCTCTTGGGAAAAGAAGAAAGCAAAACAAAATCTTTGTAATACATATACATAATGAAGCAAGATAAATTCCCAAACGGTCTATATCCAAAAATGTATGTCTCATTCTATATCTTGAGCCCATCCCCTCTTTGTCAAGAAGCAGGTAGCAGTCTTCTTTCTATGTCCTTTTAAATCACTGTTGGTCATGGTTAAAGATTTTTAGTCATTTGTTATTACATCTTTGTTATTACATAAATTATTCTCTTGGTTCTGCTCACTTCCCTGTATCAATTCATACAAGTCTTCCCAGGGTTCTTTGAAATGTTTATTTTTTAATTATTTCCTATGGCTAAAAAGGGTTCTACTGCATTCATATAACATAATTTGTTTAGCCATTCCCTAAATGACAGGTACTTCTTCAGTTTGTAGTTCTTTTCTATGACAGAGAGCAGCTATAAATATTTTAGGACATATAAGCCCTTTTTTTTTCTTTCTTTGAGATCTATGAGGCTAGTAGTAGTATTGCTGGGTCAAAGGGTATGTACAGTTTACTTTAGGGGCAGAGATCCAAATTGCTTTCCAGAATTATTGGAACATGTTTGGATTACAGGTCCACTAGCAGAGTATGAGTGTCACTGTTCTCCCATAGTCTCTATAACAGTTGTCATTTTCCTTTTTTTTAAAAAAATATCTTCTTAGCCAATCTGATGGGTGTAAAGTAGAACCTCAGGGTTGTTTTCATTTACATTTCTTTAATTATTAGTGACCAAACGTTGTTTCTACCTTCATAATCTTTCTCCTATTTGAAACCTTTTCTCCATTTACTGCCACCACTTAATTGAAGTCATCATGTTTAGACTGTACTATGGTAATAATCTAATTGGTTACTCATCCTCAAGTCTCTTTTTCCAATTTATCCTCCATTCAGCTGCCAAGGTGGTTTTCCAAAAGAGTAGGTCTGACTATGATCCCCTACCCAATAAATACCAGTGGCTCTCTTATCTACAGAATCAGATACACAGTCCTTTATTTGACACTTAAAGGTCTTTATAACACCTTTCCAGTTTCCTTATACCTGATTCTCCTTTATGCACCCTATAATCCATCTACATCTGGCTGCTTACTGACCCTTGGATACATTTCTGCATTCTGAAATGCACTCCCTTTTAACCTTTGTCTTTTAGAATCCTTGTTTCCTTAAAGTATCAGCTGAAACATCAACTTCTGTAGAAAACAAATTTTCTTTCTCCTCTCTGGTACTAGTGACTTCCCTTCTGAAATATCTTTCAGTCTACTTTGTATATGTCTTATATGCATCTAATTATTTCCATGTTGTCTCCCTCTCCCATTAGAATGTGAGCTTTTTAAGGGCAAGGGTGGTTTTCATTTGTCTTTGTATCCTTGTGACTTAGCAAATATTTGTTGACTGACTAACCTAACCACTCCATTTGTCTCCTTTGCTATTTTATCATCCAAATTATATCTTCTAACTGTGGGTATTCCTGAAGACTTTGCCCTTTTCTTGCCTTCTCTTCTCTCTCCATGCTATCTCCTTTGATGACTGAATCAGCTCCCATAGATTTAAATTATATCTCTAGCCAGATGAATCATAAATCTATATATTGAGGCTCAGTTTCTCCTTGAGCGTAGTCATACATCACTGATTGTCTACTGGACATTTTAATCTAGATGTCCTAGAGACATTTCTAACTCGGCATGTCAAAAATAGAACTCATCATCTTCCCACCCAAACTCATACTTTTCCAATCAGCCCTATTTTGTTGAAAGCACCACCATTTTTGCAGTCTTCCAGACTCATCACTTCCATGTTATTTTCTGCTCCTCATTCTCTCTCACCACATGTCCCAATCAGTTTCCAAACCTTATACCTTCAACTTCCTTAACATTTCTCAATCAGAGAAATCTGCTCTAAAAATATAGTCATCACCTTGTTCAGGACATTATCTCCTTTGGACAAGTTTATTTCAATATCCTCCTAATTGCTGTTCTTGCTTTAATTCTCTCACTGGTCAAGTCCCTCCTCTACATTACTGCTAAAGTGATTTTCCTTAAGTGCCAATCTGACCATGTCAATTCCTTATTCAAGAATCTCTAGTGACTTCCTATTGACTGTGGGATACAACTGAAACTCCTCTGTTTGACTTTTAAAATAAGCCTCATAATCTGACTGGAGTTTCTCCTTTCCAGCCTTATTGGACATTACTTCTATTCTTAAACATGGAAGTCTAGACAAATTGGACTTCTCCCTGTTCCTCATATGAGATTCTCCATTTCCTATCTCTATGCCTTTTGCTCTGATTGTCCACCATGCCTGGAATGTACTTCCTTCTTATCTGCTTACTTTTATCCAATAGAATTCTTTTTCTTTCTTCAATAACCCACTCAATTGCCATCTTTTGCATGAAGTTTTTCCAGACCCCTCCAAAATTATCTTCTATTTATGTATTTTGTATTTATTTATTTATTTATATGTTCTCGCTTTATATGCTGTATGTTCTCATATATGTACTTGTCTCCCTTATTAGAATATGTATTCCTTACCATTAGAGAATGTTTAGGTCATTGTATTTTTATTTCTGGTGCCAAGCTTGCATAGTGCCTGGTATGTAGTATTTAGCTAATGCTTGATTAACTGATTGTCAGGACACTATAGTAACTTCTTTTCTAATGGAGCTCTGAACTTTTAGGGAGATACTAGAACTAACCCATCGCAGAGATTCTCTAGATTAGAAATGGGATTGTGCTAAAGCTCTTGAGTCTTTTCTAGACTAAATGATGCTTTTCAGACTAACCCTAGTTCAAATCTGATTCCCTAGTGCTGACACAGTTGAACAATAGAAGGTACTGTGTACAGGTGGCCCCACTATTTTTTTCCTGAGATTTATTATTTTGTTTCTCAGGGATATTCCACCACTACCAAACTCTAGTTTCATTGCAAACATATTACAAAGTCACCTGCCAACTTGTTCATTGAGTAAGACAAAAATAAAGAAATTATTTGTGCAAAAGAGAGTAAAGAAGCATCTGTTTTCTAAATCATGAAACCTGAGTTCATTAATTTTGCTTTAAACATAACGGATTATATTAGTATATCATCTTTGTCATTTAATATTAATCCATTGACAACACTGAAATCAGAAGAGTCAAAATGTAAATACAGTTGAATTATCTATGCCCCAGAATAACAGTATATAATATAGTCTGGCTAATTTTAAATATGAAAATAAGGAAAATAATAATTTACTGTCCTCAATACTGATACAAATCCATGGAAATGTACTCTGATCTGTAAGGATTTTAATCCACTAGCAAATATAAACTGAATGTCTACTATGTGCAAAGCTGTGTGCTAAATACATTTTAAAATTATATTTGTAAATGAGAATGCTAAAGTCATTATTAGTAATTATTTATTCTGGAAGAAGACAATCCATAGTGCTAGAAAATAGTACAGAGACTATCAGAAGATTATAAAAGAAACTCTTCATGTTTTGGTAGTATTTTGAGTGATCGTCATTACAATCATTTGATAATTCCCAGGGCTACCATATGTCTACATATCTCTTTAGGAGCATAGTAATGGGGCTGCTCCAAAGAAATCTGTTGTGGTCTCCTGTGTTGCCATAGGGAAGATAAGAGATTTTCCCCTGACAGCTGTTTTCCCTATAACCTGGAATTTTCTTTGAAAATGACTTCTCTGGTTACTGGCAAAAATGATTAAAACACTATTGGATCTAGGAGATTCCAAATAGAAGTTTCATATTTGTTTGTATTATTTGGGGGAAGGGTAGGAAGGAGAGTTAGATGTTATATCAGAATTGAAGACAGAGAATATGATATGGTGTAAAAGAGGTAGCAAAGAAGATAGCACAGAGGAAAAAGGGATGTAGGAGAGGTCAATAGTGTCTGTATTAAAATTGTTCAAGTTTTCAAACCTGCTCTGTAATACTAAAAAGCCTACAAATCCCTCACTGAGTTTCATAGTATAGAAATAATTTTAAAATCTGATCTTTATAAAGAATGCAATGATTTCTAGAAAAAACGGTCTGCCTTTAAATCTTAAGTTATCACATGCAGTTATAAATCACTTAAAAATTCAATATATAAGATCATGATTTAAAACAAAGTGCGGACTGATTACATAAACAATAAAAGTATATCTTGTTTTTGGCCAAATATGGGCCTTCCTTACATTTTTGAATGTTTACTGATATGTGGTCTTTTGACAAAGAAAGTAAAAGGCAAAGGAACCTCATATTAAAAAAACTAAGAGCTACTGAAAGTCTGTAAGAAATGAAAATAAAGTATTTGTGAAAGTACCTCTCTCAATGAGAAAATGTAACTGGTTTGTAAATATTTGATTTATACATCATTTTTTAGTATATCTTTATTGTAAAACATGATACTCTAGTAGAGTGCGCATAACTATGTTTTCTGGTCTAAAATATGTTTACAATGTTGTTTTGTATTCGAATTATAAGTGTAACTGACAGCACTAAACCAATTTCTACTTTTAATCTGTTAAGCAAAAGTGATCCCAGTATCCAGTATGGTATTGGAAAGGTAATGTACAAGTTGGTCCACAGTAACACACTGACAAGGTAGTCTAATTTGTGATTTCTTTGCCTCATTCATTTTTAATTCTTATTTTTTTCATTTTCAGTGTTTACCATTAAGAGGGTAATGGAGCCAACTGAGCAAGGTAGAATAATAGGATTTACAAAGTTCCTAAGAGAGAAACATACAGTGCTAGGTGAGCTACTCTGTTCCTGGCTAATATTTTCCTATGTGAATCCTGATTTTCCCCCTGTCTCATAACAGTAGTTTCATTTAGCTTTGCTTTTGGTTCTTTGAATGTGCAAATGTTTCTGGTCTTATGTGTAATTTGCACTAATAGCCAGTTTTGAAACTCAATGCAAAGGATCAGTTTTATAAGGTTGTAACACTTTAGATTGTTGTAGAACAGACAGAGAACACCGTTTTAATTCTTTAAAGTGCTACCTTAAAAACTCTGAGGGGGTGTTTACCAAAGTAATGGGTGAAACTCAACTTGAAGTTCTGTTTTAGATTCTGTAACACTAGTAGACAGAGTCACATGCAGAGTTTAATCATCTTTTTAATGCCCTGCACATGGTGGAGAGTCACAGAATTCAGAGGGATTTTTTTTTCTTCTGGTTTTAGGAAGAAGCAAGCAGTAATTTCTTCCTTCTAAAATACCTAAGATAAATGTAAAAAAAATATTGTTCATCTATGGAATTTTTCTTTTAACTAAGTAATTGCAGACAGCACATTTCCTTTTCTCTACCCTCCTCCACTCTCCACCCCAATCTAACCAAATTCGCTATCACTTTCTTTTGCTTGTATGTATACTGTAGATAACTGTGTATTTTTTCCTTTGTTTAAATTACAGGATTGCAATAAGTTTCTTTGCTGGCTAAGCAAAGGAGTGACACATGTTTATCATTATCCTCATCAAGGGAATGTAAAATAAAAATAGTAATTTGTCTCTGATCTTTGAGGCAAAGAAGAACAGTCTGCAAACATTTAACCTTTTATGTGCAGGTTCATTGGCAATGTTTACAAAATGTGGATAATATTGCAGGAACCAATCTGCTTTTGAAAAATACAATAGATATAGTCTCTCTGTTGCTGACTTTTTCTGAATAGCTTTCAATGCCTTTAACAATAATTGGCAACAATGAAAATCCTGTTGCTACAATTACAAAGTTGCTTCTAAAATTCATTTTGGAATTGAGTTTTTTTCCTTTGTAGTCATAAAATCACAAGATCTTAGATCTGGAGAGAATTCAGCTCTTTGAATCAGTATCTTTGAAAGAGTCTGCTTTGTAAATCTGTGATGGAAAGGCCATCTCTTTAAGGGCTTCAGATTTTAACAGTGAAGGGGCTGGACTTCTTGTGAACAACCAATAACTCTCATCATCACCAGAAACGTTGGATGGGTTTGGGGGGGAAACTTGATGAATTGTACGTATTTTGTATTTATTGATTTATATAAATGTTTTCTTCCTTGATAGACTTCATGCTCTTTGAGGGCAAAAAAAAGTTTCATCTTGTCAGTACCTGGCCTTTAGTAAATGTTTATTCACTGAATGAATGGTTGACCACATGCATAATTTGCTTTCTTCTTTTCCCAGCTTCCTTTCATAATCATACTATTTGGATAGGTTTCAGGCTCAAATTTACATGGTCCCATGAAATTTACAAAATAGTTTCCTTAGGACGTGTAGGGATCTACCCTGACCCCCAACTGATTCCAGAAGGACAAGGCACCTTTTGGTTGATTTAATCAATCAAAAAAAATAAGCTGGGCAAGAACAAATTCTTGACCAATGTAAGAGGATTATAGTGCTTTCACTATTGGATGAAAGGGAGATGAGACACACAGGAAACATCCTTTGGACCTGAAAGAATTAGATATACCTCAGCATCTACATAGAAGAGTAGCAGATAGTCCAGCTAAGTCAAGAGAAGACTAGTCTGGGGTTGGAGATTTCCAGTTCAAAAGTTGGAGACAAGTTCCTGAGAGAACATCATTCTGAAGAGTGGGGGGAGAGAAGACAGGATTTCCTCTCTTCTCTCCCTCCACTGACCATCTCATTAGAGCCAGTAGACCTGTAAAAAATGAGTCATCTCGAAGCAGAGAAATATACACTGAAGACAGTAAAGACAAACATGAATGGACAAACACAGACACAGTTGGATATACAAAGATAGCCGCATTAAGAAGGCAGCAGCTTTCGGGAACCTGAACTCCTGTGGTGGGGAGAAATGCTGGGTCATGGCTAGCTCTACAAACTGTCCTCAGAACCCAGCAGACAGCTCCACCAAAGGGGGAGAGGCATGAAGACTCTACAAATGGATGAAAGGACTTGGAATGACTAGACCTGGCAGTTATCTCGTAGCCGTATGTGGCCTCTACTGTGTGCCTTATTACTTACTGCCTTTGCACTTTAAGGTGATGCCCCTACTACTTCCCTCCCTTCCCAGTCTCTGACATTGAACATAATATAGTCCTTTGACTGTTGGATAATTTGGGGTGAATGAGCAGAATAACAAATTTTTTTTCTTTACCATCTCATCGTAGTAAATACCTTTAAAAAAAAAGCCAGTTGCAGTTTGGCTAATTGGTATTAATGGGAAGTAATATTGGTTGGGGCTTGTGAGCTTTTGAGAACAGGGGCTGTCTTTTTACCATTCTACCCTTCTCTATATGCCCAGCATTTGTCATAGTGCCTGTTGCAGAGGAGATACTTAATGTTTATTGACTGACTGAAAATACAGTCTGCCCAGGTTACTCCCAGGAGTAGTAGGCAGCCAGCCACTGGGGACCCAACCTGCTATTGTGAGGAGCTAGTTAAGCAAGAGGCCTTGGATGGAATGTTGTACTCACAGCGAGCGCAAGTGCTATTTGGTGCAAGAAATATGATTCTCCTTTTACAGGATAAGAAACTTAAACCCAGAGAATTTCAGTGAATTGTCCATGGCAATTGCTGAGTCTCTGAGTAAAGAGTGTTACCCTTCAAAGGAGAAGCATCACAAAAATGGAAAATAATAATCCTAGCAGCACTTTGACAATAAAACAGTCCTAAGAGCTCAAAACACATAGGGCCTGGCTTTTAATTTTTTCCATACAGAGCCATGTGGGCTGAACACAAGACTCTTTACTATCCTGTTTGCCGTCCTGGGGATACTTTTCAGCTTTTCAATGTTTTCCTAAAGTGTGACATCCAGAAATGAACACAATATTGACATGTGTGGTTTGACTTGGGCAGAGTAAAGTGGGATTATCACCGCCTCATTCCTAGAAACTGACTCTTTTAATGCAGCTGAAGAGCACATTAGGTTTCTTGGAGGTCATATTAAACTATTAATGAATTTGCAATCCTCTAGATCCCCCAGAGACAACAGCTGTCTAAACATGCTTTCCCTATTGTGTACCTGTGAATGTGATTGAAAAAAAAATCCATCTAGGATAATATTAACTCTATTGATTTTCATTTTATTAGATTGGGTCCAGTGATCTGGCCTATTGGCGATCTTATTTATCTTGATTTTCATCACAAAAGCTATCCCTTCCAGCTTTGTGGCGCCTGTAAATGTGATAACCATGCCATCTAGTCCTTAATCCATGTAATTTAAAAAATGTGAAATAGCACAAAGCCAAACACATACTTTTGGGACATTTCGCAGAAATCTCTATCCATGTTGCCCTCAAACCATGAACTGGCTGCTCTTTGGTTCCAACCATTGAACCAGTTCAACTCCATTGAATTATGCTGTCACCTAGCACCAATCTTTTCATATTTCCTTCAAGAATAGGGTGAGAGAATTTGTCAAATATTTTGCTAAAATCTAGGTAAACAATATCTACAACACGGCCTCACTCTACCCATTTAGTAACTCCATTAAAGAAGGAAATGCGGTTAGTCAAGCATGACCTATTCTCAGTGAACTGGCTGATGTGCTGGCTATAGGTGATCACCACTTCCTTTACTAGATATGCATTACACACCCCTTTAATGATGTTTTAGGCTGGCTCAAAGCCAGGAGGTTTGGACACATTCATACTTAAGGCAGGAACTTGGAACAAAGGATTTGAGGTATTCTGGGATGCCTCCCCGCAGTTTCTCTCTCTTTGCAGAAAGAAGATAGCTCTGCTTTTTTCTGTGTGATGACTTGGATGTCACTTCGAGTCTCTGACATCCCCCCGAATATCTTGCTTCTGCATCGTCTTTGCTGTGGCTGCCTACTAGCCTTAGCTTTCAACGGACACGTTACTTCATCCCTTAAAAGAAAGGGACTGAAGCCTGGATCTGATGTAGGGTTAGAAAGTCCCTTTTAACTTTAATCCACTTTTAACTATAGTGGATTCATAGTTGCATTCCCCTTCCAGACACCTGCCTTCTACGGATGCCATCATACTACTCCGCAAAGCCCACTCCCCACGTGTTTGGCGACTGGGTACATGGAAGGGCCCACTTTTTTATAACAGCTAAAATTCAGCCTTTAGCCTATCAGTGAAAAAAAAGGGATGAAGTAGCATGTCCATTGAAAACTAAGGCTAGTAGAGAGCCACAGCAAAGACAATGCAGAAGCAAGATATTCGGGGGGGATGTCAGAGACTCGAAGTGACGTCAGCAACTGAGCTCCACGTGGGGAGTGGGCTTTGTGGATTAGTAGGATGGCATCCGTTAGAAGACATCAGCAGTCCTGTTACATGGAAGGGATCATTTCCCCCCATATATGCGTGTATTTGTGCATGTACACTGCTCACACCTGTTCTTATGTATGTACCACTCTAGGCATGTGTTTTGGTGATATGTGTTCCCTTCTGTGTGTGCCCATTTGTGATCTCTATGTATGTCTACTCTTCCCAGTAAAATTATGTGTACTGATGACCACGAGGCCCAGATTTCTGTGTGCTCCTTTGCTCACTATCTTTATTCTATCAAATGCCTTTGCTTTGAACTGAGGGCATCTTTTGAAAGTTTAATGTGAAGGTGGACCCATGGAGAAGGGCATATGCAAGAAAGGGTGATCTAGATGCTATACTAAGTTCTAGAATTTTTTCCAGAGATTGAAGTAAAATTAATTGGTTTCTGTATTGCAGTCTCATCTCTTCACTTTTTTGAAAACTAGGACATTTTCCCTTCTTCATTTTTCTGTCTCAGTAACCAAAATATAGTTCAGTTGAGGGAGATGATTTTAACTTATCAAGAATATCTACGTTTTATCTTATGATTTCCATACCTGTTTTGGCCATCAATTCCATAGAAGTCATATCCTTTCTTGTCTATAGATAATCCAGCAGAGAAAGCAGAAGCAAAATAAGAATTAAGTAGTTCTGTCTTCTCTTTAGGTCAATTTCCACTGGTCCATTCACTCTGAGCAGCAGTTCTATCCCTTGAGATTCCTCTTTTTTCATCTTATCAACTTTTGTCACTGGCCTCTGTTCATTCTGAGTTTTGTTATTCCTGACAATCTTCTTATAGAATCAATTCACATTTCTGTATTCACCTTGTTGTTACCTGTTCTTGCTTTTATCTTCTGTTCATGTCTTTAAATAATCTTTGTTGGAAAAACAATTTAAATTTTTGTTGGTCAGGGAGCTCCCTGTGCATCCACATCAGGTTCTTTGAACAACTACCCTTCTTCCTCTATCTAGGAACTGTTTCTTTTTGTATCTTCATAATTTTATCTTTGAGAGATTTCTTATCTCTCTTGGGCTGAATTTCACAGGCAAGTTTTAGGCAATGAGATCAAGTCAACAAAGTAAACAAGTTGTTTTTTTTGTTTTGTATTATTTTGTTTTGTTTTGTTTTTCTCTGCATTCTTTAGGTATCAGGCACTATCTAAGTGCTGGGAATAATATAAGCAGAAAGAAAGGCAGTCTCATTTTAATGGAAGAAGACAACACATAAAAGGGAGCTGAAAAGGGGAAGGAGGAAGAGGGAGAGGAGGCATCATAGAGAAAAGACAGGAGGCATCATAAAGAAAAGACAGGAAAGTCAGAATTGCATCTTATAGAGGAATGGGGGTTCCCAACTATCCTTCCTTTGAACTCTTTGAAATACATACTGCCAATATCTAGGATTCATATCACACTATGCCAAAATTTTCTCTCTTCTATCATAAACTCCAAGATGCAGTGGTTAGTTGAAAGTTCCCAGCATTTTCATTGTAGAAACAAGTTACCTACTTTAACAAGAAATAAATTCTAAACAGAATTTCCCTTAAGAAGGATGATTTTTTCAGCAAGGCAAATCTAGAAAGTATTCTTTTCTGGCTAGAGTGTCAGGCTTGGAGTTGGAAGAACCTGGGTTCAAATCTGGCCTCAAACACTTCCTGGCTGTATGCCCTAGGCAAGTAATTTAACCTGGATTGCCTAACCCTTGCTGCATTTCTGTCTAGGAATTGATACTAATCAATTCTGTCTCTAAATCTGGCTCTCTATCCACTGAGCTAACCAGCTAACTCTAGGTAAGGGCCCTTTCTTCCTTCCTTCCTTCCTTCCTTCCTTCCTTCCTTCCTTCCTTCCTTCCTTCCTTCATTCCTTCCTTCCTTTCTTCCTTCCCATCTTTCTTTCTCTCTCTTTCTCTCTTTCTCTCTTTCTTTCTTTCTTTCTTTCTTTCTTTCTTTCTTTCTTTCTTTCTTTCTTTTTTTCTTTCTTTCTTTCTGTCTTTCTGTCTTTCTTTCTTTCTTTCTTTCTTTCTGTCTTTCTGTCTTTCTGTCTTTCTTTCTTTCTTTTGAATTAATTTCTGTGAAGGATAGAAAAGGTGAGAGGAAAGAGTGAAGAGAGAAAATGAAAGAATTCATACTTCCCCCCCAAATTCACCACTCTTCCAAATTTCCTTTTTAACATTTCGTCTCCCACCTTTGTAATCTCAGAATTATAGTCCCCTCTTTACTTTCTCTCACTCTACATATCCAATCCATACCATGACTAAATCTTGCTGTTTCTACCTCCATAACATCTCATCCAATCCCTTCTTTCATTTACAAAGCTCCTGCTTGGTTCACGTCTTTATTACCTCTCTTCGAAATCATTTCCATGGCTTCCTAATTGATTTACTTCCCTTACATCTCTGTCTACTTCAGTTTGGTCTCCAAAGTGTGGTCAAGGTAATGTTCCTTAAGATTAGATCTGACTGTGACATATTAATACTCAATGTAAGACTGTTTAGATTTCAAAGAACTTTGTGGTTGAACACAAGCCTAATATTCTGCGTTTTGTTGGATGGCATTCTCCCTTCTTTCTCTAGAATCCAGTCAAAACTTGTCTTCTCTATGTTCCTTACTCTTGGCATTCCACCTGTCATTTTCATACTTTTGCTCTGGCTATTCCCCATGCCCAGAATGGCTTCTCTGCTCTTACATAGAGAAATGCCAAGAATCCCTCTCTTCCTCCAAAGTAATAACTCAAATGCCACCACCTACATGAAGTCCTTCATTATTCCAAAAGTTGGTGCTCATCCTCTTAAAATACTTTTGTACTCGATTACTTGTTTGCATTTGTATTTCTTCTCTTTCTATATCCTGCATATACTAACATGTAATTATTTGTCTCTTATTTTGAGGCAAACTACTTGAGGGTAGAGATTCTTTCATTCTTTTTATTTGTATCCCTAGCAGGTAGCATAATGACTGACAGTCTTTTTTTTTTTTTACCCCTTACCTTCTGTATTAGAACCAATTGGTTCTAAGGCAGAAGGACAGTAAAGGCTAGGCAATGGGGGTTAAGTGATTTGCCCAGGGTCACACAGCTAGGAAGTGTCTGAGGCCAGATTAGCACTTAGGGCCTCCCATCTCTGGGCCTGATTCTCAATCCACTGAGCTACCCAGCTGTCCCCTGACATATGGTCTTATCAAATATTTGATTCAGTGAGAGAGTGAGAAGGAGAGAAGGAATTAGACCTAAACAATGAATAGTGTCACAAACATTCAGCATGCATTTATTAACCCCTACTTTGTGCCAGGCACTGTTCTAGGTACTAGGGGCATATGATATGAGAAAAAGACTCTGCCTTCAAAAAGCTAATATTTTATTCTGGAGGATATAATACCTATGCATACATATATATATATATATGTATATATATATATATATAAATACAAGAGAATTTGAGGAGAGAATATATTACATTAAAATAATCACAAGAATTTCACTGAGTGGAGCAAAATTCTGCCTTAAACACTTTCCTCCAACAAAGCGTATTCCAAAGAAAAAACATGCATTTATTTTTAATGAATCTCACCTTCCATCGTAGAATCAATACTATGTATCGGTTCCAAGACAGAAGAGCGGAAAGGGCTAGGCAATGGGGATTAAGTGGACTTGCCCAGGGTCACACAGCTGGGAAATGTCTGAGGCCAGGAAGAAAGTGGGAGAATTTTACTGATGGCCAGTTTATGCTGGTGTTGCTTTCTTCTTGAGATGATGGAATTGCTACTGCATTGAACTAGATTATAAAGAATCATCATACTTAGAAGTTGTTATAGAAAAGTATCTTGAAATTTTGTGAAATGAAAATCTTCAGGTGTTCAGTATAGCAGTGCAGAGATCCTGTTCAGTAGAGCTGTAACCTGGCCAAAGGTCCCTGGAGTCAGAAAATTTACTCTTCTAGATTGCTTCATTGTCAGTAACATACAAAATAAAGTCATGAAGGCTAACGTCAACTTGAGAAATAAACTAATGTGAGAAGGCAGAGAAGCTTATCTTGATCTAAATAAAACTTTAGTTGTTAGACATAGAAAGACAAATCCTGTGGACAAAGTCTTATTAATGAATGTCACAGGTTCCTGCCCCAGTCCCTTACAGAGTTTTCTCTAAATGTTTACGTTTTGGGTACCTGTTTTTTAATACTATGCAATACACTAAATTTATTTATTTTTAAAAATCAACTTATTTTGGAACTCAAATGTAACAAGAAATAAATATTAAAAAAGAATTTTGCAAATATGATTTTGCAAAGGAAAAACCACCACTTCCTTTGCTTTAAAATAATGTTGATATATCTTTGTCTTCCTAAGTGTTTGCCTGCCTCTCATAAACTGAAAAAAACTAAAAAATGCTGAATTCCATGACATTTAACTGCTTTTTACTACATTTCAAACCAAATCTTAAAATTCTGAAAGGAAGTTAAATGTAAGAATACAATTGTCTTATTAAACTATATCTAATATTTGAAATTTTAATATACCAAGGATAATTTCATGATCAAGGTATACAGAAAGCCATTTTCCATGTCATCAATAAAGTGGCTGTAGAGCTCTAAAGGAGGCTTTTAAAAAGTGGCCCCCAGTTCCTGTTATTCCCCCACCCCACACCCTTTGCTCTCTAGCTTTTTAAATGTGTAGAAATTCATTACACCTAGCAAAAGCCTTATGATCGTCCATCTGAGGCTCTTTTGTTTTGACTTGCTCAACATATATTAAGAAGGATGGGAGATCTCGGTGATTTGCATTCTCCTTACCATGGTTCATATTAGGATCCTCTCCACCCCGTGTTACTCTTTCATCTCCTTCCGCACGTTCAGCTTCATAAATATACAGAGGCTCACTGTCCCAGGGGCCTTCTTTATCTCCTCCCGACATCTCAAAGATAACAGTGGAGCTGGTCTGTCTACCTGTTCATCTTCGCATTCATTGCATGAGCCGCCCACCTTCTTTTTTACTTAGATATTTCCCGGATGCTACGACTTTTCCTTTACTACTTTCAAAGTTCCTTATATCTGTTGCTGGCTGTTAACACTCACCATATACCTCTCCATTACTTTCTATGTGGCATTCATTTTTAATTCTTCAGAGACTGCAGTGTTCCATGTCTCATAGCCGTAAACAATATAGGTAAAATATTGGTATTAAAAAGATGGTCCTTTGTTTCTGGAAGAAGTTCAGGGTTATTAAAAGAGCTTTTTAATTTCTTAAAGGCAACTAAACCCACTCTCCTACCACTGTTTAGTTCTAGGCCCAACATTTCCACGTATGGTTTGTCCCAGATTTTATATGTTAAGATTATCCATCTATCTATTGTCTGTCTGTCTATCTGATAGGGATAAAGAATTAGACCTATGATTTGATTAATAGGAGAAAAGCCCTATCAATGCAGATTTATATCTTCAACTTATAGTTTTAGAGACTTGCCTCGGATACCAAGAGGCCAAGGGATTAAATGGTCCCTTCCCCTTCTCTTTCATTGTCTCTCTTAGTATATATAATGTGTGCCTATGTGCACATATACATACACATACAAACACAGATCTATATGTATATGACATTTCTGAATGGGCTGAGGTTGAGTTTTGTATGTATCTACTATATATCAATAGATATTCTTTATCCACTTGGTTTTTCCTGTGTGGATGGTTAGGCCAAACTGTTCAAATTAAAATATATAATTAAATGAATTTTGAATTTAGACTGAATTGTGTCCCAACTAATGAAGATTTATTAAAACAGGCACATTCAGAATGATCTCTCCATTAGCCAGAAAAATCTGCTCAGTGCCTAGCCCTGACCATAGCCGCTTTTCTACTCATTCACTTTGAGTGGCTTACTGTGGCCTAACAGATAAAATACACATACTTTAGCTTGGCATTTAAGGAACTGTACAATTTGGCTCTAACCTTCCTTTCGAGTTGTATTTCATTCTACTCCCCATCACATATGCTATGTTCTAGTCAAATAAGACTACTAGTTATTCCCCTCCCCGACTTGTACATATACCTGAAAGCTGTCCCTATGCTTGGAACAAACTTCTCCTTTCTTTCCACCTTTTGATATCCATTTTCTTCCTTTAAGACCCAGATGGGATACCACCTTCAATCAATCAACAAGCATTTATTAAGCACCAACTATGTGCCAAGCACCCCTAAGTGCTGAGGAGACAAATAATGAATCAGCCCTATTCTCAAGGAACTTACTCTAACAGAGGACATAACAAATACATATAGACTGAATATTTCTAAAGAGAATAAAAACAAACAAACACAAAGTAAATACCAAGAAGTCTGGGAGAGAGGGTCTTGGCAATGGAGGAAGGGGACCAAGAAAAAGCATTCCTGTAGAAGGTAGTGCTTGAGTGATGTCTTAAAGGAAGAGAGGAATTCTTTGGACCAGAGGTGGGGAGAGGGTGCATTCCAAGCAGAACGAAGGCACAGAGATAGGAGATGGAGGAGCCTATGTGAAAAACAAGGGAAAGGCAGTTTGGCTGTTGTGTAAAACTTAGGAGGGAGAATAAATGTTCAATGAGCTTTGAAACATAGGTTGGAACCAAGGTGTGAAAGACTTTAAAATCATGGGAGGTTATGAGGTCACTGAGAGAGAAGAGGGCTTATCTTAGGGAATTAGGGAACACCTATAATTAGAGGGCATGATATGGATGATGAATAGAAATATAGAGATTAGCATAGGTTATATAACTGAGAATAGTGTCAACAAAATAGAGGTGGGGATGGAGAGGAGAAGAGCGAGAAAGAGAGAGAATAATCAGGATTCATAGATTGGTTGAAGAGGAGGATTGAAAAAAGGCCTTAAGATTTGGGAAATAAAACATTGCTAGCAACTGAAAAAAGTAGTTTTGGTGCTCATTGAAAGTAATTTTTCTCTTTTCCAATTTTTGTTTTATGACACACTGCCAAATTCCTAACTTTGCCATTATCACATTTTACCTTGTATCATATTTATTTGTATCCAGGTTTTTATTAGATAGATTGATTAGATTATATGTTCTTTAATGGTCAAGTCTGTGTTGATTTTCATTTGTGTATTGTCATTGCTTTGTACAAAATGGATGATTAATAACTATTTATTGAATTGAGCAAATGTATATAATTCTCTCTATCTCATGTTGTATTTGTTCACTTATTCAAAAATGGGAACATACCTGGGAAGATGGATGAATGAAAGGGTATGTTTACATCTAGCTTCACATCACTTCAAAATAACAAGGAATTTACAAAGTAGATTAGTAGAACAATGCCAAAAATACAAAGAGGACAGAAAAAAAAAACTAACATTAAAGAAAACCCTATAGATGGGCTAAAAAATAATTTTAAGAAACCCAGTAAAATGAATAAATATTGCACAGTAAAAGTAAATGATGAAAAAGCTTCAATGGAAAGGGAGAAGATCATCAGAAAAATGTAACCTCCAGAAATTATAATGTAGCAGCTAGAACCTCCAAAGTAGTTTAGAATATCAACAAAAGAATTAAAAGAAGAAATAAGGAGCATATTAAATTTTAAAGAAAGGGATTTAAAAAGACAAAGACATGTGTATTTCTCAAAATAACAGATTATCAGAATTTAAATAAAAAAGTAGAGATGGTGAGAAGAAAGAATATCAGAACCAAAACAAGGGACAACAAGAACAGCTATTCTTTCTAAAAGTCAATGCAACTGACCTTGAAAATAGAATGCAGACAGTACAAGTAAGCCTTTCTGGTTGTCTCTCAGAAAGTCAAAATGAAATAAGAAGCCTGAATAACATACCTCAGGAGATCATAAAAGACATTTTCAGAAGCATTTTAAATGGCAGAGAAAAAATAAAAAATAATAGAATTTATAGGTCATGGATAAAGAAAACCCTGAACTTGTTCCCAAGTAGAAATATCATAGTCAAGCTCCAGAATTAAGTAATAAATTTTATAAGCACCTAGGAGGAAGGCTTTTGTTTATCCCAAATTCAAATCTTGTAAGACTGGGAAAAATGTTTTGTCTAAGGGAAATTAAAGGTAAAATTATGATATCATATTTTCAAAGGAAAGATCATTAGTTATTATAGGAAAGAAAAAAAAAATAAATGCTGAAGGGAATGTGGCAAAATTAGGACAATAATGCACTGCTGATGGAGGAATTGATCCAAACATTTTGGAGAATGATTTGGAACTGAGCCCAAAGAGCTTTATAACTCTGCATTTCCTGTGACTCATAAATACCACCACTAGGTCTATATCTCAAAAAGATTAAAAA
The DNA here is from genome assembly GCF_027887165.1 of Monodelphis domestica. Taxonomy (NCBI): domain Eukaryota; kingdom Metazoa; phylum Chordata; class Mammalia; order Didelphimorphia; family Didelphidae; genus Monodelphis; species Monodelphis domestica. The sequence continues at coordinate 67,226,242 of NC_077228.1, read as the reverse complement.
AGGGGGAAAGGACCTGTTTGTGCAAAAAGATTTAAAGCAGCTCTTTTTGTAGTGGTGAAGAATTAGAAATGGAGAGGAAGTCCATCTATTGGGCAATGGCTGAACAAGTTGTGGTAAATAAGTTATATTTCTTATAGCTTATAAGAAATGATATAAAGGATGACTTAAGAAAGAACTGGAAAGATGTACATGAACTGATGCAAAGTGAAGTGAGTAGAAGCAGGAAAACACTGTACACAATAATAGCAATATTATATGATGAACACTTATGAATGATTTAGCTATTCCTAGCAATACAGTGATCCAAGAAAATCCTCAGTGATTCATGACGAAAAATGCTTTCTGCCTCCAGAGAAAGAATTGATGGAGTCTGAATGCAGACTGAGACATACTATATTTCTTTTTATTTCTTCACTTTTCTTTCATTTGTTCAAGTTCTCTTTCACAAAAGGACCAGTATAGAAAGATATTTTACATTATAACACATATAAAATCTATTTCAGGATGCTTGCCATTTGGGGAGTAGAAGGGAAGGGAGAAAGGGAAGGTGAGAAGTTGGCTCAAACTTAAAGAAAATGAAGATTACAATTGTTTTTATGTAATTCAGTTAAAAAATAAAATTTTAGTAAATATTTATAAAAGGGAAATTAGTTTGTCAAATTTGCATAACCTGCAAAATTTAACTTAGCCATTCATGAATAAAAGCTTTCTGTAAAATTCCTACCAAATAGTGCAAAAATGAGCAGAGTAATTTTTCATGTGAATACATCAAACAAAAGAAAAATAAGCAAATTCAATAAACAGCAATACCTTAAAAAGACAAAGCTGATAAATTAATATTTACGTTTGATGACTTTTAAAAATAACTCTTATTTTGTGTGAAGAGTCTTAAGAAGACATAAAGGAAATATAGCTGATGGAAAAATATCAAAATTGGATCCAACAAATAAAATAGAGAGGAGGAAAGGAGAGACTGAATTCCTTTTTTTTGGAAGAGATCATTAGAGGGAGAAGAGACAGGGCACACAGGAAGCATGCCAAATCAAACTGTCTGGGTGTGTCTGGAGAATAGCTTTGGAGATACCAGCAGTCTATTGGGATAACATTAAGTCTTATTTCTTATAATATGCCTGGATTCAAACATTTATTTTATTACTTACTATATACATCCTTATCCCCGCCTTTAGAAGATTGCTTAAATGTCAAATTCTTGATATAATATTTGAGGAAGGACAATGAACATAATGAGTCCAAAAGCAGATTGAACAGAATGGTCAGAGGTCTGGGAATAATGTTATATGAGCAAAATACTAAGCTGATGAGAAGATTAAAATAAGATGTAATTTGATTTGTATAGCAAAATTAGCAACACTACATTGAAATTTTAAGTCATTTAACTTTTCTTGCTCTTAGTGATTTTATTTTTAAAATGAGGGGATTTAACAGCATGGGATGGTAGACAGAGTGCTGGATTTGAGGACTTGAATCAAGCCTCAGACACTAGCTATTTGAGGTGACCCTTGAATAAGCCACCTAAACTTTTTGACCTTCAGTTTCATTGTCTGTAAAATGGCAATAATATAAGACTACTAATAATAGTTCCTACTTTGCAAGGATAACATTATGAGGATTGAATCAGATGAGACGGTGTAAAGCAATTTGCAAACCTCAAAGTACTGCATAAAAATCAATTATTATCATGATTACGTGACCTCTGAGGACCCCTTTATCCTGACCTTATGACTACTGAATGAATAAGAAGATGGCTAAAATGACTTCTGTGGCTCCTACCAAGGCCAAAATTTGATGAATCTACATTATCTTAAAAAGACAAGGGCCGTTCACCTCTCCTTTATTACCCTCCGTGTAGTTATCGAGGCAGGAGAACACAATGAAACAGAAGCACTAACTTCTGTAATGGGCATATCTAGACATGCCACGAGGAGTCGGGTGAGTCCCTTCCACCCTTTCCTAGACAAAATGCGAATGTCTTGGACAACGTAATGGCGGCCCTTTGGTCCAGTTTGGTCCATATATTTGGAGCTTCAGCCTTGTTGCCATATGCAGATAATGTACAATGACAATTGTGACAAATGCAAATCTGTCATAAGCTCAATAAAAATCAAGTTTGCATCCATAAGCTGGCCCTTTGGTTTGTCCTTTAAAATGGGAGAGGCAGATTTAGATAGGCGCAAAGAAACACAGTGGATTACAGGTAGATATGGATGGAGGCATTATCTATGGCACAACAGAATGGATAATGAGAAGACAAAGCATACAACTATGAGTTATAATCTGACAAGTTTAATCCATTCTCTTCTGGAAATAGGGAAGTAGACAGGAGTAAAGAAACTGAATCCAGAGTCTGCCCCGGATAGTAAATGCCTAATTCCATTGCCAAGAATCCCATGGAAATAGGAAGTAATATTGGTTTAAAGTATAAGTTCATTTATAAAACATTACAGAGGATGTTGACAAAAAATTAACATATAACTATAAAGTCCTTGAAGAGAAAATAAACCTATTGGGAGAACCAAGTTCCTTTGTAGGTGAAGCCAGAGGAACAAAAGGTTGCACAATGGATCATTTGTTCCGTCATTTTAAGTCCTGTCCTCTTCTTTGTGACCTCATTTGGGGTTTTCTTGGCAAAGATTCTGGAGTTGGCCAATTCTTCTACAGCTCATTTTATAGATAAGGAAACAGAGGCAGAGTTAAATGACTTGCCCAGGGTCACACAGTTAGTGTCTGAGGCTGGCTATGAACCCAGGTTTTTCTGACACCAGGCCTGGCAAAGTAACCATTTTTACCACCTGGATTCCAGAATGAATCATTTCTGTGGACATTTTTATAGTCATTTGTTTTTATTATTATTAGCGATGACAATTGTCCTACAATCTTTAAACCTGACCACCTCAGTACTTCAGAAGAGGAGAACATGGCAGTGTCCCTTAAAACTATGAAGTTGGGAAGAATAACTGTGTAAAAACAAATCATAAAGGAAGGGGAATTGAACCCTGAAAGTGCTGTGTTCAGTTTTGGATACAACATATCTCTTAAGTTAGTTAATCTTCAAAGGAGGGCCGACAGACTGCTAAAGAGTCTCGAGATGCTGCCACGTGAATATCAGTGGAAGGAATTAGGGATGTTTTATCTTGGAGAAAAGATTTCACAGAATCATGTGAGTTGTCTTCGGTGGAGGAAGAATGAAACTTGGTCTGCTTGGCTCTAGAAAGCAGCAGGAAGAGCAATAGGGAGAGAGGACCTATAAGGATGCAAATTATGAAGGACAAAATGTCTATCAATTGGAACTATTCAAAAAGGAGTGACCTGCCTCCAGAGGTAGGGTGCTTCCCCTCACTAGAGATCTTCTAGCAAAAACTGGATGCTCATTTGTCTGGTATATTCTGGAGAGATTCTTGGTCCAATATGAATCAGAAGAGAATGAGATAGATAGGAATAGAACTAGAAATAGAATAGAATTAGAATAAATGAATGGCTTGGTGGCTTCCTTTAAATCTGAAGTTCAGTGATCAGACCTTACTGGATTGTCCTGAGACTCAAATGAGACAATGTAATAAATGGGAGCCTTTTTTATTGGGGATTCTACTGCAAAGTATTCTATAAATATTTTAATGGCTTTGATTAGTCAATGAAAGCTTTCCTCATACTCTCTCTCCCTCCCATTCTCCTCCAGTGCTGATTACAGGAAAGTCTTGAACTTTGACTGGAAATCGGGTGAAGGTTTTGTGCGATAGCAGTCCAGCTATGTGGGGCTTGCAGAACTCATAGTTAGGCTCATAAAAGTGCTCATTAAAATAGGCCATTCTGAAATGTATGAGACAAAAACAAATGAATGGTCTCAGGGAAAAAGTGTGCAGCAATCATCGAGCATTATTTCCATCAAAGATTGTGAAAATAAGCCTTCCTCAGTCACAAGAAATGTGCGCAGCCATTTCTCATGTTTACACAAATAGTCCACACTTAAAGAACTTTTAAATACCTTCCCTGAAATGCTAGTTTTGACCTTCTGCCAAAAGCTACTTAATGTTTTTCCAAAGACTGCTGGATGAGCAAGAGGAAAATGAAACATACACAGCAGACTTTAAAAAAAAAGAAGAGAAGAATAGATCAGTTGTTTAGCAAACAAGTTTTGCTTTGGATTCTATCTAACTTAGAATTCCTAAATTGGTCTAAACCATTCCTCTGCTACCATCCAAATAAGCTGAAATGAAAAAAAAAAACAAACAACAACTGGATTTGATCTAGTAGATCAAGGAGAATGTGATCTATTTTCTTTTTTAGAATACAGAAAGTAACCAGGCTGAAAAGCCTGAAAAAAAAATTATATGGTTGGAAAGGAATGAAAATTAAGAGGTTTTTAGCCTAGAAGTCAGGAGGCAATTAGCCCTAAAGCATTTCAGACAGAATCTAGTTACACAATGGCTGGCTAGCCTATGGCGCCCGGAGCCAAAAACAACACTCACAGCCAGCAGTGTAAATCATTTATAGACCACTCTGTGTGGAAAAGAAGGGAGGGGAGAGAAGGGTGGGTGTCCAGACACCAGGCAGATTTTTCATATTTACTCTAGCGAGGTACCTCATTCTCTCAAGGCCTGGGGTAAGAGTGGGACACAGCAATTTCAAGAGGTTTTTGAAGCGGGGCGAGCTCACAAACAATGCTCTCTCCAGAAAGATACAGCAGTGAAATCATGTGGTCTGAATTAATTTGGGGCTGCTCTGTGGTTTTTCTTTGCCTGATGTTGGAGGGGGGATGGGCTGCGGACAGGAAGAAAATGAGGTTTGGGAAAGTTGGCCTGGATTATGTCTTTATTCGTTTTCATGAAAGATACATCACCTGGATGAGTGCTCAATCAAACTTGGAAATGTGGCGGGGGGAAGTGGGGTACCTTGTGAAAATCAGTGATAAGCAGCGAGTCCATCTCAGAGACACCCCTCCATTTTTTAGCAATGCAAGATTTCAGCAGGTCCCCAGTTATATTTAATCAGCCCTCGTGGTCAGGTCATGAGAGATCCCAGAGTGCTTTAAAACATTTTTCTTTAAATTTCTAAAACTCTCACCTTCCATCTTAGAATCAAATATTGTGTATTGGTTCCAAGGCAGAAGAGTGGTAAGGGCTAGGCAATGGGGGTTAAGTGACTTGCCCAGGGTCACACAGCTGGGAAGTGTCTGAGGCTAGATTTGAACCCAGGACCTCCCATCTCTAGTCCTGGCCCTCAATCCACTGAGCTCCCCGGCTGCCCCTTCCCAGAGAGCTTTTGACTGGGTGTAGGGGAGTAGAAAACTGACAAACCTCCAAGGTTAAAATGAGAATCAGAGCTACTTGACAAAGGCTAACTAAGCGTTTCGCTGCCAACGAAGTAGCCTGTCCATTGAGAAGATCCAATCATGCAACCCTAGCTTATTTTAGAAGGGATCGCTCTAGCTTTCCCATTCACTTCGGCTCCTAAATGCGGTCATTTCACATACTAGTTTCCCCGACTCTAACACACCTGAACTGGGAGCCGTGTTTTGTCTGGGTTTTCTTTTTCGGCGGCTGCCCTTACACATAGCAGGGAGTTTTCAGTTCGCACACACTTTCTTGTAAGAACGACATAAGTGAGCAGGATTTAGAGCTTTCTATTTTCAAGTCTCACGTCCCTCTAGGGAAACTGCTGTTCAGGTGCCAAGGAGTAGAGCCATTCCTTACCCCCCCAGCTCCGTAAGGATGTTAGCAGAGGGGCCAGGGGGTAGGAAGGCAGAGGAAGGGAGAAGTGAAAGGCAGATGGAGTGGCATTTTCATAGCTCCCACCACTGATTTCACACAGTAGGAACCTGGTGCTCCAGACCTGAACTGTTTCCTTCCTCCTCTGGCTCGCCTTCTACTCTAAATCACGCGTTGTTGTTTTTCGATGGGACTGGAAGTAGAGTGGAGCGACGAGTGGCCTTTCTGAGAGTGAGTGGGACTGGGGGAGCCTGAGGAAGCTCCACTTAACTCCTCTATTGTTGGTGAGCCACGTTGAGTCACCATGTTCTCTCCACAGAGGAAAAGGCAATCATCAGTGAAATGACACGGGAGCCCTGTTTCTTCCCCCAGCGTCTAGAAGGACGCCTCAAATTTACAAGCTTCTGTATGCTCCGAAATAAAATCTTACATTTAATAGAGAATATGCCTTTCACTAAAACTATACCTCTTTCCTGCGGGGATTTTCCTTCAGGAAATTTAGAGAAGTAAAAGTCCAGTCGAGCGAGAATATCAGTGCAGCAGGGTCCTTACAGCCCGTGTGCCCCTCAGCTGAGAATGCAGAAGGAAATCCTTAGTGCCACAGCAATTTGTAACTTGGCCTAAAATGTGCAGCCATGTCATTGTGGCAAGACGCTGGAGCACTGGGCATAACAGCTTATATTGCCATAGCAGGTATGAAGTCCTTTATGGCTATCTCATGGGATATCGGTGGCAATCGTTTTTGCCACCCAAAGGAAGGAGAGGCCTTCATGAAGACTTTTAAGTAGTGGCAGCACCACTGAATAAAGTCCTGGAGTTCCCACGACACTGAAAATTCTACTCCTCCTACCCCTCCATGTTACCTAAGGATTACCCAGATGGGAAAGCTTGCTTAGCTCTGGATTCACATCCAGGGCCACCAAATGGTCCCAGGATCTAGGAGAGACGGCTCAGGGGGTTGTCTACTCTCCACTTCCCCACCCCACAACTCTCAAGAGCTAAGCCAAGGGACCGTTACACATTCTTTCAGATAGTAGGGACCAAGTGAAACAAGGTTAAATTTTTTGCCATCTTAACAACCAAACTTGTATATTGGCTCCATGGTGACTTGGCTTACATATGCAATAGGTGACTGGGGAAGAAGGCATTTTAGTCAATGGAAGGTCTGCAGCTTCATTAAAAATTCGCAGGTAGGCTGTTTTGCCAGGTCAACCCCTATTTTCATCTCCATGTTCAGAGTTGAACAAGGAAAGGCTTTGAGTCTCTCTTCACCTACCTGCTCAGCTCGGGAAATTTGGATAATAAAAAAAGAGCTTTAAGTAATTCTCAGGTATTTAATATCTTTATACTTCATTTTCCTCATTAGTAAAGTGGAGGTAACAATACCAATGTGAGAGATATTGTAAAGGACAAGAAAAATTATAAAGCATTTATGATAAGTTGCTAATAATAAAAAAGATTCCAACAAATTCATATTAATGTTCTAGGAATAGAGAAAAGCAGCATGTAAGTAAATGAAAGAAAAAATGAAAACAAAAGCCAAGCAACTTAAAATGCACAAGAGCTTCCTGAAACACATTTTTCTTTCTAGAATGATTATTTTAAACCACACCCTCTCAAATATAGTATTATAGACAAAAAAGGTGGGGAAGATATTCATTCTTCCACTCACAATGAGATTTCTAGTGACAGCTTTACGCTTCCGTTGTAAATAAATGGTCTATATAGGATCATTCAATAGTATGAACAGTATTACGCAACTGTGCACAGAGCATGTATTTTAGACAGAAGAAAAATATACATTTGAGCTGGGCAAAACCACAATCCACTAGTGGATCACAACTCCTTTTGGTGAACCACTGTTTATTGCATTAGTCTCCGTTGGCTGTACACCAACCTGAGAAGCTAGAGGATTGGAATCTGTCACTTCATCAGCTGCCAAGAGGTGGGCACACTGATCTCTATTGTTAAGGTGGGCAGAGAACTCTGGGTGCCATCCTACTGAGCACAAACTTAGTACAGCTCAAAGGAAGCCATTGTCTTTTAAAATGCACTGAAAAGAACTGCGCTTCTGCCATATTTTCAGTGGCTTCTTGTTCATTTAATTTTGTTCCCAGCCCATTCTTTCCCTTTCCCTGCAACAAAAAAAAGTTTTAAAATGGTACATTAGAGTCTTTCCACCCCTCCCCCTTCTTCCTAATTCAAAAACAGCTGAACTTACTTTCTGAAAACATGTAAAAACTCCTGGGCTCAGACCCGGTATATCAAATTTCAGACTGAAGGGTGGGTTTTTTTTTTTTGGCATTTGTATTACCAACAGTTTATACTAAAAATGCTGACAGATGTATAACAGCCTCACCAAACTGATCTTTACATGAATCCTGGACAACTATGTGGTTGCTTGGGGGGAAAAAAGACAAGAAACCATTACCAGTCACTGAACAATTTAAGTTAAAAACCCCTTGCTTTTATTTTCTTTTTCTTCAACAGAGAAAGCCATTAGTCACATATAACTGAATGGGAATGGAGGGGGGGAGGGCTACAAAAGGCAAACTCAAACTCACTTGCTATTTCCCATTCTGTCTTCTTTGCAATATAAGAGATATTGTTGAGTTTACCACAACTGAAGGCTAAGATAGGAGCCAGACGTCTCAAGTTGTGACTTAGAAAACTCCAAGTACGATAGCTAAGTGAAAGATTTGTCTCTGGAAACTTAGAGAATATGAAAAACCTCTCATATTGTTTCTGGAAGTACTTTTTCTTTGCTGATCCTGAAGAATGAGTTGAGAGAACTTTAAAAGCAGCGAAGGTTAGATCAGAAATAACTGGATGTGTCTAAGAATTCGAAAGACAGGTCATTGAGACTGCCCCAAGTTGGGTTGGGGGAGGCAGCAGGAATCATTTTCAAGGATGTCAGGGGATGAAAATGAATCTTTGCTTTAAGGAGGAGGAAGAGATGAATAGTCCTTTTGTCCCTGTAACCTTTGCTATTTGAATCCATTTTGGGAAATTCCATCTGGCATCCCTACTTTTTCTGGTGTTGTTTCAGTTGGGAATGATATTCCTTGCTTCTGTTTGTCCTGCTCCATTGAGTGGCACTATACTATGTTATTAAGGAACAATTAAGTAGTGTACAGATAGAATCATTGCTGCTATATATCATGAGGTTAAGAAAATTGCTTAACATAACCGGACAAAAAGAGCCTGAGGATAATAGAGTAAGTCAGCTACAATGCCAAAAATCTGAGTCAAATTCTTTCCTCTACTACACCTTCTCTGATGAGGGGAGATTTGGGAAGAGTGCTCTAAGCATTTTCTTACATTGCTACTTCCTGGAGGATTGTTTTCACAAACTCCAAGGAAAGCATTTCCTCTCCTCTCCTCTCCTTCCACCAAGTTATGCTGTAATATGCTGCTTTCCTTCCAGTCTCAACTAAAATACCACCTTCTACGAGAAGCCTTTCCCAACCCCCCTTAATGCCAGTGCTTTCCTTTGGCTGATTATTTCTAATTTATCTTGACAATAGCACGTTTATACATACTAGTTTACATACGGTCTCTTCCATCAAACTGTGAGCTTTTTGAGAGGATTTTTTTTAGCAATTCTTTTTATTCCTAGAGCTTGGCATGGTGCTTGGAACATAGTAAATTCTTATTAAATTATTGTTGATGGAATGACTAATAAAGTGATTTTTGCAAAACTCAAATGTTTCATAAATAATCATGAAACAGAAAGCTGGATTGGAAAGAATAAAACAATCCAGATATCTGGATATTATCAATATGTACCTGACAATCAAGCATAAAGGATATATCACATGGGGGAAAACATACAAAAAGATAAAGAGGAAAGGCATGAAAAATGTGAGTCATTCTCCGTTGTGATGACTGCAAGCACTGGAGATGGATGACAATGACACCAGAAGGAAAATGAAGAGTCAGGAAGAACTGAGTCCAAATATCAATTTAGACGCCAGCTGTGGGACCTTGGGCAAGTAATAACCGGTTTCAGCATTAGTATCCCAATCAGGAATATGGGGATAATAATAGTAGCTAGGGTTGTTGTGAGGATAAAATGAGTTGGTTAATATATAAGACATCCTCAAAGCTATAAAAGTGTATAAAAAAGCTTTGATCACTATATATATGTTATCTGTTGTTACAAACCCTTCATTTATTATCTCATTCATTTATGAAAACCGAAATCACCCTTGATTCTATCAACAAAGAAGCATAATAAAATTTTATTATAAATTCAGCACCTTTTTTTGTGCTTATACTCCCAACACACACTGACCTTGGTAGATTGGCTCTCCCTAATGTAACTGCTACTACTCTCAGCGGCAACACTATAGCTGATTAGCCCCTACCAGTGTACTTCTCATTTAATAATCAGCCATGGTCTCAGTTCTCAGCAAAAGCATTTACTCAGATGGTAGGTAAGAAGAGGAGTGACAAAGTTTTCTTTCCCATCTCCCCCACCTCCAGACAAACAAAACCTGGGGCATGTTCTTCCCCAAATGTACACAGGCTTCTTAGGATTAAGAGTGGGCACGTACTAACATCACAATGGTAGTGAGGCATACTTTTAGGGTTTACATCAGATTAGTTCAACTCAGACCTCCAGAATTGCCGGAGTTCATACTTTCTTCCCCCTGGAGTGTCCTCATGAAGTTCACTTCAGGTTATTGCAGTGCTGATGAATCACCCGTCCCTTTGCTTAGTTGGGTTGGCTCCTCCAAGGGCACAGCATCTTAGCCAGACTGGTCAATTTGCTGCTGGGCTCGGTCAAGCAGGTCATTTTGCAGTGATGCTCACTTCTCACCAATGCTCTGTTGCTCCTGGGATTACCTGGACAGGAAGCTTAGTTTCAAGCCACGGCTGCTGTTTGGCCAGGCAGGTCCCTTGGCTACTGTTGGACTGAACTGGCTGGGTATATCTGCCATTGACCAGTTGTTGCCAGACTCAGCTGGGCAGATCACCCTGTTGCTGGCCTCTTCACAGGCTGCAGTGTCTCTGCAGAACAGAGTGATCCACTAGGGTTTTTCCTGGGGTTGCTTTTTAATGGGCAGCTTCAGTCTCCGCTTGGTGTGACTTGCTCTTTTCAGGAGTAGCAGAGGACTGGTGGAAGCCTCTCTTCTTGGACTTCCTCAGATCAGCAGCTCTGAGGTTCATCTCCTCCAGGCCGGAGGTGGGAGAGGTGTGACCCCTCTTGTTAGACAACCCTACCTGGATTAGAGGTGGCTTCCCTTAGTGAGGGACCACTTATGACGACCACTCAGGCCCAGCTACCAGATTACTTTTGGGTCTTTGCAGATGAACAACTGAGAATAAAGGTATTGTTTGTGCATCGGGGCAAGTTCGAGTCTTCCTGGCTTTTTCATGTGCAGTGTGCTATTCAGATATGGAAAGTAGACTGAATTCAGGAGGGAAAGAATTGTCTTATGTTCAGGAGGATGAGGTGATACTGTGAAGAAGCCCGAATAGTATATAAGGGTTAATCTGCCTACGAAGTCATTAAAAGAAGTATGGCCAAGTAGTGTTGGGGTTAAATGAAAAACAAAACAAAACAAACCTCCACAACATTTTCACATGTCCTCGAAAGCTCTCACCATTTCCCTAATTCACCCTAATAGAGATTTTGCCATGCTACAGAAGCATGTAGAACATGGGAAGCATATCTAGTTTTATACTCCAACAAGAATGGAGAGATCCTCTCCTTTCTGTATTCAGTAGGACACTGAGAGATTTGGGTAAAATATCGTTTATAGAAACTAATCAAGCAATGGGCATTTACAAGTACTTTGCACAGAATTCCAACCATTGTGCTGAGTGAGGGGGATACAAATTCAAAGAATGAAATAAACCTTTTATTCAAGGAGCTTATATTCTTCAACTAGGGAGAAATTGAAAAAGTAATATTATTGGCATCTAGGTGACTCAGAAGATAGAGAGAGGAGGTCCTGGGTTAAAATGTGACTTCAGACACAGTCTAGCTGTGTGACTTTGGGCAAGTCACTTAACCCCTGTTGCCTAGCCCTTACTGCTCTTCTGCCTAGGAACAGATACTTAGTGTCAATTTTAAGACAGAAAGAAGGTAAGCTGTTTGTTTTCTAAATTTTAGATCAAATATATAACTAAGTCGAATTTATAAAAATGCAAGTCATTCTCCAATTGACAAATGGTCAAAGGATATTAAGCCATCAATAATCAAAGGAAAAAATGTTCTAAATCCTTCTTGATTAGGGAAATGCAAATAAAAACAACACTGAGGTACCACTTCACACCTATGGAGAATGATAAATGTTGGAAGAGATGTGGCAAAACTGGGACACAAATGCATTGTTGGTAGAGTTGTGAACTGATTCATCCATTCTGGAGGGAAATTTAAAACTATGTCCAAGGGCAATAAAACTGTACATATTCTTTGATTCAGTAATACCACTACTAGCTCTGTATACCAGAGATCATAAAAAAAGGGGAAAGGATCCACTTGCACAGAAATATTTGTAGCAGCTCTTTTTTTGATGGCAAAGAATTGGAAACTGAGGGGATGTCCATCAACTGGGGAATGGCTGAATAAATTTTGATGGTAATGAAAAACTATTGTGCTATAAGAAACAATGAGCAGGATTATTTCAGAAAAAAGTGAACTGATGCAGAATGAAACAAGGCAGAATTGGAAGAACACTGTACACAGTAACAGCAATATATGATGATCAGCTTTGAAAGACTTAGCTACTCTTGGCAATACAATGATCTAGGACAATTCTAAAGGACTTATTACAAAGAATGCTATCCACCTGCAGAGAAAGAACTGTTGGAGTTGGAATGCAGATCAAAGCATACTATTTTTTACATTAGTTTATTTATGTTTTTATTTGGAAGGTTTAGTTTTATATGAGTATTATCTTAAAAAAATGATCAACATGAAGTATGTTTTGCATGATATTACACGTATAACCCAGACCAAATTGGTTACCATCTCTGGGATGCAGGCAGGAAGGGGGGAGGAGATAAATTGGATCTTAGAATTTTGGGAAACATGTTGAAAATTTTTATTACATGTAATTGAGAAAATAAAACCTTTTAGAAATAATCTGAGAATATCCACAAGAGGGGATTAATAAAAGCATATCCTTGAAAAATAAAATATCATTCTGAGTGGAGAAGCAAGGGGACAGATGGTATGATAAAATAATAAAAGTTTTTTTAAAAAACACTATAAACTAAATCTCCATTTGTAAAGAGATTAGATAATTTCATTTTCTAAAGAAGAAAAATAATTTTTAGCAATTTATATATATATTATTTTACTCAGAACCTCTTCTCAGTCTCTTCTGTTGGATCATCATCCATATCTATCCCAAGGTCCTGCCTAGTCTTGGTTCTCTTTCTGCACACTCCCTCTTTGTGACTTCATTAGCTCCTACAAGGACTATCAGCTATATATAGATGACTTCCAGATTTGTATATTCAGCCTATCTCTATCTTAAATTTCAACTCCTCATCACCAAATGCCAATTGGGTATTTCAAGTTGAATATCTTATAGTTATTTCATACTCAATACATTCAGAACAGAATTCACTATCTTTGCCCTCTCCCTGGACCATAGTGAATCTTCTTTTGAACTTTCCTATTTCTGTCAAAGGAACTACCATCCTTCTGGTTACTTGGGCTTGCAATCTCAGTTATTCTTGACTCTTATTCACTTTCCCTTGTGTATCTGATCAGTTGTTAAGTGTTCTATCCCCTTAACATCTTTCTCTCCTACTCATAGGGCCACCATTTTTGGTGAGACCTTCACTTCTTTCCTAGTCTATTGTAGCTGTCTACTAATGAGTATCATTGAATCTATTCTCATGTCCTAATTCTTACTCCATACATATGCCAAATATTCCCAAATTAGAGGACTGTCATTTTCCAGCTCAATAAACTACAAAAAACTTTCTGTTCCATCTATACCAACTCCTGTTTTGCATTTAACAGCCTTCATAACCTACTTCTTTTTTTTTTTTTTCCAGCTGTGAATTTGGTCTAGGCTTATTTTATTTTTTTTTTTTTAAGTTTTAATATTATTTTATTTGGTCGTTTTCATACATTATTCACTGGAAACAAAGATCGTTTTCTTTTCCTCCCCTCCCCCCCCCCCCCCGCCTTTCCCTCTCCCATAGCCGACGCATGATTCCACTGGTTATCACATAACCTACTTCTAAACTGCATCTCTATATTCACTATTTATTATTTCATAGCCTTTACAATACAACCAAATTAGGTTTCTTGATTGTCTTTACATGTCACACTCCATTTCTCATCTTTGTGTTATTGTAATCTCATTCTTGGAATACATCCTTCTTTGCCCCTACCTATTAGAATTCCTACTTTACTTTGAAGTTCAATTCAAGGTTTATTTTCTGTATAATTCCCATCTGCTAATTATTCCCCTATAAGGAGGGGGTCAAGCCAACCAATCAATTAATTATTCTCATTTCACTTACTGTATCTTGCACCATGCAATTTAGCCAATATCTGCTCCAGAGAATGAAGAGGTAAAGAAATTTTACAAAGAATTTAGCAAGACTATAAAGCAAATCATGGAATCTGATCTATCTATCTATCTATCTATCTATATATATATATATGTGTATAAAGGACCTTAGGGGTCATCTAGTCCAACCTATACATGAAAGGAATCCCTAACATAAGAAAAATGATTTTCTGATCTCTGCAAATGACATTTTGGACACTTTATAATTATTAGGAAGAGTTTTTTTTTTAAAACATAAATACTAAATTTTTCTTTTTGCAAACTCTACTCATTCTGTCAACTACAGCCAAACAGAACAAGTCTAATCACTCCTCCACATGACAGCCCTTACAATACTAAAAAGCAACTATCATTTCTCCACTGATTCCTCTCTACAATATGCTAAATACAGTTCTTTTCAACCATCTTCATATGATGTAGAATTAACATTCTTCACCATTCTGTTTATGCTCTTCGAAATGCACTATAGCATGATATAGTTATATCAATAACCTTCTTAAACTCTGGTGCCCAGAATATTCTAGATGAAGTCTGGTGATGTCAGAACATAACAGGATCTTTACCCTCTTGTTCTTGGAAGCTGTGCTTCTCTTAATTTAAAGATGGCATTAGTTTTTTCACTGCTACATCATATTGCTGACTGACACTGAGCTTGCAGCATATTTTTTTAAGGAAGAGCTGTTAATTAGCCATGCCTCACCACCATGAACTTGAGAAGTTGACTTCTTTATATCCAAGTTTAAAACTTTATTCTTTTTGAATTTCAACAAATTAGATATAGACCAATATTCTAGTCTGCCCAAATCTGTTTGAATTCCAAATACCATCCAATGTGCAATCCTTCCCTTCCAGATTTTGTTGTCTACAAATCTGATGAACATGCCATCTATGCCTTCATCCAAGTCATTATTAAAATGTATAATACCACAGATCTTTGGGGCATGCCTCTTGCTATGCTGACATTGCACCACTGACAACTATTCTTTCAGCTTCTCTGCTCTACTCCACTATCTTGGCTCTGCCACTGACAATACTCTGTCTGGTTATCCAAACACTTCTGAAGCCATCCGACTATATCATATTACTGTTTAATCAATATCTCTATCTTCCCCAATCTTGTGACATAATATTTTAGGTTTGCTAAAATCTAGACAAATGCTATTTGCAACAATCTATTCATTTACTAGTTGAGTAACCCTATCCACAAAGGGGATAACATTAGTACAGTATGACTAGTCCTGGAGGAAGCCATGCAAACTCTTTGTAATCACTGCTCCTCTTTTTAAATGTTTGCTAGTCTTCTCTTTAATATGATCTTAAATTTATCCAGCTGTCAAAATCATTATCTATGACAAATAGTTTGTATGCTCTGTTGTCTTCCTTTTTAAAAAAAGAAATCAGGACTTTTGTCTTTCCCAAATCTTGTGGTACTTATCTTGCTTTCCAGAATCTTTGAAAAATCTCTGATAGTGACTAAGCAATTACATCTGCACCTTCTTTTTGTAGTTGAGGATGTAGTCCATCTGGGTGAGATGCCGTGAATTCATTCAAGGCAGCCAGGTGCTCTTTTATTTTTTTAATCTTATTTGGCTTGGTTATTAACTCCCTATTAGTAATCTTTTTGTCATTTCAGTGCAAAGATCACTCCTGACAGAGAAAGTAGAAGCCAAAAGGAAAGAGGGACATCAATTACTCATGTCAGTTATTGTCTCTTCTCCAGAGGTCCTATATCTTCTTTGATTCTCTTTCTCCCCAAAGAGCTAAAAATTAATAAATCCTTTTTCATGACCTGAGGTTCTGTTGCCAACCTCAGCTAATTTTGAGCCTGAGCATTCCAAACACTACTTGAAGATTAGACGAGACTGAATAATGATCAAGAAGTCTAATGAGAGTTTGCAGTAAATAATTTCTTCTATACCAGAACTTCATAAAAAGCAGTCCTAAGGCAACATCCCCTGCAGTGAGCTAACTCTAGAGCCTGGAGTCTTATAGCCTGTATCCCAAGGCAGGAAAGAGCAAGAGTAGAAAATTGCTTTGAAAATTGGAAATTCATCCAATCAATCAGCAAGTACTAATTAAGAGCTGACAATATTCCAGGAACTATGCTATACCCTGGGCCCAGAGGGTGGTCATTATGTCCTAGGGTAGGAATGTTGTAAGCTTTAATGAGCAGCAGCAGGTGAACCACCAACATGGTGTCATAATGCTTAGACAGGAATAGTCCTTAGTTCTTAGGCCCCTAACATTTTGTCCTGAGATAGCAGAGAAGGCCCCGAAGATAGAGGATTCTGAACCTTCAAGATATAAAGGGTCAGACCCTGAGAGATGTAGGTCAGTGCAAGAAGCAAGAGGATCCAGGAAGAGATCAAGCAGGGCTAGCACCCTACCAAACAGCAGTAGCCACAAAAGGGAGAAGTAATATGGGATGCTAGATAGTGGAGGTAGATGGATCAAGGAAAGATTTTTTTTTAGGATGGCAGGGACACTGGCATTTATTTTTAAGGTGCAGGGGATATGACCAGGGATTTAAATTTGGTTAATTAAATCAATAATTAAAAATGAGAGATTGGAAATGATAGAAGGGACATTTGATAAAGAAATGGGTTAGAATAAGATCACTTGTGTAAGTAGAGAGGTTAGTGTTGGCAAGAAGGACCCTCTCTTTCATGTGAGATAGTGGGGAAGAAAGATAAACTAGAGGAAGGGATCTGAGTGATGGGAGATGAAGAAAAAAGAGGGAACCCTTTATGAATGGTCTCAATGAGGCAAAGTTCTCAGTTGAAAGGCTGGTAGGAAAGAAGAGTGATGGGAGACTAAAAAGGTTTGGAAATGCTGTTGTGAAAAGTGAGAGAATGAGTCAATTAGGGAAATATAAAAGGATTGTTTGTATAACAGAAATTTTTAGGCAACACATTCCATACAATTTCATTATTTTCTCCAGCTTTGTTCAGCATCACCTGAACAGGAGAGACAGCACAGGTTGAATTATCAAGTAACTTTAAAAGTCTGGATCACACTAGATCTTAAAATTTCTATACAAAATGAGAGGACATCTTGGAACACAATATTCTAAAGAGTAAATGGTAATTTTTTACAATCACTTTAACCCCACCCCCCAAATTGTCCCTTCCATTTTAGAATCAATATTAATTATTGGATTCAAGGTAGAAGAGTGATATGGGTTAGGTAACTGGGGTCAAATGACTTGTCCAGTGTCACACAGTTAGGAAGTATCTGAGGCTATATTTGAATCCAGGATCTCCTATCTCTAGGTATGGCTCTCTATCCACTGAGCCACCTAGATGTTCCTCAATCACTTTTCAAAAACCATTTTCCCTCAGGTTTTCTTTAATTTCTACTCCAGCAACCAGATCTTTTTTTTTGCTACTGAGAATCAGATCCAACAGAGAAGTCTGTAAGATTGAAATTATCTCTATGGCAAGGCAAGAATTTAATAGTTTCTCTGCTTCTGGCAGAGAATTTCAATGAATGTCTAGATAATTAAAGTTCTCCATCTCTAATCAGTCAACAAATCCAAGTTCCAAGCTTGTGATCTGTTTCCCAAACTGCTCATCCATTTTCTGACTAATGAGGTCTGTATATATCTGATAGTATAATAGCATATATAGCACTATGACTATGATAATTCAACATCAAAATCACTTGTCTCTTCTTTCATTGACTTTCACCCCAGTACTCTCCAACATGCTTCCTCAATCTTGCTCCTGAATTTCCTCATATGAGAATAAATTCTCAACACAGAATGCTAATCTCTTTCCCTTTACTATCCTGTTTCTTTTGAATGAGGTATATCCACTCAGAACTATGGTTCAAGTTGGGACCATATTATATTATAGTAATTACCTTTGATTGTACCACAGTGTATCAGTCTCTGTGTACAATGTTCTCCTGGTTCTGCTCCTTTCACTCTGCATCACTTCCTAGAGGTTGTTCCAGTCTCCATGGAATTCCTCCACTTTATTATTCCTTTTAGCACAATAGTATTCCATCACCAACATATACCACAATTTGTTCAGCCATTCCCCAATTGATGGGCATCACCTCATTTTCCAATTTTTTGCCACCACAAAGAGCGCAGCTATGAATATTCTTGTACAAGTCTTTTTCCTTATTATCTCTTTGGGGTACAAACCCAGCAGTGCTATGGCTGGATCAAAGGGCAGACAGTCTTTTATCACCCTTTGGGCATAGTTCCAAATTGCCCTCCAGAATGGTTGGATCAGTTCACAACTCCACCAGCAATGAATTAGTGTCCCTACTTTGCCACATCCCCTCCAGCATTACACACAGATCTTAACAAGTAAGAATCAATTAGTCTAAAATATGTAAGACATTTCTGAGTATGCTGCATCACCTATGTATATTATATGGATGCAAGCTGAAGACTTGTTAGAGAAAATATAAAAATTGATGCTGTATTAGAAAATTAAAATGAGATAATGGTAAACAATGAAAACATCACCCAGTCCCATTCAAATAAGCAACAGATGCAATTCTACTCTCACATAAGTAACAGGAAAAATACATATATGATATAGAGAATCATAATTTCCCAAGGATGAAACTTAACTAATGTGAATCAATGAGGAATGAGATTAGGAAATTGCCTTCAACAGCAAACATTTGATTGCATTAAGCACAGAGATACTGCAGGAAAGAACAAAATGAGTTTAGAATATAAGCAAATACTTAAAATCTTATGAAACAGAATGATAGAAAATTAATATAGTAAGATTATTGCATAAAATAGAGTTAGTGGTAGGAAAATGTTAAAGGTTCTATTCCAAAAAGACACTTCCTATTTTTGTTGTTTTCAGTTGTGACTGACTCTTTGTGACCCCATTTGGGGTTTTCTTATCAAAGATACTGAAGTGGTTTGCCATTTCCTTCTCCAGCTCATTTTACAGATGAGAAAACTGAGGCAAACAGCATTAAGTGATATGCCCAGGGCCCCATAGCAAGTAAGTTTCTGAGGCTGGATTGGAATATGGGTCTTCTTTATTCCAGGCCAGGTGATCTATCCACTGAACCTCCTGATTGCCTGCAGCAATCATTTCGTACTCAGATGGGAATATCATGCAAAAGATGTAACATTTCAGTGTTTTCAGTAGCCATTTGCTGATTAATATCACCTAGCCCTGGGACACCTATGTAAACCAAAAGTGCTGGCCACTGTCAGGAAGCTGTTCAGTACAGTATAAATGGAAGGATTATTCTTTGCTGTTAAAGTTCTCTAACTAAACCTATTTGGAGAGGACAATGTGCTAACTGGATCAAATCCCAGAACACTGCAGTGTCTCCTAAGTGATCTGTCATCATTCAAAGATTTATCCCTAAATATCTATGCAGTGAGATAAATCAATGAATGAAGAAGGTCTGGTTTCCATATTCTTATGTGACAGGTGATAGAAGATCCATAGATCTGATCAATCATTGCTTGTATTTTGGATAAAGAGATGCCTAATAACCACGGCCCTGAGAGGACGGAAGAAAGTAACTGAATTATATTTGTGAAAGGGCAGTACTTATAATGACCCTGAGGTTCTCAATGAAACAAAATGCCATCTTTTTTAACACAAATAAATATTCTACTATTGATGCTACATGACCACAGGACATAGGCCATCACGGCCTCTTAAGAGTGTCAATTAAATAGCAATGGGAAAATGTATGCTAGGTGTAAATGAGTTCTAATAGATTATCAAGGAAGAACTGCATACAGAGAGTTATACAGAATATACCATAATAGAGGTATATGAGTGAATAGGTGGCATTTCAATCATGAAATGAGAGCTAGAGATAACTTATGTGCTTTACTGGTATTTGCATAAATTAGAAGCATAGAGAATAACATTTAATATCTTGGAAGAACTCTCTGTAGGATATCCAGGATAATTTAGATAAATCACACATGTGCTATATTGAAAAAAGATCAATTTATAAATTTAATAATCTGTTATTTGTGAAAATGTTTGGGTCTCAATTTTTCAACAACTTTTTATATTGAAAAGGAGGAAACTTTTAAGATAAAGTTAGATCAGAAATGAGAATTTGCAAACATTGAGAACAGGCTGCTGGGGAATTAGGTAGATTCTCTAGATATTTAAAAATAGGACAGAAAATCATTTTTGGATGGTCTAACATATAGGATTTTTGGGCTTTCTTGCATGATTATGGTTTAGCCTCTATCATAAAGTACTATGAACATACTGTTTGCTTAATAATTGTTGGACTGCATTGGACTCTCTCTCTCTCTCTCTCTCTCTCTCTCTCTCTCTCTCTCTCTCTCTCTCTCTCTCTCTTCTCTGTCTGTCTGTCTGTCTGTCTGTCTGTCTCTCTCTTTATCAGAGGGAATTCATTCTTTCTAGGCTTTGGAGATAGGAAGACAAAATTAAATAATCTCAGCTCCCAGGAAACAATGATCATAATTTAGACTGAACCTGAAAACCTCCCACCCTTGACTAAGTATTTAAGGGAGCAGATATATAATTCTAGCCCTGTACCTCCTCACTCTTAGGAGAGCAGAGTGCTTGAGCTTTGGCACTTCACTTCCTGCTTCCCCTTTCTGGAAAGAATTAGTCTCTTTTGGAGAAGGGCAGGGAGAGTTGAGGCTATAGATATCTATTCTGCCTCTCTTCAAGCTACACAATGACACTCCCGTGCTACATGTAATGGAAAGTTCCCCCACCCCTACCCCAAACATACACAAATATATATCTTCAAAGTAAATAAATACAAGATAATTTTTTTCACGAAGGAAATACTAGCAATTGTGAGGAACCAGAAGAGTCTTTGGGGAGGTAGTGCTTGAACTTTGATGGAGGCTAGAGGTTATAAGGTAAGGACAAACTACATGCTAGGAATGTGGGTCAGTTTGTATAAAGGCATGGAGATGGGACATGGGAAATAGTATGAAGAATATCAAGGAAACCAGTTTAGAAGGAGAATAGAGTACATGAAAGAGAGCAATATGTAATAAGAATGGAAAGCAAGTTGGAGTCATAGTATGGAGGGTTTTACAAAGAGGCATATACATTTGATTCTAGGGTATTTAAGTTTCTTGATCAATGGAGTGATATAGTTAGTCATATGATTTTGGCAGCAACCTGTAGTGAGGGGGAGCTGGGAAGAAAGGAGACTAAGTAAGAGGCTCTTGCAGTAGTTTAGCCAAGAAATGATGAGGATTTAATCTCGAGTGCTGATTATATGAACTGAAGGAAAGTGGTGGCTACAAAAGATAGAATGGAGGTAGATTTGATAAAACTTCCTAATTTATTGGAAATTGGAGGGAAGGAGAGTGAGGACTCAGGAATGACTTGGAGGGCAGAAGGTAGCTGGAAGGATTAGTGATACTTTCACTGGAAATAGAATAATCAACTGATATACTTTCACATATTTATAAACACAATGTAAATGATTAATACTGAAATTAATTGTAAACATACAAAACATTCACTGAGAAAAGAGTGATTGGATCTGCAATGGAAACTGGGAGAAGACGTTTAAAGTTACTACTTTAAGGAGACAGAATGGAGATCACTTTAGTTATTTTGGTCTTTCCTATGTTTTAAATATCACTAGAAATATCAAACAACTATTCACGTGTTAATGAATCATTGGTATGATATTGCATAACTCTCTCTATTCTTGTTAATTTGTCCCAGAGGTATAACTACTACTTACCCAATCTAACTTACAAAGAGAGCTCCATCCTCACCCATTCTATTCCATTAAGTCATGTGGCAGAAAATAGTCTGTTAAGGGTTTGGGTTTTAGTTTTAGCTTTAAATTTGGAAAATGCATGTTTGGTAATTTGAAATCACATCTGTGCTACTACTCATGTGACCTTGGGAGAGTTTCTTATTCTTGCTTGTCTTTAGTTTCCTCCTCTGTAAAATCAGGAGGTTAGAGGAGATAGATTATCTCTAGGGATTTCTAGCTTCATATTTTAAGATCTTGAATAATCTACTATAGCCAATTTCAGACAATGGACTTTATTTTTTGAAAATGTTAAATTTACTACATCAATGAACCCCATAAGCTAAGTGGAATAAGGATCCACAACTAAGCACATACTCTTCTCTATATGAAAATTCTCTCATTTTCTCTCTCCCTGCACCCTTCTATTTCTCTCTTGACATTTGTTAAGTTTAGAATGGAAAAAAAAAGAATAGAAAGATTTGAATGAAGTAAGCAAAACCAAGACAACAGTTTACACAATAAATACAATAACACAAAGCAAAAAAATCACAGAAACACATCAGAACTCTGATCAATTTAATGTCTGTTATAGATTCCAGAAGACTGGAAGTGAAACATGCCTCCTCCCTTCACTTGGCAGAGGCATGTTGGACTACTGCAGAGAAGTCACACATGGGTCATAAGAAAGGGCCCATACGCTGATCTATTTGCTTAAAACAAACAGTTCTATTGGGGGATGTCATGAGGAGTTATTAGAAAGAGATGGTGATGTTTTAAATCAATAAAATGTTTATTGAAAAAAAGAATTCTTAAAAGAAGTGAAAATAAAGATAGAGTTTCAGTAGAGGAGATACAGTAGAAATTACAATGTAAGTGAGGAAACTACAAAACTTAGTTGGTAAAGGAATGAAGATGAATAAATTTTAATAATCTTATAGCTATACAAATATAGCAAATTCTACTTAGGAATAATCACTTTGATCAATTTCCCTTTCTACTGTCTAATTTCTCTATCTTTTTTATATTTCTCTTCACTCCCATGCTTGAACTCCAAAACTTCTCTGAAACTTTGATCCTTAAATAGGAATGCTCAGAAGTCCTTTAGTTAATTAAAGGTCCATTTTTTTTTATTTCTGTAGCATTAAACAAAGTTGAAGTCATATCCTTTATATTCTGGAATATCATATTCTAGGTTCTCAGCTCCCTTTTACTGTCAGATATCAAATCACTGGTGATCCTGACTCTAGCTCTTCAGTACTTAAATTATTTCTTTACAAATCCTTGCAGCATTTTTTTTTCTTTGACCTGAGAGATTTGCATTTTGGCTAAGATGTTTCTGATAGTTTTCAATTTGGAGTTTATTTCAGGAATTGGCTAGTGGGTTATAGTTCCACTTTGACCTCTGGTTTTAAGATACAGGCATTTTTCTTTTAATATTCCTTAAAGTGGGATATCTGGGCAGTGAGGTGGCACAATGGAGAGAGCACTGGACTTGGAAATAGAAAGGCTTATCTTCATGAGTTCAAATTCTGCCTCAGACACTTATTAGCTCTGTGATCCTGAGCTAGTCATTTAACCTTATTTGCCTCAGTTCCTCATCTGTAAAATGAGCTGGAAATGGCAAACCATTCCAGTATTTTTGCCAAGAAAACTCCAAATGGGGTCACTAGGAGTTGGACATGACTGAAAAATGTTGAACAAAAGGATATCTAAGCTCTTTTTTTGGTCAGAGCATTAAAATAGTACAATAATTTTTAATTCCCTCTCCCCCCCCCCAATCTATTTTCCAGGTCACTTGTTTTTTACTATGAGGTACTTTAAATTTCCTTCATTTTTCAGTATCTTTTACTTTGTTTTAATATTTCTTGTTGCTTCATGAAGTCATTGCATTCTATTTAGTCCATTCTAATATTCAAGGACATTGTTGCTTAGACATAGTTTTATATCTCTTGTGCCAAGCTATTAATCCCCCTTTTTATTCATTTTTCCTTAACTCTGATTTATTTTCCAATTTTCCTCTTAAGTGCTCTCAATCAACATAAAAAACATTTTTTAAGTCTTAAAAAAAACTTCTGCTCCATGTCTTTTAGAAATCCAGTTGAGTTAGAGCTGAAGCTACACTTTTTTCTGAGGCATTCCTTATCAGTGTTTTAGTTATTCTCTTCAGCACTTATCTCGAGCATCCTTGCTACCATTATAGCTCATTAGGATGTAGTCCTTTTTTTGGCTGCCCATTCTTTCAGTCTATTTCCTGACTTTAGACTTAATGTTAGTATCTGGAATACTTTTGGAAGGAAGGTCAAGCTGGTTCTGTTGATGCTTTGTTGGGGGTATTGAGTATTGTGCTATCCCAGAATCTTAGGGACTTATTGAGGACCTGCAAGATTTCAGTGCTTCCAAAGTGGTCTTATACATGACAAAGTCTGTTTCTATCCATCCCTACCTGTTTTGAACTCTGTAAAATCTTGACCTGGTTTTGGATTTCTGCAAATGTAAACTACTACTGGATTCTGTCCCTATTAGCCATCTGGAAAGCTCTGTTGGCTCAGAACAGCACGGTTGTAGGCTCCCTTTTGTTCTCATATATTTCTGCCTCTATAGGTTGGGATAGATGGTACTAACTCTTAAACCTTTTGTTTGGGGCACATAACTGCTACTGCTTCTGCCTTCTGAACTTCCTCTTTTATTCATATATATATATATATATATATATATATATATATATATATATATATAGCTCAAGACCTCCTTGATCATAGACACCACTGCCCTGTTCAGGTCACCTCAGTTTCTTGGGTCTACATCCCAGAACTGAGTAGTAGGCAACAAAGATTCTACTTCATTCTCATCACTATTGCAATAAACTTCTTTTGGTCTTATTGTACACTGGGATGATCTGGGACCTCCTCTTTCCCTGGCTTATCATCTCTCTGAGTGTTGGAGTGGTACACAGAAAATGTTTGTGATCTAATCTGTCTACAGAGTCCACAAATCTCCCAGGCTGAGCTGGACTGGGCAAATGATTCACTATAATTTTTTAAATTTCCCTATCAAAATTTGGTCTGGTATATCCGTTTGAAGAGGATATTTTCAAAGGACCCCCTTTGTGGTGGTGGCTACACTAGTCTCTTCTATGGACTTCCATTGGATAGTGGTTCCTTTGAATGTTAAAATAAAATAGGTTATTTCATCTTCAATATTCCTTAATCTTTCATAGAATAGAAGAGTTTTAAACATTACTGAAGAAAAGATCAGAGCTAAGGAGAAACCTCAAAATACAGAAACAGGAATCAAGGGAAATTGATGTAAAGGTAGTATCTATGGGAGAAATTCCCAGATCAGTGACTTTAAAAGAGAATAGCTCATCTCTTTTTAGATAAATTACTGCTAATGAATTTACTATTGAGATTTCTGATATGTATATTTTTTGAGGAAAAGATTACTAGAACTAATAGAAATTAAAAGCCCAAATTATGTTCAAATTCAACAAACAGTTGTTGAATTCAACTGTTTGTTGAATTCTATGTGCAGAGCATTGAAGGAGATACGTTTCC
Source organism: Monodelphis domestica (assembly GCF_027887165.1). Lineage (NCBI taxonomy): Eukaryota > Metazoa > Chordata > Mammalia > Didelphimorphia > Didelphidae > Monodelphis > Monodelphis domestica. The sequence goes on along the minus strand of NC_077228.1, from coordinate 67,200,694 downwards.
ATCAGATATGCGCTTAGCAGAATATTATAGAGCAGATTCTATGTTTTAAAGTTATTTAATGAATGTATTAGGAATTGTTTAAGAGTAAGAATATGAAATAGTACTGTTTTCATTCAAGAAGAATTTGGTAAGGAGGTAAAGAACTTCCCAAAAGGTATAGCAATTAAGAAAGAAAAATGGTAGGTAATGGATTCCAAGATTTTATTCCTATCTGGAATTGGCAAGTAAGTAGGAAAAAAACATTAGTAGAAGAGGAATCTAGTTTAATCTGGGGCGTAAAGACCATACTACAATTTGATGGAAAGAATCAAAGTTTTGAGAATTCTGACTTGTGATATTAAGGAATAAACTTCATTCCGAAATAGAAAGGATGGTCAGAATAGAATAGCAAACGGAATTTACTACAAAAAGGACACATGGGAAAATAAATGAAAGTCATGCTGCAAAGTGAAAGGAGAAAAAAAGCAAGTTTCAATCATAATTTTGGATATGGCAATAACAAAAGATAACCTTTAGAGATAAAAAGACTACATTTTTCTTCTAAACAAAATATAAAATGAAACAATATTTTTTGTTCATCCAAATGAACTGTTATTATTTCGTCTAACTACAAAGCAATCTCTGGATAGTTTGTTATAGTGTTTACACTGTAAATTAATTCAAGTAGTTTCATTGAAAGATCATAGGATAATAGATTTAGCACTTGTGGCAACTGGAGGTGCTGTGAACCAAATGATGGCCCTAGAGTCAATAAGTGTCAACTTCCCTTATTAGCTGTGTGACTCTGGGGAAGTGAAATTCCTGCGAATGCATTCTTGAAGATACAAAGGGAAATAATTTTGAGGGAGAAAAATGGGTGTGTCATGAAAGACTGAGGTGCATGCTCAGGAAACTGACCAATCAATTTAGATTTTTAAAAGATAAAAGAATATTGAGGTAAAGACAGGTAAAATAAATGAAGAAAATGGTAAGATTCCAGAAGTGAAAAGTTCCAGAAGTATAAAAGATCAGAAAAGGCTGAGATTAACAAGAAAAAAATAAGAAAAAAAATTCCTTTGCTTATTGCTGGGTTTTGTAGAAAGTTTTCCTCCCTAGTTGCATTGGGGAAAACAAGAGAATCAAGGAATGATATTGTCACTATTCACTGTAGATAGGATGGTGACAGCTAACAAATAGGTAAATGGCAAAGCTGAGCATTGTACCAAGAGTCAGGGAGACTTGAGTTCAAATTCGGGATAAGATAGTACTTCTGTGACTTTGGGTAAGTTATTTAATTTCTATCTCAGTTTCCTTTTCCATGAAGTAGGTATAATAATAGCCAATTAGGTTTGTTATTAGAAATAAATGAGACATTTGAAAAGTACTTTGTGAACCTTAAAGCGCTGCTCAGATTCTAGCTATTATTGTTGTTGTTAGCATTGTTATATTGATGGGAAAGAAGGTAGAGCTGCTCAAGCCTTACTTTGTTTACATTTTCTCTGCCAAATTTTAGTACCTTTCCTCTATTAATTTTTTACTATTTATCCTGTATATATTTATTTGCATGTTCTCTCTCCCGTTAGATTGTAGTTCTGTGAGGGCAGGGACTATACCTCTTTTTGTATCCCCAGGGCTTACTTAGCACAGTGCCTGGTACCTAGTAGGAATTTAGTAAATGCTTATTGATTGACTGATTAAGATGATAATAAATTCCAGAAGGAATGGGTTGAAAGGTTGAAGCTGCACTGTAGAGGACTTTGAATGTCAGGCTGAGAAGTTTGTATTTTATTCTGTAAGTAAAGGGGAGCCACTGATGGTTTTCAAATAGGGCAAGTGGAGAGTGGGTATGAAAGGAATTAAGTAGACAACGGCATATATCTTAAATCAAGCTAGAGAGAGATTGGATGCTGGAATAAGTTATGAAACAATACAAAGGAAAAGGAAAGAGTTTATGAAGGAAGAGATAGGGTGGTTACAACAAAAATGGAAAGGAGGTGATTGATTCTAAAGGTATTTCAGAAGCAATCATTCTATTTTGTGTTTTCCAACAGATTGACCCCTTGGTTATCCCCATTCTTGCACTTATTTTCAATTTCTCCCCATCTACTGGCTCTCCTGCTGCCTACAAACATGCTCATATCACCTCCATCCTGAAAAAGAACCCTCACTTGATCTTTCCCTCCCTGCTAACACACTATATCTCTTTTTGCCCTTTTAGTTAAACTTCCTCCAAATGGCTCTCTAAAATAGGTACCTCCTCTTATTTAACCTCTTAAAGTGTGACTTCCTACCTTATTATCCCACTAAAACTGCTCTCTCCAAAGTTACTAGTGATATTTTAATTGCCAAATACAATGTCATTTTCTCTCATTCTCCTTGACCTCTCTGCAGTTTTCCACACTACTGCTCACCATCTCCTTAATATGCTTTTCTTTCTAGTTTTCCTCTCTCCTAGTTCTCCATATCTTTGGTGGATTATCTTCCAGATCATGCCTTCTAAAGGGTTCTGTCTTCACCCTTCCTCTCTCTATAGGACTTTGCTTGGAAATTCTTAAGGACAAAATTACCATCTTTATGCTGTTAGGTAGATAGGTAGATTCTCAGATCTACCTATCTTGCCCCAAACTTTCATTTGATCTCTGAGAGTAACCAAAATGCCTCAAACCCATTGGTGAGTTAGAGGGATGTCTACCCCAAGAATGTGAAGACTTCCCCTGGTGGAATGGGTGGATAAAACTATTGGTTCCAATTGCTAATAAGGTGGTTGAGGCAGGCACTGTGGAGTGCTTAGAGCACGCTCAGACATCAGAAATGCGAAGGTCATCCACTGCATCCCCAACCATCGCTACTTGTCCAGAATTTTGTCTTGACACTGGACTTTGATGATTGCAGAAGAGAGAGTGAGGCTAATAATTCTATGCAACTCTGCCTCATTTAAATCCAAGTAATGAACAAGTCAAAATATCACCCCTGATATCATTGATCCTCTTAGAAACAAAGGACACACAGCAAAAAGTAGGCAGATCTTTCCTCCAGGCCTTTGGGCTCACCACCTAGGATTCCTGGATTCCTCACTATCTCACCCCCCTCCCCAATATTTAAGTCAATCTTACCTTCACTCCTCTGATATTGACACCCTCCCTCCCACCTCTAGTGAACCTTCATCACCTTATACTTGAATGAAATAGCTGCTAGGTGGTTTTATCTGCCTTTAGTCTCTCTCCTTTCCAATTAATTTCCCAGTGACTCCCTATCTCCTTCAAGAATAAATACCAAATGCTCTATTTGTCATTTAAAACCCTAGCTTCCCCTTACCTATCCAGTCTTTTTACCACTTATACTTCACCATACAGTCTTTGATCCAATGACACTGGCCTCCTGTGCCTTCCATAAACAAGACATGTTAATTCTCAGTTTCAGATACTTTCTCTAGCTGTTTCCCAATATTTAGAACTTTTTCCCTCCTCCAGTCTGACTACTGAGGCCTTCCACTACTTAGCTTTAAATCTCAATTAAAATTACATCTTTTACTGGAAGTCTTCCCCCTCTACCCTGTTTCTAGTGTCTTCCTTCTGTCAATTACTTTTTATAATGCCTCTGCTAAATATTTTCTATTTATCCCATATATAGCTCACTTTGTATACATCTGTTTGCATGTTATCTTCCCCATTAGACTATAGGCTCCTTAAGAACAGAGACTACCTTTTCTCTCTCTTTTTAACCCAAGCATTTAATATAGTGCCTGGTACATAAAAGGTATTTAATAAATGTTTACTGATTAATTATACTGCAAGTGTGAGGCTTAGCAAATGGCTACAATGAACCAGGTTGTGAAGGAAAAAAGAGAATGAGAGATAACTCTTTGTTTTCAATAAATATGGTGAAACAAATTGGTTGCTAATGGCTAACATGAACATTATAAAATTTTTTCTACAGTTTAGAATTATCCAGACTTATGTGATTTCCCATAAGCACAGATAATTGAGTTAGAGTTACATTTACTATATTCTCTCTATATTTTGAAATCCTAGTCAGATGAACTATTACCCTAATGTCCTCAAATCCAAATTAGCAGGCAGAAAAGGAACTGTGGTTAGTATTCATGTGGGGAGTTCTTAACCCACAGTTGTCTGAAAAATGGTTTTCATTCAACTAGTATTTTTTCCAGCATATTTATTTCATCTTCTTTAAGGAACTTCAAATAGGAAGTCTTCAGGCAACTGAGAAAACATCATTTTTGAGAAACAAACATTTTCAAACAAAGTTAAAGTAGAAATTTCTTTATTTGGTATATTTTCATAAGATTGAGAATTGAGTTGAAGGTCTTTGATTAATTCCTCCAAGTAGTCTAGAATGAGATTTTTTTATTCCCTATTTGAATATAATTATCTTGTTATCTTTTCCTAATTCAGCTGATTGTTTTAGGTCTATATTATTTAGACTAATGAATTCTACATTTGTTGGTTATCAGTAGGATAATCTCTACTTTCTTGCTATAAAAAAACAATTTTCAGTTGGCTTGTACCTTCTACTTAAAATCATTGGAATGCATGTATTTATATGGTATGAACTTTTCCAGTTGAATATGATGAAATCCAATCTGAGACAACATGAAAGATCCAAAGAACTTTACATTTTTTGGTTTAAAGAATGTCACGTTTTTCAGGGGGAAATATTTTGCCACATATTTACATATATACTTTATAAAACACATGAGGGTTTGTGGGCATGTATGTATAAATGTATGACTGTTTCAAAATTCATATGGGCAATAAAAATGCAGTTTGGTAGCTATTTCTCAGAAATCTAAACCTTCAACTATTTAGGATCACCTATATTTTCAATTAATTACTAATCCATCCCAGTTTGGGCTAAATTCTTTGCTAAGTCTCATCATAAAAACATTGTAAGAAAGTGTTATAAGCTGTACAGATTCTGGTTGGCAAATTGGGGGCCTGTAGATCTTACTGTGGTTCAGCCTCTGGCGCCATCAGTTGGGCCCAAAATCAAAAGCAGTGGGAAGAGGTAATTAAAAGTGACTTTCCACCACTCAGTTGGCAACAGCATATTTCTTATAGCCACTGTGAAAGTGGGCAGAAAGGGGCTTAGGAATACTCTTTTAAAATAATATTTCCCTTTTAGTATTGATAATTCCTATAAGGAGACATTTTCACAGGAGAAGAGTTAACTCTTATTTTCCATAGCATTGGAACATCCATCACTGTGGCCATATTTAATTAGAGAGTAATTGGGATTATTTTTAACAAAGGACATTATAGGTACAATGTGACCTAATCAATTGTAAATATAAATTGGAAATGGATACCTCTATCAGAAATATTCAGAGAAGAAAAGACCAAAATTCTGTTATTAGGTCCAGAAGAAATTATATCAAGGATTGCTATTTTGCTAAGGCAGAGAAAATATAGCAATAAGGGTCACATCCTTATGATATAGTCTTCCTAACTTCTCTTGGAAAAGCTGTTGATTTCCTAAACTTGATAGCTCAATGGAAAGAAGTTGGACAGGTTCAAGCCACTTTTTTTTTGGCTGCAGACATGATCATTTACAGATGAAGGCAGAATAGCCCCAAAATGATGAGAAGATTGTGTTCCAAATCTAACCAGCTGAAGGAAAGTTTATATTTATAAAAAACAATCACTTGGTCTGTGACTCACAGGGAAAGAATTCTTAAGCTTTCTTCAGGGAAACCCCAGTAAATAACATGTATAATAAAATGGAGATGGTGTTGTCTATTCTGTTGTGCGATTTAGTCCACATAATAAACCTTTTGGCAACAGACATTCTGAACATGATTCTCTCTGGGAAACTCCAAAACAACAAGGACTACTGCGGCTTCCTTAAAAGTCTTCAAAATATTTTGTATCTCAGATTTGTATGTGAAATGAAAACCTGGAAGAAATGTGAAGAAAAATCTGCTTTTTGTTACAGGGTTGAGAATTTTTCAATGTGTTGCCTCCATGATTCACAGTGCACTACACTCTTCTTTAAAACAAACCACATATCACAAAAGCAATAATATTGGCTTTAGTTCACTCTTTTTTTCAATCCCCAGAGGACTGAATGCACTGTGTTCCATATACTATACATTAGAGGAATGAATGAAACCTTCTCTTCATGCACCAATTTACTGGAATATGGTGTAAATCATATATTCTCCAAGAGATTTTGGTCTCTGATTTTTTTAAATAAAGGATTTAACTGTCATAATGTATAACAGTTTCAGTTCCCCTCTTTTTAATTAGCAAAAGCTTTGGAATTTTGTTATTTTCAGCTTCCAAGAACATCTTGTAAAGATGAAGGATAGAATAAAGTTAAATGTTTCCAAAATTATTAAAGAAAGTCCTCTTTGTCCAGGAGAATCATGTAAAGGTTCTCTACACAATAACCCCATTACCTTTAATGCTTTGCTCAAGCCATATGGCATTTCATCAGCATGTCTGAGATTATTTTGCGTTAATTAAGGTTATCGTTTGTTCCAAAGATTAATGTATACATGTGCACTCAGCTTCAAAGGTTACTCTGAATTATTGGCTGAGGTCCATTGCTTTAGGCAGGCTTAGTTTGTGCTAAAGCTGTTTACATTAAACCAAGTTTATTGCTGCTAAGTTCTTTAACTCATTGTTATTGTGGATTAAGAACATGTAGAAGGTTTGTAAAATATTTTCACGTTTTAAAATTTGTCATAGGATCTGAGAGAAGAAAGTCAGAAGAGAAGAAAATAGAGGGAAATACAAAAGTTTCAATTCATTGCAGAAAAACGATTTTACAGAACATGGGGTTGGGAAGAAGAAAATATACTTCATAGTTTAAGAAAGTCAGAGTCCTGATGGTATTTACTCAGTCACTGGTTCACTGTCTGATGCCTAGTTATTTATGCAACTTTTCTGTTTCAGTCTCCTCTTCTATGAAATGAGCAAGCTCTACTGATTATCTTATTAAGAAGGGGAAAAAAAAAGACTAAAGAGATAATGATTTTGACTTTTTTGCTGTGGACCATGAAGACTGAGAACTCTTTGAGGATAAAGACTAAAGCTGACAAGTAGTGAGAGCTCAATAAATACTTGTTAATTACAAGCATACTGTTAAAGCAACAATGCCTTATATGTATTTTATGAATATTTTTTTAATAACAAGATTTTAAAGTGAGGGGTTTTCTCCCTACCCTGTAGAATGCAAGCTTCTTGAAGGCAGAAACTGTTTCCTTTTTTGTCTTTTTATCTCTAGGGTAGAACAAAGAGACTAGCACATAGGTTGACTAACTAAATGTTTGCTGAATTGAATAGTGTTTAAAAGTGCTCAATATACGAGTAACTAGAGCAACATTAGACAAGATAGTTTGGGTAAAAGTCTTGTAAGGTTTGAAGTAGAGTTTATGAACTCCACTACATGAGGATCCAGTAAAAGGGCAAGATTTCCTCATTTGGCCTTGTCTCCTGAACTGTTTTCATGGTTTGGGGGGAAAAAAAAGGCTGCCCATCCATTTTCCATTTTGTGTTTTCCTTCCAAGATACTTACACTGCTACTGACGCCAACTGAAGATAGATCAAAGCAATGGCGGGGAGCACTACTAGAGAGTCCTAAACTCTATATGTATGCATATGAAACCCAGAAGACTCAAAGCAGAGAAGAATCGTTGGAGTGGATGTAAAGCAGACCAAACTGGATTGGAGATGGAGACCAGATGAGTGTGCTGCCATCTATAGCCGATGGTGCCGCTACTAGTGTGTTTACTTTCCCTTGTTTTCTTAGATGAGTTTCTGAGGAAACATACAGGCAGAGCTTTAAAAGTTTTCAACCTCCTTGTCTTATCTTTTCTCTGCTAATTAGGAGGAAGTATGTGGGGAAAGGGAACTGATGATATTTGCAATGGGCTCCAGAGCTTGTATTTCAAAGAGCTCTTTTATAGTCTTTGCCAGGCTACCTTACTTTGTTTCAATAAATAGCATGGGAGGCCATTCAAAGTGAATTGTCATATCCTATGAATGAGGGATGGTGAATGTGTAGGAGCTCAGAGAACAGATGGGGAAATTTCTTATTCTGGTAATTCTAAGCATATTCCAGATCTTATGTCTTCACATATCTAGATTTATATCAAAGCTGGGGCCAGCTGTAATTTCTTGGCATGCTCTGGACAGAGCTGGTTGGTGGGAATAAAGAATAGGTTACTTCCATGTAGGCAGAGCAAGTGAAAATGATGAAAATTTTGGGAAAAATCAGAAGGCATATTAATCTCCCCTCATGCAGCCTGGATTGTTGGATTGAGAATTGAATCATCTGGTGGCCAAATTATATACTACAACACTCCTCCCTCCCCAAAACACAATTTACCAGCTAATCAGTCACAAGGAAGCCCACTGGTAGGAGAAAGTAGGATAAGCATCGAGGTGTGGGTGTACGGAGTTCTGACACTACTGTCATGTATGTATACCTGGCACTTCTCACATGGACCATCTATCACAGGCTAAAAAGACAAAATAAAAGCAAATGGCACTTTAAAAAAAATTACTATGAAGAACAATTTAGCTTTACTAGAGAAAGATTCTGAGATGACTTTGAGACTGAATTTTTTTTTTTAACTTTTTGGAGAAGTATTTCAGAGTGTAATAATACCTATGGAATTCACATAAAAAAGGGTGAAGCATTTCAAAACTGGGGGCAACCTCAAACCCTCCTTCCAATAAAGTATTTCCCCTCTTATTAGAAAAAATGTCAAAGAACATCATGAAAAATTTGGCAGAGTCACAAAATTTTGAAGTAACTAATTAGATTGAATGTGAATGTGCTCTTCAAAGAACAACTAGGTGGCACAGTGGATAGAGTGCCAAGCCTACAGTCAGGAAGACTCATCTCCCTGAGTTCAAATCTGGCCATAGACACTTCTTAGCTCTGCGACCCAAGGCAAGTCACTTCACCCTGTTTGCCTCAGTTTCCTTATCTGTCAAGTGAGTTGGATAAGGAAATGTCAAACCATTCCAATATCTTTGCCAAGAAAACCTCAAATAGGGTCACAAAGAGTTGGACATGAGTAAAATGACTCAATAACAATAATACTCTTCAATAAGCTATACTTGTTTAGGAGAATAATACTGTGGATTCCAGATTTAAAATATAATCTTTAAATTGAACAATTCTTCTACAAAGGAACTCTACCACTTCTAGAACCAATTTAGGATCAGTTTACAAACTATATTCAAAATGACATATTTTATAATACATATAACCTAACCTAGAAAATGCCTTCACAATTGCCAGAGATTTTGAGCCCCAAATTATAAAACCAGGTGCTAATTGCTTTACTTCTCCAAACAAAAATACAGAAAGAGACAGTTTAGCCATGGGTACGTGGGTTGTACAACAAGACCAATATGCTATATAGTAAATACTATAAGTTAAATAGCCTTTAGCTGCTCTGACCTTGTTCTATGGGAGGAAATATTAGCCTTCTTTTCCTCCTTCCAACCTCCTTTACATCTTGGGGATGATTAACAGAAAGCATTAAAAAGGGGAAATGAGTGACTTGTTCTAATGTCAGTGTGAATACTGGGGAAAGAATCTATTTACATTTTAGTAGGTAGTAAAAATCAACTATTTGCCAAATTATTCAATTGCTACCTATATTGTAGTAACTCAGGCAGGTTTTGAATGGAAAGATGAATCTACAATTTCCAAAGACCTAGCTGTATGCCTCTATATTTATCTTTCTTATTTATTTCAAAAACACAAATTTATTTATTTTTAATATTCATTTAAAAATATTTGAGTCCCAAATTCTTTCACTCTCTCTGCCTCCTCCTTTATCCACTGAGAAGACATCAATTTGAAATCAATTATTGCAAATTTATTTTTAAGCCAAGCAAACTCAGAGTAAAATTTGAAGGGTTTTATCTAGCTCTTTCCTAGGAAGGAGAAAGAAGTTCTCTTTCTTCCTCCATCACCACTCAACCTCTAGCCTCTCTTCCCCACCACCACAAGATCTTCATAGCCCATCCAACCTATATATTCTTTCCTTCATCCTTCTACAAGTGGCAGTACCAAAAGGGAGGCGTGAATAGTAGTGAGAATAGTTCACATCTTCCTATAGAAATGTCACTGCTTTCCTCCCTATACTTCTTCTCCCCTCAGGCATTGCAATTCTGCCAAACTCTATACTTGGATCCTTGCCACATTCCTTTTCTTGCAATAGAGAACCTGGATCTCTGAAAATGTGGGATCATACCTTTTGGACAGGCCATAGACAGGAAAGAGGGCTGAAGTATGCTGATAGAGACGTCCTACTGAAGCAGGTAAGGAGCACGTGACATTTAAGTACTGAATCTGGCCTTAATTGTCCATTTAATGCCAGATAAAACATTTTTTAGTCTTTCCAAGGATAAGTGTCATAGATAACAACAGATGATAGATGCAGGATGAGTATACAGAAACAAAGGAAGAACAAGCTAGAGGTAATCCAAGTGCCAACAGCTGGAGCAAGGCAGTGTCAGAATTAGGAAAACAAGTAAAAATTAGGGCCTAAAGGTCAAATTAAGCACTGGGTCTAGAGTAAATATGATCAGTTAGGCCAAGTTCTGACAGGTATAAGATATAAGTGACATCTTCTAGTCAATAAGCATATATTAAACTCTTAATAAGCTTTAAGTAAGTCAGACACTGAACCAAGTACTAGAGGCAACAAATATGGAACTCAAGGAGGCAGTTTGGACAAAAGGAAAATGGAGGTCAGATGGCACTTGCTTCTTTTGCTGCTGTATTACATGGTTGGCTCATATTAAACCTGCGGTCAAATACAATCCCCCAGATCTAGTTCACATGCATGTCACCATGCCAGCTCTTCTTCTACACCAGATCCTGACTGTGGACCAGGCCAGCTGGCAGGTTCACCTTTAATAATCACACATGGTCTCATCCACATATATCTATGAGCACTGTAGCAATATTACAGTTACCTTGACTTTGCTTTTTTTGAACTGATTCTTAAATTTCTCCATACTAGAATTTGACTCTCATTGGCTTGTCAATTGTCTTTCTACCTTCACTCTATGTGATTGACTTCCCAGATCCTAGAATAGCTGGACTCCTGGATTCTGTGTCTGTTACAGATCTCAATTGCCTTCTACTCACTGGATGCTATGACATAAAATTTCCCCAGGGCAAATAACTTGCCACAAATAGAACTTGATGCTATTGGCTCTTCATTGGATTTGCGATCTAAACAGTGTTTCCCCACTCTCTCCTTGCTGCATGAATTTTGTCCATGTCCTTATGTAAACCTTCCATAAAGAGAACTTTTGCAGTATGGTGGAGTTTAGACTCCTACTAACCTGGTTCATATCATTTATTTACAGCCAACTTCATAGTTCTAGTAGCCCCTGAGATAGCAAGTACCTTCAGATCATGCCAACTCATTTTTGACCATTGTACAAATATTTTTTTCAAGTACTAAATGCACCCCTTTGATGCAGTCCTACCATGATTGGATCTGGATCTCATAAAGGTCAGGGATAAGGGGAAAGAAACTACCTATAAAAATAGTTTAGAGCTCTCTTTGTAGCAGTAAAAAATTGGAAACTGAGGGGGCATCCATCATTTTGGGAACAGTAGAACAAGCTGTGGTATATGGTCATAATGGAATATTTGTGCCATAAGAAATGATGAACAAGATGAGTTCAGAAAAACATGGGAAGACCTGTAATAACCTAATGCAAAGTGAAGTAAATAGAACTAGGAGAAGACTATACAGTAAAAGAAATAATGTTTGCTGATCATATGTGAGGGATTAAAATATTATCAGCAAATAAAGTTCCCAAGATATCAACAAGAGACTCATGAAGAAAAAATGTTATCTACAGCCAAAGAAGGAACTATTAAAGTCTGATCAAAGTATACCATCTTCTGCTTTATTTCCTTCAGGAGTTTTTTTTATTATATATGTGATATATGTCTTGTCAGGACATGAGCAACATGGAAATTTGTAATGCATGAAAGCAACCTATATCAAACTATTGATCACTTGGGTGTGGGGAAGGGAAGGAATATCTAAATGATAAAATTTTAGAAAGGAGCTGTCAAAAATTGGTTTTATATATAATTGAAAAATAAATAAAAAATAAAGTACTAAGTGCATGACTTTCCCTTTAGTAATATTAAACCTAATCTTGCTTATATTGATCCATCAGTACAACATGATGAAATTGTATGGAAGAGGCATGAAGAAAGAGAGGATTTACAAAGTAAAGGACCTGATCTGTCAATCAAGGCAAAGATTCCAAAATAGAATATTCCCAGGAAAGGCAGTTGGGAGCCTGGCCAGAGGAGATGAACTAAGACTTTGGCTCTGGATTTACTGACCAAGGGAGAGACCTCTCCTTGGGGGTTCCTGACCAAGAGAGACTGACTTTTTCTGATCTAGGCAGGGAGAGACCTTTGGGAGGGCTTCTGGAACTAATCTGAAAAGAAATTAATTTTTGTTAGTGGCTTTGTGTAATTGGAAGAAGAAAGAAGATTTAACAGTTGTCCTCCATCTCTCTGACTATCCCTGAGTCACAGTTGTAACTGGACTGACATTTCCCAAATCCTCCTAATTCTCCTTATAGATTAGGGACGCCCTCATTACTCTCACTTCAATTTCCACCCTGTCCTATCTTTCCCAATAAACCTCCTTACCTGAGAAAGAGAACAAGAGCATCTTCTCTAAACCTTTCAATTCACTTATAGAAAGATGATTGACTAAGATCGGGGGAGGGGAAAGGGAGGCAGAAAGGTAATGAGGTGGAAACTGGGAGGTGAAGGGAGGAGAAGGGTAGAAAATATCTTGATCTATTAGCCATTAGTGATCAATAGACAACCCCAGAATACCCCAGAGTACATCTCTAGCAGCCAGAGTATCCATTTACCACAACTAGAAATCATTCCCCACAGATTATATCTTTATTACAATTGCTTGGAATTGTGATTCAGCCATTTTATATTATTAAATATTGTGCTGCTTTTTCATATTTGAATACTTATTTTATGCCTGTAAGTCTGTTATTAATGTCTATATTGGATTGGTTCTGCATTGGAACTAATTAATACACAGTATTGATTCTAAGATAGAAAGTAAAGGTTTAAAAAAAAACCCAGAAGTTTTCCTTATAGTAAATTAGTGAGAAGAGTAGGAAGGTGCTAAGATCACCATATGAAACTGAAATGCACTTTGGAGAATATTGATCATAAGAAGTTACAGGCAGTATTGACCACATGAATTGCTTGAAATGGTTCATGGTATAAAGGAAAAGGTCCTGGATGAGGTATTAGGAAGACTACCCTTTAGGTACTTAGTGCCAGTTGTGTGACCCTGGGGCCAGGGGAGTTAAACTGAATTCCATTCTGAATATACTGAATTAGAGATGTTCATAAGAACACCCAGGTGGAAATGTCTAGCATGCATCTAGAAATTAAGGACTGGTATTCATGAGTGAGATTAGGGTTGGATCTATAATCATGCACTCCATTTGCAACCTCAAATTTTTGGGAACTGATAGGATTTCCAAGAGAGGACATATAGATAGAAAAATATATGAAATCGTGTAGAGCCTTGGGATCCATGCTAAGGGATCAACACATGATGATAATGAAAAGAAGCTAAGGAATTTTTAGAAAGGTAGCCTGAATGCATCTTATCATTCTCGGTTTTACTTGTGGAACAAGTATAGAATTATGTCTATAGCTACATCTTCCTCTTCCAACTTCACTTCAATTAAAGTATAGTATAGTATAGTAGTAGTCTCTTGGTAACCGAGGATGATGATTGTCTTTGTGTGTTTTCATCTATGGTGTATAGAAGAGTGTGCACAAAGACACTTGTGTGTGAAGGAGATTTTAGTGGAAATTATAAAATAGCATTAATTAATATTTCAAAATAATATTGAATATGGGATTATAGGCACAAGTTTTCTTTTATTTCCTGCTGAATCTAATATGCTTTTTGTGGCATGAGTGAGGATAATACAACTGTAGGGTCTACCATAATTATAGTAGGTAACTTAGGGAACTTTTGTGGAGAAATGCTTCCTATAATACAGGTGGAAATCATTATGGATGTTTGTGTTTAAAGTGATTCCTGGTATTATAAAGCTATACTTACAGGCCTGGAGATAAGAAAGGAAACTGGTAGAGAAGAGACTTGAGAATAAGTCATTAAAGACATCCTCAATATAAATTTCAAGTATATGCAAAAGATGAAAGCAAGAGGACAAAGCCAAGAAGTCAGTGAAGCTCAGGGTTGGAAGGGATTCCAATCCAAAGCATGGCCAAAAAAGGTTACCTTTCTACAATATATTCAACAGGTAGTCAGTTGAGTCTTTAAAGACTTCAAGTGAAGGGGAATTCACTACATTATGAAGCAGCCAACTTCACTTCTAAACAGTTCTAATTGTAAATAAGTTTTCACATATATCCAGTTAGCATTTACTTCTTTGGAACTTCCACTCACCACTTTGACAAGCAGCATTTAATTAGTATCAACTATGTGCCAAATACTGTGCTAAGTCCTGGGGGTAGAAAAAAAGGAAAAAGAGAGTTTCTGTTCGCAAGGAGTTCACAGATTAATATCTAATCCATTGCTCCTAGTTTTGTCTTCTAGGGCCAAGCAGAACAAAATTAATACCTTTTCCACACGACAGGTCTTCAAATTCCCAAAGACACTGATCATGACCTTTCTAAATGTTCCTTGTTTCTTATTAACATTCCACATTTCTTTATATGTTTCTTATCCAATAGGAGATTGTGATCCAATAGGAGATCTTGGTGGTCTGCCTCTAGATACTCTCCTTTTTATTAATACTTTTCATTAAATGTCACATCCAGAACAAAAAAAAATAACATCCCAAATTAATCCTTGCCTAGGAAGAGTAAAATATGACAATTGCTTCCCTTGTACTGGATATTATTATTCTCAATGCATTCCAAAGATCACACCAGCTTATTTCCTATTATATCACTCAATGAAGCTCATGTCCACTAAAACCTTTGGATCTCGTTTAAAGATGAACTGTTGCCTAATCAAACAATGTGGAAGAGTGAAACCAGCATTGCTTCTGGAATTAGAAGATTAGGGTTTAAATCCTGCTTCTGATCCCTAATACCTGAGTGACCTTGAGGAAAGATCTTAATTTCCCTTAACTTGTTTTTTCATGTGCAAAATAAGGACATTGAACCAAAAAGTCTCTTGGGTTCCTTCCAATTCTAGATATATGATATAATACTTTTCTCTCTCTCTCTGTATCCCCATTACCCATCACAGTCCCTTTTACATAGTAGGTATTTAATAAATGTTTGATGAATTACATTTAATTTATTTTAAAAAGAGAATTATTCTATTTTACATCCATCCCTACTAAACTTCAGTTAAGAGAGTTTTGGATTCTAATCTTTTCTAGTACATATCAGCTATGCCTCCTAGCTTTTAACAATTTTGAAAATATGATTAGTACCCCACAGCACAGGGCTAAGCACATATCTTGGAGCCACTCTAAAAGACATCTCTAAGTTGAAGTTGAACCATTAATGACCATTCTATGGATCTAGTCAACCTGTTCTGAATTCATTTCATAGTACTATTCCTATTTCCATAATTATGCATCTTTAGCACAAGTCTAGCATTAAAGAATAACAGATGCTTTCCTAACTTTTAATTATAAAATCAGCACTCTCCTGGTAGAGCAGCTTAGTCACACTGTCAAAAGTGGCAACAAGTTTCTTTTGCTATATGACTTATTTTTGATGCAGCCACATTGAATGCCACTTTAAAAAAAAATCACAGATGCCGAATTGACTAGTCAACAGTTCCTACAGAGTTTGAGTGGTCTGCAAACTCAATACAAGATAGGAATATGGCATGGCAGTCAAAACAATTAACCCTATCATAAGAACCAGAACATCCAGAGCAAAAGGAAGTAAATGTACCACTATGCCCTCCCCTTATCAGCCCACAACTAGACTAGTATTCTCAGTCCTCAGTACACTTTTTTAGGGAAAAATGATGACATGCTAGAGCATGAACAGAAGAGGCAACCAGGGTCATGGAATCCTAGCTAGGTCAGCCTTCTGATTTTACAGATCAGTATACTGAGCCCCTGAAAGGCTGAATGACTTGCCTAAAGCAACAAAGGTGGTAATTGGCAGAACTAAGATTGTCTCTTGCATCATGTGTTCTTACTACTCTGCCATATTGTCTCTAGAACTTGAAATTCTGAAGTGGAGAATAAAAGACTCATAGCGATGGGTAACTATCTTCAAGTATTTGATGGGCTGTCCTATGGAGAACAATTAAGTTTGTTTTGATTAGCTTTAAAGGTCAGAACCAAGAGCAATTTATGGAAGAGATAGATAGATAGATAATTTTAAGCTTGAGTAAGGAAATAATCCCTAAAAATGATTGCTGTGCAAAAGTGGTATTGGCAGCCTTGGGAGGTAATGGGTTCCCTCACAAAATATATCTTCCAAATTGGGCTTGGATAACCAGTTAATTCCTGGTCAGGTACAGGTGGGGCTAGATGGCTTTAGAGGTCTGTTTTAGCCCCTAGATTCTGCACCATCTACAGTTTGTCAGTGAGGAGTGATTTTTTTTTTTTTTGAGACACAAGTCTCCCTACTGAGACCTGAAGAGGATTTTGATTGGCATTGATGTAAGACATACCTACACATATACAATCACAGATGCTTGTAGTGTTTAGCTTCAGAACTATAAATTGCATGTTTTTATAATTATAAAGTCTTAATCATTACCATGTACGGTCTCTGATGTAAATGTAATTAATATTCCCACACAAACTAGAAATATGAAATTGCTAATTGCCTCCATAAGGCTTGCTTTTAGTAATTTACTTCAGTAATGTTGTCTGTTTGAAACTTGGAAACTTCAAGAGCCTGATTTATCGATAATAGAAAACCCTTGTTTGGATCCATGAAAAACTATTGGAAGAAAAAAATCATACTCTATGCAACAAAATGGAAAAAGGCAGAAAGAAAAGGGTAAACAAGGCAAAAATGTAGAAGATATAGCACTGCCACTGCCCTCTCCCCCCCACCACATTCATTTACACTACTGTATTTCCTGTAAAGATATTTATACTTAAATGTTATATAACTTTGTTTAGTAGTGTCGCTGTCTGTGAAAATTAAATATCAACACTTTTATACATAAGAACGAAAGTAAGGCAAAGCATAATAGTGGATGGAGTACTGACTGCTTTTAGAATTAGGATAACTTTGGTTCCAGTTCTGCCTCAGTCACTTTCTAGCTGGGTGACCCTGGATAGTTACTTAACTTCTCTGTGATTCAGTTTCTTCACTTGTGAAATGAAGGGGTTACACTTCCTAGCCCCCAAGGTTCTAAATTTCACAGCTCTTCCATTCTGAATCTCGGATTCTGTGCTCTTACATTCTAGGTGACCTTGGGCAGTTCCTTAACTTTATAGTACCCCAGGCAACTCCTTTAAGTCTCCAAGTTACAGAGGAGTTGACCATCTGTATCTCTGGAAGTAATGTCCACCTCAGTGAGTTCACCATACTGATGATATCACAGTACACGATACACTGTGCCCCCCCCCACTCAAAAAACAAATCCCTGATATATCACTGTAAATGTTTTCATAGAAAATTAGATGGCATAAATGGAAGTGGGTGGTGATGTCTTAAATATTACCTCTTTGCTTCTACTGCCTCATTTTAAGGGGAATTTTGACTTCTGACTGGCTGCCAATCATAATACCTTGTTATGGTCATAGACAAAAACTTCCTTGTTGTCCACCATTAAGCCAACCTTGTACACAGTATTAAAAAGGAAGAGGAGAAACATTTATGCTTAAACATTTGAAAATATATGCTCCCTTTACAATGGACTTGAATGTTTTTCAGCGTACCAATTTCTAGGTCTGGTTTTGATACATTCTTATTTAGAAAAATAAAGGTTTTCTAACCTCATTGACTCCTAAATTTGAAATATATAAAAGGATGGACTTGTCAAACTCTACATTTTTTTGTCTTATATTCAATTTTTGACCATATTATGGAACTTATCAAGGGGATGGCTCATCAGCATTAAGTATGGAAAGCAGTAATCAGGACGAGCCAGGTCATCAATAATTCATTATATCAAATTAACATTTCCTTTTCTTGACAAGATTAAAAGACCTGGTAAGTAATAAGGAAAGTACTGTATGTAATTTGCCTAGATTGCAGTAAAGCATTTAGCAAAGCCTCCCTACTATCTTTGTAGACAGGATAGAGAGATATGGGTTAGAGTATCCAAGTTAAGTAGATCTGGAATTGGTTGAATGACTATTCTTTATTCAAAGAGTAACCTTAATGGGTCATGCCAACTCAGAGGGAATCTTTAGTGTAGGGTCCCAAAAGATCTGTCCTTGAGTTCCATCATGGATCCCTTTGGTAATCTGATGAAACAGATAGGTACTTTTGTAGAATATTTTAAATAATTGAAGCAAATGATGAATTTCAGTTGGTAGTTGTGAAAATATGCTCATGGGTTCCCCAAAATCTATTCACAAACCCCCTTAAACTCTACTGATGATAGCCCAGGTGTAATGAAATTATATTTTAACATGGACAAATGTAAAATAATATGCTTTGGTTCGTAAAATCAGCTACTGTGATGCAAAACAGGGTACACAAGGACAACAAGCCTTGTGATTCCCAAGCTAGATTTTGAAGTTCTATCCTTCTTTTATCTTTTCTAAGGGCTATTTATTTACTAAAGTACTAATTACTAATATGAATCTCAGTGTAATATGCTTTTTTTTTTGCTGTATCTACTCATTCAGGTTGCTTAATTTTTTAAAGAAAGTTTTATTGATGTCTTCTGATTTTACATTGTCTAAATTCTCTCCTGATTCTCCTTTTTTGCTCCTCAACTACCCCTTATAACAAACCATTTTTTAAAAGAATGTTTGCTTACTTTATGAAGGCTCATATCTACTTGTTTTCATTTCCAACAAGGTCTAGTCTGAAGTTCTGTTTGCATTTTGACCCACACATAAACTATCTCAAGTCCACTCATTTGGCCTCTCTAACTATACTTTATAACTGCATCATTCTATAATCTTTTGGGGGGGGTCATAATTAGAGCTCTGCTCATTATGCCATTAGTTCTGTGTAATTTAGCACTGTTTTCAGTTGATACAGGAGTCAAAGGGATATTTAGATGGGTTACCATTGGATAGCGAGGTGGCACAGTGGATAGAATGCTGGGCTTGGAGTCGGGAAGACTGATCTTCCTGAGTTCAAATCTGGCCTTAGACACTCACTAGCTATGTGACTGTGAGCAAGTTTCTTATCTAACCACTATTTGCCTCAGTTTCCTCATCTGTAAGTTGAATTGGAGAAGGAAATGGCAAACCATTCCAATATTTTTGCCAAGAAAACTCCAAATGAGGTCACAAAGAGTTGGGTTTTGCTAAAAATGACTGAACAATAACATCAATGGATACCCAGACCCTACCTGACAAAAGGCCAAGGGGGCTAGTCCTGAAGTGCCTGACCTTATTCCATCAGGACTAGCGTGTTTTTCCTTCTGGCTTACTTGTGGAGTTTTCTAACCCTGAAGCTACTCGCTTGCTGTTCCAACACCAAACTACTTTCTGCCAAGCAAACAGATGGATCTATTGCAAATTAATCAACTGCCTGATTTCCTTCAAATGAAAAAAGAAACTCTAACTTAGGACTAAATCTTTATACCTAACTGTAAAAATAAATGATGGATGATTTGAGCCCCCAAACTTAGACTAGAATGGAATGGGAGTTGAAATCTTAGTTCTAAAGAACTTAGTTCACAAGAACTACAATTTGACAATCTCACAACAAACCTAACTTAACTAAGTATTCTTGGTATATCTAGTGAACAGAATACCTGGGGCAGTGGTGCTGACAGGTCCAAAGCTGAAAGTGAAGGAAGAAAGATTAGTCTGGGAAGATGAAGAAGCTGGGGAGCTCAGCCTGCCAGTACTTGAGACAAAGAAAGTATTGAACACCTCAGGCAAGAAAAGGATGTGAGAGTTTAAGACCTTGCAATGTTGTTATCCAACAATATGTTACAGAGTGAGAAAAAATATTTGACTTAGCAAAACAAATGGTTAGGAGTTAACAGAATTTAAAATGTGCTAGTATTAATAAGGAGAACAATAACATCATTATACTGAGTTTCTCTGCATCTCAATTCTACTCTTACTACATATTTCTCTTAATTTCTTTTCTTCTTTTAAACATCCCTTAAATTTTTTTGTTCATCTGTTTCACAGTTGATTTTATCTTATATCTTACATCCTCTCCAGAAAGCCTAAGCAGGGGTCTTAGCCTGGGGTCCATGAATTTGTTTTAAAAGAGTTTTTTAATAACTATTTCAAAGTAATTGGTCTCCTTTGTAATCCTATATATTTCACTTAATATACTTAAAAACACTATTCTGAGCCAGTGTCCATCAGATTCACCAGATTTCCACAGAGATCCATGACACAAAAATGGTTACAAACCTAGTTTCATGTTTCTTTCATCCATAACATTTAAAATATTATCCTTTTAAGTATACTTATTTTAATCCTTTTTCATATCACTTACAGACTTTCTTAACTAAATTCTTGTTTTTATTCCTTTATTTCACATTTCTCCTCTCATCTTTGACTATTTTCCATGAGACTTTCATAAGAATTTCTGGTTTCTAATTTATTTAGTAAGATAAAAACAATAAGGGCCCAATTTATGGCATCCCTCAGTTACTGTTTCTTTGCTATTTTAGGCTTCCCTTTTATTCTTTGATTTTCTCTCTGCTCTACAAACACATCTTTCATCTCCATATAAATTTCTTATCCATTGTAATTCTGAATTTTGCTCAGTTCCTGCCCCTCTCTTGATCTTCCTTTCCTCTTTCCCTAACCCTTATCTTCATTTCCCTTAAATAGTAAAGAATATGGGAAATAGAGAGGAAGGTAGGATTAATGCTTAAGCCACTGGATCCTATGTTAGAAGATGGAACACTTGGAAAAATTGTTCATATATAATTTTTGATTTGGTAAAGCAGAATCCAATCATAAATTATTCATACTGTCACTGAAAAGGTTAGGCTTTGCAATACCAGAATTCAAGAGACTATTTCTTTCTTGATTCTTTGTCATTAATTTAAAATACTCTGCCACAAGATGGAAAATAGTGTTCTGATTCTGGATAGGGAACATGTGCAGGACACATCAGTCATGGCCTGTACTGAAAATGCTCAGGACACTTATACTATGTGTCCTAGTCCAAATAACTTGGCTTCCCAAGAGTATGACAGACTGAAAAATTTACTATCGTAACATTCCTGAAACAAATTTGGGAATACTTTTGGGATGAAAAATTTTGAAATCAGATGCTAAATCTTATCCTACCTCCACAATATCTCTATGAAAAGACATGGATATTGTAGGTGGAATGTTTTGTGTATACAGTTTTCTCCATATATAAGTGAACCAGTTTAGCTGGAATATAGTTTAAGAATAGGAAAAATGTGAAATATGTCTGAAAAGCAAGGCTAGAGCCAGATACTTGAGGAATTTAAATACCACACAGTGGCTCCTCATTGCCCCTAAGATGAAAAAAGCAAAGAAACCCCCAAAGCCCCAAAAGCCAACTCCAGTATTTTCTAGGTTATCCTCTTCCCCCCATATCCATAATCCTTTCTCTCCTTACATCCACTTTTTGGAATTTCAAGATTTCTTGAAGGCTATTGTCCCAATTAATAGATTTATTTTTCTCTAAAATTATATATATATACACACACATATATGCATATACACACATATATGTATACATATATACATTTATATTTATATTCTATCCATACCTTAATTATAGTAGGTATGAACTTCTCAATTGAATCAACCAATAGAGATTTGTTTTGAGTGAGAATGTAATCTAGATATATCTACTGAACATGTCATTGGATGGAACAAAGTGATACCACACAGGAATGCATATGGATTGGCTAAAGAAGCTCAGCCTTGCCCTATAGGTCTTTATTTAAACAGCAAGTTAATTTGCAATCTGTACATTCTAGTGGTGACCTAAGGGAAAGATCCAGCTAAGCCTCGGAGAGAGAATTACTTAGGACTGAGGGCAGAAAAAGAGCCTCTAACTTCTTTCTCTCCCCTTAATTAGGGAATGACCTCATGAACTTTGGAACACTGGAAGAACTGAACTTCTTATTGATGTCCTGGCAGTACTCCCAGAACATCAGGATCTAATGGCAGTATCTACATATGAGGCCAAGGACAAATTAGATATACTGAGGAAAGGCAATTTCAGGATTCTACAAGGAGTCCAGTAGAAAGATACATCAAATCTTAGGGGGATTTCATGATAGGGAAAAAATATCTAGCAAAAAAGAGTTGAAGGAGCTGAGTTCTCCTTTGCCACATGTACTCTCTAATAATTTTCCCCTTGAAATCTGTATACTAAACAGTGTTTTTCTAGGACTGGATGTGTGTATGTGTGATTTTTTTGTACTTCTTGCTATACTAATTTAGTAAATAGTTCTTAAATTTTACTTAAGAATTGATGGCTAAAGGATATCAATGGAAAGCACACCAATGGAGTCTTGTCAGAAATAGCATTAGGACCACCTTTGGGACAAAAATCCACTATTTGACAAAAACTGCTGGGAAAATTGGAAAAGAGTATGGGAGCTATTAAGTTTAGATCAACATCATACACCCTACACCGAGATAAATTCAGAAGGGTAAGCAACTTAAATATAAAGAAGGAAAGTATAAGTAAATTAGATGAACAGAGAATAGTATACCTGTCAAATCTATGTGAAAGGAAAGAATAAGGCCAAGCAAGGAAAAGAGAATATTACAAAATGTAAAAGGAATAATTTTGATTCCATTAAATTAAAAAGTTTTTGTACAAACAAAACCAATGCAACCAAAATTAGAAGGGAAGCAGCAAATTGGGGGAAAATCTTTAAACGAAAACCTTTGATAAAGGTCTAATTTCTCAAATTTACAAGGAGCTAAATTAATTGTACAAAAAAATCAAGCCATCCCCCAAGTGATAAATGGGCAAGGGATGTGAATAAGCAATTTTCAGATAAAGAAATCAAAACTATCAATAAGCACATGAAAAAGTGTTCTAAATCTCATATAATTAGAGAAATGCAGATCAAAACAACTCTGAGGAATCACCACAGACCTATAAGATTGGCTAATATGACAGCCAAGGAAAGTAATACATGTTGGAGGGGATGTGGCAAAATTGGGATGCTGACGCATTGCTGGTGGAGTTGTAAATTGATCCAACTATTCTAAATGGCAATTTGGAACTATGCCCAAAGGGCTTTAAAAGACTGCCTGTCCTTTGATCCAACCATACCACTGCTGGGTTTGTACCCTGAAGAGATAATAGGGAAAAATATGCATACAAAAATATTTATAGCCACACTCTTTGTGGTAGCAACAAATTGGAAAGTGAGGGGATGCCCTTCAATTGGGGAATGGCTGAACAAGTTGTGGTATTTGTTGGTGATGAAATACTATTGTGCTAAAAGGAAAAATAAACTGGAGGAATTCCATGTGAACTGTAACGACCTCCATGAATTGATGCAGAATGAAAAGAGCATAACCAGGAGAATGTTGTAAACAGAAACTGATACACTGTGGTACAATCAAATGTAATGGACTTCTCTACTAAGAGCAATGCAATGACCCAGGACAATTCTGAATAATTTATGAGAAAGAACGCTATTCATATTCAGAGAAAAAACTGTGGGAGTAGAAACACAGAAGAAAAACAACTGCTTGATCACATGGCTTGATGGGGATG
This sequence comes from Monodelphis domestica, assembly GCF_027887165.1. Taxonomy (NCBI): domain Eukaryota; kingdom Metazoa; phylum Chordata; class Mammalia; order Didelphimorphia; family Didelphidae; genus Monodelphis; species Monodelphis domestica. The sequence continues at coordinate 67,176,844 of NC_077228.1, read as the reverse complement.
TAGACTCCAAACAATCACTCTATTGAAAATATGAATAGTATGGAAATAAGTCTTGATCAATGATACATGTAAAATCCAGTGGAATTGCATGTTGCCTAAAGGAGGGGGGTAGGAGGAGGAGAGGAAAAGAACATGAATCATGTAACCATGAAAAAATATTCTAAATTAATTAAATAAACTTAAAATAAGAAAAAGGGAAAAAAGAAATGGAATTAGGAAATCACTTCCAACTCCTCAGGACCACTCAAAAATCCCAAAGGGAGATGTCTGCCCTTTGGGGACCTTATTTGCCAGTGTTGAGTGGGGGTTAAGGGAATAATTCCAGAGTCTACACTGTACAAATTTTTTCTTTTTAAAAATCCATGTACATGTTGTATATCTCTAGTTGGACATAAGTCCTCAAGATTAGGGAGAGTTTAATTTTGTTCTCAGCATCTAGCACAGTGCTTTGCTTAGACTAGTCAATTAATAAATGCTGATTGAATTGAATTAAATGAAAATATATTGGTTTGGGGGAGGAGAACTTAGAAGGGTAATATATTCCTGAAAAGGTCAGTAAGAAACATCTTGGAATATAGGAAATGAAATTTACTTTCTCATAAAGTTACTATATTTAACAAGTTTATTATATATGCATTCATATTTGTATACATATATGAATTTAATGAATTTTAGAGGAAATATTGACAGTACTAGTGTATTTTACCAGATTCCCTGTTCATAATGGCTAAAATATAGTGAGGGAAATTGTGCACTTTAATAGGCAGTATAGTGTGGTTAGGAGAAAAGTCTTGGTGTTTGGTCTGGGTTCAAATTCCATATTTGTCACTTACTAGAGATGATCATGAGTTAGTCTTTCAACATTTCTCAGTCCATTTTCTCATTTATAAAGTGAGATAATACCAACAATGCAGGTCTATTGAAATAGTCTCATGTAATTATTTCTACATATGTATGTGTACATATAAACCCTGAAGCTTATCTAGATGTCAAAAATTGAGATTTTTATTATTAGAATCCTGGTTGCAGGGACTCGACTATCTAGAAGAAGAATCATTCAGGTGAGTGGCTCCTATGGAGAAGGGTCTAGACTTTCCCATCAATTACAAACCAATTGCTAAGCACAGAGTAGGCAAATCAGTGTTGGTGCCACACCAGCCTAGCTGAAGCAACAGGGAGTGTTGAGGGAGAGCCTGGAGGAAGCATGTGCCAAGTAAGTTAAACCATCATCACTATTTGATCACCATCTTCCTTTGCACCTTGATAGAGATAGACCAGAACCACGAACCCAAGAGCCTTAGGCATAGCCATGTCTCCCAAACCACCAGACCTGTTTTTCATCCAACCAGCAACAGTCGCCAAAGATGGGAGAAATCATTGTGGAGGGACGGTCTGTTTTCCTCAACATGACAAGCAACAACGGCTGCCCAAACGTGCCCAATAGGAAGATGGGCACAGAAGCTCTGGGAATGGCAGCTCTACCCAAACTCCACTCCCCCAACCTCCAATCATGCCGTCATCCTAGCCCATAGAGCTAAATAAGCAAGTCCAGACAACAAGATACTACATACGGGGCAGGTAGCCTAGGCTAGCTGAAGTCAGGAGGTTCTCTGAGGGAAAGACAGGAGGCAAAATGTGCCGGGCAAGTTAAACCAGCGCTGCCATTCTGACTCCCATCTCCCTGTAGACTGTGATGCAACTACCCTGGGATTCTGAGTCCAAGTGTTTCCAGTCCTATACCCTTAGCCATCCCATGGATGATAATCCAAATGGTAATCCAAATCCCATGGAGATAAAACCTGGGGACTGCTCTTACAGGTCCTATAGCCACAGATACTCAAGATAGTTCTTGTTGCCAGAGCCTCCCTGGCACTGTCAAATGGTTTGACATCAGAAACTGATGTGATCCTATCAGTGGAAATGACATTTAAGATGAGGAATTCACATCTGCTTTGCTAAGGACTGTGGGACCTTTCCATTTGGCTTGTAGTTGGAACCTTCTAAATGTGTGGTCTAACCCATTGGAATTTGAGCTCCTTATGAGTAGGGATGCTGATATTTTTCTATTGGTATCCTCAGAACTTAGCACAGTGCTCTTCGTGCTATTGTTTTATTGTTCAGTTGTTTTCAGTCATGTCTAGCTCTTTGTGACCCAATTTGGGGATTTCTTGGTAAAGATGTTGGAGCAGTTTGCCATTTCCTTCTCCAGCTCATTTTACCGTTGAGGAAATGGAAGTAAATATGGTTCATTGAATTACCCAGGGTCAGGCAACTAATAAGTGCCTGAGGCCAGACTTGAATTCAGAGGTGAGATTTCTTGATTCTGGGCCTGGTGATCTATCCATTGTGCCACCTAGCTGTCCCACTTTGCATGGAGTAAGTGCTTAATAAATGAACTTATTAGGTACATGCATTTAGTTCCACTCCTTATTCCTTGCTCTCTACCTCAAAGAAATATAATATAAAGTAAAAAATGAAAACAAGGTTGCAAGACCCTTCAAAGTCATTCTCTGTAATGAAATATAATGGGAAAGCATTGTTTTACATTTCTATGAATCCTCAATACTTTGGAGAAATTAATATATCATTTTCTAGAGATTCTATTTAGTCAACTTAGTGTGTTTTAGGGGGGAGTAGAGTACAGAATCAATTGTTATTTTTTTCAAATTTATCAGTAAACTGAATCCTTCTCCTGGTTCATCCAACCATTACTTGCTTGTACTTAAAATCGGAGGTGGAGAATAGGGATAAATAATGATATTTTAAGTCCTGTATAATTAAAAAAAACACAAATTCTCAATAGTGTTGAGATGATTAAGACAGACAATTCATTTTTACATCCCACATGGAAGTAACACTTTTGAGGCTAGTGAGTTTTCATCTTTTCTTTTAACTTTAATGATATCCTTATTGAGTAATGAAACTTTTATGAACAAACTTAGTGAACCATATGTTTCTGCCTGCATTCTGGGCAATTAAATTCTCCAGTTCCTCTCCAGGAAAATAGGGTAGACACACAAAGAAAAATTATGCAAAAGAAATAAACAAATCAAACTAGATCATCAATACAAAAACAATTAGGAATTTTCTGAAAATGTGATGTTATTTTATATATAGAGGGGCTAAAGCTATGCTTTGGTAACAAGCTATCCTTCATCTCCAAAAATGGTACTTAATGACCTATTATCAAGAATAATGCATTTTGAGTTTTCCTTTTTTTTTTTTAAGTAGTGGTGAATGATTTTAATTAATGAATTTACCCTCTCTTACATGGACCTTATCCTGTGCCAAGAGGAGACATAGGAGATAGTAAGAAAGAATTGTAGGCTGTAGTCTGTGAAAATACTACATATATTCAACATCTGGTAACTTGAATGTAATGCATTTTGATGCTGTTCTGTTTGGCATATGCTAAGCCTTTGGAAACCATTGCTATGGATACAAAACTAAGAGTTTCTTTGTTTTTCCCACCCATTATTTATTTTAAGTCATATAGATCTCAAAATTAGTAATTCTAAATATCATAATCTTTCCCACTGATAGAACTCGACAAAGACAACCAGGTTTATAGGCATAGGCTAGGAGAGATATTTGATATCTCTTTTTAAAGTAGCCTACCTGGGTTTTCTTATTGACTTAAAAAAAAATCTCAAAGACCTCTGATAAATAAGACAGCAGCTCTGATTGTATAAATTTACTTTTATATAGCTAGAAGAATGAATGATGGGTTAAAAAACAACTTATTTCCTTTCTTCTATTCTGGAATGCCTCTGTCTCATTTCTCATCCATATATGCTCTTTCTCACTTCTCTGGGCAGTTACCATTGTGCTGCTGGGAAAAACAACTGTCCTTCAGTTGGAAATGACCAAGGTTTATGAAAATGATTGTAAATTTTTCCTTTAAAGCTATTTGAAAAGGTCACAAGGGAAGCGGTTGAATTTAGTCTGTTTTTCTTCACATATTAACATTTGAAGCATTCCTTTCTGAGCTTAATGTTCTTTCATCTAGTTCTAACATATGTGAAACAACTCATTTCCTCCACCAAAATCAATCTGAAATTTGAGAACATCTCTGTTAGGATTCTGTTCCTGAAACTTTAGGTTTTCTTCATAAGATGGAAAAAGCACATTTATTCCAGCATTTAGCTTCTTTACTTAGTCCAAGAATCATAATTTTTAGTTTTAAAGAGAAAACTTTGTCTAAGGTGTTGGAATTTTCTATTTGGTTTACTAGGGGAACACAAACAAAAGGGGGAAATATAGTGATGTGTAATGTGTAATGTGGAGGTAATAAAGCATCACATTAAAAAGTGGGGATAGCCTAATTCAAGAGAAGCAGACAAAAAAGTGGAAGTTCCTTTTTATTTAGGCAAAAATTTTGAAATGTTACTCTTCAAATGGAAATATTACAGGAGAACTCAACTAAGACTGAATCACATTGATTCTACAAAAAAAATCACTCTGTAGTTGCATATATACACTCACATTCCTAAGACTGACTCAGGCAATTCCAGATGTCTGGTCCTCTTAACAAAATAGTTGAAATGAAATCCCTCATCCAGTGAAATTTATCCAGAGAGAAGATAGACTCAAACCTAAGCAATTAAGGATGTCACTATGCCAACAGTGAAACATTTTCAAGGGGGAAAAACAAGTAATGGACCTGGCAAGAAAAAATTTTTCCCCTGAGTAACTGATCTTTTATTTTAAAAAATCATTTTGTTTTTCAGAAGCAGAAGAGAAAAAAAATAGTATCCAAGGGAGAAAATGGATCTGGGTCCTTTGTAGCCATTATACATTCATGACATGAATTCAAACAAGCTTCTAACATGAGTTTTTCCCTCATAGTTTTGTGTATCACCAAAATGCACATTTAACTTTTAAAACATAAAGCAGACTAATTTTTTTTAAAGATCTTATTGAGAAAGTAAGACGTATGTGAAATACAAAATAGTCTATAAAAGAGAAAGCATTAGAAAGAGGAAAGAGTATTGGGAGGAGAGTTAAAAGATATGACTTCTCATTATTTAATTTCTCTCTGTTTCCTTATTTATATAATGAAAAGACTAGACAAGTTTGGTCCAGGCAATAATTTATATGTTCCCATCCATCATGCCTTCAATATTGATGGCATGTGGATGAATCCATTTCATTTCATTGGAGTACCAGAAGAATATTCATCACTTTGAAATTTGGGCTATATATCTAGGGGTTTGTTTTGTCTTGTTTTTGCCTTTTTTTGAGAGGGGTAGTTTTAGGGTAGGAGTGGATCTATGACTCAATTGCCATATGGACCCACCCATGAGAAAGGACCATTTCCAATGCAAATGACCATGTGCTTTGCCACTTATAGTTGTAGAAAGCTTCTGGGGCTTTCTAAGGGAAGTTAACTGATTTACCAAGGGTTGCTCAGCCAGAATTTGTGTGAAGTAGGACTTGGACACAGGTCTTCTTAACTCCAAGGCTAGCTCTTCATCCAGTATACTCACAGCCTTTCATAGCTAGTTGACACCAGAAATTTTGCATGTTTAAATACTTTGGCTTTTTAAAAACTTCTTTAATTTTAATTTAACATTCTTTTTTAAAAATTGAGTTCCAAATTCTTTCCCTCCCTTTCAGCCCTCTCTTCCCCATCGAGAAGGCAAGTAATATGATAACAATTGTACGTGTGAAGTCATGCAAAACACTTTTCTATTTTATCCCTTTTGCAAAAACCCACCACCACCAATAGGATTTTAATACTTTCAGAAATCTGTGATTTCATTGTTGTGGGTATTCTCTTTGTTGACACATTGCATCCTCTTCAATCTCTTCTCCTCTGGTTCAAGTCTCATCTGTACTTCCCTATGCATCACTCACATTATATCCAGCTAAAATGTGGGAGACATTCATCTTACTCTTTCAGTAAATGGGAGGTACCAATGTGGAACTCCAGTCATAAAAGAAAGTCTCAATCAAACATGCTTAGCACATCTAGGTGCTTAAAAATACTTCATGTCTCTCTTTTCTCCTCCTTTCAATGAATAAAATATTACCCCTTGAGTTACCTTTAACAGTTGGATAATGAAAGGTAACAAGTCATATATACTGCCTTGGTGACATTTTTGGACAGAATTTCCTTCCAGTCTGAGTGAGGAGAGCAGAGTTGAAATGCCTAAAAATCTAGTTCTTTCCTCTGGAGACTACATGGCTTGTATTCCAATGCATTCCACTTATACTGAAATTGTAAGTTAAAAGAAAATAACATACAGATGTGCTGTTGGTTATGCATATAAGCTTGCTCATGCAAGGGTCTGTGTTCACTATAACTTACTTATTTTTAGTGAATAAACAAAGTATATTTTCACACAGGCTTACATGCATAAATAACTCATTTAATTTTCAAATAATTAAAAATAAAGTAGGGCTATATTATAAAGTTGCATTAGAGAATTTAGAAAGCATCATTGTGTGGTGAAGAGAATGTTGGATTTAGAATTTTTTTTTTTTCAGTTAAAAGACCTGCCTTCAACTCCTCTGCTGCTTAATAATTTTAAGACCTTGGACAACTTACTTAAACTCTCTGGGTCTCAGTTTCATCATCTATAAAAAATGAAGGTGATGGACTCATGACATTTAAGGTCTCTTTGAGCTCTAAATTTATGATTCTATATTCTCCAAAGGTCTCCTTTCTATAATGTTAAGAAAATACTGTAAAGTTTGTTTGCCTGGCATTATGTCAACCAGAACTCTCTATTAACTAGCACCCCTGTGGTTTGCCAGTACAGTAATAATTGATGTTCATAACTATACTGCTCAGGATACCACCTATAAAAAATCCTAAATTGATTCTGGACTATTAACGATCCAATTCCATTCATTTCAGATTTTTAATCTTGTGTTATTTATTATTATATTATATTATAATTCTTAGAAAATTAGTTTTGTCTCTATAATAATAATCTTCTAACACAACATTTTTATTCATTGAATACCACATTTTCCATCCATACTTGCTAACAAAGTTTACTAAACATAAAATATTTCACTCAATGAGTACGGGGGGAAAATATATCAGCTCTTATCAGTTGATAAAATAGTGAAATGAGAAATAATTTGGAAAATATTACTCTAGTATCTTAAATTTTTTTTAATTTGTAGGATTAATAGGGATAGGAGCTGGGCCTGTTATTTATTTGAAATCCTCAGCAACATCTCTTCAACTTATAGGCTTAGAAAGTTGTTTGAGGGACTGAGATCTTAAATAACTTGCTAAGGGTCATAAAGCCTGTACATGTCAGAAAAAAGATTTCAAATCAGGATTTTCCTCATTCTGAAAGCCATCTCCATAAATGCACTATTCTATTCCTCAAAGAAATTAATGCTCTTCCACAACTCTAACCATTCATTCTTTAGCCCTAAGCATACTCACATTCCAGGTTAGTTTACTCTTGATTAACTTAAAATATTTGAAAGCAAGTTACACTGGCAAATCTGTGAACTTTCAGGAAAACTGTCTAATGCTATAAATGAATAAAATTTTTCATATAGAAGATTCTTCATAATTAAGAAATCAGAGTGCTTTAAAAAAACAATGAATCAGTTACTATTAGAATAAACATATGGGCCTATCACATTAAAAAAAAAAAGGACATATTAGTCACCAGAATCATCCTTTTCTTTTCCAGAAGTTCTAGGCCACCTTCAAACTCATTATATACCTTTTATTGAAAAATCACTGTAATCGACTCAGTTCACCCCTTGTTCCTTAATGAATGGCGACCTTGTTCTTCTGTTCTGATATGGCTTTACCCTAGTCACATCATTACCTGGGTCATAGGCTGTTAGGTCAATATTCCACTCATATAGTCAAGATATTTATAAGGTGACACATTTTCAATGTAAACCATCTACTCAACTTGGTGCATTTTCAAACATTCCATTGAATTAAGCTCCAAACGATTTCCCACATTTGTTTTATATTCTATATGTAGAGCTGATGAGGAGCAAGTCTGATGAACTCCAGCTGGGCTACAACACACCAACTGGCCCGTTTAAAATGGTCCTCGTCCAGTTCAATCCCTCGTGCATCCAACAGTTGTCTCTAAAATGGGCCAGCTTATATGATAAAACATGGGGAGAGCGCCCAGGAAGCGCCAGGAAAAGTCAACCCACTGGATACCGTCCCACTCTACGAGGATGTTCTAGCGTTCGCATATACGGTACGGCGTGTTCCCCCTCTAGATAAGCAGAATGAAAAGCTTCACAAACCCAAACTCAGCAGATGATTAAAGTGCTACGTTATCTTACTTGAACAACATGAACATGGTTTTCAACGTTTATGTGTGTTGCCTGGTTTCACAAAATCTATCATACACATTTCAGTTCTCCCCCCTCTGTTCCCCACACCCTGCCACTGCTGCTGTCCAGCTGGAACGCATCAAGGGTGCAGAAGCCAAGTCAAATGTTGACCCCACCCTCCTCCATCCATTTTAAGGTACCTTCAAAGCTGGAGTACCGATCTTGTTCAGTTTAGCCAATAATACCAGCAATCCTGTTATTTAAGACTCTAGTTTGGGGTTTTTATAACTGCCCATTAACATGGAAGCTTTGATATTGGGTCAAAAAACCCAGCTGCAGTGAGTTTCATCAGATTGGAGTAACCTTTCCACGAAGGGTCCTTATTATTAAATCTTCATAATCTTTGCTCTCGGTGTCACTGTATTCCCTTATACTATCCACTTCTCTGAACTTCCCTATACACCAGGCCTGAAGAACACGAAACATTTCCTTTCCAAAATGTTGGAACAGAAGGGCCGTTATGGTACTACAAGCACGTTTGTTGTTTTTTTTTCACCGAAGTTTGAAAACATTATTTCACTTGAACACCGTGACAGACAACAGTCATTTGAAATCACACAGACATGCTAGGTCCCGTGACAAAAAAAAAATGCAAAAAAGGGAGAATAAACTGCAACAGGACAAAGAACTTACTTTGTTGTTCCCCTGTGCATGTCACCGCAAAGAAGGAAAAAAAAAGAAAGAAATATGTTAAACTTTGCTTTCTTTCAAAGCTGTGGACGCTCTTTGCTATAGCAAAACCCAAATGAACAACTTGATTCAAATTATTAACAGCAATCACAGACACAAGACTCCAGAATACACGGGCAATTTAGAAGGTCAACTAAAATGGGCTGAAATCATGCATTCGTAACGGCAGAAAATTATTTTTAAATGATTCTTTCTTTCTTTCTACTCAGAATAGTTTGGGTACAGGGACAGAGCCAAAAAGAGTCATTTCCCACCCCCACTTCTCGTGAACTGGCAATAAGGGAACGGTTAGTATGAAAGACAAGCCATTTAACATGTCTATTTGCCCTTTTATGACAGCCCCTCCTCCAACATGCCAAGGAGTGGAAAGTTTCGGCAACCGATGTGTTTTTAAACAAACACTGCATCCTTGGCTTCGAAGAAGAAGAAGAAGAAGAAATGGAAAAGGGTGCAGTGGGAAGGAGTGGGTGGTATTGGGGAGATAGAGTAAGCAGAACATGTTACGACAAACATCTGTATGATTCCTTTATTTTTTTTTTTCAAAAATTATGAGATTTTCCATGGGCTGGTATGGAGAGTGCTGACTGTATAGTGGGGCTATCGCCAAAATAAACAGTAGTCCGCATTTGAGAAATCGGGGCTGGAAAGGTTGGTCACAAAGATGTAGTCATTTTTGAAAGAAGGGCATCTGGATAGAGATACAGAGAGCAGTAGTAGTCAGCTGGTAAATGGATATCCTGTTTCAAACTGAAAGGGCTGGAGTGTGATTTATATCAACGAATTTAACTCCCATATGGTTTGAAAAATAAAAACAATGATTCATTACGAGCAGGGCAGCCCAAGTCCTCACCAGGGCGGGAGAGAAGTGAAGGGACGCGGGCAGGGACGGTTCTGAAACCCTCTTGCAAGGGGCCCTCAAGGAATTTCTAGCAAAGATCTTGTGGTCAAAGAGTGCCATAACTAAAATGTAAGCATGTGTGGGAGAGGATGAGAGTGGGGCAGAATAACAGGTCAGGCTAGATAGCTGGCAGCCAGTTTTAAGCTCATGAAAGCCAGAGAGGGGGAAAAAAAACAACAACACACACACAAAAAAGAAACCTTCTGGGCACTCTGGGACTCCACAGTGGTGAAGCAATAATCGCCCAAAGAAAGGTTATATCCTGGAAAATAATGCTAATTAGAGGACACAGAGACCTTGCCTGATCCAGGGGCTGTTATTGCCATCCTAAACTGCAATGAAAAAAGAATGTATCCAGAGATACTGATAAATTAGTGTGGCGAGGTGTCTAGTTTGTTTTTGGTTTTGTTTTTGTATTATTCAATTAAAATGAAACACGAGGTTGCCATGGACACGGCTGTTTGTTAACGTTACCAGTCCTCCGGAGGAGTTAATGAGGGGTTCAGGAATGAATGAGGGAAACAGGATTCTATTGCAGAGATCATGCCAACTTTTCAATAAGGCAATAAAAGTCTGCACGTTGGGCTTTATCAGAAACAAGAGACTACTTTAGAGAATAATGGGGCCCTAGTTCTCCAAAGAATTGCAATATTACTGAAAATGCCTCTAACAGAGGGGGTTTATTGCATTCCACAACAGTGCAGCTTTTGATCTACTAAAATAAGTTTCAGAGATTTAACCAAGTGTTTTTGTACATTATGCAATCACTGGATTTCACACTGTAGGGGCAGATGGTTCACTTTGCAATAGTAACAATGATGTCACGGAGGGAAGGATTCGCGGTTCTTTAAATATATGAAATGTACAAGTACAGTACTTTGCTCCCCCCCCCCCACCCCGGCTCTTAGTTCAATAATTGCTCAATTGTCTGGTGTGAGAGACTCTTAAGAGTCCTGAAGAGGCAAAACAGAAGTACTTTAAAATTTCTCTTCTTTATAGTGTCAACAGTTTAAGTTTAGGTCGCTGACACTGACTTCATTTTGTAAAAAATGCCATTAAGGCACAACTGAATTGGCCAGTGGGGGAAAAGATGTTGTTCTAAATTCTATTTGAGGCGGTGCTAGCTAAACTGAAAACAAAGAGGGTGTTTAAATGCTGGTGAGCTTATGGAGAAAGCATGCTCTAGTAGTCTTTTTTTCCCCTAACCTTTACCTTCCATCTTAGAATCAATCTATAAATATTAATTTATATAATATTATATAATCAATATATAGATCTATAAATCTATAAATATTAATTTATATAACATATACATCTATAAATATTAATATATAACATATAAATATTAATTATATAATATTATATATTATATATAATATTATATAATTAATATTTATAGATTGGCCAGCCTTTAATGTTTATAGAATATTGCTATAGCACTATTTGTTTTCATATGAAATTTGTATGTGGTGACCCTATTGGAAGAGTGCAATGATTTGTACAGCATTTAGCATAGTCCTGGAACTTAGCAGGTATTTAATCACTTGTTCCCTTTTCCCCCTTTCTGAAATATCAAAGCAATTCCCAACAAGGCACTTCAGAAAGTATGCATTATAACAAAACGATTTCTGAAAACAATACAATGGCCAGGGTGACTTAATTCTCTGAATGAAGAATTGAGAAAAAATGATTTGAGGACATCCCTTTGGTCACACTCACTTTTCTTATAATAATGTACAGTTGGTATAGCTTAGGCAGAAGCTCCACCATTTTACTGTATCTTGGATACTAAAGACTTTTTATTAATTAATTGAAATCAATGGGGGTTTTACATCTTTAGCAGGTACTTAAATGTGGTACAAGATTGCCCGATATTAAATAGAAACTTTCTATCTATAGTGTTTCTGACATATTTGCTTTATATAACCATATAACCTAGAGCCATAAATATAACTGGAATTGTTGTCTGAAGGATTAGGATCATGGAAGCAAAGAATTTCTAGCTGAAAAGAGATAATAATAACAAAAAAACTCCAAGATTTCAAGGATCTGAAATTTCATCAGAGTGGATAGTTCATCTATTGAAGCAGAAGTCACTCCTCTAAAACTTATTAACTTGTCTTTAAGAGTCATTCAGCTGGCTTTCATTTATTAAGTACCTACTATTTCCAGGCACTGTGCTAACTGCTGGCAAAATCCTCCAAATTATTTACTCTCAAGGAGCTCATATTCTAATGAGGATGGAAAACAAGCAAATAGCTATGTACAAACAAGATATGTATATGATCAGCTAGGAGCAGTCTCAAAGGGAAGGTACTAAGATTAAGGAAGACTGAGAAGACTTCTTGTAGAAAGGGGGATTTTAGCTGAGACTTGAAAGGGAAACTAGAAGGTGGGAGATGAGGAAGCAAGTGTTTCAGGCATGGGAGAGAGTCAGGTTAAATTCTCAGATTTGGGAGATGGAGTGTTACGTGCAAGGAACAGCAAGGATGTCAAGGTCACTAGATAGCAGAGTATGGAAAAGTAAGGTGTAAGAAGGCTGGAGAGGTAGGAAGGGGTCAGATTATGAAGGTTTATAAAGGCCAAAAAGAGAATTTGATATTAAATTCTAGAAGGAATAGGTAGCCACTGAAGTTTATTGACTAGAGGGGTGAGATGGTTAAACTTGTACTTTAGGAAAGTTAATTTGACAGCTTAGTGGGGGGGTTTTGGTCTGGAGAGATAAAAGGCAAGGAGACCTGGGAGCAGACTATTATAATAGGGTAGGAATGATGTGTTAAGGATCTGATCCAGGATGGTTGCAGTGTCACAGGAGCAAAGGGAGAAGGGATAGTGAATGAGAGATGTCACAAAGATAGAAACAAAAGGCCTTGACAAATGATTGGATATGGGAGAGGTATGAAAGAGTGAATAAGGAACCAAAGAGGACACTCAGGTTGCAAGTTCCAGTGACTGAGAGGAGGTCAGTTATAGAGAAGCTGGCAGTTAATGGAAATTTCAGAAGAGGGAAAGGTTTGGAGGAAAAGATAATAAATTTAGTTTGGGACATGCTAAGTTTAAGATGTTTATGGGACTTGCAGTAGAAGTAGGTGGAGATAGGAGATTGGAGATCAAAACAGATGTTAAGGCAGAGTAAATAAGCCTACAAATTATCCACATAAAGCTGATAATTAAACCATGGAAGCTTATGAGATTCTTACATGAAGTAATAAAGAAGAGAGTCCATGACACAATCTTGGGTTATACCCACACTTAGAGATCATGCCATGGATGAAGACCACATGGAAGCGACATAAAAGAAGAAATGATTAGTCAGGTAAGAGGAGAATTAGGAGACAACAGTATCCTGAAAACTCAAAGGGAGAGAGCATCAAGAAAAGCAGATAAGAGCATCAAAGTCTGCAGAAACTTCAAGAAGGATGAGAACTGAAAAAAGACATTATATTTTTGGCAGTTCATAGATAATTAGTAACTTTTGAGAGAGCAGTTTTCAATTGAATGATGGGTTTCTGTGAAAGACAATAGCATCACATTTACAAAACTTTTTTTTTTCTCTACACAGCCTTGTGTTGTCTATAGTAAATGCATAATTGTTCCTCTATTTCAGAAGTCAAAACTGAGCCTCATAGAGGCAAAACAACTTGTCTGTGGTTATATTGCTAGTAATTGTAAACATTAGGATACAAATCCAGGTTTTTGGACTCCATCTCCAGAGCTCTTCCCACTACATTACTTACAATAGTGGTAAAGATTAGCAAAGACCTAAGAGATAAAAAGCATTTTGAGATAGAATCTCAGGGCTATTTATTCCACTGATTTCTGAAATTTTATCTATTCTTAAGTAAGGTTGCCAAAACTTCTGAGGATTCTGTCAGTTTCTATGTCAACCTTGAGATTTCCTCTGATTGCTTTGGCATTCTTCACCTAGCATATCATGCAAAATTTCCTTACTTGCTCAAAGTACCATTGAATCTAATAAAAGGCATTCTAGGAAAGGAAAACTATTAAAACTTAGGAAATTGATACTTCATAAATACAAGTTGGAATATGTATGTAGAATTTCAAAAGCATCTTTCTAATTTGACTAAATCAGAAAGTTCTCTTTATTTTTTCACCATGGACACCTAGTCCAGCATATGTTCATACACTGTGTGCTTATGGTGCTTATGTATTTGTATTCATATGTTATGGGAAAAGATAATACCTATTTTATTATTCAATTGAAACTAAAACTTTTATAATGCAAACTTTCATTATATGTCAATGTCCCTGACCAAGATAACAATTATTGAAAAGGATTTGTACATTGAAAGTAAAATGCCATATTTCCACTTAGCAGTGCAAAACTTTCTTCATTTTTTATTAAAAAAAAGTAGGGGCTATGTTTTAAAATTATTAGTCACTATTCTATTAAAGAGGTAGAGAAAGAATGTTTAATTTAGTCCAAATTAAAAATTCATAATTTTCTGGCATGCTGGCAAACTCCTACTTAGGTGACTAATAAGAAAATAGCTATTACTCTGAGAGATCAATTGGAAGGAAACAAAGCAGGTCAGAGGCACTTGTATACAGTCTGTCCCTCAAATCCCCTTTTTCTTATGATGTGTTCAATAGAGCATTTTGCATTCAGTTTGAGTCCAAAAAGACTGAAAGAAAGAAATATGAAGATACATATAGAAAGTGAAAGAAAATACTGATGTCACTCATTTCATGGATGCAAGCTTAGGAAAGAAAGATATTTATAAAGCCCTAAAATATTACTAGAAGATTAAGATTATAAGATTAGAAACTTCTTAAATGTAGACCATGGTTTAATTTTTCATCGTTGCTTCCTTTGTACCTTACATCAATTTTTGCCAAGTTTTGTTGAATCAGAAAAAGTACACTCTTTAAGTATATATGTAATGGACATATGCACATCATGTACACGCAATTTTTAAGTCTCTTATTTAACAAAAGATAAGCGATATTTATTTTAACAAAAGACATAGATGGTATGTTAAGCTTCTTTGGTGTGATTAAAACATGGTTCATTTTTAAGGTTGATTTATATGCAACATTTTAAGAATGCTATATTTTATAAAGTTAAGTTCAAATACACATAGTAACACAATGATGCCCAATATGTGACTGTACTCTTTAATACTCTTACATAAATCCATTGGGAAGTTAGGAAAAAAACACATAACATTTCCTATATCACTGGACAAGACGGTAAAAAGAATACCATTCTCAATGTAATACAAATTAATGTGTGGGGCCCTGTTATACCTGGTCAACTTTTACTTCTTATAATAATGATGTAGATATCAAGGTTTCCAGAGTCTTCAAGAAAGAGATGGATGGTACACATTGATGCATGTACTGCACTGTCTTAGATCTGAATGTTTGAATATATATAGATCTCTTTCTCTCTTGCTCTACCAGATTTTCTCTCTACTCTCTTTTTATCATCTCTCTCTCTCTCTCTCTCTCTCTCTCTCTCCTCCTTTCCTTTTATGGTTATGCTTATTCCTACTAATTTTTTTTTTGTATCTGTATTCAAAGTTTCCAAGTTAATTGCTATCAATAAGGCTTCTTTATAATTTAACATCCTCATAATGAATGTAAACACACCTATCTCAAAATAGTTACTCTGACTATTTAGTTCTAAGGTTACTATTTTATTTTGAATGTGAAAAAATATAGAGTACAAGGAAGTTGTGGGACATCAGAGTAATTTTATTAAAATGGAGGAGATATTTTATGTGATTATAGAGCAAAGATGGACATTTTGTTTGTAATTATAAGCTAATACAGAGTTGTTTATTGAGAGGGCACAGAGTTTAAATCCCAAAATATAAAGGGATTCTAGCTTTATATGACCTACACCTCTTATTGGACTTTGCAAAATAATTTCATATACCAGATAACTTCTCTGAATCTTTGCTTGACATAAAGGCTATGATCTTTAATGAAATTTTATGGTTCCAAGCACACAGCTCTTAATTTATGTGCTTCTTTGTCAGGTTTCTATGTTTGTTCACTCTCCACAGTTGGGGAGAGATATGTGTCCTCTAGTCCTCTCACCATTCTGGCCACCCTCTGCTGAATTCCAGGCTATCTTTTGTTTTTTATAAATGTGGTGCACTGAATTGAACACAGTCCTCTAGATGTGATTTGACCAGGTCCAAAATGGTTGTCAGGTCCAACAAGTATTACTGGCATAGTTCTGGGTCTGGCCAAACTCTAAATCATTTGCAATTTGGGGGACCTCTACAATATTATGCTTTTTGAAGGCTGAGGTGAAGGTCTGGTTCCATATTGGGTTTGGTCCAAGGGTAAGAACATCCATTATATGGGTATTTTTTCTATGGGTGTTCTTCTCCATTCATTACTACTGTGTATATGTGTGTGTGTGTGTGTGTGTGTGTGTGTGTGTACACATAGAGTATGCTATAGTTAAATAGCCTGAAAAATATAATTTTTTTAAATAGAAAGCAAATTTTTTTCTCCATTAACTTAGAGAGGTGTCACCCACATTTAAGGCACTTTGTCATTGCTAACTTAATGACTACACAAATTTCTGTTTGTTCCTAATAATTTTTCTCTAATGTTGATAGTTGAAGTTCAGTTTAACAGATTTTAGCCGATTGCATGCAAAGTATTATGTTAAGCATTTATAATGCTAAACCCTCCCTGTCTTCAAGGACTTTACATATTACTAGAGGCAAAGTGCAGGAAATACATTAAAATGATCAGTATATCCTAAATCCTCCATCAATGCTTGTTGACTAATTGCAAGGTAAAGAGTGATAAGGACAGAGAAGGATCTGAGCAAAATACTCTAGGAATATTTCTAGAGGAAGAAAGCAATTACACTAGGGAAGACTGGGGAACAATACATGATGAAACGCCTTAGCTGAGTCATGAAGAAAGATAAAGATTCTTAAAGGTGGAGATGACAATAGAAAATATTCCAGGCAGGCAGAGACAGCCTGGAGCAAATGAATGGAGGAGAGATGGCATAAGTTAGAGAAACAGATAATAGTCTAGTTGGATGGGTAAATTGAGTGAATGAAAGCAATTAATGTGAAATTGTTGGATAGACTAGGATTAGAATATAATAGATCTTAAATGCCAAGCTGAGTTATTTATATTTTTTCCAGGAATCAAAACAAATATAAGGTTTTAAATAGGGGAATATCTAAGGAAGATTATTCTTGTGGTTATAGGGCATATGGATTGGAGAAGAGAGGGCATGGAAATAAAGTAGCCAATTAGGTGGCTATTATAATAGTCCAGGAAAGAAGTGATGAAGGTCTTAACTAGAATTGTGGCAGTGAAAAGGTGTGAGGGATACCAAAGAGGTAGAATTAAACACTTTGTCACAGTATTAGTGTGGGAGATGAGGGAGAGAGCAACCAAAGATGATGTGGAAGGGTTAATCCTGGGCGAGTGAGAGGAGTTGAATCAACAGAAAAAGGAACTTCAGTCCAAGCATTTGTATGGATATACATTTATATAGTCAATGCAGGCACCAAGGGACTAAATATAAACTATAGTTTACATTAAAATTATGTAAAATAATTTATTAGGGCAAATGATATATAAAACCAAATGTTATTAATGCTTTGTAGGGCTGTAGCCCAACTTGCATCTATGCCATATATTATAATGCAGGCAAATATAATTGTACTATTTACAAGGTAAAAGGGTTCCTTTGAAATTATAAAAAAAGTTTTCTCTTGGTATGACAGTATGGTAAAGTGAATATATTCAGCAAGTTTAAAGATTAAATTCCAAAACAAGTAATCTAGCTTATTGTGAAAAAGGTCTATGCTATGTTTAAGTAGCATAAAGCTTTGCCTATATAATTAATGTATTGAGAAAGCTTTATTCCATCACCTAAATAGAATATTTTCTTAAATATAGTTAACAAGATTAAACAAATTCAACTTACTAAAGATTTGTCAGGATATACACCAGCTCGAAGCAGAGATGCTTTCCAGCTATCTACATCTTCTTGGGAGTCACATGCCAACTCAAGAAAGCGATAGTCCTTGTATACATTCCTAGAGAAAAGGAAGGAAAACAGTATTTTTCAGCCAAATTCCTTTGGAAATGAAAATGTTTTTATATTTAAAAAACTTTTTTTTCTTACCACCTAGAGGACTGCCTTTTTTGCTTGGGCCCTCATCATCTCTTACCTTTACCACCACAACGACCTCCTAATTGATCTCCCTACTCAAGTTTTTTCCCTATTCCAATAAACCTTCTACTGAGTGAAAAAAGTGATTTTTCTCAAATGCAGGATTGGTCATATTATTATCCTACTTAATAAGATCCAATGGTTCCTCATTGCCTTTAGGATCAAATATAGAATCCTCTTTCTGACTTTTAAAGTCCTTCACAACCTACCTTTAAATGTAAATATATATATATATATGTACATATATGTTTAACTTCCCTTGCTTCTAGTGCTGTGGTCCAGCCATGCTGGCCTTCTTGCTTCATATTGTATACTCTGTCTTTTATCTTCTGCCAAACCCTATGTCTGGAACCAATTTCTTTTTTACCTCTGCATCTAAGAATTCTCCCTTTTCCTTCAAAGTTCAACTCAAGCACCACCTTCAATGGGAGGTCTTTTCTGATCTCCCCAGTCATTAGCACCTCCCCAATACTATTAATTTGTTTATTTTGCATACATACATACATATGTGTATGTGTGTGTGTATACTTCCTAGAGTCAGAAACACCTAAATTCAAATACAGTCTAGACACTTACTAGCTGTGTGACCCTAGGCAATCAATATAACCTGTCTACCTCATTTTTCTCACCTGAAAAATTGGGATAATAATAGCATCTACCTCCTAGGGCTATCAGAAGGATAAAAAGAGATAATATTTGCATGTGCTTGTGTCATATGTTAACAATTATTATTATTATTTGAATATATTATTTCTCTTAATAAACTATAAGCTCCTTAAGGGAAAAGTTATCTTTTTGACTTTGTGTCAATATGGGATAAATAAATGTTTGTTGGTTGACTATATATACATAAATGATAATCCAAAATATATAAAGTACTGGTTCAAATATAAAGGAACAAGAGTCATTTCCCAGAGATAAAATGGTAAGAATATATAAATACTCATATTTTCAAAGGAAGAAATACAAGTGATCAACAGTTACCAAGCTTTCTAGAATGCTCATAATCTCTATTTTCCAAGGGAATGAAAAATTAAGGCAATTCTGAGGTTTTATTCCACACCTATGTAAAGGATAATTTTAGTGTTGTGATCTAAATTATGTTAATTATTTGGTCACCATGTATATCCCAAATATAAAATAAGTATAACCAAGTCAGCTGGAAATTTATGATGATTAAATTGATATAGAAGAAAGAAATTAAGAAGAAGGAAGAAGGAAAGGGTGTAGGATTTCTCCCGCCTGGCTAGTGCCAGGAGGAAGACCAGAGACTCTAGGAAGGTAAGGGTTTAGAGAGTAAGGAGGAAGGAATCAGCCTGAACTCCAAAAAGGGCTGAACCTGAATCAGTTCAAGGGCAAACTCACCACCAAACCCAGAAAAATAGCTGCCACCATGCCAAGATGTAGGAACGCTTAGCACGCTGCCAGCCAGAGTCGCCTCTCCGGGGAAAGAGAGAGAAGAGAGGAAGTGACGTGCCTTAAATAGATGGTTTTACATCACTTTCCTGTGTCTCACCTGTACCAATGATAGCTTAGCTTGACTTAGGACAGCCCAGGGGTCTGTCTGCTGTTTCTGCACATGTCTGTTGAAGGCCATTTCCTCAGATACTTAATCCTTGAGTATGGTGCAGACATTATTCACCTTGTTAAACTAAGTGGGGTGGAGCAATGTAGAGTTCCCAAGACCTGATTCTGTTAAACCAAGTATCTCCATTGTTACTAATCAGGAAATAGCTAAATCAGATCTTCTAAGGTACAGTCTGAGTAGGGTGGAATAGTTTTAAAATTCATACCTATCAAATGGACAAAGATGACAAAGAAGGAAAATGATAAATGTTGGAATGAATATGGGGGGAAGAGGGAGATTAAAGTACTGTTGAAGGAGCTGTGAATTGTTGGTCCAGCCATTTTGGAAAGTAATTATTTAGTAATTAATTGGGAACTATGACCAAAATGTCATGGAACTAACCCTTTATCACTTACTCATATTGAATGTTCCCACTATTAAGTTTGTCCTCCATAAAAATAAAAAAATAGAAGAAGAAAAAGACCAATATATGCACATGTACTAAGGGCAATTTTTTGGTGTAGCAAAGAACTAGAAACTAAGTGGATGCTCATCAGTTAGGGAAAGGATGAATAAATTGTGATAGAACACATACAACAGTGCTCTGCAAGTCTTAAAGCACTAAATGTTATATATTATTCAAATATAGTAAAGCATTTTTCAATTTCAGAAGATTAAGAGATGTGGAAGAATTGCATTAACTGATGCAGACTGAAGGGAGCAAAACAGGAGAACTACTTATACAGTTACAACAATAACATCTAAAGATAAAGAACTGTGAAAGACTCAAGAACTCTGATCAATGCAGTTATCAACCATAATTCCAATGAATTCATTCCATCACCTGGGATAGAATTGGAGAACTTAAATCAAAGAAGAAAAGACACATTTTCAGTCACAACCAATCTTGGGATTTGTTTGCTTAACTTAGTCTATTTGTTATAAGGAATTTTTTTTTTAATTTTTACAAAGATAAAAATTGTACATTTGTGTGTGTGTGTGTGTTATTTGGGAAGAAGTAAAAGAAGAGGGGAAGTAAGAAGTTTATGAACTTCTTATTATTAACATCAATGAAGGCATATTATAGGGAAACATATGATTACCAAAGAAATTTGCCACTGTCATTAAGGTTGTCTCCTGTGGCTTCCAAATTGATGGGGGAGTTCATAGAGTTTAGAACATTTTTTAGATGCTTCCTTTGTGCTTATTTCTTTAGTTTTTACAATGCCCTCTGACTAGAGAAATGTCCCCAGGATTTCCTCAAACAGGAAGGAGTTGAGCAATACTGGTAGGGAAACTTTTAAATCTCTTTCACCACATTCTTTTTTCTATTCAAATGACTAGAGTTGGGATGGTAGAAGACTAAAAAGGCTAATGATTACCTTTGTCACATTCCCTTCAGCCAAAGGCACCTCTCATTCCCCTTCAGGTCTCTATAGAATTATCTATGCAGAGGATTGTAAGTCTTTATGTCTAGACATTATTGTTTTTTTGAGATACAGACTTATAGTTCTACTTGCCTATATCTCTACCTGGATAAACTCAATACTAAGATTATCTTTCCTTTTAAATTTGCCTCTGAATAAAGAATTTCTTTTAAAAAGCTATCATTCACCCAATCTCTCAAGTAATCTGTGACTTCACTAACATATCTCAAACATTCTAACTCCCCTAATAGTCTCACCCCCCTCCAAAACAAAACAAAACAAAACAAAAAAACTTATGCAAACTTGCCCAGGAAAAAGAAAATAATAAAAAAGATCCAAGAGTTGCAAGACAGAGATGGGGGGAATGGGTCTATGCTATCTCCCTTCTTGATTCTACTGTTATATAATAAATAAATACCTTGACACTTACACTTTGAGATTTACAAAGCACTTTCCTCACAATCCTGTGAATTAGTTAAGTAGTTCATATATTATCATCACCATTTTATAGAAGAGAAAACTGAGCCTATGATATTAGTGACTTGTCCATGGTTACACAATTAGTTAGAATAAGGATTCAAAACCAGGTGGAACTCCAAGTCCAATCTTCCTTATACTTAACTATATTTCCTCCTTAAAGCATTTGCTGCTTAATAAATGTTTGTTGACTTACTCTTTTTTCATTAGTTGAAGAGAAAGTTAAAAGCATCTTCTCTATGTGTGCTAGAGATATATTTGTCTTTATAAAACTATATTATAACTAAAATTTAAAAATCTCAAGAAGATATTTTACTTGGATTTTAAACTATATATATACAAATATTTTCATTCTATTTCTGGCTTTAAAAGATTATTGGGGTAGTGGAAAAAGAGAAAAAAGACTTGAAATGAGAAATCAGGAGAAGGATATCATGTAGGTGATTTGGAGGAATTGGACTTTTAAAGAACAAATGTTGGACTTTTGAGGGGAGAATTTGAAAAAAAAAATTCAAAGAGAACAATTATCTTTAGGCCTGGGTAATATCTTTGACTCCTGTGACAGGTTGACTGACAAGGTACAAGACCAAGGAGAATCAAAGAGTAAAAGATTGGGGGAAAAAAAGATTTAAGGAGAAGGAAAACAAGAAGATATTTAACATGATAAGTTTTAAAAAGTATGAAAAGTTAACAAATTAGATGGTAAAGCAAATTGGTAAAGTGAATTGGGGAGTGGGAAAATTGGTGAAATATGAAGGTAGAAGAGAAGTAGGCTACAGAGCTGGTGAGACTAAGGAGAAAAAGTTGGGTTGATTGCTTGAGTAGCAAAAAATAATAATTGTCTATGAAGGTCTTAACAAAGTACTTAAGGGTGAACCACAAACTACAAGTAAAAAAAATCATGATGAAAAATGATGTTAATCATGAAAAGTTGGGCTAATTTTGCAGTGATTTTAATTTCAAAGCAAGAAATATGCATTTCTAGCATAACCAATTAATAGAATCTGTATTCTAAGTGTAGGTTGGTTCTAGAAGAGAAGATGAAGGTAATCAAGGCTCATCACTCCACACATTCATCTTTTCATAGTGGTTAGGGGTAATGAAGCATTCTGAAAAGAAACACAAAAGACAGGGGACTTTTTAAAAGACTATGCTGGGGAAAAGAGAAACTTCAAAGAAGGGGAGAGGACCACTCCTTCATGTGGTTGGGAGAATAATAACCAATAACAGAAGGAAGGTCAAATTCTTATTTTTGTTCTAGCTTTCTCCAAGGGAAAAAAAACATGGCTAACAGGGAATTGATACACACAATGAGTCAGGAAATGATAAAGAAAGCACCTAGTTACTTATGAATTTAAAGCCACTTGTTGCAGATAAACTTTATCTGTAGGTATGGAAAGAATTGGCAGATAACGACTAGAAAATTTTTGATGAAACTGGAAAGCTAGTGGAAAATGGAAATTTTAAGGCTGTAAAAGTACAAATGTAATTCTAGTTCTTTTTAAATAAAGAATAAAATCCTCAAATTATAAAAACCTGCAAAACATCAGCTTGATGTTTATTCCTGAAAAATTTCTAGAATGAATCATTAAAGAGATAGTTAGTGAACATATAGAAGATAAAGTGATGGCTAGAAAGAGTCAGAACAGACTCACCAAGAATTAGTGACACCAGGGGGCCCAGAGTCAGGCCCAGAGATGTGAGATCCTGGGTTCAAATCTAGCCTCAGACACTTCCTACCTGTGTGACCCTGGGCAAGTCATGTAACCCCCATTACCTAATCCTTACCACTCTTCTGTCTTAGAACCAATACATGGTTAGATTCTAAGATATAAGGTAATGGTTAAAAAAAAAAGAATGAGTCACACCAGAACTTGAGTTCTTTTCTTGGATAGTTCCCAGAAAAATGCTATAGATGTAGGTGATTTTGGTTTTAGCAAAGTGTTTGATAAAAAAAAAATAATACTATTAACGTGAAAATGACGAATTTCTATGGATTGAACAATAATGCAATAAGAGAAATTCAGTGCAGAACTAGAAGGAATTAATGGAAGTTCACAAAAAGTTCTAAGTCAAAAATGTCATTTTAAGATTATAGCTTGCTGTGCCAAAAGTGGAACAGATTAATCCAGGAGATGACTGGTTTTTCTTTATTAGAAATCTTCAAACAGAACCAAAATAACCACTTCTTGAGTATATTATAGTGGACATTCCTTTTGGAGATGCATTAGATTGGAGGGATGGGTTCCTGAGATCCTTGTCAATCATGACATTAGGATTTGATCATTTGAATTTTGACCCTCAATCTGAAACCCTAAAATAATCTTGCTTTTGTTTCACAAATAAAATAAAACAAACTTGGAGAGTTCTACAAAATCAATTTTTAATCATATAAAACCAAAGATGGCTCTAGTAGCTATTTGAATATGTATAAAGAGCAAGAAGAACATATTAGTATTTATAATTGTTCCATTTGTTCATGAATTAGGATGTTTAAATGTGGCTAAAGGGAAGAAAAATCTTAAATAAGAAACTAAAAATTTCTTAAGATTTTAGAAAGAAAGGGAAATAATGAAAAAAAACACATATGATGGGGGCCTTGCAGTCCCTGACCTAAAACTATATTACAAAGCAGCAGTCATCAAAACAATTTGGTACTGGCTAAGAAACAGAAAGGAAGATCAGTGGAATAGACTGGGGGAAAGCGACCTCAGCAAGACAGTATACGATAAACCCAAAGATCCCAGCTTTTGGGACAAAAATCCACTATTCGATAAAAACTGCTGGGAAAATTGGAAGACAGTGTGGGAGAGACTAGGAATAGATCAACACCTCACACCCTACACCAAGATAAATTCAAAATGGGTGAGTGACTTAAACATAAAGAAGGAAACCATAAGTAAATTGGGTAAACACAGAATAGTATACATGTCAGACCTTTGGGAGGGGAAAGGCTTTAAAACCAAGCAAGATATAGAAAGAATCACAAAATGTAAAATAAATAATTTTGACTACATCAAACTAAAAAGCTTTTGTACAAACAAAACCAATATAACTAAAATCAGAAGGAAAACAACAAATTGGGAAAAAATCTTCATAGAAACCTCTGACAAAGGTTTAATTACTCATATTTATAATGAGCTAAATCAATTGTACAAAAAATCAAGCCATTCTCCAATTGATAAATGGGCAAGGGAAATGGATAGGCAGTTCTCAGATAAAGAAATCAAAACTATTAACAAGCACATGAAGAAGTGTTCTACATCTCTTATAATCAGAGAGATGCAAATCAAAACAACTCTGAGGTATCACCTCACACCTAGCAGATTGGCTAACATAACAGCAAAGGAAAGTAATGAATGCTGGAGGGGATGTGGCAAAGTAGGGACATTAATTCATTGCTGGTGGAGCTGTGAACTGATCCAACCATTCTGGAGGGTAATTTGGAACTCTGCCCAAAGGGCGACAAAAGAATATCTACCCTTTGACCCAGCCATAGCACTGCTGGGTCTGTACCCCAAAGAGATAATGGACACAAAGACTTGTACAAGAATATTCATAGCTGCGCTCTTTGTGGTGGCCCAAAACTGGAAAACGAGGGGATGCCCATCAATTGAGGAATGGCTGAACAAACTGTGGTATATGTTGGTGATGGAATACTATTGTGCTAAAAGGAATAATAAAGTGGAGGAGTTCCATGGAGACTGGAACAACCTCCAGGAAGTGATGCAGAGCGAGAGGAGCAGAACCAGGAGAACATTGTACACAGAGACTAATACACTGTGGTATAATCGAACGTAATGGACTTCTCCAGTAGTGGCGGTGTAATGTCCCTGAACAACTTGCAGGGATCCAGGAGAAAAAAACACCATTCATAAGCAAAGGATAAACTATGGGAGTGGAAACACCGAGAAAAAGCAACTGCCTGAATACAGAGGTTGAGGGGACATGACAGAGGATAGACTCTAAATGAACACTCTAATGCAAATACTATCAACAAAGCAATGGGTTCAAATCAAGAAAACATCTAATGCCCAGTGGACTTACGCGTCGGCTATGGGGGGTGGGGGGAGGAAAAGAAAATGATCTATGTCTTTAACGAATAATGCTTGGAAATGATCAAATAAAATATATTAAAAAAAAAGATTTTAGAAAGACAAGAATAATGACTTTTTTCAGTTGTGCTTTCTACTTTAAAAGAAATTCCTGCAATATAATTTGCTTTCTACAGGATGTAAGAATGACCTTTAGTGAGTGAAATAAAAGTGAGAACCCTTTCTCTTATTACTTCTTGTAGGGGAAAATGTTAAATGGAGATAAATTTCCTAAGCACTACCAGCCTTTTTTGGGGGGGTTTACAATACATCTATTGTTGATTTTAAAATGAAGTCCTTGAATAATGCCCATAGTCCACAATATTGGTGGTAAAGTATTCACATCTGTGGAATTATAGATATTTTGAAATATTGAAGAATTGTCAGCCATGGCAGGTTTTTGATTCTGGGTAATAATGTGATAAAAGCAGCATGTTATGATGATTGGTCTTTGGTCACACCAAAGGTATCAAACATAATCTGAGGGCCCACAGTACTCCTGAATGTGAATGGAACCAAATTAAGATGTAGTTCCTACCTGACTGTAATGTGTTGATATATTAATAAGAAAGAAATATATAAACATTTTGTTTTCTAAGTCAATATGTAGCCCAACAGAGTCCTGATCCAGAGTTTGTTCTTATTCAGTTGTTTCAGTTGAGTCCAACTTTTTGTTCACCCATTTGGGATTTTCCTTGCAAAGATAGTGGAATGGTTCGCCATTTTTTTCCTCTAGTTCATTTTATAGAAGAGGAACTAGGGCAAACAAGGTTAAGTGACTTGTCCAGAATCACACAGTTTGTAAATATCTGAAGCCAGATTTGAACTCAGGAAGGTGAGTCTTCCTCACCTCATGCCCAGAACTCTACCCACTGTACCACTTAGCTGCCTTTGCATTGGTTGGCTGGCCTTAATGCTTCAAATTCATCTTTCCCACTCCTTATTTGCCACCTCAGAGAATGCTTTACAATTCCTTATGGAACTTAAGTGCTATCCATGTCCAGAGAGAGACCTAGAGAATTTAGAGTACAAATTGAGTATAATATTTTTGCTTGTTCTTGAAAATATGGCTAATATGGAAATATGTTTTGCATGATTTCATGTGTTTTTATATCATATTGCTTGACTTCTCAGAAGGTATGGGGATAGGAGAGAGAATTTGGAACTCAAAATTTTTAAAAAGAATGTTAAAAGTAAATAAAAATAAAAAATGAAGCATAAAAAAGAAAAAAGAAATTTATAGAACTTTACATATATTATCTCCTTTGACTCACCCAGCAATCCTTTGGTTTTTGTTTGTTTTTGTTTGTTTGTTTGTTTTTAAGGAGTATAAAAAGGAACCAATAAAAACCCTGGAGGGTAAAATATGAAATATGGTTTTGGTTTAAATGAAGAGCAAAGTCTCCTTGTTGTCACAGTAAAAAATACCAGCTGAACACTCAGTTTATGCCATTCAGGTGGGGGTTAAATAAATGGAAAGGCACTGTATGGCAACTGCAAACATGGAGCCACTGCATCATTACCCTCAGTATTGCAAGGAATGTAAAAAAGCACTTTAAATAAATAAAAAACCTAGATGAAGGCATCTGCATAAACACCTTCTCAACACATGGTCCTTTTTTGCTTGTTATCAGCAAACTGAGGAACTAAAGGGGGTGCATTCCCCTTATTACACCCCCTGAAAACAAAACTCACTGTGCATTAGTGCAGATACAAAGACAGATCAGCCAGTGCCAAGGTGAATGTAAGATTTGCCCATGTCCTTCAGAAGCGCACTCGGAGCCTGGGCCTGTGCCTGGGAACCCCACTCCCCGCTTTCCTCACTCGAGTTAAACCAGCCTCACAGGGGCACCCCTCTAACTGGACTCTCGACTCTTCTGGTTACACATCCGCGGGCGATGGTGACGGAGGCTCTCTGTGCTGGGTCACCAGTGCCAGCAGCTTTGGCAAAAGTGCTTGAAGCAGACTTGAACCGGCTGAGCACTGCAGAGGTGGCACAGAGAGTGTTCTAGGTAGGGGTCGATCTGAACCTTCTGGGTAAACTTGGTAGTTTTGATCTCCACCCAAGCGGCACGGACCGCCTTCAGATAACGGCGTGGATGCTTCAGTCACTCGTCAGGCCCAACAGGATCCTTGTGCGTCGCTGTGTCCATGCCAGCACACCCTGCTGCTCCAGAGAGATCATTTCCCGCGGCAGCCGGCGCCCCAACCACGGCTCTCCTGGGATCCAGCCTTTGGCACGCGCTTCGGACAGTGTTGCTATCAGCCGAGACCCAAGGGATAACCTGCACCTCCGTACAAAGCATCTGCGGCTGCGCCTCTTGAGGTCATACTCACTCAGGCCATCTGGACCGAGTGGATCCTGGGAACAAGCCTAGAGCAGGGCCTGCACAGATTTCTCCAGCTCAAATACCAGGCACATCACCTTTGGGGGCACCAGGGGTGCTTGCCATCCTTACCAGACCATTCCACACGCAGAGAACCAAATACACGGAAGGTGCTCATCAATCCAGCCCCTCCCCAAAACACCTGACAGGACTAGATGGGGCTCTTGTGGCTTCGAGGAGGAAGCTGACCGCTCCCGGTGTACGTGGCTTCATTCACAGCTTGTCTATGGAGTCTCCCTCTCAGTACTCAAAGGATCCTCTGGGGCAGGGGTCCCCAGACTACGGCCCCCTGAAGCCATGTATCCGGAAGGGCACCTCTTCCATTGGTAGTCAGTGAGAGGAGCCTGTATGTGGTGGCGCAAAGCGCAGCATCACTCATGTATTTCTGGTGGCTGCATAATGGAAGATGCCAGCGTGGTGAGTGGCGACCTGGGAGAGGGGATTCCACACTGTGTATATTGCTGCCCGGTCAGGGTTAGGGTTAGGGTTAAGATTAGGGTAAGGGTTAGGGTTAGGGTTAAGATTAGGGTTAGGGTTAAGGTTAGAGTTAGGGTTAAGGTTAGGGTTAAGATTAGGGTTAGGGTTAAGGTTAATGTTAGGGTTGGGGTTAGGGTTAAGATTAGGGTTAGGGTTAAGGTTAGTGTTAGGGTTGGAGTTAGGGATAAGATTAGGGTTATGGTTAGGGTTGGAGTTAGGATTAGGGTTAGGATTAAGGTTAGTGTTAGTGTTAGGGTTGGGGTTAGGGTTAGGATTAAGGTTAGTGTTAGTGTTAGGGTTAGGGTTAGGGTTAAGATTAGGGTTAGGGTTAAGGTTAGTGTTAGGGTTGGGGTTAGGGTTAAGATTAGGGTTAGGGTTAAGGTTAGTGTTAGGGTTGGGGTTAGGGATAAGTTTTTATA
Organism: Monodelphis domestica; assembly: GCF_027887165.1. Classification (NCBI taxonomy): domain Eukaryota; kingdom Metazoa; phylum Chordata; class Mammalia; order Didelphimorphia; family Didelphidae; genus Monodelphis; species Monodelphis domestica. The sequence continues at coordinate 67,147,877 of NC_077228.1, read as the reverse complement.
GTCCATCCCTCCAACGGTCTGAGGGACAGTGAACTGGCCCCCTGTATAAAAAGTTTGGGGACCCCTGCTCCGGAGTTTCTAACAAGTCCCAAGAGGTCCATCTCTGATACAATGGTAGGAGAGGGAGTTGCTGCAGCTAGAGCAGCCTGGTCTTGGTCCAGCCATGACCCAACTCCCATCTTTAAAGGGATTCTGCGACCAGCCCCCAGAGGCAGGACAGGCAGAGGAGGGGAATTGTGAAGGCTGGACATTAAACCTAAGAGATGGTCTGATCCAGAGCTGAAACCACTTGTATCTGAATCAGAAGGGCTGCTGGAACAGGAATCCAGGACAGGAGGGGCGCTCAGGAGGGATGCTCTCATAGATGGTGTTGGAAATTTTTCTACCAACTCAGAGTTAGTGGGGTCCAGGGACAAGAAGCCCAGAGGAGGATTTCCCAGTGGCCTAGGGAGCATGCTCTGTGCTGCAGCATCAGAGTCCTGGGGACTCCATGGTCTGTCCCACCCTGTCAAGCTGAGAGGCTGCAGGCCAAGGCACAGGTCATTTACATCTGGGAGGCCCCAGGAAGATTCTTGCGCAGAGATGGGGAAAAGCATCCTGATTGTAACTGTCCCTTCAGAGTCTGGGAAGTCTGACAAGTGATCTTGCCTTCCTTTTGTTATAAGTGTTGTACAGACTCGACTGAAATCCAGAGAGTTGTCCAACGTGACTTATTCTTCGGAAAATCTCAGCATTGCTAAAGGTTGAAAGCGCAGGGGCTTCTGGGCTATCCCAGCAGTTCTTGATTCTCCCTGTGTCTTCTTTCAGGGAGAACTCCATGGGGAGGGCCAGGTCGGGTCCACACTGCCCAGCCTGGATGGACGTGCTCCCCTGCACAGGCACCGGCCACCTCCGAAGCATTATTTTTGTAACCTCAGCAATCCTTTGTTATAAGTAAAAAAAGTATCATTATTACTATTTTATAAATAAGAAAACTGGGGCTTAGGAAAGCTATGTAATAGCTAGTAATCATCAAACTCAGATTTCTCCTGATTCCAAGTCCAACTGTCTTTCTACTAAGTCATGCTGCCTTGATACCCCTCAGGTGTCAGGTACAATGTGAATCTGCTGTTCTTCCTTTAACAGTTAGCTTTGTTAAATATAGGAGGCACAGCCAAACTGCCAAGGGTACTGGCATCCACTTGGACATATCTAAAAACGGACAAATTAATCTTTATGACGGTGCCATTAAAAGTAACACTTTTGCAATCTGAACGTCATTCATCTTCAAAGCAATGAAAGACTGTAGCCTGAGATAAAAATAAATTGGCAAAGGGAAAAGGGTACAGAATCATAATCACATCCAATAGCTTATCTTTTTAGTTAAAAAATGGTAGCAAGGATCTGCTTAAACTTTTTTATTTTTAGAATATTGAAGAGTATAAAAGAGCTATTAATTCCTCTCCTGAATAGTCATCACTTCTGAGAAAATAATTCCTTTATACTTCAGCTTTTAAAATATTTTTTCTTCACTAATGTGAAAAAACCTTTTAAAATCTTTTTTTAAAGTTTAAAGTTTACTTTCTATAAGTAAAAAAAAAAATTACCTCCCCTTCCATCCCCCCTCCATGAGATGGCTGCCAATCTGATATAGATTTTACATGTGTAATAGTGTAAAACATTTTTCCATATTAGTCATTTTGTGAAAGGGAACTGAGACAAAAGTGAAGAAATAAATGAAATATAGTAATTCTTTGTCTGCATTCAGACTCCATTAGTTCTTTCTCTCAAGACAGATGGTGTTTTTCATCATGAGTACTTGAGGATTTTCTTTAATCATGGTATTGTTAGGAATAGCTGTCATTCATAAAAACTTATTATATAATATTGCTGTTATGGCACACAATGTTTCCCTGGTTCTGCTCACTTCACTTTGCATCAGTTCATGTAGGTCCTTCAGGTTTTTCTTAAATCATCCTTCACATAATCACTTGTAGCATCACAGTATGCTATTACAATCATATACCACAACTTGTTCAGCCATTCCTCAATTGATGGATATTGCCTCAGTTTCTAATTCTTTACCATGACAAGAAGAGTCTTTATAAGTATTTTTTTACAAACAGGTTCTTTTCCCTTTTGAAAAAGCTCTCTGGGATACAGATCTTGTAGTGGTACTATTCGATCAAAGAGTATGCAGTTTTATAGTCTTTTGGGCATATGTACTTTGGCTTTTTTAAAAAAATGACTAGCATGAAAAATACTTGGTGTTCATATGGAATTTCTCATTCTTCAATTCACTTCAAAATTTTACTATGTTGACATGAAATGCATATTTCATTGAAATCAATATATACAAAGCAAGCATTATACAAACCCAATACCCAAATACTAGGTTGGCTAATAAATCAGACGAAGAAAGTTTGTGGTTATCTTGAAGCTAGTACATTTGTGTTGTCTCTCGCAAGAATAGGGGTTGAAATTCTCTTGTTCCACAGAGTTGGGATGGAGGTCAAGGAATCTGTTTAAATATGTCCATCTGTCTCTTATAATGAGATGGAAGAGAACTGAGAAAGAACCAGGAGGTCTGGGCATCAATGAAGAGGAGTGTGTCTCCAGTTGAGTGTCATGCTTTCCAAATCCAATTGTATAACAACTTTCTAGATATGTCGGAATTATCTTTGCCAATATTGTTTTAAGAGGCAGGTAGGTGGCAGAGCAGATAGTGTGCTAAGTCTGGAGTTAGAAAGACTTGAGTTCAAATCCAGTCCTAGACACCTACTAGTTGTGTGACCCTGGACAAAGTCACTTAACCTTTGTTTGTCTCAGTTTCCTCATATAAAATGGGGAAAATAATAGCACCTACCTCTCAGGGTTGTTGTGAGAAAAAAATGAGGTAATAATTGTAAAGGACTTAACATAGTGTGTGGCATATAGCAAGACCTATATAAATGTAAGTCATTCTTATTATACATATATTATATATTTTTATATAATCTGACTTATTTAATTTACTCTATACAAGAACAATTTTGTATGTGATCCTTGCAATTGACACTTATGTAGGAAATTAAGTTTTCTATTATAGAAGACAGTTCTTAGAAAGAAGCAGTAGGGAACATTCTGTTGCTTTTTATGTAGGGTGCTTTGGTCATATGCAAGTATCATTTAGGCAATGAGATAACTTTTCTATATACTTTCAAGAGAATGAAAATTTATGGAGCACACCGAAAACCCATTTGTCAAAACATGCTGAAAAAAATGAACAAACTAAATAGCAAATCAAAAGCTCAAAACTGAGGAAACTAGTGGGTTGAAGGGAGTTGCTTCAGATAAAAAACATCAAATAAATCTGAATGATATAATATTTCTACAAAGGGTGCAAACTGGGTTCTTTTCTAAAAATAACAAATAGTACTTTCATATTAGATAATACTTTGGTGGCAATCCAGAATTTGAGAATGAAGATGGGAAAGTGGTATTTTTGAAAATAGATTTTGCAGTTGTGACCATGAGTACCACCTGGCAAAAATGATTTTAAATGTGAACTGGGTAATAATCTAGGCAGAAATAGAGATGTGCCTGGAGTCCACAATAAGTATATATATATATATATATATATATATATATACATATATATATACGGTAGGTGAGATAGTATTATTACTTTAATAAAAATCCTTACCTTCCTTCTTAGAATCTTGTTTTTACATATATTTATATTTACATTAGGAAATTCCAGCTACTCAAGTTTCCCATTCATTTTCTTACTTCCTAGAAGAAATCTTAAACTTTCTCCTGCCTTCATAGGATACTATTTCGATATCAAATCTTGACCTCATTTCCTCCTGAATTTGATGTCCTTTCCTATAATTTTGTCTATCATATCATGGTCAAAAACCTCTCATTTAAAGACAAAGGCTGGGATTAACCCTCAGGGTAATCTGGTCCTGTCTCAGAGACTATTCTGGCCATTAAACAAAGTAAGCTCTCATCAATTATGTGATATCCAGACTCAAAATGCCAGCAAAATGATGGGCATCATTGACAAGAGAATTGAGAGTAAAGGAGAAAACAACTATTCTTACACAGAAACATGGGACATTCCCATATGGCATACTGTATGCCATTTTGATAATTATACCACAGCAAGCATCTGAACTTTCTCAAAATCCTTCTTCAACTTCTCTTGTGCTGTCAATGTCCTGTTCACCCTGGAGAATATCTAGAAAGGGAAACTAAAATAGTCAAGACATGCAGAAGTCCTGCCATTTGAAGACTATCTTAAAACAAGATAAAGAATCTCAAAATGGATTTAAAAGGTAAGATATGATCAGTGTTTACTAAGTTGTAATACACATGAAAAGGTTGCACATAGATTACTTATTAACAAAATTTCATCACCCTTGTAATTCTGTTCAAATTAATCTAGGAGGAACATTTATTAAGTGCCTAGTATATAAAGGGACTGTTTTGCAAAAATATGATGCCTATTCTGCTTTTATGCTCTAAATCAAACAAATAACTAAAAGAGATAAGATCACTATAAAGGAGGAGCTTAGGAAAAGCATTATGAAAAATTCAATGAGGGAGATATCGCTCATTTGGTGGGATTGTAGAGGAAGGGTGAGTAGAACATTGTTGAAGAAAATTTAATAGAAGCACTTTCATTGGATATGGGAAAATTCCATATTAGATAAAGAGAATAGCATGAAGAAAAACATGGAGATGAAAAACAGGATAATATAGATAAGAACAGTTGACAGAGTAGTCCAATTTGACTGGAATATTGCATATTTGAAGAAGCGTTATATGAGATAAGTCTGGGGAGGGGAGTTACAGCTAGATTTTAGAGCTTGAATGTCCCTTTGGGCATAAGAACTATATGTAATGAGGATGCAATGAGAATTTTTTTTGATAGAAACATTTGATTAGAGCAGTTCATTAAAAGACTTCTTGGGTGAATTGTGACAAATGGATTGGAGAAATACAGAAAGATTGGTTAGGAAGCTACTATCATGACCTAGGTGAAAAGTCAGAGGATAACCTAGTTGCAGTGAGAAAGGGGAGGAGGTGGTGTAAGAACTAGATATTAAAGGGTTATGAAGAACAGTAAGTGGCAAACTATTGTATGGGCTAAAGTAAAAAAAGAAGAGCTAAAATTAAAAATCTGAGGACATTACAAATTATTGTACTATTATCAGAATGGTAGGGAACATGGGAATATGGAGGGCGATAAGTTGTTTTAGATATAATGACTGAGTTGCCAGTGGATATCCAGATTGAGATATCCACTAGGAAGTTGGAAATATGCTGCTAGTATCCTGGAAAGAGGTTAGGGAGGAAGGTAAAAATTTGGGCATCATTTTCATAGCAGTGATAAATGAATCAATGAGAGTAGCAGAGGTGACCAAGAAGAATTGAGGAAAAGAATGCCCAGGATAGAAATCAGAGGGGGTATATTCAGATTTAAGAGGCAAGTAAAAGAGAAAGAGAAAAAATGGTCCAAGTGGCAAGAAGCAATCCATGAGGTTATAGTGTTATGGAAGCAAGGAAATAGCATGCACAAAGATGAAGGGGATAGTGTCTCATCATGCAATAATATCTGAACAAGTCAGGAAGGTCAAAAAGATAGGGAAGGATAGGAACATTAGTTTATAAAGAGATTATTAGTGAATTTGAAGAAAATCTTTACTGTAGAATGATAGGATAGAAAACAGTCAAAGGAAATGCTAAGTGAATGGGTCAGAACATAAAGATAATGCCAGGAGGCAGGTGAAGGGAGAAAGCTTGAGGGAACATCAATGCAAGGGATTGTTTTGTTTTGTATATTGGTTCCAAGGCAGAAGAGCTGTAAGGGCTAAGCAATGGGAGTTAAGTGACTTGCCCAGAGTCACACAGCTAGGAAGTATAAGAGGCTATATTTGAACCCAGGATCTCTCATCTCTAGGCCTGATACTCAATCCACAGAGTCACCTAACTTCCCCCAAGGGCTTGTTTTTAAAAAAGAGAAAGGAGGATATTAAAGATACATGAAAGGGAGGAAGTAATTGAGAATATGAGATTAGGGGAAAGGTAAAGGGATTGGCTTTAACTAAGGGAACCACTTCTTTTCAGACTAAAAAGAGGGAGAAACAGTGAAGACACTGAGAGACTGAGAGTGGAGAAAGGAATTTAAGGAAATTCACCTTAGATAGCTTCTTTCTCAGTAAGGTATAGGAAAGTTATCTATTGAGAATAAAGAAGGTGGCTATAGCTGATAAATTAAGGGGAGCGATGGTGCTTGGAAGAGACTTTATAGGGTATGCCATGCCAGAGACTTAAAAACAATAAAATCTTGAAGGTTTAGAAAATTAATTTAGAACAAATAAAAACAAATATTCTTTTAAGTGCCATATGTTGGTTTATGAAATTTTTTGTATCTAGAGGTAATACAAGTTGAAAATATTAACAGCTTCAAAAATTAAATTCATAAGGAAATGGGGTTTAGCTCTGTAAGAGATTCTACAAATACTCAATTTTAACCTGTGGATGAGGAAACTGAGGCCCAGATATGTAGATAGTGCCTGGTGTGTATATATACATACATACATACATATAAATATATAGTAGGCACTTATAAAAAGCTTGTCAGATTGAATAAAGTAGTAAAACAGGAATCTGAGTAGAGGGTTTATTTTTTTTTTTAATCTTAACTCCAATGATCTTTTTCAAGATACCAAATTGGGTTCTTAGAAAATAGTAGTGATGGCTGAGTGCAGGGGGTAGATATTCCGAACCTCTGAGGAGGAAGGTAAGGATGAGAGATAGTCCATTGGCATCTCTGTTGGAGAGATTATTGTGCTGGATGAACCATGAATTTGTATAGAATAGTGACAAGAGAATTGGACTTTGGAATCAGACGCTGTGAATTCAAGATATATCTTTTGGCTTTACAAGCTGGATGACCTTGGGCAAGTAACTTAAATTGAGGCAAAAAGGCATAATACTGGAGGCCTCCTGTGAGAACTGACTTTAAGAATACTTATTTGATTATTTCCTAAAAAGTAAAGTGCTCTGTAAGCAGTAAGAATTGTGATGTTCTCATGTAGTACAAAGAATATAATGAACCATAAAGACATTAATAAGCATTAGTTGCCATTTGACTTTTCACCACTGTGTAGTTTAATAACCTGACCACTGAAAACTCTAAGGCTGTTTTCCAGAAAGTTTCATGTTGTTAACTTAAAATTCCAAAAAATGACATCCATCATAATGAAGATAAAGAAAATCTTTCCAACAAAACCCTCAGGAGTTTTAAAACAATGCCCCCATTAAAAAAAATAAACATCCACTATAAAGAAGTTTTTGAGAAGAAAACAGTTTCAAAGAACTATAATTTAGAGACTTAAGACTCACTCACTTTAACTGTGAGATCTGTCTTTACTTCCAGGAAAGCTTAGCAGTGGTGGACATCTTTCACTTTTTTCTTTCACATACTACTGGCTTTAATTTTAAGAAAAATATAAAAGAAAAATTGCATGCACCACAGAAGAAACCCTTATTGCAAAACAAGTAGTTTCACATTTTTTAAACCACAAAGCAATATTAAATTCCTTTTAAAATTAAATGGAGGAAACCAAAATGGTGCCTTCCTACCTTTTATTCTACTTAAGCCTCTAGGGTTAAAATTAGAAATATTTTCTTCTCAAATTAAAAAAAAAACAAACCTTAAAATTATAGATGAGCTGAGATTATATAAGAATGAAAAATCTTTAGAAGAAACTGAAGGGCTAAGTGAAGTAAAAATGGAGAATTAGCCAAGAAGTAAGTAAATCCATAAGGTAATCCTTACATATACTCTGTACTCTTATGTAGAATAGTGTCCTTTGCACTCTGCATTGGTCAAACTCTTCTGAGAAGTTAATCTGTTTAATTCTGGGTTTCAACTGAAAAAAGATATGGCCAATGCAGAAAGACTCACGACAATAACCAAAATGATTCTAGGGTTTTGTGGAAAATAAGGTTAAAAGAATAAAGAATATTTCTTTTCAAAAGGGTAAATTATTGTCTCAAGTACGAATCTCTTTTTTATGAGGAATACTCTATAAAACCATTTAAACTGGAAAATGAAAAAGAAAAAATGGAAAGAATACATAGCATAAGAAGTTTACCTCTAAACCAGGTAGCTAGAGAAGAACTTTCTGAAAATTAAGCTTTATCAGGGATGTTTGAATCATCTTGATACGTAGGCAGTACTACTTTGGAATGGATTGGTTAACTCAGGTACTACAATATTGTAACACTTGTGAGAAATAATTTGAATCTTACCCTATTTTGGTAGATTCCTGCCCATCCTAGATCAATGATTTTATCAGTATTATCCAGTTTAATGTGAGTCCACAGGGGGTAGTAATTAATTCCTAGGTATTTCTTTTTAGGATAATCAACCAATCTGTTTTGAGGTAATTAAGGGTAGGTTATAGTTGAATACATTCTTTCCCATAGTTGAATAAGGTCTTTCCTCAAAATTTAAACTTATGTTAAATTTTTATTTGTCAGTGTGACTTGCAAGATAATAGAAAGAGGCCCTCACCCTAGGCTTGAACATTTAGGTCTTGTAAGATGGGGATGTCATAAATTTTAATGGAAAACTCTTGAGATATATTAAGAGTCCCTCTACCCTGTAATAATTAAAATAGTGGAAGCCATAAACTGTGGCAGATAAAAGAGTGTTTGGCTTAAATTGTGACCACAGAAATATGGGTTCAAGACAGTGTCTTGTTTTATATCAAATATAAAGTGGTTGCCAGGGAAAAATTCCCAAATATTAAATATACCCAAGTCAGCTGGGTTTTATACAAATGAGGAATTAATGAAAGGGAGAGAGAGAGAAAAAGGAAATAATTAGAAAAGGGCTAGACCAGCCTAGGCCAGCATGAGCTAGCCTAGGCTGAAAATCCTAAGAGAGAGATCAGTCAGTCTTTTATCAACTCACCACAAGATTTGTCCAAGCAAGATTCTAGTGTTCAGAGAGATACCAGTTTAGCTTTGGCCAGCTCAATCTCCAGAGAGAGCCTCTGAGATGGAGACCCAAGAGAGAGTCCTTCAAGGCAGCTTTGGCCAGCTGCCTCCTCCAATTCAGCTTTTCCCAGCTGAATCTCCAGAAACCTCTTTTTGACCTCCTTTTAAAGGGAAATTTCTCTTATGTCACCTCCCCTAAGTTCTCACATCTACCAATCCCAGCCGACGTTTTTCCAAAGGACAGACCATTCTTAATTCACACCTGAGTAGACTAAAATCTCTAAGTTCTCACCTCTTTGTCCCTTGTAAGTCTACAAGTTGCCTGACCTTTATAAGTACTTAGTACCCTTTTGTATTAGATCTAAAAATAGGCGCAGCTGAAGAACTTTTGCTTTACTATAAGTATGGGTTAAGTATTTTTCATTGTTCAGCAAGGAGTTTACAATTTTGTCTTCCCCTAAAGTATGCTTAATAGGGGTGGAGTAGAGTCCTTACATTCCTGACTAAGAACCTTCATTGTTTAAAATGGGGAATGGTCTTAACCAAGTGTTCTGAAGTAGGGTCTGAGAGTTTTTAAGATTCACAGCCCTTAGTCATTTCCTTCTTGTGACCCATTCCAAGAGCCCTAGACAAGGGGGTGTACTCAAAACTTAGCAAACCTTAGTCAGATCCAGGCAGGATCTATTGCTAGAGTGATGTTATGTGGACTAAGAAAATGGGCTAATTGTCATATGTCCACTTTGCTATTCTGTGGCAACCTGATAGAGGCATACTAAGGGTTTGGATCCACCAATGAAATAACACATTTTGCTCTAATGTTGACTGAATCATCCAAGTACCAAAAGATTGGGCTGGACTCAGAAGGGTTTATGAGCCATACATGAGCCATATTCAGGAAAAAGTAAAGGTCTCAGACTGTGAGGAAGGACTGGAATCTTTTCCATTGTAGAGGGCCAGCCAGATCCTTTAATGAATAGTTAAAATAGTTATTGGCTTTTAGCTCTGCCTCAGTTGTTTTATCGCAGATTGGACACATTTTTCATGTTACACACTAAAACTGTTACATCTTTTTCAGACTGCTGTCTGCTCTTCCTCTCCCATTAAGAATTAATGAAGTTGATACTCCCTCCTTAATTGCATTTTATTTTTTCCCCTATTACATGTAAAGACAGTTTCCAACACTAAGAAATTTTTTTGGAGTCAAGAATTCTCTTCTTTTCCCACCTTTATCCTGCTAAGAGTGTAAGCTCAGAGATTTTATATGTGCAATCATGTAAAACTTCTTTCCAAGTTAATCTATGAAAATAAACTCAAACACAAAAAATAACAAAGTAAAAAAAAGTTTGCTTAATTCTGTATTCAGACTCTATCAGTTCTTTCTCTGGAAGCAGATGGCACTTTTTTTTTTAAATCACAAGTCTTTTGGGATTGTTTTAGATCATTGTATTGCTGCAAATAGTGATTATTTTCATTTCATTGTACAGTATTCCTGCCACTATGTACAATGTTCTCTGGGTTCTGCTTATTTCATTCTGCTTTAATTCATGTAAATCTTTCCAGGTTTTTCTGAACTCTTCTTGCTTGTCATTTTTTAAATCACAATAGTTTTCCATTACACTCATATGCCATAACTTACTTAGCCATTCCCCAATTGATGGGTGTTCTCTTACAATTCCTTGCCACCCCACAAAAAATAACTGCTTTAAATATTTTGGCACATTTTAGTCCTTTCCCTTTTTGTCTTTTATCTCTCTGGGATAAAAGCCATAGTAATGTTATTTCTAGGTCAAAGGGTATCTATTGTTTTATACCCCTTTGGAAACAGGATCAAATTGCTCTCCAGAATGATTGAATCTCTTCACAACTTCTCTAAAACTGTCTCAGTTTCCCCAGATCCCCTTTAAGTTTTGTCATTTTCCCTTTCTATCATAATCTCCAAACTGATTGGTGTGGGATGGTACCTTAGAGTTTTTTTAATTGGCATTTCTCTAATTAATAGTGATTTAGAGCATTTTTGGCATGACTATAGAGGGCTTTAATTACTCTTTGTCTAGGGACTGTCTATTCATTTCCTTTGACCATTTATCAACTAGGGAGTGATTTGTATTCTTATATAATTGATTCATTTATGTATTTCAGAAATGAGGCCTTTATTAGAGAGACTGTGTAAAATATATATATATATTTTTACCATTAGGATTACTATGTATTACTCTCTGTCCTATTTTCCTATTCCCCATTGTTTAGTTTTTGATCACCACCTCCCCCAATTTCCCCTCTTTTCTATTATCTCCACTTCCCTTTTCATATTCTCTTTCCCTCCTACTTTCCTATAGGGTAAGATAGTGTTGAATTTTTGTGATTGGACTTGAATATTTAATAGGATGGTAGCCAGGGATCTAATTTCAAAATCCCAAAATGAATTACTAAAGGAAAATGGAATTTAAGATAGTTTAGTTTTACAATAGAGGGAAGATCTTAAGGAAGAGATAAAAGGGGGGGGTGGAGAGAGAGAGACAGAGAGACAGAGAGAGAGAGAGAGAGAGAGAGAGAGAGAGAGAGAGAGAGAGAGAGAGAGAGAGAGAGAAGAGAGATCTGGCTTCCTCGGAGCCAGATAGAAATTCTAAGCACCAGTCAGGGGAAAGGAGTCTCAAGACAATGGGCCTTTCTCACAGGTTCACAACTCCAGAAAGACAAGGAAACTAAGTCATCCTCTCACTCACCATGGTGACTATCTAAAAGGAAAGCAGTCTGAGGTTTCCTGCACAAGCTCTTCAAGGGGTCCAGTTCCATAGCCAAGTGTCTTCACTCCAAGTCCAAGTGTCTGTCTTCCAGTCTCTCCTCAAGTGTCTGTCTTCCAGTCCAACTCCGAGGGACTCTTCTTCATTCCAAGCCTAAGTGACTGATCTCATCCAGTCCAACTCCAAGAGACTGAATGATCTATCAATTCATCCTGGATGTCTGTGTTTCCACTATTTAAAGAACTTTTTCTCTTGTGTCACCTCCCCTAAATTTTACATCTACCAATCACAGCAAACACTCCTCTCCAGGACTGTCCACTCAATGTATGAAATGGGTGTTCCCACCTTTTGTAGTTAGTTAACACCTTTTTTGGTTAGTTAACACCTTTTTGTAGTTAGATTTTCTTTAAATACTGAGTTAACACTTTTGGGATTAAAATCTAAAAATAGACAGGGGATTACAATTTAATCTTCACAATAAAGGAAGAGTTAAGTACCTTCATTGTTACAATCAGAAAAGAGTTAAATCCAATCTTCACAATAGATTTCTACATCCAATTGATTATGTATAGTCTACCCTCATTGAGCCAATTCCAAAGAGAGTAATGTTTGTGTGCTCCCTTTCCCACCTCCCTCATCTTTCCCTCCACTATAGAAAACTATTTCATGGCTCTTGTATGTGCAATTATCTATCCCATTTTATTTTCCCCTAGGCCCTCCTCCCAATGAATTCCTCTTTCTTATGCCTTAATTTTATTTTGTTAGATATCACACATTCAACTCATACCCTTGCCTTCTCTCTAAGTATATTCCTTCTAACTTTTCTAATGATGATACTATTCTTAGGAGTTACAAGAATCATTTTCTCATGTAAGTAAATAAATAGCTGAACCTCATTAAATGCCTTTTGATATCTCTTTTCTGTTTGCATTTTTATGCTTGTATTGTATCTGAGAGTCAAATTTTCCAGTTAGCTCTAGTATTTTCATTGGGAATGTTTTAAAGTCCTCTATTTCATCAAATACAAAATTTTCCCCTGAAAGATTACAATTATTTTTTTTAGGTAAGTGATTCTTGGTTGAAGTCCTAGCTTTTTTTGCCCTCTACAATATCATATTATAGGTCCCCTGATCTTATAATGTAGACGATGATGAATATTGTTTTATCCTGACTGTAGCTCCGCAATATTTGAATTGTTTCTTTTTTTAGCTGCTTGCAATATTTTTTCCTTGACTTGGGACTTCTGGAATTTGGCTATAATATTCCTAGGAGTTATCCTTTTGGAATCCCTTTCAGGGGGTTATTGGTAGATTCATTTAATTTCTATTTTACTTTCTGGTTCTAAAATATCAGATCAGTCTTCCTAGATAATTTCTTGAAAGATGATGTCTAAGCTTTTTTTTTTATCATAGCTTTTAGGTAGTCCAGTAATTATTTGATTATCTCTCCTGGACTTATTTTCCATGTCAATTTTTTTTCAAATTAGATATTTCACATTTTCTTCTGTTTTTTTTTCATTATTTTGACTGATTTTTTTTTTCTTGATGTCTCATGGAGTCATTGGCTTTCACTTGCCCAATTCTAATTTTTATGGTATGATTTTCTTGAGTGAGCTTTTCATACTTCCTTTTCCATTTGGCTAATTCTTCTTTTTAAAAAAGTTCTTCTCTTCAGTTCATTTTTGTTCCTCTTTATGAACTGGTCTATTCTGTTTTTTAAGAGATTCATTTCTTCAGTATGTTTTTTATGCCTTGTGAATCTTAAAACTACTCAGACTCCACTTTAGAAGATTTGATTAAGCTATTCTCCATTTTTAACAATGAAGATACTTAATCAGGAATGTAATGGAAACTTTTAAAATTATTCCACCCTACTCAGACAGTGCCTTAGGGGAAGATAAAGTTGTAAACTCCTGATTGAACAATGAAAGTCACTAACTCATATCTTATAGTAAAGCTAGAACCTTAAACTAGGTCTATTTTTAGATCTAATACAAAAGGGTGCTAAGTACCTATAAAGTTAGTTAAATTAGTATGTAAAAGGTCAAGCAACTTACAAAAGGAAAGCTTAACAAAGAGGTGTGAAGTACTCAGAGGATTTACTCTAACCAGAGAAGGTGAGAACCAAAGAAGATGAGAACTAAGAATGGGCAGTACTGGGAAAAAGCATCTACTGTGATTGGTAGACGTGAAAATTTAGGGGAGGTAACATAAGAGAAAATTTCTTTAAAAGGAAGGGGCAAAAGGTAATTTAGAGTTGGAGTTCAGAGTTGAAGTGAGGACATTTTGAATGGAGTTCACAATTGAATGCAGCATGGAGTTAGACTCTGAACTCAGTTCAGGAGATTCAGTGGAGGACTGGAGCTTGCTTGGAGACGATCTTGTGGTGAGTGATAAAGACTAACTCACTCTCCCTTAGGCTCAGGCCTAGGCCATTTTGGCTTAGGCCCTTTTCTACTGCTTGGCTATTCTCTCTCTCTCTCTCTCTCTCTCCCTCTCTCCCTCTCCCTCTCTCCCTCCCTCTCCCTCTCTCTCTCTCTCTCTCTCTCTCTCTCTCTCTCTCTCTCTCTCTCTCTCTCTCTCTCTCTCTCTCTCTCTCTCTCTCTCTCCCCCACCCCTTAATTCCTTCATTTGTATTAATTAAAATCTCCATAAATCCCCAGATGACTTGGGAATTTTTCATTATTTGGGAATTTCCCATGGCAACCACTTATTTAGATTTTAAGTCAAAACACTAAAAATTATCCTTTACAGTTTGGCCAAAACCTTTACAGTTTGGCATATAGAGGTTTTAACATTCACAGCCTCCTAAACTAAGCTGTTGACTCTTTTTTTTTCATGAATTTTTTCTCTCACTCTTCCTCTCCCCCCCCATATTTCAACTAACTCTCTTATTTGATTTTTAAAATTCTTTTTGAGCTCCTCCATTAATTTTGGTCTTGAGAGAAATTCAATTTTTTCTTGATGGCTTTGGATGAAGCAGTATTGACTTCATTGTCTCCTTTTGAATTTGGGTTTGGATCTTCCCCTTCACCCAAATAACTTTCTATACTGAGTTTCTTTTTTTGTTGTTTGCTCATTTTCTACCCTTTTACTTTTCTTTTAATTAAAAGAAACTGTTAAAGTTGGGTTCTGTAACTGTGGTGAAAGGAGCACTATTTTAAACTTCAGGTTTTTTGTGTAGCTACCTTCAGAACTAGTTCTGTTTTCAGTTCTAAGGTGATATGATATAAGGAGAGATGTGTTTAATACTCTCCCAGTCTGTACTCTGGTCTATGCATAGCCATGAGTACTATGTTTCTGCCTTGGAACTATGACCAGGGTCCCATGCTCCCTTGTGGCCACAGGGCTGGTGGGTGCTCATGATCCTACTCATCTTGTGATTATATCCCGGGACTGTGACATGGAACTGCTTATGGGCAATGTAATAAGAATCTTGTATACAGATCCAAGAAAGGGACCCCTGTAGTCTTCTTTTGAACAGTTGTCCAACCTTCCTTACCACCTACGGCTGAGAGCTCTGTAAACCTTTGTTGCTGATTCAGCTGCTCCCAAATCCTGTTGCCATGGTGGGACTTGCCTTAGTGTCCTGCTTTGAACAATATTTGTACCCTAGTGCAATGGATCTTCTGTGCTGGCTTTATAAGTTGTTTTGGGATAAAATTTATTTCATCACATTTTTTGTAGATTATGCTGTTTAAGAATTCATTTTGAGGCATTATATAATAGATTTTTGGAGGGTAATTTGGTAGCAATAATGTGGATCTGTATACCTTCTCCACCATATTGGTTCCACTCTTGAAGTTGGTATTTCAAACCTCAGTATACTCTTTTATTCATCCATACTAAATTGTATATTATTGGTTTGACTTCATTTTTTAATCAAGACCTTCTTAGATTCTTATTTTGTCAATCCGTATTTTAGTGCATCTTGGGTTCTTTAATTCCCTATGCTAGTACCCTATGTTTTTCAGTTCTCTAAGTCTACCACTAAGTCTCTAAGTCCACCAATACCAGGCAGGTCTGTTCTCCTATTTCTTTTTCTCTTCCACAAGTGGCTAGCTAGAGTTGAAGTCTGTTGCTTATTATCACAGAATATGGAGTGAGGGTAGGGAATGTGGAGACTGCTGAAGCAGCTGGTAAATGCCAAGTGGGTACTAGAACACAACCTGTTATCAAGTCATGTGCCCCATCAGATATGGATGCTGTTAGGTAGAGGTACGACAAAGGAAATGTAGGAGACATTAGTGTTCTCCACTGTTAATTTATAAAGCAATTACCTTGTCTGGCCTCTTAATATTTTGGCTTCTGGAAATAGTTGTCATTGCTCTGCCTTTGGTACATAATTCCTTTTTTTTTTTTTTTGACTGAGTGGAATGCTGAAGAAAATAAGAGTCAGTGGAGAAAATGTCTAGTTCCTTACTGTGTTAGTCACATGGAGTTACATATAATTTTCATTCCAGAGTTCATTTCTTTGCTTGTAAGAATCCTTTGCAGAACTGATTTTTTTATTGGTGTTTTCCTCTTTTGAAGGATGAAATTATCAGGCCAGTCAAGAAACTGCTATCTACTCTGCTTTTGGGAAAGAGATACAGAGAGTGGGATCAGGACAAAGAACAAGACAGAGTAAGAGAATGAGAGGCTGAGAGAGTGAGAGAGAGTGAGTATACAAGGGAAGATACTTGAATAATTGAAGTCCCCTATCACTTTTATACTTCATATTTCTGTACCAGGCTTAAGAGCTTGTTTTCCCAAATCTTCAAAGAATTCTTTTTATCCAGGGACTCTGTAGACTACTCTTAAGTTTTGCTTTTGTTCTCAGTTCCTATTGACCTTAACTTATATATTCTTTAACATTCTTACCATCTCTGGTTCCTAAATATCTGCACATAAGTATTTTTTATAATGTACTCAAATTCTCCCTCTCTATTCAGTAATAAGATATTACTCATATTTATTCTTCATACTTATTCAAGATATATTCTGGTCACTGGATGTGATGCCACTAGATCCCAAAATTTGAGGTCAAATCTATGTTTCTGTATATGTATTGCTTGTTCATTTAAAATATTTTCTATTTCTTCTTCTCCCTTTCTTCTTATATAATGTCCTTTCTCTTTCCTTCCCTCTTCCTTTTCTTCTAATCTTTTTTCTTCCTCCCAATTTCCCTCCCTCTTTCTTCCTCCTTCTTTCCTTCTTCCTTCCTCTCTTGTTCCTTTACTCTTTACTGACCCCTGTTTTTCCTCCTTTCTTTCTTCCCTCCTGCCCTCTCCTTTCCCTCCTTCTTCCTCCCTTTTTCCCATATATCTTGTATCCCCCAAGCAGAAAGTAAGCCCCTAAGCAAGGACAGTTTCATTTTTCTTTGTGTATCTCCCATGATTAACAAGTTATAGCCATTATATAAATGTTTGTTGAATTTACTTGAAGAAGAGGTCAAATCCAACTAAATGAATTTCCTTTTCTAGACTCGTGTATCAGGGAAATGATAGAAGTATGATCTACCTACATTTTCACAAAATACTTAACCAAGTCTCTGGTGCTATTCATATGGCTAAGAAAGAAGAGATATGAGTTATGTAGTGTTACTTATACTTGGGTAGATTCAGACCTAGTTAAATGGCTGTGCTTCAAGAGTATCTCTATAAATGGTTTGACATCACCTCAGAAGACCATCTCTAGGAAAAGGCAACACAATGATTTACATAACAGATATCATAAAAATAGAAGGCACATATAATATACCTAATGTCAGTAAATTTTTTTAAAAGTCTCAACATACTAGAATATGTGACTGAATCTGGCAAAATGAAATTTAATAAAGACGAACAAAAAGTTTTATACTTAGGTTCTAAATCAACTATGAAAGTATAAAATAAAGGAAATATGAGTAGACAGTAATTCATCTATACAAGATTAGTATTTCACTAAACTGTAAGATGAGTATATGTCACCAGTAGGACATAGCAGCCCAAAAAAATGAATGCCATTTTCATCTTCATTAAGGTAGCTGCTTGAAGAACTAATAATAATGATTGAGCAAAATGGAAGCTATCAAAGAGCAAGAAGCCCTGAAGGAATAGGAGTCGGTTGTGTTAAAGGCAAAATGTGACATTAATCTATTAAATCATATGTACATATATGTCTATAAGATTACATATGTCTACAAGAATAAATATGAATATATTCATATGAATTCCTAATAATATGTATATACATATATGTATAATATAGTCTTAGAGAAGTAATAACATTTACATAGCACTTTCTTTGCACCAGTTATTGTGCTAGGATCTTTATAATTATTATCTCATTTGATCCTCACAACAAGGTACTGTGAGGTAGGTAGTAGTATTGCTATCCAAATTTTTTCAGGAAAGGAAATATGAAGAGGTTAAGTGACTTGTTCAGAGCCACACAGCTAATAAGTGTCTGAGGCCAAATTTGAAATCGTCTGCCTGATTTCAGACATATATGTACCCAGTATCTGTTAATATATCAAACTCTCAATGTGTAACCCAAGTTTCAGGCCAGTCTATTGGATCATTTTCAAGAGACTTTCTGTTAAATGACTAACTAAAACAATGATTGACTAACTGAGGAAGCTATGGAGAGGAGAATCATTCTTTTTTTCTTCTTCCAAAGAGAGAAGTATTGTCCAGGACCGACTTCACACATGTGAAAAGAGAAAGACTTTTTGAAGCTACAGACATGCTGGGGAAGCCAGCTTTTGCCTTATTTCTAGCTTGTCTCTAGAAAGAATTTGAAGAATTTTTCCTTTAGTTGAGCTCAGGTTTCAGGTGAAATCTCTAGCTCCCAGTGGGAGAATTCATTTACTCTGTATTTTCTGGCATATTTCACCTATACAAAGTCTCTAGTTTCTGTTTACTATTTGCTTGGATGGTTTTACCTATGATTTACTCTTTGTGAGGTCTTTATCTAATTAGCATTTGGTGGGAAGGACTCAATCTGGCAAGTTTGAGCTCAAGACTTTTTTTCCTCTTTTAAGGGATAGTGACCAGAGAAGCTAGCAGCTTTTGTTTTGAACCTACAAATTATGCCACTAACAATATAAAGGAAAAAGGTATATAAAATTCTAGTCTGGTATTTCTCTATCACAAGAGAACAAAGAAGCCATCTTTCTGATCCTTTCTCTTGCTCCCCTGATATAGGAATTGCAGTATCCCTTGAAGAGCAAGTCAAGATTCCAGAGACTTGAGTCTCCCCTCAAGGCAATAGTCAATATAGTAGACATCTCATGTAGACATTCCCATCTTACACAGCCTGCACAAACCTTACAGATTCATTTGAAATCAGATTTTCCCTCATTTGGTCAAATCGTACCTCTCATCCTTTTGTTCTAAGGAGAAAAATGCTGAATCACCAAAACTCAATTAACTAAAAAATTCATTTGATATTCTCAAATATATCAAATGAACGAGGCAAATTGTACAAAATATGTATCTAGGAATACACTTTTCATCTCAAATGAAAGTAGTAATTTCTCTGTTTTCTCAAAATAATGTATTTAAATGAAAATGAAGGAGGTTACATACCATTTAGCTTACTCTAACTGTGAATAATTCCTTCATACATTGAAAGCAAAAACATAACATACACTCTAGTAGGACTATGTTTATAAAACCAGATTGCTAAAGAAAATAAACAAAGTAAATTTTACCACCAGAGAATTTGCTAAACTCCTTCAGTTAACACAGAAAGGTTAATCTTTGCAACAAAGTTCCACTGATAACAGAAACCTAAGAAAGAACATTTTACTTCTAAATTAAATCTATCATTGCAAATGCCTAGGATTATTTTCCTGTCAACACATGTTGGGACTTAAAATAGAAATGCCGAAAGATCTAAGTAGAATGAACGATACTAACAAGATAGAACCTGAATTAGTATAATTACAAGAGATGGATCTTTTTACTTGTAGTACTAATTTCTAAATCTAGTTTAGATACAGATTGAATTGCGTTTAGTGTTGGACACCACATTTTAGTAAGGGCATTGACAGCTTCCACTGAGAACAACTAGAATGTCGAAAGTACTGAAGTCCATGCCATACAAGGACTGTGCAACCTGTCTCATGATTAAGTGATATAATCAAAAGACCCCAAATTCATAGTAATTCTGCCTTTGGGAGCATAGTTGTGAAGCATATTAGAAGTTCATGATTATGCCTCAAATAATAGAATGAAAACACCCTAACAATGGGCTTTGAGATCCCAGCCCATAGTTAGGAAAGTTCTCTCCTGAATGATTCCTAGAGCTATTCCATATTCTTCATTCCTCTAACAACACGAAATAAAGAAATGCAGAGGACAGGGACAAGCACAGATGCTTATGAGAAATAAGATCAGAGTAGCTAGATACTCTCTTTACCAGAATAAAAAGACACAATTTAGAAAAGGGTTATGGGGCACATCCATTTGAAATAAGGCAGGGGGTGTGGGTTAAGAACTGCCTGAGAGTTGTTCTGGGTCTGTTTCTGTCCTTAACACTAGCCATCTGAGTGCCTGTTAATTGACTGAAAACAAAAACAAAACCAGACATTAAAAAGTCGGTTTATTCCATGAGTCTCTCTTGGAAGCTTGGGTTTGAAGAAATGATTGCCAATGTCATTGCACTGCTGCTCTCTATGTGTTGGGAGAAAGCCATGTCCTTGCTCCTCCCTCTCAAGAGATCCTTAAAGCTCCTGTTGTTGAGGAAACCCTCAGCCTTCATGCTCCAATTTTGCATTAGCTTCCTCTCTTCCCATGCTTGGAAGGAATACAACTCCCTGAGTCTTTAGCAATTTAGATGCCCATTCAAGGTAGGCTTGCCAGCTACTTTTTGGGGATGTTGAACTGATGGTTTGGAGGGATGTGTTATCTGTCTTCAAGTCTTTGAACAGCTACTACATGAAAGAGATTCCATTTGCTCTGTTTGGCCTAGGAGTGTAGAACTGCAAGTAATGTCTAGAAGTTTTAAAGAGGCAATTTTAGCTTGTTGCCAAGAACAACTTCCTAACAGTTAAGAGGTATCCCAAAGAGGAATGGACTGTGTCTCAAGAGGTTCTGGGTACCCAACCATTCATTGGATTTCTTTAAGGAAAAGCTGGATGATCACTTGCCAGATATGCTGTAGAAGGAATTCTTTGTCAGATATAGATTCAACTATATAACCATTAGGCTATATCCCAACTCTGATATCCTATAATTCTGTTAAGGGCCTGGGGGAAGTGCCAATGGAGCACAAACTCATTGCTGGGAAACTGTTTTTTGCTTAATATTACTTGCTATTTCAAGAAATCTGCTTTGGAAGTTGTCCTGCAGGGGACTATGGTTTTCCTCCTCTACTCTGGGATACCAAGAGCAACAAATACCCCTGAAAGGGATTGTAAATCACTGTCTGCATCAGCTGATACTCATTAGCATTGCATAGTCAGGGCAGGCTGGGAAGCAATTTTTGGCAGTCATTGACTATAGTATTATCCCACTGCTTGCATTCAGCACAGAATCCTTCTTAGTCTTCCAAATTTCTGTTTTCTTGACTCTCCTTTGGCTAACTGATTAATGCTCTTAGTTTGTTCTTTCCTTGATATTTTTCATTTGTGTCCTCCTCCTCAATAATTTTGGGGTAACTCCCTAGCAAGAGCATCGCTGAGAGCTCTCACCTTCCAACTGGCAGCTGCAGCCTGTTGGACCACAATAGGGCAAGCAATGACAATCACACTACTTGATTCCATTTTCTGTTTGATTATTCGCTTAGCATTTGCAGTTGTTTTGGAAACTCATGGTAACCTGACATTGGGAATAATAGTATAGTAGTAGATATAGTCAGATTTCACATGTACATCTGTACTATTGGGGGATCAGGAACCAAAGTTTGAAAGCTCTAAGAGAGAGAGAGGGGACAGACAAAAAGAAACACTACTTCCTCTCTTGGACAGAGCTACATAAGGGAAGGTGAGAGATTTGATCAAGGTCCAGAGCTGAAAGGTAAGGAGGAAATCCCCTTCAGTATCTGATTTCCTTCCCTTGATAGATATTATCCTGATCCCCTTAGTACATTAGATGAATAAGATGTTCAGTTTCTTCTGGATTAATAAGATCAATTTATTCTTTTTGATATTTAGGAATGGTAGGTTTAGGGTAGAGGGAAAATTAGGAAATCCTTAATTTCCATTTTAACCTAAATTCCCCTCAGGGGTTGAGGGCTCAGGTCTGCAGACCTGAGTCCCTGGTGAGATTGTAGAGTCAGGCTGTTGTATTTTCCTGATATAGAGAGATGTACAGTTATTGAAGAGATCAATTGAAAATCTTCTTGGGTGGATAGTCTCTTATCTTCCCCAA
Source organism: Monodelphis domestica (assembly GCF_027887165.1). Classification (NCBI taxonomy): domain Eukaryota; kingdom Metazoa; phylum Chordata; class Mammalia; order Didelphimorphia; family Didelphidae; genus Monodelphis; species Monodelphis domestica. The sequence continues at coordinate 67,125,815 of NC_077228.1, read as the reverse complement.
AGGGAAAAATTCTCTATCCACTACTACAGAGGGATGGCTAATCTGATTTTTTCAGATAGATGAAGGATCACAACAGGTTGAGCTCACCAAGATGCTCCTCTCTTTTCAAATTCAAAAAAGAGAAGAATTCCCTCCCCAACTGCTGATCACCTTTTCTTGGCTAGTGTGAATTTTAGATTTACTACACCCTGCTTAGTCTTTAGAATTTTAGCAACCAGGAATGTTTACAGCCCCACTTAAGGATTAAGTGTTGGGGAGGAAGGCCTATGACCGGCATGTGCTAGCAAGTGACTGACCCCCTGGGATGTCCTAAGCCAAGCTTAAGTCACCATTGGTACATGTGAGACACAGGAAGTGTTGTAAAAAACGGCCTATATATTTCACGTCACTTCCTATGATCACTCTCCTAGCAGTGTTGGGAGATCTTGGTGGCATTGGGAGCTCTGGGCAGCTTTTGGTGTGCTTGCAGCTTTTGGTTCTGTAGTGAAGTTTAGGTGAGGCGTCTTCCCTGAGCAACCTTGGTGAGTGGTAAGGCTGATTCCTCCTTTCTCTGACCTCCTGAAAGCACTATCGTCCTAGGAGGACTCTCATCTAGGAGGAGGCCTTGTGGCTGGAAGCCGTGCTAGATTTAATCTTCTGAGAAGGCCCCTTGGCTGAGGCCTCTGAACTCCGTTTGACTTACTCTATGCCAGAGAAAATCTCCTACCCATACCTTCTTTTCCTTCTTAATTTTTTCCTTCTATTATAATTAAACAACCATAAAAATCCCAAACTGACTTCAGTATTTTATTTGGATTGAATTTAAATCCCTGGTGACCACTAATATAATATATTCAGTCAACAACCCTAATTTTTACCTTAACACTAGAGCTTCTATCCCATCCCTGGTTGACAGCAGAATTCCATTCTCTTCCTGCATGATGTTTTCCTGCAAACCAAGTCTTTGCAATGCAGTCTGTAATTCTCTCATCCACACATCTCCCTTTCAATAACTAAGTATCAAAGAATTAGAATGTAGAAATATGCTTAGGGTCCATGTAGATGAGTACATTTGTTTTGCCTCATAAACACTCCATCTCAATCCATCAAAGATTAAAGCATCACCCTTAGAGCTTCATCCCATATTCATGTCCATGTTATGACTGGCCTTCATGTTTTAAATGTACTGCATCCCCTCCCATCATATCCTTCATCTCAGCGAGTATCTTTAACTTCATGACTCAAATCAAATTTGACCTGTTGTGTTGCAGCAATTCTCAGCCTCTCAATTTGTAGCAATGAGAATACATAATGCATATCAGGCATTTACATTCTGAATCATAACTGTAGCAAAATTACAGTTTTGAAGTAGCCACCAAAATAATTTTTTGGTTTGGGGTCACCGCAACAAGAGGAACTGTATTGTGGGGTCACGACATTAGAAAGGTTGAGAACCACTGTGTTAAAGGCTCTTGTAATCTCTCCAGCTGCAACAGACCCCCTCTGAAACCCAACTTGTATTCATTTTGTAGCTCTTTTGTATATTTCACATACATTATTTCACTCAATGTAAGCTCTCTGAAGGCAGTGACTGTTACATTTTTAGCTTTGTATCTCTTGCACCTACAGAATGTCATACTTGATAAATGGTTAATAATTTTTGACTATTATTATGAAACAGAATAACTATCTTCTCTGTCAGTCTCATTCAGGCTCTGCCATATAAAATTTTGTTAAAAACTTTTTGAAAACTTATATATTAATAAAGTTTGTTTATAAATCATATTTAGATTGAATAAACCATATATTTATTATGATATGATGCTATAATTAATATGTTAAAATTTAAAAGTTCTGCTCATAAAAATCCTAAGATTTCTCAATTATTATACCCATTTTATAGGAGAGGAAGATGGAGTTAAAGTTAAATGTCTTACCCACGTCACAAAATAGCAAGTATTAGAGTCATTATTTGAACCCAAATCTCTTCTCTCTCCACTATTTTTGATGATATTACTGTTTCCGCTTTACATAAGTTTAATATTCACTTAGTGAGGTAGAACCTCCTTTTAATTGCCATAACCATCCATCCCTGAAGCTTTGAAGATATCTGCTCCTTCATTTAATAATTATTTTGGAATTGAGCAAACAAATACATATTCAGTATATCCAGGCTTTTTCTATTACTTCTTTGATTGTATTCAATTAAATAACAATTATTTTCCTACTATGCACAGTTGTGAAGATTAAATTAACTCTCTCCTGCCCATTTTTAGATTTAATCATCAGAAGCATATACACCCCACTTATATTTGAGTGAGGGAGGTCTGTGACCCACATGTGCAGTAGTGGGTGATGAATCAGAATCTACTGACTGCCCCCTGGGCAGTCCTAAGTAAAACTTTAGCTGTAATTGGTACACATGAAACAGAAGAAAGTCACAGGAAGTGACAAAAAGAAATGGTTTTTTAAAATGCCAAGAACTTCCTGTGAAGAGGTCTTTGGAGGTTTTGACTTTGGAGTAGCTCTGACTGAGGATTTCAGTCTCCTTCTACTTTCCTTAACATGTGGGGTAGGTGAAAAAGGCTGCTGACTCCTTTCCTGGATTTTCTGAAGGGACTATCCTCAGGAGAGACCTACCCTCTTGAGAGAGGCTTCCTGCATCCCCAGGTCCTTGGCTCAAGGCTGAGGCCTCTCTGACTAATGGCTAATTAGCCCTGACTGGGTTGAACCCAGGCCAGAGCAAAATATTTAAGTATGTAGGTTATATATCTTACCCTATCCTCTCTCTGATTTTCTTTCACTTTTTCCATATTTTATAAATAAATTATTAAAATAAATTTCTTTGGAATTTGCCTAAATTCCTGGAGACCCTACTCCTAAATAATCCAGTTCAGCCTTTTATATTAACCCCTTACATTTCTCCCCCTTACACAGTGAACTGTGTTAGGGGACCGGATGGACCCAAACTTTAGAGAAAACATTGTTCTGCTCTTCCTGGAATCTATATAGTCTAGTAACATGACATACCCACATTTATAGGGCATTTTAAAGGTCTGCTAAGTGCTTTAGATATATTGTCTAATTTAAAATTTTATTTTTTACAGGGCATGCCTCTTAGCAATATGATGATTTAAAAATAAAAATGGGATCCACTTTAAATCTGATGCACTTACATTTTTTCAATGAATACACCCTACTCAGTTTATCCTGGTTCCCCTCTTACCTATGACTTCTCTTTCTCAGTGTCCTTTGCTGGATCTTTATTTAGGTCATGCCTTATAATAGTGATGATGAACCTTTTAGAGGCTGAGTGCCCAAACTGTGACCCTCACACCACATGTGAGCACCCCCACCTTACTCCAGACAGGGGAGAGAGGAAGCGCTCCCATTGGGCTGCTAAGTAGAGGAATGGGTGATGTGAGAAATGTCCTCAGGTGAGGTGGAGAGGAGAAGCAGAGCAGCCCTTTCTGGCACACATGCCAAAAGGTTTCACCAACACAACCCTATAACCATAGATGTCCCACAGGATTCTGCCCTGGACCTTATTCTAATACACTCCTTCACTTGGTGATTTAATGGATTTAATGACCATCTCTATGCTGCTGAGTCTTAAATCAATCTGTAATACCCTAACTTCTGCTTACCTCCAATCTCACATCTCAGATTATCTTTCAGATATTCCAAACTAGATGTCCAGAAGTCCAGAAGATATCTTAAACTCAGCAAATCCAAAGCCAAATTCATTATTGCTCCTCCTAAACATTCTCTATTTCCTAAATTCCCTATTAGTTGGTTGTAAGGGCAATAACACTTTCCTAAATCTTCAGCCTTGCTATGTATCATCATTGACTCCTTATTATCTCTCACTCTTCCTGTCTTTATCTAATATGTTTCCCAGGCTTTTTGAATTCATCTTTGCAACATCTTGCCACTATTCTGTTGCTGGCCCTCATCATTTCATGCCTAGACTATTGTAGTAGCTTGCTAGTAGTCTGCTTGTCTAAAGACTCTACCCACTCCAATTCATCAGATACTTATTATAATGAGCTGAAAACTGTACCTCTGTGACATTAATATATTGGTTTTAGCTATTTCCCTAAAGCAACAAAAAAAAATTCTATACTCTTATGAATATGACAAACGTTCAAATATTTGAAGATACCTATTATTCTCCCTTAAATATTCTTTCTTTAGATTGTAATAGGGATGAACTTATGGAGATGTTTTTTTAGCTTCATGGACATTTACACATGCTCTGGTCTCTTAATGACTAGTCTGGTCTCTTGTTTGGTCCTTTGGTTTCTGTCCTTGGTGGTGGTGGGGTTGATGAAAATGGGTATGTGCTCAGGCCACTTCTAAAGATATATAAAGGTTGGCTTTTAGCTAAAGGGGATATTCAACCAGAGGCTCCAAAATTTGGTCCTTTGGGCTTTGTCTTGGGAGAGGGACCATGCAAAAGAGGAATGACCACCAGTTCCAAAGGAGCCACCCAATCAAAAAAAGAAACACCCTCCATTTTCTCAGTTTCTGATACCTTGCTTCAAACACATTACTTGGGACTCTGCCACCGGCCTCTCAGACTTTTGGTGAGGGGACAAAGATTTCTCTCCTCCCCTTGCCTATTCTTCCACCTCAGCAATAGATAGATGAATATAGGTAAATGACAGCAAATACATGCCTGCCTCTTCTGCACTGTATTCATTTTCTCTGTACAGGTGATCAAATGATGATCTGAAGATCTTTGTTCACAGCCTTGGTGACTACCTCATGAATGCAAGAGGTAGGAATCATTGAGAGGACTGGGTATTCCATGTTCTCCATGAAGCATGTTCAACTGCTAGACCTTTCTATTCAAAATTAACTTTTGTTGAAACGTCTACATATTTTCCATAATTTATATGTGCTATTCTTCAATATAAATTCCTTGCCAGCAGGGATATTTTACTTTTGTCCTTGAATACCCCATGCCCAGCATGATTCTTGGCACCTGGTATATACAGAATAAATATTTGCAGTAACTTGCTTAACTGATAATTATCCATCACTAATAAGATAAAGAGGAAGGTGCATTTTTTCTACCCTTCTCCACACCCGAGCTTCTTGGTTATTAGTCTACATTTTTTGTTCTTTCATTCTATATTATTGTAGTCATTATGCATATTTTCTCTCTTTCTCCTTAATTCACTATGCATCAGTTCTTTTTTTTAATGGAAAATTTGCTCAATAATTAGCTTAGTACTAACTTTCTCATGGTAAAGTTTAGATCTGTGATACAAAGTAGGTTCAGAAAGTCATGGAGTCAAAGGCAGGTATGATCCTCTTCCTCACAAAATTAGATAATTTTTTCTTTACTTTTTGGTCAAAAACAAGTTGTGATTAATTAATAATTATACCTGACACCTGCTCATCCTGATTAGCCACATTTTCTTGGCATCCATTTCTCAAATAACTCTTCTGCATTTATAGAATCCCAACATATCCTCACTTTTACCCCAAGGCTATCTGATGACTAAATCTGCCCTTGGCATGTCATCATCATTGATGTGAGCAAAAAAAAAGTTATGGCAGATAGGGAAAATGAAGAAAATCTTCAAAAATTCTATCCCAAAGTTGATATTTATTTCATAGTACAGGAATGATTTGAGGATTAAGGTGCCTGAATAGGAAGTTCATATGGCCCTTTACTGCTAAAGTAAATGTCTCTATCAACTTGGTTTGAAATGAATTCAGTTGTCCAGATATAGTCTATCATTTACCTCTCAGCCTTAAGATATTTAGCAAAGACCATATGCAAATCTAATTTGGTCACAAATGAAGTCATTGTTTTGAAACTGGGAAACCAAGAAGAGGAAAAAAGTCATGTACAAACAAGTTGATGAATAAAATGTGTCCTATCTTAGCCCTGGAAATAAAACTAGAATTGATACATCACAGAGCATTATGGAATGCATCATCTAACCACCCATTTAAAATGAACAGTCTCTGTGTCCTACCAGTTTTTTTTTTTAAACTCTTACCTTCCATCTTGGAATCAATACTGTGTATTGGTTCCAAGGCAGAAGAGTAGTAAGGGCTAGGCAATGAGGGTTAAGTGACTTGCCCAGGGTCACACAGCTAGGAAGTTTCTGAGTTCAAATTCTAATGCTGGACCTCCCGTCTCTGAGCTTGGATCTCAATCCACTGAGCCATCCAGCTGCTCCCCATGCTTCAGTTGGTTTTTAAAAAAATTCATGTTGTAGGTAATGGTCAGCATGTGCAGTAATCATGGGAAGGGAGGAGTTAGACTGGATGACTTCTAAGCTCCTGCCAAAAGAAAGATTCTATGACAATAATAATTTAAAACGTATATAGGCTAACAGAACAATAACCAAGCTTCAATCTGTGTATGGCATATCAGTCATTTTTCAAAACCTAAATCTTACTGTATTATATTATGAAAAAGGAGTGAATATATTCACTGAATTTCTCACATATATTTATACTTAAAAGGCATTAATTTAATAAATTATATATTTAAACATCTACATTGAAAGCAAAAGGGAAAAACTGTACTGAGGTATTTAAAAGCAGTCATCAAAATCATAGTTACTGATGTTGATCTTTTATGTGAATGATGCTTGCTTCAAATTCCATTAAAATGACAGTTTTAAAATATACACAGCTAAAATATGGGAGAAAAAGGAATAATAAGCCCAATACATTGGGTCTTTGAAAATATTTTCTTTTTTGAAACCATCCATCTGCTCTGAGTTAGCTACAATGTGTGACTAACATTTTCTATCAAGGAGTGTGTCATTTCAGTTCTCTCTGCTCGGTTATGTTAATTAAAATTAATTACATATGCCACTAAATAGTTACATTCAGGATCCAGGACACTGCAGCAGGAAAGTATAATTTTGGATCCAGGAGTATGATATTCTAGTCTTTACATTACTTCTCAGAACATAGACTCAGTGAGATTATTCTTTCTGGATAAATTGCTTTCTTACTATCGAAGGAAAAATAAACATATTGTGTGCATTTAATACAAAGTTGTGAATGTACCTGATTCTTAAAAAGACCAGAAACAAAAGCAAGCTCAGAGAGTAAGAATATCCCTCTTAGCAGTTAGAAAGAAATTATTTTAGATCTTGTCTTAGAGTTCATAAACCTTTCTCAATTTACCAAGAATGCAGGAGGTAATTATTGCTTTATGTATTCTTGTATGATGGAATGGCAACACTAATAATTTTAAAAAATAGTTTCTGGCATTGTTCAAATGTGACTCAATTTAAAAGACAAAATCCTTGAATTCATTAGTTTAAAAAAAAAGTTCCTATTTTATCTTCCTACCACTCTAATACTATGATTTTTTTCTCTGACTGTCATTTGTTTTATTTACTCAGCAAGATCTTACAGATTATGACAAAAATCTAATCATTCCAATAAAGGTCTATTTTTTGTTGTTGGGAGGAGGTCTCCATGAACACCAAAGTGATTTGCAGATTTTCTTTCAGGCTGGGCACAGCTAATACACCATTCAAAGGAAATGGTCATAGCACTATTAAAGTCTTTTTTCTTAAAAACCATCAAATTCTACTTCCTGAAAATACTTCTATACCAGGATATTATACATCTTCATGAGCAGCTATGTAATACAGTGGATACAATGCCAGGCCTGAAGTCAGAAAGACGATCTTCCATCAAATCTGGCCTCAGATTTGTAACTATGTAACCCTAGCTAAGTAACCCTAGACAAGTCACTTAACTTTGTTTGCTTCAGGTTCCTCATCTGTAAAATGAGCTGAAGAAGGAAATGGCAAACATGCCCGTATCTTTGCCATGAAAACTCCAAATGGGGTTTTGAAAAATCAGACCCAACTGAGAAATGACTGAAGAACATCTTTACACACCTTCTGACTCAGTGTTCAGTTTTTGCCAGAAACCCTCCTAAACACACTGATATTCAGTATCGGAAAATAAATTCTTTTACAATTCAACTCTGATTTTATTATCTAATACTCAGATTTTAAACTTGTTGAATAGGAATGTCTGGGAACTGTGAGTTAATTGCTTTAGTTTTTGTCCTGTTTTGTTTTTGTCTCCTTGATCCCCTACAATAAATCAGTGATTTATCATAATTTTTTAAAACTACTTGTTTTTTACTATGAAAGCTATGAATATGATCAACTCATTTAATTATCAAAACTTCAGACATTTTAAATTCTAATGTTTAATTATATACCAGACCATCAGTAAAAACCTTATAAGGTGATTGATAGTCAGCCAGGCTCTCTCTTGCAATCCTTACCTCCCACTGGAGCACATTGCCTTATTAAAAAGTGATCTGAGAATCCTATAGCTTTTTTGCATCATTTTCACAACTTGTGATTAGTCCACTATCATTAATGAACAGCAGCTGGGATTGTTTTATGGCTCTCAGATGGAGTCACACTTGTCTTCTAAGTTACAGTACTTTTCTGAGAGGTGAGGAAAAGTGCCAATCAGCAAATAGTTTTTTACGGGAAATAGGTGGGGAGTGGGCAAAGTGTTTGTTCTGAAATCTTAGAAGAAAAGCAAACTTGCTGTGAAAGCCATAATTTCTTTTTGTTTTTGAACTTTGCACAGCTATTTTCAGGCTTATTCATCAATGCAGTCCTCGGATATAGACCTACTGTCCATGATTGCCTCATAAGCTTTGACAAAAAATATTTGCTGGCAGAGAAAAGTTGTTTAAGATAATCTACATCAAAATAATTGGAAAAGAAAGAATGTGAACCTGTGCTCCCATCACTTACTTTGCTAAAAATCCCAAAACAGTCTAAGAAGAAAGTATTGTCTAGTTCTAGACAAATATACTGATGTCTTATATTTTTGCTTTAAATACAAAGAATTTTCTTAAAGTTTTAATAACTTTCTGAAAAGCTAAAAGGCATCAATTTGCTGGTTGTTTTTTCCTCTCTGAAAAGACAGGCAAAACTCATCTATACAGAACGTCACACTCTAATTTTCTCTCAAAGTTTAATTTAAAAAGCAATAAGAGAGGAATTTAAATTGATTGCTTCAAGTCATAAGCTTTTCATACATAAGTAATTATGTTGCCCTTCACAAGAATTTATCTGAGCTGTGAAATCAATTATCACAGGCTTAGGTCACTAAGGTATTATTCCAATAATACTTGATTCCTGACATACTGTTATTGATGTCTGGAGTGAATCAAACTGGCAGATGCCATTGACACCCCCACCCACCCATCTATTCATCTGTAGCTTCTTATTTTAAATCATTTTTTCTTCTCTTTTCCAGTGAGCTCAAGGTTTCCTAATAATGCTATTTCACAAACACTCATGCTTTCTTGAATGAAAAAAAAAAGCATTAGGTCTGCTGAAATATGCAGAATCAGAACCATATGAGAAGAAAAAGCTTTGCGGTGACAGACAGGGAGAGAACATTCCCCAACAAAGTTCTATGAATCAGAGGAGATTTGGCTTGATGATCTTTCAATATAAAATATACTTTTTCCCCTTGTTAATCATATTGCTCTTATAAATCTTAGAGAAGAAAAGCTCACAGGTTGTCAGTTTAGATTTAGAGATAGGAAAAAGTGACTCTCTTAATGAGAAGTTGGTTGATACCTCTATTGTATTTCTGTGTTTCTCAAAGTCCCTGATATATATGAACTTGGCAATAAGAGTATAATGGGGAGAAAAAGATGGGAAACAGCTAAGCAGGAAAAATATCACCCACTAAAATCCTTCTGACCTTCCAGTTTCTTCTGAGTTCCTTTATTCTACTTTTCCAGGCTTTTGTACATCAAAGAGAGCCATTTTCTTGAAAGCCTAATATTTTAAAATATGTTGCTAAAGCCAACAGAGAAATGTAGGTTTGGGAAGCTTAGAATAAAATCTTACAAACTATTTGTGAGCTGTGAGAATAGAGTTGAAGATGGATTTATACTAGAACTTTCATGTCTATTGAGATGTGTAATTTTTAACGATGATATATAGACCTGCTCTAGCCTAGAAAAATACAATGCAGTTACATGAGCTGTAAATTTAAGTCTTTGGTAATTTTCTTGGCATAATAACTTTTATGAAAGACTTCTTTTGGCCTTTAAGTCATCTCTTAAAGAACATGAAACTTTACTTCCATCCATCATCCCATTTAGATCCTAGTATATTGGTTTTTAACTTTTATTCATGGAATTCCTTCATTTGGCAGCTGATATGATACAGTCACCTCTTCTACATAAGGGGGAGGGTAGAAACTTGCAGTGGTGAAATTTTCTACCATCATGTTCCCTTATTTGATCTCTATATACTGATTTTACATTTTCCCAGCAGCACCACTAGATCCTTAATCAATGCTAATTTCCCTGCAGAAACAAGGTCAATTTGCGATATTTGATTTTGTTTATCTGAATTTTCTCCACTAGCAGAAACTGTGCTTCTTTAGGACTTTCCCAAATCCCAAGACGATGCCTCACTCATCAATAGAGGCAACTGTAATACAGTTAAGAGTACTGGACCTGTAGTCAGGAAGACCTCCATTCAAATCTGGCTTCAGACAATTTTAGTTGTGTGACCAAAGGAAAGTCACTTAACCCTCTTTACCGTCCAAAAGGATCTGCTGGACCCACTGAAGAAGGAAATGAGAAACCATCCTGGCATCCTTGCCAAGAAAAACCCATGGATATTGTTAATTTTTATGGTTGGACTAAATATTTAATTGGTGGTCACCAGGGATTTAATTTCTAAATCCCAAAATGAGCTACTAAAGTAAAATGGAATTTATGGTAGTTTATTTTACAATAGAGGGAAGATATTAAGAAAGAGAGAAAAGGGGAGCGAGAGAAAGCTCCAGCTTCCTCTGAGTCAGTTAGAATTTCTAAGGTACCAGTCAGGGGAAAGGAGTCTCTCAGGGGAAAGGAGTCTCAAGATGATGGGCCTTTCTCAGAGGTTCACACCTCCAGAAAGGGCAAGGAAAGAAGTCAGCCTTTACACTTACCCCAGTGACCATCTAAAAGGAAAACAGTCCAAGGTCTCCTGCATGAGCTCCTTCAGGGGTCCAGTTCCACAGCCAAGTGTCTTTACTCCAAGTCTGAGTATGTTGTGTCTTCCTGGCTCTCCTCAAGCATCTATCTTCCCTACAGGTCTGAGTGACTGTCTTCCCTCCAAGTCCCAGTGACTGTCTTCCAGTCCAATTCCAAATGACTGTCTTTCAAGTCTCTCTGTGTGTCTGTTTTCACTATTTAAAGACCTTTTTCTCTTGTGTCACCTACCCTAAATCTACCAATCACAGCAGATACTCCTTTCCAGGACTGCCCACTCTATCACACATGGGTCACAGACCTTCCACTCAATGTATGAAATGGGTGTTCATACCTTTTTGTGGTTAGTTCACACCTTTTTGTAGTTAAAATCCCAAAATGGATAGGTCTACTTTAAGTACTGGCGTTACACCTTGGGGATTAAAATTTAAAAATAGACAGGGGATTACAATTTAATCTTCACAATAAAGGAAGACCTAAGTACCTTCATTGTTACCATCAGGAGACAGCCAACTCCAATCTTCACAATATCTATGGTCCTTGAGGTCATGAGGAGTTCCAAATGACTAAACCACAATCACTCATTTATGGAATAATAAGTGATAATACAAATTTGGTATTTTTTAAGGTGAAGATAGTAGAACTAGAAAGAGCAAAGTCATCTCAAAATGGCTAATAACTTTTCATTAAGCAAGGATAATTCTAGAATATTAAAACTGCAAGAGATTTTAAAGATCATCTAATCCAATCTTCTCTACTGACGAGAAAACTGAAAACCTGGGAGGTTGTAAGTTGCCAAAGTATACAGATGTTGTAAGTGGAAGACTAAAATTTGAATGTAATTCTTTTGACTCCAAATCTAGTATTCTTTCTAATCAATATATTATGATGCCATATTCAGTATAGAACTAGACTCTCATTCAATGCTTCAAAAACTAGGAAGCAGTCACAGGCAGCATGTTTTAGGGAACAGAGTTCAGGAATTCAGGTGTAAATCTTTTAACTAAATCTCAAAATATGTTTTATGGTAAAATGTATCCACACGTAGCTTAAATCCAGTTTAGTATCCTTCAATTACACTTCATGTGCAAATTGAAAATTCTTTAGCATTTCATCTCACCCATATACCTCAATTATCCTTATGCCACCTCTGCTTAGAGAATAAGCAATAGTCCTAACTTTTTAAGACAACATGCAATATTACACTTTCCAGCTACCATAATATTCTAATAGACTTCTACTCTAAAATATATAAACTCAGTGTGTCTCGCTATAGAACTGAGTCATAAAGGCACCTGAATTCAAACCTGATGTTTCTCTTCAGCTAAAAAATGGAAAAATATAACTCCTTCATTACTGAGAAGAAAGAATTATTAAGATGCTTAAAGATATATACTTAGCTATACTATAATGTTGTTTGACATTTTCTGAGCTAAGGACTAATGTGCTAAGGACTAAACAGAGGATAGAAAGATCCAACAATCACATTCTGAAGGGGGGAAAAGGTGATAGTTTTGGTGAGAATAGGGAGGGAGTTGAAGTATTTAGTGACACTGATGGGACAATTCTGGAACTAAACTGAGTCAAAGGAAAATCACTTTATTTAAAAAGCAAATAGCACAGGACTTACCTCCCCCCACACCACCCTATACAATCAGAAAGCACCATGTAGCTATCCCACCAACCTCCTGGATGGAGGAAACACACCTCAAGTAGCTAAAGGAGCTGATATACCATGGACCAAATGGGCCTTAGCACTTAACCTGAAACTTGCAGACCAGTTCAGAGTCAGTAAAGACCAAATATGACATTTAGCAAAGATTCTGGTATAGAGAAATTTAGGTGATCATTTCAGTGCCTTAAACTATAAACCCATCCCATATGCTCATATCTCTCCCCTCCCCCCCCAGGGACTTTTTATCTTAGAGCTTTTTATGAAGCTGTAAATATGAGGATAAAATATCAGAAACAATCAACTCTTCTGCCATAATTCTGACACCACTCTTAAAGGGAACCCAGAAAGGGTCTTGAATTCTTGTTCTAACATGAAATTTTATGGAAGTTAAATCAGTTATAAGTGTATGAGACTAGAGCTGAAGTAACTGCTACTAGTAATAAATCCTTCCATTTAAGAAATTTCAGCTCTAAAGCACTGTTTAGAGTGCATCAAAAATAGGCTTTACCAGGCTAGTTAAGACCACATGAATACATCAAGACACTGAAGGCTTTTTAAGGGAGGATGTTAAATACATCAATTCCCACACACCTTATGATTAGGGGTCACAGAGAAACTGTTTTTGTACTTTATAGTGGAAAGTTGAAATAGCAACCAAATGAGCTTTAGGAATAAATCTACAACCCAAACAGAGGAGACTGAAAAAGTAATTTCTCAGAAATGAAAAAGGGAGCACAATTAGGCTTATTGTGCTTTTAAAATCACATTAAAATTTTCCATCTAAATTTATATGACCTAGTCTTCGAAGAACTCAAATATCTGATTCATAATATCCAGATAGCATTACCTTGCTCCATAAATTATCCACCCTCTCCCCTACATATCTTCAGTCTTTCTTTCTCTAGCTTCTCTTCTAACGCAAAATTGTTCAAGTCTCAATCCTAATTTTAAACAACAAACAGTTCTTCAATTTTGTGATTTTCTCAAATTATTTCTCACATCCCTCTCACTATCAATTTTTCATTAAATTATTCATTAATTTAATAAACAATTATTAAGCACCTACTATGTACCAAGCACTACCACTAGATGCTAAGGATGGAGAGGGAAAAAAAAACCCAAACAAATAAAAATCAAACAATGATTCTGCATGTGAGGAGCTTATAATCTATTGTTGGGGAAAGAAATGTGTAAGGAAATTAAACTCAAAATATATACAAACTGCAATTTGTGTTTATAAATTTACTGTGCAGTGAATTAGGAGCTCTTCTCTCTCCCTTCTCTTTTCCTTCCTTCTTTCCTTCCTCTTCTTTCTCTTTTCTTGCTCTCTCTCCTGTTCTTTTCTCCCCCTTTCTCCTTTCTTTCTCTTCCTCTCCCTTTCCCTTCCTTCATTCCTTCACAAGAAAAGTAAAACGTAATAGACTTGGAAAGCATAATTCATACTCACTGCTTTCAGCCTTTGAAATTTTGTTTTTTCCCAATGATTTGACTTGAAATGCTCTTGAGATAAAAGGAATATAGATTTAGGTAGCTGAGGCAGGCAGGTTAAACAACTTGTCCAGAGTCAAAGAACTAGTAAATGTCTAAGGACATGTAAACCCAGGTCCTTCTAACAACAAATTCAATGATCTATCTATCATATCACTTTGGTTTCCAAGGAACTCCTAATTTACTGAAATTCAATGATCTTGTTTTAGTTTGTACCATCTCTCTGTAGTGGTGGACATAATCACTTCCTTAAAGTTCTTTCCTTCCTTATCTTTTGTGAACTGCCAGGGCCTGCTTTCTTTTCCTACTTTTATACCTTTTCTTTCTCTTTTGTATTGGTTCATTTCCCTTTATCTATTCCATAAATGTGGCTATTCCCCCAAAATTTCCTTTTATTCCCTTTATTTTTTTGCTTTTCTCTTGAGAGCTTCACTTAGTCCCAGAGTCATAGACATATTCCTGATATGTTCCCTAGTGACATGTTTCTTCTGAACCCTACTCATACATTTAAACTGACCTTTTGGATATTTTGACTTTTTTGGCATCTCAAATTTACTGTGTTTAGAACACCATGCCATCATCTTCATGTGCCCTCATCTCCACCTTAAATTTTTGTTTTTATTATATGAAATACCACCTTTCTCTCAATCACTCGGGTTCAAATTGTGGTGACTTGTTTTAGTACTTCATTTTCAAATCCCATCAGACCAATATTTATCTGTCCACCCTTTAAATCTCATTAGCTCTTTTATATTCCTTATAGTGAATGGGCAATGTGTCATAGTAGCCAGAGAGCCAGTCCTTTAGCCAGGAAGATCTGGGGCTCAAAACATGCTTTTAACCTTAGCTATGTGACTATGGGCAATTTACTTAACCTCTCAGTGATCCAGACAACTTTTTAAGACCAGTAGCTGTAGAGAAGGAGCTGACCAAACCTGGTAAATGTAGTTTCCTCCTATAGTAGTTTCCTAAACCAATAAAATTATAGTTTCAGTCCCTAATCCCACTTCTATAGTTCTTATTTTATTAATTTTATTCCATTGTCTCCTATAATTGCTTGGGTCCTTTTTAAAGTTGGATTTTAAGCTGCTTACAGAAAATACAAAAAATACTTTATAGTCAACCTAAATAGGAAATCTATAAGTAGAAATATAAACCTTGTAATAAAAACAGATACCTAAATAATTGGGAAAATATTAAATGCTCACATGTAGTTCATGCTGATATAATAAACATGACAATATCACCTAAATTAATTTACTTATTTAGTGCCATACCAATCAAACTTCATATTTTTTTTATTTTACATTGAATTTTTCTTTCTATATTTTTGTGTGGCTGTTTTTGGTAATAAATATAATTTCTGATGGCTTATACAGTTTTTATTTTGTTTCCTGCATCTTGAATGAAGCTCTTTAATTAATTTTACTTGACTCTTTAGGGTTTATAGGTGCATCATTATGTCATCTTCAATAAGTTCTTATCAATTATGTTAATTTTGTTGTTCATTGTGGTGGTCAAATTTTTATATGTTTAAAGGGATATGTTGAGGTCTTTCACTGTCATAATTTTCTTGTCTTTTTTTCTTTATTCACTCCAATTTCCCTGTTGAGTTGAACATATTTCTACACCAAACTCTGTTTTACTCTGTTTGATTAGTCCAGATGAAAGTGAGGTTCAGGTGACAAACACTTCCCCCAAGCCTTCAGCATTTGTACAGACTTCTTATAATGGATCCCTATTGTGAGAGATAAGTTCCTCTACTTTTCTTTCCTGCTTTCCCTATATGTCCCTTTATTATACCCCTTAGTTTGTTCTTTCAAGATTATCAGAGCATAAGAAAACCATTCTCAGGTTCTTAGCTTTTTTTGATTATTCCTTTAACCTCTGATATTAAGATTCTCAAAGGACTCTCATCAATTAGAATACAAATAGTTAATCCCTATAAAGTCCTTTCTGATTCCTCTCTAGTCTTTATCACCTTATAATGTTTTTTAAAATATCATAATCATGTTTATATTTCAAAGTTTTTTATTTGTTGTGATCTTCTTTAATTAGAAATTCTTGAAAGTTCTTTAAAGTAAATTATGTGTGTGTGTGTGTGTGTGTGTATGTGTGTGTGTATAAATAAAATATATTTCAGCCCTTATCTCTTCTCCTAAACTCCAGCCTCATACCCTACAAATGCCTATTGGGTATCTCTACCTGAATATGCTTATTCAGTTCAACATAACAAAAATTGAAACTCACTGTCTTTCACTCAAAATTTGTCTCTCTTCCTAACTTCTCTATTCAATACTTGTTAGTATTATATTAATTTTTCATGGATAAAGCATTCTGGGGTGTAGGACTGTATCATTTGCCTTACATTCAATGATCTCTATTCCTGTATAATGCATAACTACATTTATATTTCAAGGTTTTTACTCTGCTGTGATCTTCTCTAATTAAAAAATAAAGAGAGTAGATTCCCAATAAGATCAGGAGTGAAACAAGGATGCCCATTATCACCTCTACTTTTAATATTGTACTAGAAACATTGGAAGTCGCAATTAGAGAAGAAAAAGAAATTGAAGGCATTAAAATAGGCAAGGAGGAGACCAAGTATCGCTTTTTGCCGATGATATGATGGTCTACTTAAAGAATCCTAAAGAATCAACTAAAAGCTAGTGGAAATAATCAACAACTTTAGCAAAGTCGCAGGATACAAAATAAACCCGAATAAGTCATCAGCATTTCTATATATTTCCAACACAGCTCAGCAGCAAGAATTAGAAAGAGAAATCCCATTCAAAATCACCTTAGACAAAATAAAATACTTAGGAATCTATCTCCCGAACCAAACACAGGAATTATATGAACACAACTACAAAACACTCTCCACACAATTAAAACTAGATCTAAACAATTGGAAAAACATTGATTGCTCATGGGTGGGATGAGCTAACATAATAAAAATGACCATCCTACCCAAACTTATCTATCTATTTAGAGCCATACCCATTGAACTACCAAAAAACTATTTTACTGAATTAGAGAAAACCATAACAAAGTTCATTTGGAAGAACAAAGGATCAAGGATATCCAGGGAAATAATGAAAAAAAAATACACAGGAAGGTGGCCTTGCAGTCCCAGATCTCAAACTATATTACAAAGCAGTGGTCATCAAAACAATTTGGTACTGGCTAAGAGATAGAAAGGAGGATCAGTGGAATAGACTTGGTGTAAATGACCTCAGCAAGACAGTATATGACAAACCCAAAGACCCCAGCTTCTGGGACAAAACCCCACTATTTGACAAAAACTGCTGGGAAAATTGGAAGACAGTGTGGGAGAGATTAGGTTTGGATCAACACCTCACACCCTACACCAAGATAAACTCAGAATGGGTGAATGACTTGAACATAAAGAAGGAAACTATAAATAAATTAGGTGAACACAGAATAGTATACATGTCAAACCTTTGGGAAGGGAAAGACTTTAAAACCAAACAAGACATAGAAAGAGTCACAAAATGTAAAATAAACAATTTTGATTACATCAAATTAAAAAGTTTTTGTACAAACAAAACCAACGAAACCAAAATGATAAGGGAAGCAACAAACTGGGAAACAGTTTTCATAACAAAAACCTCTGACAAAGATCTAATTACTCAAATTTATAAAGAGCTAAATCAATTTTACCCAAAATCAAGCCATTCTCCAATTGATAAATGGGCAAGGGACATGAACAGGCAGTTTTCAGCCAAAGAAATCAAAACTATTAATAAACACATGAAAAAGTGCTCTAAATCTCTTATAATCAGAGAGATGCAAATCAAAACAACTCTGAGGTATCACCTCACACCTAGCAGATTGGCTAACATGACAGCAAAGGAAAGTAATGAATGCTGGAGGGAATGTGGCAAAGTCGGGACATTAATTCATTACTGGTGGAGTTGTGAATTGATCCAACAATTCTGGAGGGCAATTTGGAACTATGCCCAAAGAGCGATAAAAGACTGCCTGTCCTTTGATCCAGCCATAGCACTGCTGGGTTTGTACCCCAAAAAGATAATAGGGAAAAAGACCTGTACAAGAATATTCATAGCTGCGCTCTTTGTGGTGGCCAAAAATTGGAAAATGAGGGGATGCCCTTCAATTGGGGAATGGATGAACAAATTGTGGTGTATGTTGGTGATGGAATACTATTGTGCTCAAAGAAATAACAAAGTGGAGGAATTCCATGGAGAGTGGAACAACCTCCAGGAAGTGATGCAGAGCGAAAAGAGCAGAACCAGGAAAACATTGTACACAGCGACTGATACACTGTGGTACAATTGAACATAATGGACTTCTCCATTAGTGACAATACAACATCCCTGAACATTCTGTGGGATCTAGGAGGAAAAAAAACACTATCCACAAGAAGAGGACAAATTGTGGGAGTAAAAACACTGAAGATAAGCAACTGCTTGACTATGGGGGTGGAAGGGACATGAATGAGGAAAGACTCTAAATGAACACCCTAATGAAAATACCAAAACATGGAAATGGGTTAGAATCAAGGACACATGTGATACCCAGTGGAATTTGGCTATGGCAGGGATGTTGGGAGGGGAGGAAGAAAAGAAAATGATCTTTGTTTCCAAGGAATAATGTTTGAAAATGACCAAATAAAATAATGTCTTAAAAAAAAAACAAAAACAAATCCCTACTATAAGTATACTCCTTCCCCCAACCTCCCTTTTCAGCTCACTTTGGTGTTTTGTACAATATTCCTCCATTAAAATTGAATCTTCTTGAAGAAAAAAAAATAAAAGAGAGTAGAAACTATGAAACAGGGGGGAGCTTGGATCTAGTCAAATGCCAGAAACAGAATAAGAATATTGGGATTAAACATTCAATCCTTTAGCACAGGAATCATTCCTCAATAAACCTCTATAAAGGGGATTCAGACTTATTAGCCCACAGGCAAAGAACAAGGACCCAGTGTTATTGGTCTGAGAAGTCTGGGGTACAAAGGGGCCACCCCAATATTTTTACTCTATTTTCCTGCAGATCTGATTTGCGATTTTGTGCAAGGAAAATTACCAAGTATGGTTTCTCCTTATATTCTGTTCACTACTCAGTTTGAAACTCTTGTAACTGTTGGTCAAGCTAGACTGCACTCCTTCCTCCTACTCTACCATCTTAGCTGGTGTGTCCTGCTTGGATATTTACAGGAAAGCTTTTTTTGTAATCATCAATCATTCTCTTCGAGCTTTCACTCCCATTCATAGCTGTATGCCAAGGTCCACCTTATAAACTCTCTCATGATCTAATCCTTTCCCATGGGTTCAATAATCATTTCTATACAGATAATTTTCAAGTTTATATTTTCAGCCCTTATCTCTTCTCCTAAACTCCAGCCTCATGCCCTACAAATGCCTATTGGGTATCTCTACCTGAATATGCTTATTCAGCTCAACATATCAAAAATTGGAACTCACTGTCTTTCACTCAAAATTTGTCTCTCTTCTTAACTTCTCTATTTCTATTTAGGCATGGCCATTCTTGCAGACAACCAGGCTTAAAATTTTGGAGTCATTCTCAGCTCTTATCCTTCCTTTAGTTCCCTATCCAATCAGTTTCCAGCATCTATTGATTTTACCTCCACAACATGTCCTACATTTACTTCTTCATTTCCATTTATATGCCCAACACTCTCTAGATCTGTCATTTGTCATCTCTCACCTAACTATTAGAGGTAACTAGGTGAAATACTAGATATAACCTGGGACTTGGAAGGAAGACCCGAGTTAAAATCCAGCCTCAGAAACTACCTAGATTTGTGATCTTGGATAAGCCATTTAGCACTGGAGAAGCAAATGTCAAACCACTCTAGTATCTTTCCCAAGAAAACTCCATCAACAGAAGTCGATGAGGTCATGAAAATTCAGACATGACTGAAATGAGTCAATAACAACAATAGAAGCAATTTTATTTGCCTACAGACTGGGTTCCCTGGTCTCAGTACCAACCTTCTCCAAAGTATCCTTCTTACAACTGCAATGTCAGTATTCTTAAAGCACACAGTGTATCCTATTTGTCATCTTATTGATTTATTTCTCATTCTTCCTTATTATCTGTAATGTGTAAATTCAGTGTCAGTTCAATGAGCATTTATTAAAAACCTACTCTGTATCAGGCACTGTGCTAAGCACTTTGGCATACAAAGTTAAAAGTGAAATGTGCCCTGGCCTCGAGGAGCTTATGGTATAGTAGTAGAAAAAACATATACAAATAAGACAATAGAAAATTACCTAAATATTTACCAAATAATGACACATAAAATGAAATGGTTTTCATTTAAGTTGAAAATTTTTTATATTAGTGCAGAAATTATCTTGAATTATCTATACTGTCAGGTCAACTAACTCATGATCTAAGATCAAATGAGAAAATGATATACCATTTAGTTGAAATAATTTAACCCTAAACTATTTATTCAAATAACTAATGATCCAAAATGGGAAATGTGTCTAGATTTTTAAGCAATATGAATGAACAACTACAATCTGGAGACCAAAAGCGTTTCCTCAAATGTTTTAGTCTTCAACCATATGACTTTGCCAATGGT
Organism: Monodelphis domestica; assembly: GCF_027887165.1. Classification (NCBI taxonomy): domain Eukaryota; kingdom Metazoa; phylum Chordata; class Mammalia; order Didelphimorphia; family Didelphidae; genus Monodelphis; species Monodelphis domestica. The sequence continues at coordinate 67,105,040 of NC_077228.1, read as the reverse complement.
AAGGGATAACTACTAAAGGCAGGGGTCAGAGTATAGCTGGGTGTCACTTAACTCCTACTGCATAGCTTTGACCATTCAACTGCCTTGGAACCAGTATGTATTATTGATTATAAGACAGAAGGTAAGGGTTTAAAAAATATGTCAGAATATAAATGTGTACTATAAATGGGCTAGGATGACCAAAAAACTAGTTTAAAGAAAGCTTTGAAAGATATTCTTTATGCAAAGTTGCTCAAAATAAGCTTTTCTATATCAAGGATAATGGAATCACTAGGCTTGAGTCCTAACAATATAGAAAAAAAATGTGTTCATAAAAGAAGCAGACATGTCATTAAAATTTTTAAAAAGGTACTTGGAGGAAAAAGGAAAGCAGTTTGGAATATAGAATATTCGAAAATAATGGAAGTTTATGAGTAGTTTTTCCTCAAACAAAAGACTGGGAATAAGGGAGGCAAAAATAGATTCACAGAAAGTCTGACTGGAGACTTAATTAAGTATTTCATTTTAAGGACAAAAGAAGACAAAAATGTTTAAAAATGTCAATATATGTATAACAATTTTCTTTATCAGTGACAGTGAAGCCACCACATTTAAAATCCATTATTTCAATCTTCAATGAATTACACAGAAATGTTAAGATGGCACAGAAACAAAGTTTGTAAAAACTGTCAGATAGAAACCAAGTGTGGGCAGAGGAGATTCATTCTAGGGGCAACACAATTTTAAGGGTATTTAAGAATTAATTCCGAAAATATTCCCCAAAGAGATGTCAAGGATGTTATAATTAAAAAGATAATTCAGAGGACATCAATAATCACTAGTCAATATGGCTCCTTTCTTATCCCTATAAAATATGAGAATATTTCAATACTCTATTAACTTTAGAGGTATAGACATATCTTAAAAGTTATACTCTTCTCACTTCTAGATCATTATTAAGAAATGATTAAAATGCTTCTCAATTATATGTAGAATCTTAACAGACAGATTGGGTTCTCTTCTTATTCTTTTTTAGTCTAAATTATTCTGTTTACACTAAGAAGATCATCATTTTTTCAAAGACAAACAGATCTTTTCTTAGAATATTTCTAAATGTTGATGTATACTTAAGTATAGTAACTTCACAGCACTACAGATTTTAAAAATGGGAGTAATGTGTGTTATGGCTGGGAATGTAGGTTGAGGCAAAATGATGAAGGGCTTTGAATACCAAACAGAAGATTTTATATTTGATCATGGAGGAAAGAGGGAGCTAATGGAATTTATCAAAAGGGAGGGCAACATTGTTAAAAATATGCTAGTTCCATTCTTTATTTAGCTTAAAGAACTACTATGATTACTTTAGGTAGGAACTACTATGCTGTCTTAACAGTTTTTCTTTTATCTTCCAGTCCTTTTTATATGCTGAAAACAAATTTATCTTTCTGAAGTAAAGCTTTAGCTGTCATCCACTTGCTCAATATTCTTCAATATCTCCAACCTACATCCCAAACCACATTTATCTGATCAGATTTTCAGATGATGTGAAACAGGGAATGACATATAAAATGCAGAGTAAAAGTTAGAATCTAAAAAAAAAATTAGCATTGTCAACAAAAATTACTGAAATGCAATAAATTATAGTTTAATAGGAATAAATGCAACCTTTCACTTTTGTTTAAAAGATAGGCAGTATGGTGGTTATATAGCAGTTTCTGTGAAAATAAAACTATCTGAGATTTTATATAAATCAACATTATGATATGGTACCCAAAAATAAACAAAAAAGGATATTGGAATTTTAGATTTCATTAATAGAGATAAAGTATCCATAATAAAGAAGGGGTTACACTATGGCATTTTAAAATGGTCAGATTAGAAGTAGAGAATTGTGCTTAGTTGGAGTGTTATATTTGGGAAGGACATTAAAAAATTCAATGGTTCCAAAGAAAATATGGGTGATGGACTCACTAAAGGCTGAGGAAACCAGAATGATGAAAGAACTAGAGACTATAAAATGTGTCAGTTGGAGAAACCAAGAATATTTAACACATAGAAGAGAAAAATCCTAAAAATTAATATCATCATTGAGTCAAGTACTTTGGAGGGATGTCACATGGAATGGGAATCAGACTTCTTTAGCTTGACTCTAAAAGGAAGAATCATGGGTGGTAGTTACAGAGAAACAGACTTTAGTTCAATATAAGGAAATTTTTTGGAGAAATTAGAACTATCCACAAGTGGAATCAGAGACTTTGACACATAAAGAATTAGTTCCTCTTACTGGAGGTCTTCAAGCAGAAGGTATATGATAACTTGCAAAGGATAGGTTGTAAGAATTAAATAGGAGTCCTTTTTAGGCACATATTGAACTAGATGACTTTTGAGGTCATTTTTAACTTTGAGACTATGAAGTTGTTGATGGGCTTTCCAATTGCACCACCTCATTGCTTTAGATGATCATGTTCTCTCTTACTCAAAAGGGGGGTGGGAGGTTTTGTCCTTTCTTTACCAGTTCATGGTAAGATGCAGCTGAAAACTTTCAAGAAGTATTTCTTAACTAACCTGATCATATTCTCATCATTTCTTTGTTTTTTCCTCCATCAGAATATTGGAATTGTGTCAAACTATATGACAGTGTATGTATTTGCAAACTGTTTTACAATTGTTTCCTAAATATTACAGATATGGAAAGTTCATCTTCCTAATTTGACTGCATACCCTTTATGGTATAATATATATATTTCATATATATTTCATAGCACACAAACCCAATGCTGTGCTCAAAAATGCTTTTTAATGGACACATTTTATAGAGGACATGGGAATTGATTTCAAGTTTGATAGGATATTACCTTTTTTGCCAGTATTATTATTAAATTTGCTGTATTTATCCAAAGGATTTACAATTTCATCAGAGTTCTCACTAAGCAAACAAGAGAATGTATATGTTTTGTAGAAAAGTATGAATAGAATTCATTACTTCATCATATATTATCCAATATTGAAACTTCATGTTTGTATGTGAATAGGAATTTACAAAGTGCTTTCCCCATAGCCTTGTATGTAGAGTGTAAGGATTATTATACCTGTTTTACAAAGTAAGTAATTAGTAAGTAATTACAGCTATGGTCACCCAGTTACTAAGTGTCAGAGCCAAGATTCGAGGTCAAGTCACCTAATCACTCTTTCAAGGCCAGGACTATACATTACATCACACTACCTTTTGAGATCTTGAAGATCTAGGATGAACTTCTAGCATATGTAATTAAGCTATATTTATGCATCAAATGGAATAGAGATATATCAATAGACCAATGCAGTTCTGATACATATTTTCATCATATTCTACAGGAAGGACTTTATTTCTTTAAAGCATATCAGAATCTTGGGGGAAAGGAGGCTGGATTCCATATGCATCTTCAGATCATTTTACAGATGAGGAATGGAGGCAAACAGGATTGTGACTTTTCTAGGATCACACAGCTTGTAAGTATTTGAAGACCTCAAGAAGATGAGTCTTCCTGTCTTCAGGCTCAGCACTCTATCTACTGAGCTACTTAACTGAGATTATATATGGCTAGAAGGTACCTTTTTTAAAAAAGTCCAAATTCCTAGTTTCACACCTATTTTAAACTTTCCATCTCACCTTTTTATTTTTTTATTAATTTCATGTTATTTAAATGAACAACATTATTGTAAACTCATAATGAACTTCATTGTATATATGAAACTACTGTCCGGAAGGACATAACCTTGATTATCACTTCAAGTCAAACTTCACCTGAATGAACTAGTGAGAGAGGAGGGACTTGCCTTTCTTTGTTTATCTGTCCTTTAACTCAGCTCAGAGAAATGGGCTTAGAGATATTTATTTTGGTTTTGTGATTAGTTCTCAGTTATAGGTGCTGGGAGTGATCCCTACATACCCGGGAGTTCAAGTAGGGCTGATATTGTTGCCAAGACTGCAGGTGGAACAATATATAGCTTACTAGTCTGGCAGGGAAACACTGTGAAGCTAGGGCACTTAGGACTTGAACTTGAGTTAGTCTTTTGACCTGGAACTTTAGACTCTTTGAGCTAAACTGTGAACCTTATTCCCCAGCCCCTCTTCCAAAACTGAGGTGGTACAAGGGGGCCAGGCGATTGTGCCTCACAAATTTGGGGCAATAATTTTGTATATTTCTGATCCTATCTTTGGGAGTAAATATTCTCTTTATAAAAGCTCCATTCTAACATATACAATGTAAGTGAAAAAGTTTTCAAGAACTGTGAAGTGCTGTACCAATGGAAACATTATTATAATCATTTATTAGGATTCCAGTTATAATATATCTGGATAGATATTACTGAAATGGCCATTTTTGACACCTGCAATTTAATAGATGAAACAAAGGCATTATGAATAACAATCAAGATAATAGTGATACATTTATATATTCATATATAAAGTTATATATTTAAATATGTTTTATGTATTTCTTTATTATGCATTACATATTATAATATATTATATAATTATATACTATTATAAAATTAACTATATTATTATACCATTATACATTAAATGTATATCATAATTATAAATTTATATAAATAAAATTTATATTGACCATAATTATATATTTATAACCTTCTTTCATTCTTAAAAAAAAACAAACTTAACTTCCATCTTAGAATCAAAACTGTGTTGGTTCCAAGGCAGAAGATTGGTAATGGCAAGGCAATGAGAGTTAAGTGACTTTTTCAGGGTCACATAGCAAGGAAGTGTCTGAAGTCAAATTTGAACCAAGGATCGCCTGTCTCTAGATCTAGATGTTAACCAACTGAGCCACCATTCTATTCTGATTCTTAAAATGAATTTTTGTTATAAGTAGTAGTAGTATTATCCTTGTTTTAAGTAATTTTTATAATATATATATATTCTTTTTTTTTTTACAGTTAGTAACTTGCAAAGACAGAATGCAAGCCCAACTCTTCTGACTATTAAGCTAGTTCTTTTTAAATTTTTGCCTTGCCTTTTCATTGACAGCACATAAATTCTAAGTTCAAGTAGAGGAAACCTTTTATGTAAAGTGGCTCTCCCTTGAGGGCAGGAGAAAAATAAGATGACATATAGAGTTAACTCTTATGCTACCCTACTACCACCTTATACAGTAGAAAGGATGTAAAAATAAAATGGATGAAAACAGAAACCTCAAAAGTCCACCAATTTAGAATTAGAAAAATGGGGGAGAGAGGGAAAGTGAAGGAGAAAGAGAAAGAGAAGAGAGAGAGAGAGAGAGAGAGAGAGAGAGAGAGAGAGAGAGAGAGAGAGAGAGAGAGAGAGAGAGAGAGTGAGAGAGAGAGAGAGAAAGTTTTTGAATCTCATATAGCTTTAGCAAAATCCACAAAAGAAGAAACTCCTTTATTTTCTTACCTTTGTTCTGTGTTAAAAAGTGCAAAGATATGCTTGCTAGACATAAAGCTCTTTTCCACATCTCGAACTTTCAGGTTGTCCAAGGGAAGCATGTATTTCTTTTCTTTTTCCTATTGAAAAAAAACACAAGGAAAAAATTTGTTCAATAAAATTTGTTTGAATATGCCAACAGCAACATATCCCCAGAGTTACTTGATTATATTACCTTGATATCTAAGCACAGCTACTAAGGAATAAAGAAATACTTGAGATAGAAATTTAATGATCCTTGACACGTGGCTTGGAAGGACAGGGAGAGGGGAAGTTGGGATTTGGGGATGAAAAAACACATGGCCTTCCATCCTTTTCCCCTTTTAGTGGGTCCCCTCAGATGTTTTAAAATGTTAGTTTGATATTAAGAATTTAACCATCTGTTAATATTTAAAAGAAATGTTCTGGTCCTAATTCAGTGAGAAACACCAGATGGGTTTCATTTCAAATTTTATTTGCAGCATAAGCAGTTTTGATAGCCAGTGCTGGCAATGACTGGAAACTCGAGGACAACAGTATATGGTACCCCCTGTATCCTCGGATACAGTTTTCCTTTAGGTGGGTCAAAAATGAAATGTGAGCCTAGTGTATTATTTGTGAAAAATGGCTGACATATTTAGAAAAATAGAACCCAGTATGAATATACTGAAGCTAACTAGAATCAATTCGCTTTTGAATAAATCATTCTTGGGAATTTGGGGAGGAGAATGCACAATGGAGATGTACTTTGCCAGTGCTATAAAGTTGGTTTTATAAAATGTAATGATAGTTGGTAAGGCTTTTAAACAATTTAATTAAAAATTTTAATTAACAAAAATCTACCCCAAAATTTATCACCCTCCAGGGGAAAAAAGAAAATCCTTGTCATAAATATGAATATTCAAGCAGTCAAATTCCTGGATTGACTAGGACATTTTTTCTCCAGTCTGCACCCTGAGCTCATCATTCCTTTTTCAAGAGATGGACAACATGCTACATCATGGATCTTCTGAAAATATGATTTGTCATTATGTTGAGCAGAGTTCTTGGGTCTTCCTAAGTTCTTTGCCTTCACAATGTTATTGTTCCCATAGAAACTATTCTGGAACAATTCACTTCTCTGCATCATTTCATACAAGTTTTTTTAGGTTCCTCTGAAAGTATCTCTTTTATCATTATTTCCAGTTTATATAACATAATTTGTTTAGCCTTTACATAACTTATAAGTACTTCTTTATTTTCTAGTCTTAATCACCATAAAAAATTGGCTATTATAAATATTTTTGTCAATATGGGTCCTTTTCTTATTTCCTTGATGCTTTGGGGATACTGGCCCAACTTCTGGGTACTAATGGGTCAAATCATATGCACAGATAAATATTTTTTAGGGAACATATCCAAATTGCTTTCTAAATTGCCATCAAAATTCACAATCCACCAATAGTATATCAATAAGCCTGTTTTCCCATAATCCCTTTGATATTTGTAATTTTTTAAACTTTTCCCATCTAAAATAATTTTTCAAAAATTTTAGTCATTTGAAGCATTTTATTCACACACATAAAGGAAGCTTGTTTTTTATTAGAAAACTGTAAATTCGTATTCCATAATGATAATTTATAAATTCAAGAATGACTTCACCTATAAATTTGAACCAGTTCCTCAAATAGCTTGAAAAGGAGATCCTAAGAGAAATTTGCTGCAAGGACTTTTTCCTAGAAGGGAAGTTTTAGCTGCATTGATTTTGTTTGTTTAAAAATTTAAAATATTGTATAATTGATATTATACATTTCATATTCTTTTATACTTTTAATTCCTTCTTTGGTGATAAAGTCTTCCCCATCCATGGATCTGAAAGTAATTAATTATTCTTTGATCCTCTAATCTGTTTGTGATGTTACCGTTTATGTCTAAGTATTATATCCATTTAGAACTCATCTTGGCATGTAGTATGAGCAATAAAAAACTTACAAAAATTTCCTTTGGAGTATTATTAGCTCAGATTCATAGCTACCATAAATGCTGATCCATACCTGCTTTAGAGAAACAAGGTAAGAGCTAAATATTCATCATAGGAAATCTGTTCCATTTTGGATTGACCTTTGATGAATCAAAAGCATTGGAGACAATTTGGGATATTATCCAATTCAGACCCTTGGGCACAATGAGGCAAAATTTGTGGATGACACCCCCCCCCTCCCCATTATAAATCTTCTAGCAGGAGGATTTCTATATTGGCATCTATCCTTTACACTAATTTAGAAGAACTTGGCTACCACTTCTACCAAACCAATGATAATACCTATTATTTTATCCCACATTGAATTCTTTTCACATATATTATCTGTGGATATAACATGAATTTCTATACTATCCATTAATATCTATCATGTTAATGCAAGTACATCATAGAATAAACATATGCCTTGTTCTGAAAACTGCTAAACTCAATATGTTTTATTTTGTTTTATTTTGTTATACTATTGGACTGGGAATCTCTGAGGAGTATTAATTACAAGCCAACAAATATTTTTAGTAACTAGTTTGTTGAAGGAGGTACAAAATAAAAAATAAAATAGTCCCTACTCTCAAGATTGATTATAAGATTTATAGCCATATTGGCCTGGGAACCAGATAGAGTGAATTAAAGTTCTAGAGTGGGTCACTAAGGGCAACTTCAGATATGAAAAAACCTACTAATAAAGGAGGAAGCTAGGAAAAGCTAAAACAAAGGGAAAGGAAAGAAGAGAAACCAAAGTATATAATACATCATGTTGTAAATAGACTAGTCAAAATGTGGCTGGAAAAGGTGATGAAAGACCTAGGGGAAAAGCCAGCAGACAAGAAACCAAAAATTAACCAGGAGTGTATGAAGATCAGGTTATTATGGGGAAGGCAGGATGTTGGTGACAAAGATTAAATGATATCTAGAGTTTCTTTTTGTATATAGTCAAAATCAAAAGATTTTTTTCAATTTAAAGGAACCCTGGAACCTTCTAATCTCATGAAAGGTCCCATTAGACCACAGTCAAGAAGTGATCCTAAACCCTTTGTTTGAAGACCTTCTTCCTGAGGAAGACCATTCTACTTTTAGTTAGCTCAAGGATGAGGGTATCCCTGTTCTCCCACTATCAAGTTTAAATTAATATCTTTACAATTTCCATCCATTCTCCCTAGTTCCTCACTCTAAGGTCCAACAGAACAAGTCTGATCCTCATGTCACCTCAATCCCCACCCAGCTGCACTCACTTTAGATTTCTTTTGCTTCTTTACTATGTCCCTAATATACTCATCATTGAGAAATCTCACACAAATCTAGGCAATCAGCCAAGTTACTTAAACCTCATCAGTACCTCTATTTTTTTTCTGACTAGGAGATGGAGCCATAAATTCCTTTATTTAAGGGGAGGGAACAGGATAGACCCAGTCATCTCCTCATTTCCAACCTTTTTGAAGTACTTTTCACTCATTTTTTACTTCCTTGGCTTGTCCACAACGTCTATGTCCCTAAACTGGGAATCTTTGTCCTGTGCCATCCCTCTTTATTTTTCAATTTTCTTTTGTGTTTTGCCTTTCCCCATTAGAACAAAAGCTCCTTAAAGGCAGGGATTATCTTTTTTATCTACACTGCTTTAGGACAGTGTCTGGCATATAGTAGGGGCTTGATAAATGTTTATTGTCTATTACTGACTCTTCAAAAGATAGCACTTCAAAAACTTGAAGAAAGTAATCATGTGTCTTTCAAGTCTTCTCTTACATGGTTTAATAGTCAGTCCTGAGTTTGCATTCTAAAAACTTTCACCATTCTGGTTTACCTTCTTCTTGATATTTTTTAGCTTATCAGTGTCCTTCCCAAAACATGTCATCAAAAGCTGAAAACAGATTTCCAAAGGGGTAAGTCTAGGCCAGAGTACATTGAGACTATCACAATCTTATTCCTAAAAGATACGCCTCTCTTAATACTGCTCAAATTCACATTTTTCACAGTTCTATCATACTACTGACTAAATTTAAGTTTGAAGTCCATTACAGAGAGTTCAGGTACTCCACTCATGTCTCTCTCTTCTGTATTAAAAGATATTATCCAACTGGGTATTGAAAATTAGACAAAAAATCTTAATAACCTGACATAGTTATAGCTACCCATCTTCCTATACTAACAACTTGTGAATTTCATATAGCATATGGATTCCATGTGAATATTCTCCAGGGAATGATGCTAGCTTTGTTTCTTCTCATTTCTAAATAAAGCAGGGAAAGCATATCAACAACTGAAGAGAACTTGCTGAAATGCTTAAAAATATGGAAAGAGGCTAGTGATGCAATCCTTCATTTTCTAACACCGTGTTTGGAGGGAGAACCTGCTTGGTGATCATGGTCATGAACCTGGCAGAGAATAACCTCCCAGAAGAGAAAGAATGGGAAGATAAAACTTTAAAAAAAATATGTTTATGTATGAACAGGCAACTTTTTTTTTGCAGTAAAATCATCCTTTTTATACAGTCACAAATATTATTTTAACAAACATAGAACTATCTGTATAGAAGAACACACAAGAAATAGATCATTTAAATAGCATATGGACTCCGAATCCAAAATGTCTATCCATACTTACATGGCTATTTCAGAACAAAATATTAAGAGGTAAAAGCCTAAAGTGAATGAAAATTTATCCATTTCATAATCAAATAAAATTGTTTGGGACCCCACAAATGTTCTACAATTGGCGTTTTTGAATGCCCTAAATTTAAGCAGCTGGAATTATTTTTTTAATGTACTATCCTATTCAAATGTTTGAAATGATGGATTTGCCTTTTAATGGGAAATCTGCATTTCATTGTAAAGACAGAACAAAATGTTCTTGGCTCATTCTCCTAAGAGGCAGTCTTCTTTTTGTACTGTACATTTAGCATATAGCTAAGACAATCAAGATTGTTTCTTTTAGGGAAGAATTACTAGAAACACAGAGGAACATAAAAAACAGCCATTATTTTAAAAGTACTGAGTGCCATTGTATTTACATTTTGGAAGAGCATTTATTAAATGAATAATGAAAATATATTTATTGAATTGCTGCTGTTAATAAAAGGAAAGCAAAGTCATTAAAGTTCACATGAATAAGTAGTAACGGATTAATTAAAATATATAATAAGTATCTTTCAGCTAGAATTTTCTGCCATTCTCTCAAGATCAATAGGTTATCATTTAACCCTCTAATTCATCTGATTACCCACAATCCTTCTCAAACCATCTCCCATTTTTGATTCCCTTCCTTTTTCAGTGAAGTTTGTATTCCTGCAGTTACTTAAACTAGGAAACTCATCACTCAATAAGCCATAATTAAGTCTTCATAATGTGGTAGACACTGTGCTAAGTACTGTGAGGGAGAAAAATAACATTCTGTGCTCTCAAGGAGCATATATTCTTTCATTTAAAAATGTTATTTTGATTATCATATAACACACTTCCATACTGGTCATTGTTATAAGAGCATAACCTTATATAACCAAGCCCCCCAAATAAAACCATAAATACACTAAAGTGAAAGATGGTGTGCTTTGATCCACATCCATCTGATTCCAACAGTTCTTTCTCTGGAGGTGGAGAGCATTCCTTGTCATTAGCCTAACAGAATTGTCCCATATCATTGTATTGCTGAGTCTAATTTTCACAGTTGATCATTGTACATTATTACCGTAACTATCTACAATATTCTTCTGGTTCTTTTTCATTCTTCATCATTTCATGTAGATATTTCCAGCTTTTTCTGAAATCATCCTGTTCATTATTTCTTATAGCACAATATTATTCCATCACCAACATGTACCATAATTTGTTCAGCCAGCCCCCAATGGATGGACATCCCCTCAATTTCCAACTTTTTGCCACCATAAAAAGAGCTTCTATATGTAGTTTTGCACAAGTCTGTTCTTTCCCCTTTTTATTATCAAGAAGCATATATTCTAATGAGGACAATACATGAAGAGTTAGGCATATAGATGCGCTGGAGAGGGTAGATGAGAGATACCATGGAAGGGGAAGGCACTTATGGCTAGGATAAGTAGGAAAGGCCTCCTGTGTCCAGTGTGAAATTTGAGAGGCACCTTGAAGAAAGCTAGGGAAATGAAGAGGCAGAAGGGAGGCTTAAGAGAGCATTAGTGCAAAGGCACATAGATAGGAAATGAAGTGTTATGTACTTTGGCTGGATCTAAGAAAATTCAGGAAGAAGAATAAGAATGTCCAATAATGCTAAAGAAAGTTTTTAGAGAATTTTAACTTTTTAATAGGTTGGAGAAAGTTTGTGGATGATTTTAACAGTTAAACAGAGTTTATTATTTATCTTAAAGACAATCTTAAAGACAAGAGTTGGTTGAATAGGGAAAACAGATCTGCACTTAAGGAAAATGGCTCTGGAAGCAATATTTAGTGTAGAATGGAGTAGTGAGACACTTTTGAGGCAGGAAGATTTATTGGGAGGTTATTGAAATAATAGAAGATAGAGATGAAAATAGCCTTAAATATGGGAGTAATCGTGTGAGAGAAAAGAAGTTATAAGATGCAAAAGAGGTTTGAAGGTAGAAATGATTAGATTTTTTAGTTGTATATGTGGGGTGAGATAGAGCAAGGAATACAAGATACCAAGATTATAAACTGAGACATGGGACTGATGATGTGCTCTCAGTAGTAATAAGGAAGTTTGGATAAGGGAGTTTTGGGGGAAACGATAATGAGTTGAATTTTGGATATGTTGAGTTTAAGATGGCTCAAGGTAGGACATGCAGTTTAAATATTTAATGGGTAATTGATGTGGGAATGAAGATCAGAGAAGGCATTGAGGAATAATAGATATATATTCTATAATAATAATAGTTATGATAATATATATAGATATTAAAATAATCTGGAGAAAGTTACTATTTATGAGAACTGAAGTTAATAAAAGAGAGTAGAGGAGAAAAGAAGGTTAGGGAAAATTTCTTGAGGAACACTCAGTTAGGCATGATATGAATGAGCCATACAAGGATTCTGAGAAAGAAGAGTCAAAAAAGATTTGGAGTTGAACAAGGAGAAAATAATGTCATGACAAGCCAGAGAAAAGAATATCCAGGAGGAGATGGAGGTGAAAAGTATTAAATGTAGCAGCTATGTGGAGAAGGATTAGGATGGAAAAAAGACATCATATATTAGCAATTAAGAGATAATTGCTACCTTTGAAAAGAGTAAGAACAGCTCAATTATGAAGTGAAAAAACCAGAGTATTCTCTCTACTATGCCATATTGAAGGAATAGATGAATCAATCAATAAAGTATTCAGGACCTACTACTGAAGGTACTGTGATAGGCAATGGGGAAAAAATACAAATAAAATAGTTCTTGACTTCAAGGAATTTAAATCCAAATAGAAGCATAATATATCAAGAGGAGTGGGAACTAAAACAAAGAATAGGCATTTAGGGTCTCAAAGTTATTGTAAGTGGATTTAAAGGAGAGTCCACTTTAACATTCTATTTCAATAATTTGCACACTATTGAATCTATTACTGTTCTCAAAGCAAGAGTAAGAGGAAAAATGGCAAGATACTCACACTGAATAGGCCTTCCAATTTACATAGTATCAATTCTAAAATGGAAGATAAGGGTTTTTTTTTAAAAAAGAAGTATATTAAATAACAGGTGAAGAATTTAGACTTAATATAAGAATATCTGTTTTTGACAAAGGGCTAATGATGAAAATTTGTAATGTGTGAAATTCTCTGCTCTAAATGAATATGTTTCTTGAAGCTGTACCATTCTTTCACATGCAAAGAGAATATGAGATAATGTCACAAGTAGTTTATAAGTTGGAATAAATAAACAATGGGATAAAATATATAATGTTTCACATATTATGAGCTCACTGACAGATTATAACGAATATTCTATATCTTTAAAAAGTGGGCAATTATAAGATTAAAAGTAGGAAACTGGTGACAATTTTACAAGTTTTTCTGATAATATCCTTCTTTCTCCAATATATAGAAAAGTGAACCAAATTTATAAGAATATGAGCCATTCCCCAATTGATAAATATTCAAAGTTATCAGTTGTCCTATGAAAGAAGTGCTCTAAATCTCTTTTGATTAGAAAAATGAAAATCAAAACAACTCTTTGGTACCACCTCCCATTTATCATATTGGTTAATATAACAGAAAAGGAAAATGACAAATGCTGAAGAGGATGTGGAAAAATTGGGACATTAATGTACTGTTAATACAACAGTGAAATGATCCAACCATTCTGGAGAGTATTTTAGAATAATCCCAAAGAATTATCAAACTGTGCATTGATCCAGCAATAGCACTACTAGGGTTATATTCCAAAGGGATCACAGAATAAAGAAAAAGGATCTATATGCACAAAAATATTTATAGCAACTCTTTTAGTGGTAGCAAAGAATTGGAAATTGAAGAGATGCACATCAGTTGTTGAATGGCTGAAGAAGTTATGCAATATGATTTTGATAGAATACGATTCTGTGCTATGAGAAACGAGGAGAAAGATGATTTCAGAAAAAACCTAGGAATACATATGAATTAATGCAAAAATGAGCAGAACTAGCAGAACACTGTACATAATAACAGCAAGATAATATAATACTCTACTGTGAAGACTTGGCAATTCTGATCAATACAACTATCCAAGACAATTCTGAAGGATTTATGAAGAAAAATACTACCTACCTCGAGAGAAAGAATTGGTGGAGTCTAAATGCAGATTGAAGCATGCTTTTATAAATTTCTTTTCTTTTTCTTTTTTTTGGGAGAGGGATTCTGTTTTCTTTTTCAACATAACTAATATGAAAATATGTTTTATATGACTTCACATGTATAATTGATATCAAATTGCTTGCCTTTACAAGTAGAGGGGAGGGGAAGGAGGAAGAGAATTTGGAACTTGAAATTTTAAAGAACAAATGTCAGAATTACTTATATGTAAATGAGAAATTTTTTATAAAGGAAATAAAAAGAAATTGGAGGAAATGGGCAATTAATGACTCTTCAGTATGACATTTTCCCCCTATACCTTAACAGACTCTCTTTTTCTGCCTCATACTTCTTGAGTTATAACCTTCAATCTGAACCACTTGAGAGCAAAATCTCTTAGCTCATTATTGAAATCTTGGGTGTCCAAATCATATTAGGTTATCAACAATTAATTATTCAATCCTTTACTTGGTGACACTATTTTGTGTCTATATTGATTTAAATCATTCAATATACATTTATTATGTTCCTACAGTTTGCAAGAACCAATAGACTAGTTGCTGAAAGACAGAAAGATAAATCCCTTTGTATGGTACATTAGTTGAAAAAGAGTAAAATTTCATAACCATAATAATTAGGGTGATGAAAAACATAAAAGCCGTTTCTAATAAAAAGAAATAGCAAATACAAGAAATAACAATCAAGTGTCAAGCCCCTATTTGTTTCAGTCTTATTTCTTTAAAAGTCAAATTAAGGTGATCTCTAAGTTATTCAATTCTAAGACCATTTAAATAATAAATTTATGGTACTCTCTTCAAGTACCACAGGAGTTCAAAGACAAGTCCAATCGCTGTGCTCAAGTAAGAACTGAAAGTATCATGGAAGAAATTATACTTGAAATGAATGAGTAAAATGAGTGGAAGGATAAGAAAAAAAGAATTATAGTTTGGGGAAATAATATGAACCTAGCAGGTGGTGTAGAGGAATAAAAATTAGATTTGTTTTCTAGCTGTTTCATTTTTGCATATACTGTCTAAACATATAAATAATGAGTTATTTGAGAGTGAACATTATGACCTTGAATTCTTTGGTACCCCCAGTAGTGTTATTATAACACTGCTAGGCATATGATAAATAAACAAAAATAGTTTTCGGAAATCAAATGTTCACATTCATTATATAATTATTGAAATATCCTTTAAAACAAGGAAATTCTAAGTAGCTCTTAAAACATGAGTATTAGAATAAAGGACTATCAACTCCACATAAAATATGATAATCTTTATTATTAATATCATATAAATTGTGCATTTTTAATGTATTCTGCTCATTTTCCTTTTTGGGATATACTCAATAAAATGGAACAAGCAATAGAAACCCCAGAGGGGAAGGAAACCTCCCCCATCCCACTCTCTAATTCCCTGATTTAATAAGGCCTGTGCTTTATTTAAGAGGAGAAATGGTCATCTGTTAACCAGCTGGTTACCAGTAAATATTGACTTCTATGTTTTTCCTAGTCACTAAAGGAACTTTCAGATCAGACTCTAGCACTGGTAACTCCAAGAGAAACCCACAAATATTAAGATGGTCAAAAGAATTCTCAGAGTAGGGGGCAGCTAGGTGCCTCAATGCATTGAGAGCCAGGCCTAGGGACAGGAGTTCATATCTGGCCTCAAATTTTTCTTCCCACTTTTATAAAAGTGATTTTCCTAAGCTGTAGGTCAGACCAGGCCATCTCCCTATGTAATAAACAACATTGTCTCTCTATTGTCTCTGAGATCAAATATAAATTCCTCTGTTTGGCACTTGAAGCCCTTCACAGACTTGCCCCACTTAACATTTCCAACTTTATTATAGATCAGGGCTCCCTCCTACCTCTACAGTCAGTCCTATTGATTGGGATCAGGTAGAGTTCAACTTTGGAAGAGACGAGTTTACGATGGCTCTATGACAAGCAGTTTAAAATATCCAAGAGATAACTTGAATTGGAATTTAAGATCAAGGAGAAGACTAGGGGATGCATGTGAGAATCATCTGGAGAACATTAGGAGTTAAGCTCAATGGAAATTGATAAAGTTACTAAGAAAGAATAAGAGGGAGGAAAGAAAGAGAATATAGAATAACATAGAAACTTGGGGGACATTCAAATGTGAATGATTAGTCAAGAAAGGAATTGGGATTTGGGTAACAGAGAGGTAGGAGGCAAATCAGAAGAGAGTAATTTCATCAAGTCCACTGAAGGGAGAATATCCAAGAAGAGAAAACTCTCCAAAAAATCAAAAGCCATAGATGTGTCAGAAAGGATTAGTACTGAGAAAAGGGGAAAGATATAAAAGAGGAAAATGGGAGTGGAGGGCATGGAGGTCTCAATGAGGGTAATGAGCAATCAATCCTAGGGAGGGTAAAGAATAGCGACAGGCGATGGACGTAAATTGTGGTCATAGAGGGAAATGTCAAAGTTGCTCATTAGTGAAGTGGCACATTTGTAAGGAATGATAAGATACAGTGTGTGACCATCTCTAGGTTGCATAGGCAGAGAAAAGGAATATGACTTGGGTTTTTAAAAAACTCTTACTAGCTATATGATCCTGGAAAAGTCCCTTAACCCTGTTTGCCTCAGTTTCCTCATCTGTAAAATAAGCAGGATAAGAAAATGGCAAACCACTCCAGTAGCTCTGCCAGGAAAAATTCATATGAGGTCATGAAGAGTTGGACATGACTAAAAACAAAACGATTTTCTCTTCTATTCTCTTATGGGGCAGTTAGATATCACAATGGATAGAGAACCAAGTCAGAGTCAGGTGTCAAATATGGCCTCAGATATTTCATAACTATGTGACCCTGCACAAATTACTTAACCCCAGTTGCCTATCCCTTACTGCTTTTTTTCTGGCCTGAAGTTGATACTTAGTTTGGATTTTA
The DNA here is from genome assembly GCF_027887165.1 of Monodelphis domestica. Classification (NCBI taxonomy): domain Eukaryota; kingdom Metazoa; phylum Chordata; class Mammalia; order Didelphimorphia; family Didelphidae; genus Monodelphis; species Monodelphis domestica. The sequence continues at coordinate 67,087,968 of NC_077228.1, read as the reverse complement.
AGACAGAAGATAAGGGTTTTTTAAAAAAGCAATGGCGTTCCAAGTCTCACTGACATGGAAACACTGGTAAATCAGTGTTGAAAAGATGGATCTTTGCTTTCATGGCAAGTTTAGGATCAGCAAAAAGGCATTGTACTTGTCCCTGTAATCCAGCCTACTTTCCCAATGTCCTAGTCCCATGGTCAAACTCTATGAGGTGTCCATTCAAGTACATGTATTAAACTGGGCAATAGCCATCCTTCAACCCTTCTGAATGGGATGAACACTGAATAATTGCAGATTTCTTTATATAATCTCTCTAGTCACCTGGTGTTTGATGTAATAAGCTCAATGACATATAAAGACAGGAGACTCTTGAGGACTTCACTATGAATCTGGAATTCAATCTGCTGATTGAATTGAATTGAATTCAATTGAATTGAATTGAACCTGGATTCTACACAGGATCTACTCCATGACAGCATAGTAGAGAATATCTTTGGCAGGCATACATCTCCCTGTCTTATATCTTGTCTGATATTCATTAGCATAGTCAATAAGCATAATTATTTCTGTTGTTATTACTTCCAAGGAATTTTTAATGATATTTTTGTATTCTTCTTGCTATATTGATGGGAGAAACCCTGTTATAAAAGTCCCAGTGTGGTAGTATTTTATTCTGTCAAATCAAATGCTTTTTCAGAATTAAACAACAAAAATTAAAATGGTATATTACATTTTCCCATTTTCAGTAATAATACTGAAACAGTGCCCATTCCAATCTTAACACTAGAACCCTAACCATTGTGTATCCTGTGGAGAATGGGACATAGCTACTGTCTGGCCCCAATTTTATGCTTTAAATCTGCCCAAGTGCTGAAAAGCTTTTCTTTGAATCTATTGACTGGTAATTCAGCTTAGTTCCTGAAAGCCTCTAGCTGTTTTCCTGAGTTTCAAAAAGAGTTCCCTGTGATTTCTCCCTCAGTTTCCAGACATAAGTCTCTCTAGTGTTCATCTTTAATCTTGGCTGGAGTAGTGTGTCTCAGAAAAACAAATCATTGGACAAAACGTCCATCCTCATGCTGCAAACTAGGCAAACAGATATTCTTTACTGATTTGGAATAGGCCAGACTTTTTGAATGATTTCAGACTTCTTTCAGTATGTTCTGCAGTGTTTTGGGGCTAGATATAATCAGTCTTATGTCATTTAAGGAAGGAACATCTTGTAGTCTTCACTATCCGCATGAAATATAATCTTCAATTTGGCCTCTTTACTGGATCTACTTCCATCACAATGGGAAATATCTTCGGTGAACATACATCTCTCTGTTTAACGTCTTGTGTGATGCTCATTATCAGAAGAGAGCAGGGGAGAGCTGGGTTGTATTGATGGTTCTAACCTGCTGACTTTCATAAATCATCTTCCAGTCTCCTCAGTAAACTTATTTTTTTTTAATATTAAGAAGATCCAAAGCTTATTTCTCAAACTTTAGTGCCAATCTCTAAGACAGGAAGAAAATGCAAAATTGTCTGAACACATGAATACTTCCAAATAGTGAACTCATAGCCCAACAAACATTTTTTTTAAAAACACATGAAGAATATGTTAAAATTGTTATTACATGTAATTGAAGGAAAAGTTAAATCTTAAATAAAAAGATATGAATAGAAGGTATTCATGAAGGCAGAAAATGAGGATAAATACAAAAGTTACATAATCTTAAGGGATGCTGAGAATGCTAACCCTAAAACAATACTACTGTTTTGTGAATATATAAATAAATATCCTTAACTATATAAAGAACAAGAAAATATTTAAGAAGCAAAAGGACAACTCCTTATGGATAGAATATATAATAATCAAAGATATTTTTAAAAAGCCAACTACCCAAAATTGTTCTGCTTCTGTTTTTTTCTATCCAAAAGCCATCATCAGATTATAAAATGTGCTATAGGAAAAATCTTTCTCTGAGTACTTAATAGGCAAGATGCCAAAGAGTAGCTACAGAATAAAATACATAGAAGTATGCATGGTCTATAAATTTATAGAAAAAAATCCAAGACTTCAGCTATAAAATTCATATTATCCAGTGTAGAAATGTATGATTAATTTAGTTTAGAAATGTATCAGTGACCTAGATATTATAATGTGAAGAGGAATATTTGATGTCATTAAGATTTTGAGAGATGGTCTCATGACCAGAATATAATTACTATAAGAAAATACTTTATTCTATACATATGGAATGTATAAATAATTTTAGAGGGGAGAGCAGAGTAGCATGCTCATGTGAGGAGCCAGGAATCAGACAGGTTAAGTGAGCATTTAGGTGAAGAACAATAGTGGGAGAAACAGAAGTTATAATAGGAGTATAGAACAAATCACTAGATCAGAAGGAGAAAATAGATGAGATATCCAGGAAACATCTATAGCCTAATATAATTAAATCCTTAAAGACTATAATTTTCCTGGCATCCACTGTAATTCTCTTACTGTCAAAACAAAGTAGCTAACTTAATGGTTTGCCTCTTTAGAATTATTCCTATTTATGACTTCTGAGTTTTATTCCTGTGAATTCATCAGGAAAGTCAGTAATGAAGGATGAAAAATTCATAGGAATAAAACTCAGAAGACAAAAATAGGAATAATTCTGAAGGGGAATTCATTGACAAAGAGATTTAAAGATGGAAGAAAAATAGGTTATGGAAGAAGCAGAGTCAGAGTCAAAAGCAGCAAAATTCAGAATGAACTGAGATTGGTAAGGAAAGCTAATTAATAACAAAAAGATGTGGGAATGTTTTAGGTACATTGTGGGGAAATAGAAGATCAAAAAAGGATAGAACTCTTTGCTTGGGGTAAATGGAATGAAAATAATGGATGATGGAGCTAAAGGAGAAATATCTAACTCTAATCTGTTTTCTTTGGCAAAGAGAATGATGTTTGGACTGGAAAAGACTAAATAAGATCAGCCAATAAAGAATATTAAACATAATGTAAATAAGGAAATAATAATTACCTTGATGAATCCAAAGCTCCAAGCCCAAAAGAACTATTTCCCAAAGAAAAGTTTTAAAAGAACTATAATATATTATTGCTGAACTCACAGTTACTGATCTTTGAAATACATTGGGAAATGGAAGAAGTTTCCCCAGGGCTAATGAAAGGCAAATCTTGTCCCAATTTTCAAAAAGCAAAGAATAATTCTACAAACTATAGTTCAAGAGCTTACCTTAGATTCCTAGCAAAATTCTAGAAAACATGAAAAGGATTATTGGTGAATATCTAAAAAAAGAAAAAGTGGTATTGTAATGAGTCCCCATTGCTCCATTAAAAATGGGTCCTGGGGACAATGAGGTGGCTCTGAGGTTAGATAATCAGACCTAGAGAGGAGAGGTCCTGGGTTAAAATCTGGTCTAAGATACTTCCTAGCTATGTGGCCTTGGACAAGTCATATAACCTCAGTTACTATCTCTTACCCATTTTCTTCCTTCAAAGTGATGCCATTGATTTTAAGATATAAGATAAGGGTTTCAAAAATGAATCATTCCAAATTAACCTCATTTTATGTTTGAAAGGACAATTGGACTGGTAGGTTATTGTTATGAGTATTACACAGACAGTTTACTTTGATTTCCACAAATCATTTGACAAAATTTCATTTTACCCCTTTTAGATAAGATGGAAAAATGAGATTTAGTTATGGTTTGGTGGAGTTTGATAGGCATAGAATTTTGATGGAGATCAATTTAAATAACTAAATGTATTTAATCTGAGAGGAGAAAACATAAAGAGAACAAGAAAACTCCCTTCAAGAACTTGAAAGTATATTATGCTGAACAGTCATGATACTTGGCTTGTTCGCTGTAAAGGGTAAAACTAAACTTTTCAATGAGAGAAGTTGCCAAAAGATTTCAGGATGATGGAAGGACAAACTCCTTAAGAATCGAGATAAAATTGTTGCTGAAGACTACCTTCTGAAGACTTCATCCTCTCAAGGTTTTTAAACAAAGAATGGATAAAATATTAGGGATTTTATGGAAGGGATGACTTCTATGGTACATTTTCAACTCTGAGATTTTTCAGCTACTTCTTGGAAGAACCAGGTCTTCTCAAGACTCAGAAGACTCGTTTTCTGATTTTAGAAGTCTTCATTCCACTTTAGCATACTTTTTCTACTAACAGCAAATAGATAATAAAAGTTGTATGGAGACAAAGCACATGACAAAGTGCCTAGAGTCTGGGTGATCAGGTTAGTTAAAGGTTGAACCAAGGTACCAAAGCTAAATAATCTATTAAAAAAAATAGTCTTGTTCTGGAAGCATTTACTTCAATAAACATCTATTATGGAATCACTAATAAACTAAAATTATGTTCATTGAGAATAGTAAAATGGAAAAGTTATATTTTTCTATCTTGGTCCTCATGTTACAATATACAGGAGATATGACCTTCCAAACAACTCAAAAAAAGAATCAATTAACAAGAATTGATTGAGTACCTACTATGTGTCAGGCAATGGAGAGAGAAATGTGCAGCTTATCTCATGTTGCCTTGTATTTTTGGTTATCTTTTTATTGAGGCCTTTCTTAGTGTTCTCACCACTTACTTCCATTTGCTAGTGCCCTCCACTCTGAGATCTCTTCCCATATATTCTGTATATAGCTTGTAAATTCCTAGTTATTTAAATTTTGTCTCTCCCATTACAATGAACTAGCATAAATCTTTGTATATAAGTACAGTAGGGAGAAATATACATGGATTATGTCCTGGAAAACTAAGACTTTTCAGAGTTTTCTAAAGAAAAAGATAATTAATTGGGAGTATAGGATATATATTTCCAGAATGCAAGAACAATCAGCTCAATAAAATATAAGATGACTTTCAATTTGTTAAACCAAATTAAGAGAGTAGAAAGTAAATAAAATAATGTGTTTAAACATTAATACTTCTTCATAGTAAATGAATTTTTGAAATTATTCTTGTGGGTGCTCCTACTAATAGTTCTTGTTGTAACCTTTTTTATCTTCTGCAGCTCATTCATGCTCTTCTATAAGTCCCTACTGGTAGTCTACCCACTAGTCAAGGTGCCTTCTTCTAGCTATTTTATCATTGGGTATATACCATGGTAGCACAGTAGATAGAGCATTGGGCTTGAAATCAGAAAGACACATCTTCCTGAGTTCAAATCCATCCTCAGTCTCCTACTAGCTGTGTGTCTCTGGGCAAGTCACTTAATTCTATTGGCTTCAGTTTTCTCATCTGTAAAAATGAGACGAAGAAGGAAATGGCAAACCACTCCAATGTCTTCACCAATAAAACCCCAAATGGAGTCAAGAAGAGCTAGACACAACTGAAAAACAACTGAACAATGCCAACACTATATTAATGACACTATGCTATAATCATATGACGTGCCATAAAAACTCATGGATAATCAAATAAAACGTTTGATTGAGGTGTTAAAAGTATGAAAGTCATTTTTACAGGTACAGGCTCTAATGCTACACTCAGACCAATGAGTAAGTAACTTTTGACTATTGTAAAAAAACAGTAGGAATGATCAATTGAAGATTCAAAATTCTGGGGAAGATGGGGGAAATTGAGCAGCTGTACAGACAACCAAATAAGGTCACCAAGACATGAGCAAAGCAGAAAAATAAATTCCACATGACATACAAGTTCAAAAGTATCACATAAGCTGTCTGAAGAATGGCCATGTATTTCATGTTAACTTTTCCACAATGACTGGCTTTCTGGTATTTTTCAGTGTCTTAGTTTATGCTTTGTACTTTTCAGTCAAAGGGAGGAAACAATTTACTAGTAAGGTAAGATATGCTTAAAGCATTCTACCTTCACATATTTCACATGTGTAACAGCTATATTCACTCCTTTTTCCTTTGTGTGTTACGATATACGTAAACAAACAAACAACCTCATCTTAAAAAATACCAGACAATTAAAGAGATTTCCAATACTAACTAGTTTACTTAAGCAGTCTTGGAATTATAAGATATCTAATGTAAACAATTGTAGATCTTAAATTTTTCTAAAGAAAAAGAACATTTAAATACTTTGTATATTCCTTTGTTTAAAATTTATTTAATTCCATATTGACACAAGTTAAATATAATAACATTTGTGATCATATCATTATAACAGATGCCTATATTAAGGCTTTCTACTTAGGAATATGGCTTATTCTTAATTATCAGAGAAATAATAGTCATGGTGGCATGGACAAAAACCAATGTAGTAATCCTCTTCAGATCTCATTCCTGTTCTCCTTCCTCACTCCAAATGGTAAAAAGTGACAAAATTGAATTTCACCTCTCCTCCTGCTCCTGATTTTGCTGAGCCAAACTTTCCATAAGCCAGGAAATATTCCTACAGAAGGTAGCTCAAGGAAAGGAAAAGAACCTATGATTCCACAAGAGGAATGGCTAGTTCTTACACGCTTAAGACTGAGTTTTGAAGATTTTTCAAATTGATATTGTTGTTACTTGTATGATCCCTTCAACTGCAAAGTGCTACATTCTGAAGTCAGAATAATAACTGGCTATCCATACCAAATACCTTACCAATACCAAAGTATTATAACGAGGCCAATTCTTTGCTGTGTGCCAGGGAATTAATATTCTGAGAGCAAACAGGAGGCGACCAGCCTCTTTTCTGCTCCTTTGGATAGTCTGTCCTGGCCTTGGATGACATTTGGCTGAATTACTTTGATACATAATTAGTGATCTGCACTTAGCCCCTGGCTGGAACTTTTCTCTGTTCAGAATCAGGGTTTTTAGTAAGGAAAAAAGGAATCCAAATGGCTCTCCCTTACTCCTCAATATTAATCATAACCCCTTCTATTGATTTATTATTTTGAAAGGGTGGACTATGAAAGTAAAGAGTAAAAGAGAAACAAGAGAAAGAGCAAAGGAAGAGAATAGATGAGACAGGACAAATACTCTGGAATGGTTTGTACTTGTACAGAACCATGGTTAATTGCACTGGTAGAGAGGGTTTTCCCCACCTGTAAGTTAATCAGTCAATAAGCATTAAGCACTGAGATGAGAAGAAAGAGAAAAAACAGTCCCTGCCCTCAAGGAGCTCAGAATCGAATAGGGGAGAGAACATGCAGACAACTACACATATACAAACAGGCTACATATAGGACAAGTTGGAAATAACTGGAATTAAGAGTTATCAGGAAGGGGTTCCTATAGAATCTAAGCTTATGGCCCAGATTTCAAGGAAGCTAGAAGGTAGAAATGAGGAATTAAAACATTCCAGGTGCAAGGGAACGGTCAGTGAAGATGTCCAGAGCAAGGAAATGGAGTGTCTTATACAAGGGACAGCAAGGAAGCCAGTGTTATTGGATCAAAGGCATGTGCTGTGGGGTTGGGTGAGGGAGTGCAAAGTATAGGAAGACTGAAAAGGTGGGGGACAGATGGAGGAGGTAGAAGGAGGGAGGGTCATGAATGGTTTTGAAAACATACGTCTGTCCTCAGTGTTCTAAAGAAATGTTTAAAGAAATTCTTCATGCAAAAAATTAGAATAAGAACATTTGAAATTCTCTAAACATCAGTAACTTTTGTAAAAGATTTGAATAAAGTATCTGAAACTTAATATGAAGAGCCTGGAAAAAATATGGCAACAAATTTGATAATTATTTTCACAGAAGCAAAGGTAAGATATTATCTTGTTTTGTCATTATACACAACTGCATAAAATAATTTTCATTCCTTTTGCTTCATTTTTTCCATCTGTAAGATAAGGCTATTGCTACCAGACCCTACTATAAAATCTAAATAAAAGAAACTTGGAGAATAAATGATACATGGAAAAATGTGAAAAGTTTGATTTCCTTTTACAAAGTTCTATTTAAACATAAGATAATTATGAAGAAATCTGTCTTATGCACCCTTTACATTGTGATAGACCCTTCATAACTTATCTCCCCCGCCTTTCCTATAACTTGTTTGTACCTAATTTACATGTTGCTGCTCTTATTAGAATGGAAACTCCTAGGGGAAGTTAGGAGGTTTAATGGATAGAAAGCCAGGTCTAGACAGGCGGTCCTGGGCTCCAATCTCACCTCAGACACGTCCTAGCTGTGTGACCCTGGGCAAGTCACTTAACCCCCATTGCCTGCTTTAGAACCAATACACAGTATTGATTCTAAGATAGAAGGTAAGGGTTTAAAAAAAAGTGTAAATTCCTAGTGAGTAGGGGTCATCATTTACCTTTTTTTTTTGCATTCCTAGGTTTTAGTACAGCAACTAATATATAGAAAACAGTCAATAAATGCTAGTTGATTATAGTATGTTTTAATTTTCTTTAACCTTTGCTAGTTTTTATTACAAAAATGAACCAGAAATCCTTTTTGGTGTAGGGCAGTATAATTGGACTCTGACTAGTTGATTTCTACACTACTCACCCTCTCCAACGAGTCAGGGAAAGAAATGGCAGATAAATATGTTGACACCCTGTTGTGCCTTCATGGAGAATGAAAGCATTTCCCTTATAAAAGCAATATAATTGCATGGACCCTGAAAGTCTGGATAAATCTCTGAGAGCACCTAAAAGGTTTAGTTCACAGACTGTAATCCAGGCCAGGCAGAAGTAAGCAGGCTAAGGGTGAAAAGGAGGCGATGCTGTTCCCTTCACTCAGATTAGCCCTGGCAGTTTGTAGCTGAGCTACTAGCCTTGTAGAAGGGACCATATTTAGTGGGAAAAAGAGAAAGACACTCCATAGGTAAACATAGGCACAAAGAGGCAATGATGACTTGCCAAAAAGTAGAATTTAGAAGGATGTTCCACCAGGGAGGCAGAGAAAGGGTAATGCTTTGTCTCCAGAAAACTGCTCTGAATTGGCAGCATAGACAATGGGTTCAAAATGCACTCCTTTACCAGGGATGGCATTTTTTTCAAAGAGGGGAGAGACCATCTGGTTTTTGCGTATATCCCATTGGTTTGTTAAGGTTGCATCCTATCAAAATAATGATGCCTCCTTTACTCTTCTTGTGTATGACACTTGCTCTGTGACATAAATTACAGTGATAGGAACATATATGACTTCATTAGAGGCTTTCTCTACTGCTAACTGTATACTCAATTTAAGACCCAGTGAATCTGAAATCCCATGCATTTTATCAGCTTAAATATCATCCTGAAGAGACAGACCATGGAGGGGCTCCTCTAAACATCCAATGGCGGAGGTACAACAGAACCCTTGAGATTGTCAGGAACAGTTTTAGAGATTTGTAGATAAAGGGTGTCATCAATAAGAACTTAGTGAAAGATGCCTACTCTATCAGTTAACAATAATTTAGAAATCAATTGCCAAGGTGATTTTGAGACACACAGGTCTAATTATGTCACCCTAAACACAACTCAACAAACTTCAGTGGTTTCCTATTCATTTTTGGATGAAATATAAAGTCACCTGTTCAATATGTAAAGTCCTTCAAAACCTGGCCCTTTGCTGCTTTTCAGACTTTTTAATACTATACACCACTCCACACACTCAATGATCCAAAAAAACCTACTCTATTTGATTTTTTTCACACTGTCCTCCCTGTCCTGATTCTATGATTTTTAATAATTTTGGAACAGTCTCCCACCTTCATCTTAGCTTCCCTGGCTTTCGTCAAGAGAGCCCAAGCCCTTTCCTCTTCACTAGGTCTTTCTTGATCCCTTTCCTGTACTCCAGTATCCCTAAGGCTTTCCCTCTCAAATTAGTTTTTATTTACTCTCTAGTGGAGTGCTGGAGTCAGCTAGAAATAGCTGGTGATAGACAATTGTTATATTTTTTGCATGAGATTTTACACTTTGAAAACCAGGTCTTGATTTGTTGTTTTGTTGATTTACAGACTTAAGAAAATTATGGACAAAATTTTAATAATGCCAACTAATCTTAAAAGTGTTTCATGAATATATTTCTCTTCAGAGGACTAGCAGTTAAGCATTATTAGCACATACCTCTCTGTATATATCTTGTATGTAAAATTACCTGTTCTCACTATTTATTAGAAGGTAAGTTCTTTGAGGTCAGGAATAGTGTGGTTGCCTTTCTTTGGAGCCTCATCACTTAACAGCCCCTAATATAATAACCTAATAACTACTTAATAAATTCTTGTTGACTAACTGAAAAGCACAGCCTAAATAGTTTGTAAAGAAGCTTTTGATCGGTATAAATAATAAGAAAATAGTTTTAAAGATTAAACTTAGTAACAAACCTCAGAAAAATTATTAGGCATTTCTATTCTATTATTAGTGTTTCTGTCATCTGACATTTCTGTGACTAATCACAACTTCTCCATAAGGTTCCAGTTCCTTGTAAAAGACCTTAGGAAACTCTCACAACTTATTCTAAACAGTCAATTTGTGCTAATAGTATAAATAAATGTCTCAAACAATGACTACTAAGAGTGTGAATCAGTTCCTTCCTAAGAAACCCTATTTCAATGACTAATAAATATTTCCCTGTTTTAGGACCACAGTAAGATATTGGTAAATGCTTGTTGATTGATTAACGATAAAATTTCAAAAAATAATACATTAGTAATCACTGACATCTTGTTGAATATGTGGTAACTTCAGCAATGGTGACAAAGAAACTACTTTATGAGCAGCTACTTAAGGGAAAGTATATCAACTGATTTCCAATATGTAAATCAACATCCATCTTATAGTCGTTACCCTGAGTGATTTTGCAAACAGAGCAGTGTTCTAAAAGTTTCTGGCCAAGGTTCTTATTCATATTTTCAGATCTTAAGCTTTTTGTAACATAAATAATCAAAATCATCTTTTCCTGGGTGATGTGAACTCCCATGACTGTTAATGGATTCCATCCTGAAAGACTTTGAACGACAAATTCTCTCATAGAAGACATTTTGGCAAAATCTGATTTTTTATTCTTGAATGTACAAGTAGAACATTAGTAACTTTCCACAGTCCAGTGGAGTGTTGAATCTGAACCACTCTGCAAATATTATGAAGTATCAACTCTGCATAATATGAATGGGATTAATATTAGATATTTCATATTTAGTTTCTTTGATATGTAATGTAATAATCTCATTGACCAGAACCTGTACTTGGGCTGTGATCTAATAGGAAATGAAAATTCATTCTTTTCTTGAGTGAATTTTCCCAATTTTCAGAGCAAGTCTCATGCATCTGTTGGATGCATTTACAAAATGTAAATATCTGACTAATGATAGCTGATGTTTGTTATAAACCACAAGTTCATAAAATGGTTTTGTTAAAGCAGAGGTGGTAAAATATTTTGTTTGTATTTGGGCTCTACAAACTGTCATTAGCAGAGTTTAATTCCATTCAGGGTGTATCTCAAAGAAATGCAAAGAGTTGAGAGTTGTAAGGGAATTACTGGCTGCCTAGTCTCCAATTTATACCTGAACAAGAATTTCCATTTCTAATGTACTGGAAAAATGATCATTCAGTCTTTGTTTGAAGTCCTCTACTTTTCTCCTGATGCAGCCCATTCTACTTTTTTTATTTCTGTTATTATGTAATTATTTATTAACTAATTACTTTTTCTTGTGTCAAGATAAAATATACTAATTCAATGCTCATCAGCACTTATGAGATAACTGCCTACATTTCTTTTACATTTTATCAAAATCCTATCATCATCAAGAGATTCAACAACCCCATTATTAAGTTCCTAATGTACACAAAGTTTTGGATTAAATTTTTTGAGAAAAGACAAAATGAAAGATTTTTCTTTCCCCAGGGAATTTACATCCTGATGGATGATACCACTCAGAAATGTAAAGGTAAAGACAAAGTAATTCAAGAAACGAGAGAATACTAACTAACTAAAGAGAAAGTACTAGCCATTGAAAGATACAAAAAATCTTCACCTAGCAAGTAATACCTAAGTTTATCTTTGAAATGTTAAATGGAGGGAAATTTTTTGGTAATGATAGTTACTGATGATATTCATGAGCTAGATCAAATCTTGTGTAATTTTCCCTTTCTTGTACTATTTTGATGGTGGAAAATCAAAAGGAAGAGTTATAAAATCATTAGGATTTACATGGTAAACATTATTTTGATTGGACTCTGACGAGTTCTGGAATTCAATAGATTCCTATAACAGGCGTGATATAAGCAGAGTAGACTCATATTCAGTTCTCCAGCTCTAGTCTTAATATTAATTGATGCAGCATATTAGCTTAAAATAACCTTTGAAAATGGAGATAACAATAGACTGTGAGGAAAGGGACAGAAATGAAGATGGAGAAAGAAATGTCAGTAGTAAAAGACATTAAAAGAACCACTAAACTGTAGTCTGACACTTCATCATGGTATTTCTATAACCTGAATTCTCAAAGAGGTAGAGAACTAAAACACAATATCAATAATGATTTCCACTTGAGAAAGGTCATAAAATGACCATAGGATACAAGGCTATAAAAAAGAAATAGCCTGATCCTATAGTAAGGATTAACAATAATACGTGGATGGTGTAAATATTTCATTGCTACCTTGAAACATTTGAAATAACAAAAGGAGGTCTCCATGAAGTTGATTGCATTCTATATGGAAAAAAGAATGGGAAGAAATGGACAAGAACAATCTAGCAGGGATAAATAGGAAGAGATTTGCATTGGTGAAAAGATGAACTATACCAATGAAATTTAAATAAGTATTGGCTCTTTATAAGGAATCCATAAAAGAATAGTATCTAAGAAAGGACAAATGATGAAGGAGTCACACAGGTAAATCATAATTCTTCTTCAATGTTTTCATATTCAATAAAACAGTTGCTGAGCTATTCTATGAATTCATTCTAGAATTTTAGAATGTTAGAATCTTAAAAGTGGGAAGGAAACCCTGGAGGTAATCTAGGCCAGCAGCCATTCCCTTTCTATGATATTCCAATCAAGTTGTCATTTTATATTCTATCATCATAAAATGGGTGTTGAAACATAAAATACATTTATAGAATAAAACTGTTATAGATGTGAGTGGTATTGCCTCTTTTCTATGTTTTAAGTACTGTCGCAATGGGAGAGAAAGATTGCAAGAGAATGATTTTTTGCAGGGGGTGAGACTCAGAATCTTCCTGAGCTTGGTTGAGTCAGAACTCCTAGGAACAGATTACCAACTGTCACTCTGGAGCTGCAAGGTGAAGGTGTGTGGCTGAGACATCCTGGAAATCCATCCATCAAACAACTGGTCTATGAGGATTTACTGGCTGTGGTGAGAGAATATCTCCAGTCTTCCTGGTGGACAGCCTGACTGGGAAAAGATCTTTACCTTGCTGGGACATCTGAGGACATCAGCTGGACTCCTGTACCTAACTCATCAAGGACTCTTTGTGAGATTCTGGTTCCCAGGCAGACTTATCCTTAGGAAATTTATGTATTTAGTTAGAATATTTAGATAGTGGGTTTAATTAGTGGGTAAAACAATTAGATACCACCCTCTCCCATTTTCCTTTCTAATTCATCCCTTCTTTGTTAATACATTCAATTTTATTTATATGTAATTTCCCTTGTGTTTAACCCTTCTATTCCCCCCCTTCCTAAAATATCACAATAACAGTACTCAGAGAAAAGAGAAAGTTGTAGGTCATAGTAACGTGAAATAATGGCTTAGATCACGAAGACATCTTGCTTTTGTCTTTGATCTGTTTTGAGGGCCTAGATCCTATGCCAGCAGTACATAATCTGTTAAATTAAATCTGCCTCAGATTCATCTACCTATCTTCACCAGAAACAGATCAGAACCAACAATCTGCCCTTTTAAGGTAACTTCCTAGAAGAAGTATTTGGGATATTTAAAAAAATGTGATAAATGATATATTTTTTTAGAACATTTTTGCATATTTGTCCTTATTGCTTATTTTGCTCTTCTGTGCTGAGAGTAGAGACAATGTGCTAGGGAAAGAGTGTCAAACAAGGAAACACAGCTGAATCCCTGGGGGCTACACTCAAAAATCACAAATTAACATTGTCTATGTCCCACTTTGTCTTAATTTTGCTAAACATTTGCCAATTACATTTTAGTCTGTTTCTGGGGGGTACATTGGGGAGTTCTGGTTTGTTTGATGCTGGGCAGCAAGCTTAAAACCCCTGTACTATTTTATGGTAGATAGGGAGGCAATGTAGGTGGAAGATAGAAGGGTGAAGGGGATCAGAAAGAAGAAGTCTTCTAGGAGAAAGAAGGGGAAGGACAGTGAAAAAAAGGGGGGAGGGGAGGAGGGTCATGTGGCATAATGGGAAGGAACTGTATAGGGAATAAAGCTGATACTACCATTTGATAGTTCATAGATCTCTGAAGCAGCAGCAGCATCCTCACCACAGTGACCTAGTTCACTCTCATAGCTTAGATGTGCTTGGTTTGCACTCACTGCTTCCACAAAGAGATCCAGTCAACTCTTTCTATTATTCCCAAAAGACAGAATAGAAGTGGTTCATTGGATCTAAGCAGAGCCAAACTCATGGTTGCTCACCATGAGTCATCACTTTTAGATTTGCGAAAATAGTACTATTTGCTTCGCTACTTCTACAAATGGTTTTCCACTGGCCAAAAAAAAAAATAGAAAAAGAAATGCAATAGAAACAGAAGCATCATATATCAATTCACACGTGGAAGGTTCCTCCACATTTTGGAAAGTAATAGTGACTATAGATGTGCTATTTTTATTATTATAAGTGAATGTGATATTCAGAAGAGATGATGAAAAATCAGGATGCTTAAAAATGGAAGTATAATTTCTGAAGCCCATCTCCTGTTGGTATCATAAACTGCCTAGACATGTAGACAGAATTATTCATAATTTTAAATGTGAGCCTGGTCCAATCATCACTAACTGGTGTAAGTGACTTGAGTTTGGATTTTTAAAGAATAATAAACAGAAAACTTCACATATTATATTTTTCTTTTCCATTTCTTATTAAGAAACTTAGATTATGACAGTTAAATGAATGACTTGCTCAAGGACTTAAATTCCATTTAATGGAAAGGAAGACTTTGGGAATGAATATTTGTACTTCTCCAAACTGGTCTTGATTGCCTTTTCTGAATCATTTTGACCCTTTGAACTTAAAGACCAAAAAGATAAGTTTTCAGTTTTAGTTCACATCTGGTGAGTTGAATACCCTTGACTAGTCATATTATACTTACTAAAGCATTCATCACAAATGAGGAAGTCAGGATTTATTACTAATGCTGTTATGATTACAAAGAAGAATGAATAGGTAGATTGTTGTTCACTGGTTAACATACTACATCATTGTAACTGTAGTGGAACATGTACATCTTAGATAGTGCCATTGTCAGGGAAGTCAAAGGGACTTCAAATTATGCCTCAGATTTCCTCTAAAAATTTCTAGTTGAATTTTAAGAAGAAGAAATGCATTTTCTAAGGAAATTATGCTTTTGGAAGATAAAGTCAATTTGGAATCTGTCCTCCAATGCTCTCTTTGAGGTCTAACAGCTTCTTTTATAAATAGGGGATTGCATCTGTTGTTTTTATTAAGTTTAGCTCATTATTGATGCCTGGTTTCCTTGAAATAAAAGTAGAATGTATTTTTTTAAAAACTGCAATTTCATAATATCACCACTCTTTTTTTTTTTTATGGGAGAGTGTTTAAAGTTCCCTAATATAAATTGTATTTAAACAAAGTGCCAAATACTTTGAAGAAATTGTATATGAAAGAGATAGCAGGGGAATCTTTGGTGTTTATAAAAGCTAATGCAATTCAAATTACAATCTTGGCACTGGAGAGAAAAACGCCAGTGGCTGATCTTCCTGATGGAGTCGATAAGAAAGAATAAGCTTTTGGGAAGGGTGAGGACCTGGCTCAGGTCTCAAGAGCAGATTAACCTCTAGTCTCCAGTAGGAGGAGATGACAGACCATTGTGCCTAACTGGGAAAGATGTGTAGTTAAAGAAGGAAATTTACAATTTTACACTTTTTAAAAAAGCCTTCTCTTTCAGCATTGCTTTATTCCATTTGGTTTTATTTAGTATATCCTTTAATCTTCCAAATTTTAGTCTGGTAAAATTTAAGTGTTCCAGATTTTCTGCTTTGGGGTTGCCTTTTAATCCAAAACATTCATACACAATAATGACTTGAGACTTAAAAAGCTTTTCTGACTCTAAATCATCCCTTTGTGACAATATAATTTTTGAAATGTTCCTTTTACCCCTGAGGTTGGCTGTTGAGATATTCATATTTGCCTACATCCTTTCTTTTCTTTGAATAAGTTCAGAATGTTTGCTTGTTAACTCAACTTGGCATTCAAGATGCCCTCTAAATTAGCTGTGGCTGCAAGGAGCCAATATTTCTGTTATCTTATACATATCAAGGAACCTACACAGTGTGGAAGATGTTATTTAGAAGAAGGATAAGAATTGTATGGTAATACTGGAAAATGAACATGTAAATATGTTCTAACATCTCAAATAAGTCATTGATTGGACTGATTAGATGATGACGTTCATAAAATGTTCAATTTATCATGTTACAAACAAGTGTCTAATTCCATATAGCTTTTATATCTAGTATGTCCCACTTTTTTCAGGCAAAATTACTGTAGTCACATTCATACTGTCTTTATTTTTTTAGCTCATTTTCGGGTTTTTAGTCAAATTTCTCTTGCTATGAACTCAACAACTTTAAAATTATTTAAACTAAAGAAGCAAATATTTGTGAGATGTATATTAGAATCTGTAATATATAGTTGACTAACCTAATTTAGAATCACAGATCATCAACTACTAAGCTATAATAACTCATAAGCATAACCAGAGTTTTAGGACTCTCAAAAGTCCTAAGCTTACTCAGTCTGAGTCCAACTCTGATCCCAGAAACTAATTTCTTCTCTTGTTTCATTGCTAGTTTTTCCTTTATTTTGGACTTACTCTGGGAAAATCTTGAAACTGAAGCTTGACAAAGCACATATCTAGGTTCTTTTCCCAAAAAATGTGAAATAAAAGAAGTTCCCATCTCCAAAACTCAAGGCAATAAGTGAAAATTGGATATAGAATAGTTTTTATTTCAGTCTTCAAAATGTATAAGATATCTAGGACTTGCAGGAGTCCATAAATAGATGGAAAATATATGTGGTATTAAAATAGCTTAAATATATCCCCTGAAATACCATTTTGGGGAGCTCTTGTGAAAAATATCTTTCCCACAAGACTACTGAATGAATTCTTTATGCATTTTAATAATAGGGAGTGAGCAAGGTCTTAGATCTCTTACTTCCCCATCACAAAGTCACCTTCATTGGTCTCTGAGAAGCAGGGGCCATTTGAGCTATTTTCCTCTTCTAAAAATTTACGCTATTCAGGACTCCATTTCCATCTAGAAGCTAGGGCTCTAAATTTGAATTTTGGATTTTTCACAAAGCAAACCTCAAAACTGAAACTTCTTAGAAAATCTCCCCTCTTCTCCTTAATTCTATATTTTAAATCACTCTTCATTAGTCCCTATTTTTGCCTACTCTTTAGTCACTAGTAAAGAAATGGTCCTCTTTTTTTTTTTTTTTGGTAATACTAACTCTTATTTGTGCCCTTTAATACCATCCCTTCCCATCTAATCCAAAAATTTGTCTCTTCGGTCATTTCTTCTCCATTCCTAATTTTTCATTTTTTCATACAAATATCCTCTGATCTCCCTTATCTTTTATTGAAAAAAAACCCTTACCTTCCATCTTGGAAATAATATTGTGCATTGGTTCTAAGAAAGAAGAGTGGTAAGGGCTAGGCAATGAGGGTTAAATGACTTGCTCAGGGTCACACAGCTAGGAAGTGACTGAGGTCAATTCTAGGCCTGGCTCTCAATCCACTGAGCCACCCAAATGTCCTACTCTCTCTTGTCTTTAAATAACCTTCATTTTATCCATGCCCTCAAGCTATGGTACTATATCTCTTCTTTTCATAGCCAAAATCACAGAAAAATATCTCTAAGCTCATCATCTCACACTCACTTCTCAATCCTTTGTAAAATGACTTCATTGCTCAACTGCTTTCTCAATGGTTACCAATGATCTCCCAGATGCTAAATTGAATGAAGGTTTTCAGTCTTAATTCTTGAAAAACTCCATAACATATAATACTATTACCAAACCCCTTCTTCTAGACATTCTCTTTTCACTTGATTTCCATGATTCTGCTCTCTCCTGCTTCTACCTGTATGTTTCATCCTAGTCTCCTTTTCGGCATCACTTTTAATTTCCCACTCCTTTATGTGGAATTATCTCCCAAGGCTCTACCAGTCTCTTCTCTCTATGCTCTCATCAGTTCTATAGGTTCAAATATCATCTTTGTGCAGATGACTTACATGTCTATATATCTAACTCCAATCCAATCTAATCCAAGAATTGTAGATAATCACTTATCTATTGAACATCTAAATGAATATCTTGTAGCCATCTCAAAATTAATATGTCCAAAGCAAAACTCATTTTCTTTCCCCTCTAGTTCATACATCTTTTAAACTTCTTTTCTGACCTTAGAGTCATCCTTGACTCATCCTTCTACTTCACCTCTCCCAACCAATAGCTGCCAAGTCTTGTTATTTCTGTCTTTGTAATATACAACATGCAGCATCTGTCCATTCTCCATACTCAGAGAATCAATACACTATTGCAAATGCTCATTATTGCTTGCCTCTACCTCGATAATAGTCTTCTATTAGAGAATTCTAATCGCCTTCAGTTTCCCCTCACTCTGATCCATCATTCTCATGGTTGCCAAATTGATAATGCTAAGGCACATATCTAACCATATCATCTGCCCACTCACTACTCAAGAACCCCAACCCTACCTTGTATTGCTTTAGTTGGTAGTACCCCTTTTCCTCAAGTAGTCACTATGTAATGATTACCATCAACTCTTGAGAGTTAGAACTGTTTTATTTGGGTCTTTTTCTCTCTCTCTCTCTCTCTCTGAGGTCTGATGCCTTGTCATTGCTTGATAAATACTCACTGCAGGAATGAATGTTTAATTTCTGGTTTATGTGTGAATTAGCAGAGGGAAGGTAGTACAGTGGAAAGAGCAAAAGTTTGAGAGTGAGGCTTCTAAATCATAATACTTATGTGATCCTGGGCAAGACATTTAAGCTCTCTGATCTAATTTCTTCCCTATAAAAAGAGGTCCTTCCTGTAAAATTATTTCCTTACAAAGTCATGAGGGAAGTGCTTTGTAAACCCTAAAATCCTTTATAAATGTGAGCTACTATTTATCTTCATTTAATCTAAATCCTGGATTAATATAAATATCACAGAGATGAAGTCTGTTGTTTGTTTCCTGAGTTCTCTATCAAGCAGTATCCTGAGAGGATTTGTTTTTAGTGTATTGAGCTGTTTCTGTACCTGGGTTTTGAATTAGAGGCTCAGATCAGTTCCTTGAACTTGGTACTCATTCCTTTGTTCCTGGGAACTTTAAGGTATGCCCTACTCTATAGAAACTGATAGATAGAAAGAGTACATTATGGGTTCATCTTGCTCAGCAAATAAGAACTAATTTAGACTAGGAGGTACTCCTATTACACAACTAAGACCTTGAATCTCTCATTAAGAAACATTAAGGGAGGATAATCTGAACTGAGCAAAACCTGGTTTCTCCTTCTAGACACCGAGGGACATAACTTTTCCACCTTCACCTAGGAAATGGGGAGGGGTTGAGAGTTTTGATGGACCACTTTCCCCATTGCCTATTCACCAATTAGAGATATCTTGGATGTCTAGGGAAGGGCCAAGGGATGAACTCCCAAACTGTATTTATGGATCTGCACATGAGTATTTCGTGCCTTAGGTTACTACAAGAATCATTTGACCAAATTAATTTGTATTGATCAGTCAATTAATAAATTAATTTAATACCTAGAACTACCACCTCTCATAATTTTTAATCATCATAGTCAGACTGAAATGAGGATGTTCTTTTTATAAAAACTTGTTCACCTGAAGAACAGATTAGATTTATTTCCCCAATAACAAATTTCATCCAAATCAATTATTATTTCTTTTTTGTATATTTAAAATCAAAGAAAAACTTGTACATTGTCAGTGATTTATAATGTCTTTGATGTCAAGTGATTTCTTTAATACTTCTAAAATCTATAGTATTTTCTAACCAGTGGTCTCAAAGGACTTAATGCTGAGGTAATCTATATTTTTATGAAGAAAAAGGCATAGAGAATCAAGAGAAAATAAGGTATTTTTCTTCATTCACCAAGATGCATAGGTCTTGAAGATTCTTAGTGATATCAATTTAGAATAAGAGAATTAAAGTCAGAAGGGATGTCATGAATCTTCAAATTATGCATGAAAAAACTCAGTTCCAAATGAGTGACTAACTCAAAATCAGACAGGTAATTAAAAATAAGCCCTTAATATTTGGATTCTATTTGTAAATCCTTAGGTGATTTGATCAAAGTTGAGAGACAATGTTCCAATATAAATGATTCAACCCCATCTACCTAAATTAGTGGTAAGAGTGAAGGAAGCAAGTGACCATGGACCAACATTACTGAAAAGGCCATCTAGGGTGGTAGAAGGCATGTTGGATTTGAGTCATTCTCTTCCACTAAATAGCTTGGGAAAATAATTTCACTTCTGTAGTACCAGTAAAATTGAATAACTTGATCCTGATTATTAGAGATTATTTCAGAGGATTACAGTATATCACAAATAGCTAGGTGGTGCTATAGTGTATAGAGAGCTGGATTTAGAGTCATGAAAATCCAAGTTCAAATCCTCTCTTGGATATTTACTACCTGTGTGACTTTGGGCAGATCACTCAAGTTCTAAAATGGGGATAAAAGCAACTACCTCCTTGGGCAGTTGTGAAGACAAAACCAGATAATCTTTGTAAAACATTTGCAAATCATAAAATACCCTATTGATACTAGCTAATACTACTAACAATAATAAAAAAGACATTAAAAAGTAATGTAAGCAATGTCTGTCATCAAAGAAAGATATGATCAGAAAGAAGAAGGGATGGCCACATGGCAAGTGCAGCAGATGATTATCAAGACATTCCATGTGTTTCAGAGGTATCCTTGACATGTCAAGTGAGAATACAATAACTCTGCAGACTTCCTTGCTCTCTCCTGAATAGCACACCTAAGGCAAACTAATAAAAGGACATGGACAAAAATCATACAATATGATCAAATTAGTTGGCATGTGATTTGCATCTCTTGTGGGAATACCCACATCAATGAGATCACAGAGGACTTTGAGTATCACATAGAATAGGAGCATTGTGAGGTACTCCCTATGTTAGTTCCATCACCAAAACACTCACATAGAGCCTGAGATAGGATTCTAATCACAAATTACCACTGAACTGGGTCTCATTTTATTTTTAGTTTTCATCTGATTCTTAGAAAGTCCTTTTCTCACAAGTTTGTTGTGGGTTCATTTCAGCTACTGTCATAGGAAACATACAAAGTTTCAGGAGCCAACACATTCTCTTTATATAGATATGAAGTCTTTAGTAATTTCAGGTTTCCTTTTCCTACCATCTCTTCAAGCTATTTTTTGGGAACAAAAAAAAATAGAAAACTTTTATCTAGATATTATCCACAAAAGTCTGGGTGGTAGTTTGGTCATATTCATTCCATATGAAATGTCCAAGTATACATAAGACAGGCATATATTTTGTCCTTGTTATGAAAAGGGGGAAAAAAAGACCTTTTCAGACCATAATCAATTTCATTGTGGTGGAGATTTCTGCAAAACACATTAAGAAACTCACTCCTGTGGTGATGGTCACTACAAATATTTTGGAATGACTCCCAGAACTATAAGATTTTTTCCAGACATTCAGGAGAGACTTTGGTATGACAGAGCTCCAGCTTTTGACATTTTTCTTTAAAGAAAAGAATTATGGCAAAAAAAAAATGAAGGTTAAGTTTCAGCTGGATTTTCTTTTCCTTTCTTAGCCAAATTGTCTAAGATGTGGAAAATACAAAAATATAGTTATCAGAGGAGGTGTTTTTATACCCCAATCCTCAAAAAATAATTTGCTAGTTTTCAGGGACATTGGAAAGCAATAATGTTATCTTTCCTACAAAATTAGTATTTGCAGTATTATCAGGAGATAGTATACTATCGGCATTCAAAAAAGGGGAAAAAGAACAATACAATCATAAATAATTTGGATAGATAATAAAAATTGTCTGCCTATTTTTAGCATTGTAGTAATGCTGCTTTATTAATTTCACAGTAGACCTTATATGTGAAATTTATTAGGAGGAGGCATGCCTGGGTCTGAAATCACAGTTCTCTGAAATATGCTATTTTTCCATAACCACATGATTAAGTATTCTGAATTTATTTTTCAACCTCTTTCTGGTTCTTCTTTGACCTCACCTGGATTATCTCTCTTAATCTAAACCTGAGAAATAAGGAACACAAGAAAAGGGAATTTACATAGATGGAAAATGTCAAAACCAATCCTCCAGGGCCTTTCTCTGTATTTCCTGAACCTGTCATCCCAACAACAAAGGCTCCATACTATTTCCATATTCAGGGACACTAATCTCAAGGGATAAGGCCTCTGTATTCACTACTGGTGATATTTGTAGTTACAGGTATGAGTTTAAAAGGGCTAACTTCACATCACTGTTCACTCCCTCCTAGGCACTGTGACTACAAGGGTAGTACTTACATTTGTGCTTCAATTCAAACAGATATAAATCCTTTAAAGGAGTGGTGGTACTGGAATGCTGAAGATCTTTTATATTGGGATCAAATTTTGCTTTGTATGCAATAGAGAGCAAATAAAGGGTTTTAGTCAGAGAAATTACATGAATTTAATCTTTTTATAAGGAAGATTAAGCAGGTAGCCCTGTGAAGAATGGGCCTGGAATGGGAGAAAGAGTAAAGAAAAAAATTGTAGAAGGAAGCTATCACAATAGTAAAACAAGGCATAAAATATGGATTTGTGTGCTTATTAGATGTACTTATTCTCTAAAGCCATAGAAAAGATTTAATGCCAAGTCCAAACTGGGAAAGGATTCTTTATAGATGGTAAGTCCTCCAGAGGCTGCTATTTATGGATGAGATTGTGCTAATTATGTCAGGCTCTACAATGTTTCAGATCCTAAATGAGATTCATAATCATTTTAAAGAGGTTAATCTAAATATCCACACAGGAAAAACCAAGAGGCCAAAGAATGACTCTTGTCAAGATGATAATGGGCAGATGAATAGTCATCCACAGAGCTTATCCATCATTACATCTATCCTCAAGAGACATGGCCAAAACAACAACAACAACAACAACAACAACAACAACAACAAACAGACAATGAAATTGGGTGAACTGATTGAACAGAAAGAGGAAAATAGGTTAGATTACCTTTGAGGAACTGCAAAGTTCTTTTTTATGATCATAAGTTCTCCCTGAAACAAAGGCTCATCTCTTTAGCACCAGGACTTTCTGGTGATGTTCTGCTCTGTCAAGGAATGGCCTCTGAAGAAGTTATGAATCAATAAAGACTAATGGAGAATTGCTAGCCATGATTAGACTGTAGTACATTTCGAAAAAGAAATAATTTAGGGAAAACAGTGTAAGAAAAACATATGACTCCAAAATATGGGTCAGCCACTTAGCAAGAGCAAAAGGAATAAGTGATGAGCAGCTTCTTGTCTCTTATCATTGAGATGGCAAGAGAAGGTAAGGAAGTCCCTGCCAGACTGTATGGGGGTCATCCTAAGGCAAACTTAGGGGAAGAGATGAACACAAATTGCACCGAATGGGCTTCCCTGGATGGGGTGAGGTCAGAATCAGTAGAAAAAACACCTTTGGGGATGAAATCACAGATCCACTGGAACTTTGAAAGATCCACATCAATATTTTTGAGTCTTTTCAATCTCAACAAAATTTTGAAACTTCTTGAAGACAGGTTTTTTTTTTATCTTTTTTTTAATGGCCACACAGTACTGTATTACATATTAATACATGCTGTATTCTAATTGAAACTAGAAAAATGGGGGGGGATGTCATTTTAAGCAGTAGTATTTTTCAATACAACAAATTCATTGGTAAGGTACATGTTATAAACTACAAAAATGCATCTTAGGAAACATGTGCTTTTCTTTTTCTACAATGTTGTAATATCAAAAGTTCAAAACTGTTTTGAGCTACTTTAAAAAAACAACAACATTGATTTGTTTAGGATGAAAGCTTATCATACCAAAGTTGCAAACATTAGAAGTTATAAGTTGTTGACAATGAGTGATAAAGAAATACCAAGACCCGGTCTTTATAACATACTCTATAAAAGAAATATATTTATTTTAATGATTTATCAGTCTCTGACTAAATTTACTTGCATTATTTAAAAAGTTTCCTATGGGACCACCACTCATATACTTTCAAAATTTAACTGCTTGGACCTTTAAAATTATGAAGAGAGAGGCTGGAGAGCACAACAACTAACAGCATCTAAAAGACGGGGCCTGAACCCATTATTCCCATATGATTTGTGGTTGGAAATAGGAATGGATGAAAAGGAAGTCTAAGCAATTCAAAGTCAGTGCAAAGTTGCATAGGAATCTAGTCCTGTGAGTTTTTAAAATCAGGGATTGGAAGTCTCAATTGAAATGGAAAAATTCAGAATGATTTTGACTCAGAATAAAAATTATAGAGAAATAAGGCAAAGTCAATTAATTACATCTTTCCCTGATAACCTAGAAGATTATTCCCAAATATTAGTTGGAAATGCTATAGATATGATTACCGAACAAATATGGGATTTTATAAATGATGATGAGGTTCTTTCCAGTTCAGAGTGTCTGAATATGGGAATTATGAGGTGCCAGAAGTGTTAATAGCAACTAACAAACACAGGCCATGTCCAACACCTGTTTTTCCTATTTTCCTTGTAGCTCTATCTGGGACTGGAAGTAAAAGAAGCATAATTCATTCAAATTTAATTCAAACCTCCATGAGAATGAACCTGGAGAACATCCCCAGAAAGTGCCACCTCTGAACAATTTAGTTATTATCAAGGAAGAGTAACGCTCATACTCCTCCTTCCATAGAACAGGAAATAAGGGCATAGAATATTCTTTTTTGGATCCCTCTGCCAGATAAAGGAGATATTAAAAATAAATAAGCTGATGCAAGCAATGCAGCTGAGATTAGCCACTTGTCAAAGATTGTTCCCTTCTTATTCATTACAACTATGGGGAATAATTTCACTACATTATGAAATGTTTGAATACAACAATTGTTTTGTTCATATGTAAATATACAGAGATACGCACCATTAGCATAATAAATAAATAACATAATAAATATTATAAAATTATATGATAAGTGACCTAAACCTGGAAAGGACTTCAGAGTTTAAGTTTTTCCTCTCCTTTCACTACTAGCATCCTAGAATTCACCTTCATTCCTCGTTACTATTTTAATTCATTATTAAAGTAGCCTATTAGTTCCCCTATTCTAAAGATGAGAAAAATGAAATTAAATGACATCTAAAGTAACATAATTAGGTGTCAGAGAGAAAATTTGAACCTAGGTCTCCCTACATTCAAAGTTCTAAGCACTTTCCATAATATCACACATCATTTTAGAAATAATATTGTGAATGGAAGGAACATATGGTTGGAGTTATTAAAATTTAACCTCTGACTATTCCAAAACATGTTTATGTATAATAAATAGCATCATTGTGAGGTTCAAAGCCACTAAACAGAATTATCTGACACAGTATTTTAGACTTAGTGATAAGATTGGTGGCTTTGGAGTCTAAAGAAACAGGTTCAAATCCTTTATCTAGTACTATTCTGGGTGAGTGTATGCACAAATAAGCTGCCAACCCTCTTTTGGACTCAGTTTCTTCATCTGAAAATAGGGAAAATAATACCTATGCTACTTCCCTTAGAGTTGTTGTGAAGTTCAAAAGAGATAATGAATATCATTTTAGAAATCTTAAAGCACTATAATGTAAGCTATTTTATTAAAATAAAAATAAAAACACTTTATGCTTCAAATGTAATGTTGAAACTGTATCTTGAAATATCCTCCATGTAGCTCAATTATGGCAAAGAAAAGAAACACATATGGTCCTTGTCAAAAGTCCCACAGCAGTGGGAGATGTTTCTTTCACACCACCAAGAAAATAATTTTCATGACAACAAGGCCTCAGCATGCAGAAGGATATAAATACTTTATGAGGTAACTCTAGAGTGGTGCTATAATCATTTTGTGTAGCTCCACCAAGGGACTGCCCAACATGGCCACAATACATTAGAGGAAGATGTTAAATTCCCAGGCAGAAAGTCAAAATTCTGGGCATGAACCCAAATTTCAGGATTTTTATTTTAAACACCTTGTGTCAAATTTGGTACTTATTACTAAATACATGCTGTGAGGAAAATATACCATTATAAGTTTTATAGCAACAATACTCCTTTGTAAAATGCCTTTCATATGAGAATTTCAAAGGATTTTATGACCATTAAAAGCCAGGTCCAATTGTTTAATCCCCTTTATACTGATGGAAAAACTAAGGCTTAATTGAGAGAAATAACTTGCCAAGCATCACACAATGCTTTAATGACCGAGATGGGAATATAATTTACGTTTTTAGATAGCCAACTCTGTAAAATCATTGTACAACAGATGGTTTTAAGTTCTGCTACTACCATCTTGAGTGGCAAAATTCTAGGTGCCATGCCACCTACAGGTCTCCATTATACCAATAAGATCCCCAGGATTGTGCCCTTTTCTAGAACAATATTACAATACAAAGTTTTGTTTTGGAGTTCTCCCTTGGGTCGGAGTAAACTTGAGAGAGAAATCTGGTTAATTTCTTAGGGTGGTGAGAGTCTCACCAAAAGTGTGCTCAAGACAGGGAAACACATGAAACAGTTTGAATCAATACTTGTCGGGTTGGCTATAATTTTGCTTCTAATTACCCATCACCCACCACCCATATTTTTTCAGTCCAATGTTTATTTGTTCCTGCTTTCCTGACCAAAGAGTTTGAAAACATACATGAAATGCTACCCTCCATCTCTGCAGATATTACTCAGGATCCTTCAAGCAATCTAAACATGAGGTCTAGAAAAAGACCATAATGCCCAAGAACATCGAATAGCAGCTACTATATCATCCTCCAGGGATCGGCTTAGTCTTCCCTTCTAACATATTTTATCAGCAACAAGAGGTGTCATTTATCAGATCATATTTAATTCATATAATTTTTATTATATTTAATCCTCAACAATTTTAATTGGATTAAGTTGAAGTTCTTGTTGAGTAATGTTGATAATCATCTGCTTAGTTGTGAGACAGTTATTTGGTTTATATATCTCCAACCTGTATACACACACACACATACATAAACATGTTTTGGAATAGTCAGAGGTCAAATTTTAATAACTCCAACCATATGTTCCTTCCATTCACAATATTATTTCTAAAATGATGTGTGATATTATGGAAAGTGCTTAGAACTTTGAATGTAGGGAGACCTAGGTTCAAATTTTCTCTCTGACACCTAATTATGTCACTTTAGATGTCATTTAATTTCATTTTTCTCATCTTTAGAATAGGGGAACTAATAGGCTACTTCAATAATGAATTAAAATAGTAACGAGGAATGAAGGTGAATTCTAGGATGCTAGTAGTGAAAGGAGAGGAAAAACTTAAACTCTGAAGTCCTTTCCAGGTTTAGGTCACTTATCATATAATTTTATAATTGTTATCTAATTGCCCATGTTTAAAATTTTGATGATGTGACCTAAACCTAGAAAGGACTTCAGAGTTCATCTATTCCAATTCCTTCATTTTTGAGATGAAGAATTTGAAGAAAGAATTTTAAAAGAACTTCTCACCATGACAATATGTATTAAAGATAGGATATTTGTGGTGGCAAAGAACTGGAAATTGAAGGGATGTCCATGAATAGGGGAATGGTTGAACAAGTTGTGGTATATGATTGTAATGGAATACTAAAGTCTCATAAGAAATGACAAGCAAGATGATCATCAAAAAACCTGGAAAGACATATAAAATGATGCAAAGTGAAGTGGACAGAACTAGGAGAATGTTGTATATAGTACCAACAATAGTGTAAGATTATCAGTTGTGCATGACTTTATTATCAACAAGGCAAGAATTCAAGACAATTCCAAGGAACTCATGATAAAAAAGGATATCCACCACCACAGAAGGAACAATCCAAATGATATTTGAAATAATTCATCTATGAACTATTCTCTACTGTAGGCAATATGTGTCTTGTTTCACAGTATGATGAACAAGGAAATATACATTATATGATATTATATATGTAACCCATATCATATTACCTACCTTCTTGGGAAGAGGGGAAGTAAAGGAAGGGGAGAAAATGAGACATGGATTTTTTAGCATAGCTAATGTAAGAATGTGTTTCTCTTGGATAAGAATATTTAATATAATTTATTATAGATTTATAACAAATCATGTACATTACATTCTTGTTGCTATATATTATATTAAATATTAAAATATAAAAGATACAAAAAAGCCCAAGTGATCATGTTCTATCTTATCTTCTCCAGCTGAGTTCTTCTGCCATGCTCATCTTCACTAACTTTCAATTTCTCCCTAATAGTGGTTTCCCTATACACATGTCTCCCATATCCTCAAAAACTCTTACTTGATATGTCAACCTCTGCTAGCTATCACCCTATATCTGTTTTTATTTTCATGGCTAAATTCCTTAAAAAACCTTCTATAGCTGGTGCTTCGAATTCTTGCTTTATAACCTACTTCATCATTCAACTGAAAATAGTTTTCTTTTTCTTTTTTTAATTGAAAATTTCTATTTAATTAATTAATTTAGAATATTTTCCCATGGTTACATGATTCATGTTCATTCCCTCTTCCCCCACCAATCCCATAGCCAATGAGCAATTCCACTGGGTTTTACATGTGTCATTAATAAAGATCTATTTCCATATTATTAATATTTGCATTAGGGTGATCACTTAGAATCTACATCTCCAATCATATCCCCATTGAATCATGTGATCAAGCAGTTATTTCTTCTGTGTTTCTACTTCCATAGTTCTTTCTCTGTACATAGCATTCTTTCTCCTAAGTCCCTCAGAATTGTCCTAGATCATTGCATTGTTTCTAGTAGAGAAGTCCATTACATTCGATTGTACCACAGTGTATCAGTTTCTGTGTATAATGTTCTCCTAGTCCTACTCCTTTCATTCTGCATCAATTCCTGGAGGTCCTTCCAGTTCACATGTAATCCTCCAGTTTATTATTTCTTTGAGCACAACAGTATTCCATCACCAACATATACCACAATTTGTTCAGCCATTCCCCAATTGAAAAGCACCCCCTCATTTTCCAATTTTTTGCCCACCACAAAGAGCGTGGCTATAAATATTTTTGTACAAGTCTTTTTCCTTATTATCTTTTGGGGTATAAACTCATCAATGGTATGACTGGATCAGAAGGCAGGCAGTCTTTTAAAGTCCTTTGGGCATTGGAACTGGTTTTTCTAATGTTGCCAATGATCATTTTTCTTGACTTCTTTGCTACCTTTGACATTCTAGATTACTCTCTTCTCCTCTTTATTCTCTTTTCTCTAGGATTTCATTACACTGCTCTCTCCTAATTCCTCTACCCTTTGTCTGATTCTTCTATCTCAGTTTTCTTAGCTGGATCTTTATCCAGGTTACATCCACCAACCATGAGGTGTCTCAATGTCCCCAAAGGATCTCTCCTTATCCCCCTTCTCTTCTTTCTTTATATTGCTTGACAATCTCATTTACTCCCATGACTCAATTATCATCTTCAGGAAGTTGATTCTGAGATCTCTTAACTCAGTTCAAAACTGTCTCCTGAGGGGCCAGCTAGGAGGCTCAATGAGTTAAGAGCTAGGCCTCGAGAAGAAAGGTCCTGGGTTCAAATATGACCACTTTCTACTTTCTAGCTGTGTGATTCTGGGTAATTCATTTAATCCATATTGTCTGGTCCTTATCACTCTTCTTCCTTGGAACCAATACACACTATTCATTCTAAGATGGAAGGTAAGGGTTTTTTCAAAAATGAAATGAAATAAATTTCTTCCTGAACTATCTCACAACTCCAATTCTCTGTTGGATATCTCAACCTAGATAGACTTTGTAAATTCAACATATTTAAAATAGAAATTATTATCTTTCCCCCAAATCCTTTCCTCCTCTGAAATTTATTGTTCCTATCGGGGATACTTCAATATGTGCAACTTAAGTGTCCAATTCACTTCTTCACTCTCTCATCCCTCATGTCCAGTCTGTGGCCAAGTCCTGTTGATTCGGTCTTTATAATATCTCTTGTACAAATCTTTTTCTCTCCTATACAGCCACCACCATGATGATGGTCATCATCTCATACCTGAACTAGTACAATAATCTGGTTCTTCTTCCTGCCTCATCTTTCTTAGTCCAGAGCACTTCTTGGCTGCAAGAGTGATCTTTCTAAAACATATCTGACCATGAAACCCCATCCTCCATGAATCTCAATCATTCCCTATTACCTCCAGGATCAAATATAAAATACTCAGGATGGCTGATAAAACCCATCACAATCTTATCCCTTCATTTCGAATTTACTAATCACTTTCCCATGTTTTCTACCTCTCCTTTCATCTTTTATTTTACTCTTTTTACATACTTTGTCATTCAGCAATACTGACCACATTGCTATTCTTCTGACACAATTCTCTACCTTCCAACTTTGTGCCCGACTGTCCCTCATGCCTAGAATGCTTTTACTTCTCACCTCTGCCTCCCATGTTCCCTAGTTCCCTTGAAAACCCAACAGAAACTCCTATGGAGGTACCATATAAGTCTGTCTCATTAGGATAAAATGACATACAGAAGCTGAGAACCCATTCAGACAAGAAGTGATGAGTGGACTTCTGTGATAATGGAAGATATGCTATGTGGTTTCTTTTTCTTAGATAGGACTCATATCCTGTTTATTAGGGATAACCACATCTGATTTCTGTGTCCCTCCAGCTGCTCAGAACAATACAAACATGGTAGTGGGGAGAACATCATCCGTTCTCATTGGTTTTAGGGCACATGCTGACCTAAGGCTGAACACAGAGTTAAAATGAGGACACTCCATTTTGGATGGGGATGTTTTTAAATATGACTAATCACAACCACAAGTGATGTGGACTGGCTGAGGTTGTCCTTATGCAAACTTCTTCTTCTAGTGAGTCTGTAAGAGAAATTGGCTGC
Organism: Monodelphis domestica; assembly: GCF_027887165.1. Taxonomy (NCBI): domain Eukaryota; kingdom Metazoa; phylum Chordata; class Mammalia; order Didelphimorphia; family Didelphidae; genus Monodelphis; species Monodelphis domestica. The sequence goes on along the minus strand of NC_077228.1, from coordinate 67,056,738 downwards.
AAAGGTGAATAGGATAGTTTGACATAGGGCACTACTGTGTATGTTACTATAGATATTTGATATCCATAAAGCTGAAGCCAAAGTATTGTGTGGAAATCTGTGTCTTGGTCTAGCTTTGTTGAATGTCTGTGGTTTTGATGATTTCCATCCAAATCACTGTATTCTTCAATATATATCTCTGGTCTTATAAATTCCCTTGAGGTGATCATTTACAGCACTTTTAGACTGGCTAATCCATGAGGGGAATACATCTAGACTATATCTATAGAGTTAGCTAGGTGCCACAGTAGACAGAAAAAGCATTGAGTCTGGAGTTGGGGAGACATGAAATCAAGTCTGGCCTCAGAAACATCAGTTATCTGACTCTGGGTAAGCCATTTAACCTTAGTCTGCCTCAGTTTCCATAATTGTAAAGTGTCAATCCTAATGGTACTTTCCAGGGTTGCCATGAAAGTCAAGTAATATCATATTTTTAAATGTTTAGTATAGTGCCTAATGTATAGTAGGCAATTGATATATCCTTCTTTTCTTTTCATCTTCCTGCCTTGCTTGTCCCTTCAAAAATCCCATTCTTATACTCTGTCTCTAACCAGAGTAGTCCTAGAGAATCACATACAATCTGCTTCTGGTTCCACTTCATTCATTCATTCATTCATTCATTCATTCATTCATTCATTCATTCATAGCTTTTCCAGTATGCAGGAATGGTATAGTTCTTTAAGTTCCAGGGTCATCTCAGCACCAGATGAGGCATCAGAGTAGAACTTTGTAGAGGAACCTCCAGAGCTATAAAGATACTAAAGAATTTGGAAGATGAATGGCCAAACCAAGCACAGAAAGAGCCACTTACAAGACTAAAAATGGGAAATGTAGAAGAATCAGTGCCAGCATCCTAGAAACTTACACACGTAGGACAGTCAAACAACTATTTATTTAATGCCTGCTATGTACAAGATTCTGTAGAGGATTTAAAAGGGGTATAATAAAAGAAATAGGCACCAAGAATCTAAGTGAGGAAGTAAGTCATGTACATATGAAAATAAAACTATAAGTTGAGGATGTGACAAATATCATACTGATGATAAAAGTTATAAGTTCAGAGGAGAGGAACAAGAAAATTGACTTATGGGTAAATAAGGACAGAACTTGAGCATGAAGGATGAGTAGGATTTGAAAAGAAGGAAGAAAAATATTGATCAAAATTAAGACAAATATATATATATATATATATGTATAATTTCATATTCCTATATCTGTTTTTATCTGCCTAAAACTATCTCTCTTTATATGGTTGGTAGAGATCCTCTCCAGAAGACATTCACATCATTGACATGTGTTATACTGAAGCTAGCTTCCCTTATTAATGGGATTGCTAAAGAGATACAGGATAAAATATTAGATAAAGACCAAATACATAGAGAATTCCTCTCCATCCTGGGTTATCAGGCCAATTAGACACACCATTCAAGTAGAACCATTTAAAAAGTTTCAAGTAAAAAGTTCTGCCAAGAGAAGAAAATGCAGAGGCAGTTTTTAAGTTGCCAAAGTCTCATTCAGGCAGAAACTTTGTAAAGATCAATTCTTCCTCCTTCATCTGGATTTACTGTAGTTAGAGGGCAGGGTGCCCCTGGGATGTGAATCAGAAGAAACATTGGACTAGAGTCTGGTTTTTGGAGAAGTGTAAAGGCATGAATGAGCTAAACCCAGTAATTCCCTCTGAAAAGGAGGGAAAAGTTAGGGATTTTATTTTTTTTAAACCCCTACATTCCATATTATAATGAATACTGTGTATGGTTCCAAGGCAGAAGAGTGATAAGGGCTAGACAATGGGAATTAAATGACTTGCCCAGGGTCACACAGCTGGGAAGTGGCTGAGGCCAGATTTGAACCCAGGACCTCCCATCTCTAGACCTGGCTCTCAATCCACTGAGCCACCCAGCTACCCGCCCCCTCTTTTTTTTTTTTCAGTTAGGGAATTTTAATATCTTCTGGTAAATAGAAGTCAAAGAGTATCTGTGCAGGTACATACATCACTACTGTTACGACATGATCTAAAGGTAAAAAGGAAAAATGACTCTGCCTCAATCTTTCAAGGTCAAAAAAATAACAAAGACCACACTGGGATCAGAGTGAGTGGCCTTAAACCCTCCAGTTCACAGGTCAGTACACAAGACATTGTGATTCTATCCAATACTCCTTAGAATGTATAACCTGTGCTTAAATTAAACCTTATGTATTTTGAGGTAAGTTTAGCCATAAGTAAAAACAACTACAGAGGTCTGAAAGCCTTGTTCCTATTTTGACCTTAAGAATTAAGAGATATTTGCTCCCACATTCTGAAATGCCTTCCCAGAAAGCATTCATGTGGAATCTTGTGTGTCAGGCTATTTTTAAAAGTGAGCTAAAACAGTCATTCTTCTTGCTGTAGTTTTCTGTTATAATTACTGCCTAACTAACAATGCTCAATTTGGGGCTTCTTACATTTTTGCCCTCTTTTTTTTGCTACATGTGGGTCTTATTATTGCATCATAGCCAATTACAAAACAATATTAAATCCAACAACTGTTAACCATAAGACCAATACTTTGACCCAGCTAACTATCTTTATATAGAGGCCAAGTTTATCTTTAAAAATATAATTTTCATAGATTTCTTTGTAAAGTTATTATGTATCTGAGCTGATTGGTAAATTCTTTTGGCTGCACTATATTCTTTCCAAGTCTAAGACCAACTGTAAAATGCAGTTTAACTTTATTACGTTTGCTGGAAAATTCTGGATATTTTGGTACCTGGAATTTAACAGTTTGTCTTAAATCTCCTTAAATCAGCTGCTGCAACACTTAAAATAATACCTCACAGAGCCATGAAGTAATCATGGAAAGCCATGAAAATTATTCTCAAGTGCACAAATAAGCATTAAAAATGCCATGTTTTGGTCAGTTTCCTATACAGTTCTGTCTGTAAGCCTGCCCTGCTTCCTGGGGAGGGCATTCAATGCCTTGAAGTTCCTACATTTTTTGTTCCAAGCTCCATCAAGCATATTCACTGCAGCTGTATTGAAAAGTAGACTCTGCCCCTGAAATTCTTATTATTCAGAAGATGAAGTGAATCTTGCTGCTAAACCTCTGAACTTCACTGCTAAATATTTAATAGTGGTTGTACTTTCAATACCAAGTTTTGATTTCTCTTTGTCCTCAAGTAATTTAACTATTTTTTCCTTCTCTTATTCTCCTCTCCAGAATAAAAAGAACAACACCAGACCTTGAAACAGAACATAAACAGAAAATAGAAAGAAAAATAAACTTCATGAATATTTTGAACCTTTGAACTTCATCAAAGTGGTGCACACTCAGCTCTCCTATTTTCTTGTGTTTCTCTTCTTACCCACAGTACCCCCTCTGTTCAAAGTAAGCTCATTGGAAGCGGGGACTCTCGTTTCTGTGTCCCTCAATCCAGCATGAAGTCCAAGGTCTTCCATTTTCATTTGTCTGAGGACAGATACTGTGTATCTTGTATGTCAGGACACACAAAACATGAGAAAGAGATGTATCTTGTATGCTCCTCTTCATGCTGTCTGCTCAATTTGAATGTAAACTCCTACGGACACACTGGTTTTACTTTTTCTTCCCATCCCCAGCTTTGAGCATGGTGTCTGGCATAGAGGGCTTAATAAATACTTGTGGACTGATCTAATGAAATCTCAGCAGAAAGGATGTCAGAGATAATGAATGAACACCATAGATGAGGGATGTTCTCAAATTTTCCCAAAAGTACGTGGCTAATAAATGATTAACCTGGATCAAGAGCCCAATTCAGAGTAATGAACCTTAAGTCAGAGAGACTTGAGTTCAAATTCTGCTTTAGATTTACTAATTGCATGATGCAGTATCTCTGAGCCTGTTCATTAATAAAATAAAGATAAGATAACATTCCTTTTCTCTCTCCTCCTGCCTCACTCCTCTTTCCCCATGTGAGATAACTCTGAATTTCTTCTGTATCTACTGGACACATACATAGGTGCTTTTATGTTACCCCAATAAAAATGTAAGCTCTTTGAGGGAAAAGACCTGGGTTTTGCCTTATTTTAGTAGTGTCATCACTTAGCACACTGCCTGGCAAATAGTACACATTCAATAAATGCTTGTTGGCCAATGAAAAATCCTGTCAAAAATGTAAAAGTGTTTGGCATGATTAAAGGAGTGAACAAATATAAATTACTATGATTATGGTTATTAATTTTTCTATTGCTTCCTGTAGCATGCCCTTGGCACCACATAACTTCCCTATGTTTCATTTTCCATCCTTTAAATTTTCGGTGCTCCTTCCCAGGCTCTCTGTGCTCTCAGACTCTGTTTATCATTTCTTACAGTGCAGTAGTATTCCATCACAATTATATACCATCACTTGGTTAGCCATTCCCCAATTGATGGACGTCCTTTCAATTTCTAGTTCTTTGCCAGCATAAAGAGGACTGTTATAAGTATTAGAACATATAGGTTCTTTTTCCTTAGTCATTTTGGGAAGCAGTTCCAATAGTGGTATTTTAGGCTCTAAAGGTATACATAGTTTTATAAGAGGATTAACAAACTTCAGCACCTGTGAAGCAATAAGACAGAATGGTGGGAGCAAAGAGAAAAGAGGAGGATTATAAATTTGAAGGGCTGTCCAAGGAAGAAGGATTCAAATTGCTCTACTAATCCCCAAAGAGAACCAGAAGCAGTATGTGAAAGTTGCAAAGAAGCAATTCATTTAGCTTAAAAGAAAACAAAAACTTATTAAAAATTAGAACCATCTAAATATATCATGGGTAGCCTTGGAAGAGGTTGAGGTTCCCATTATAGACAACCTTCATGTAGATTCTGCATGACTACTTGCTACGGATGTTATAGATAAGATCCTATTCAAAATCAGGTTGTACTAGATGACTTCTGAATTCCTTTCCAATTCTTAATTTCTGTGCATCACCAATAGAGACAGGGAAGAGAACTCAAATATAGTTTAGAAGAAGCTGTACTCAAATCATTAATGCCATTTACATTATTCCTTTTTAAAATACCTCTAATTGTTATGAACTTTTCATTATGCTGAATCAAGATCTGGTTGCCTGGTTTCACCTGCTCTTAGTGCTTCCCCTTTTGGTCAAGCAAAATAATTCTAAATGGATTAACAATATCTACAACGACCCCAAAAGTCAATTTTAAAACAAAAAAGAGAAGCAAAACATTTAAACAGAGATGTATGCTTAAGAAAAACAGATCTAAACACTGACCATGTCTAAAAATGTATATATCAAATGACTAATATAGAAAATATTTTACATGATTGTACATGTAAAATTTTTATCAGATTGCTTATCATCTCAGAGAGAGGGAGAGGTGTGAGAAATAAGAGGGAGAGAAGTTGGAACTCAAATTTTTAAAAATTAGTGTCAAAATTTGTTTTAACATAATTGGGGGGAATAAAATAATATTAAAATAAGAAAATGTGTGTCTTATCTGCACCTTGAAGTTGTTCTTAATATTAGGTAAGTAATATACATCATCTGTTCCTGGGAATTGGGGTTTAAAATTGCATTGATTGAATTTAATTAGGTATTTCCAAGATTGTCTTAATGTTACTTTTATCAAATAAATAGCTCTCCTGGTGCCATTCATTTCATTTTGTATCTGTTTAGAGAAGTCTTCTCAGATTTCTCTGAAATCATCCTTTTCATCAATTCTTAAATTTCAGAAAAAATAATTAAATATATATAACACAATTTGTTAAGACATCTCCTTGTTGATGGATATCCCTTTCCTTTCCTTTTTTTTTGCCACAAAACAGCTGTTATAAATCATTACTACATATATATTTATGCCCCATTTTTTTAGTCACTTTGAGATAAAATCTTAGTATTGTTATGGCTAGATTAAAGAGTTTGTACAATTTAATGACTTCTAGGGTATAGTTCTTACCCCCTAAAAAACTAAATCAAGTCATACTTTCACTAATATTCATTAGTATACCTTTCTTTCCACAGGCCAGTCTTTCTTACAGTTGACACTTCCCTTTTTTGTTATCTTTGGCAAATTGATTAGCATGAGGTGGAAATTCTGTTTTTGCTATTGCTTTTCTAAAATTATTATTTGGAATATTTTTCATATCATTGTTGATTGCTTACTTTTTTTTCTTTAGATCTATTTGCTTGTTCATGTCATCTGGTCATTTACCTGTTGGGGAATGTTTCTTATTTTTATAAACTAGAATAAGTTCTTCATTTAACTTAGAAATTCAAATTTTATTGAAGAAACTTTGAATTTTATGTAATTAAAATTGTTCATTTTGTCTTCCATCATCTTCTTTTGCCCTTCTCTGGTCATGAAATCTCGCCTAATCCATAGTTGCAAAAGATATTTCTTTTCTTGTTCCTCTGATTTATCATATGGCCTCTTATATCTGTTACATATTCATCTTTATCTTACTCTAAATTTAAATTCTGCCATAATGATATCCAGTTTTGCCAATAGTTTTTATTGAATAGTGAGCCCTTAATCTAGTAGTAATAGTCTTTTGTTTTTATCAAAAACCATACTAATATGCTCACTTACAGCAATATCTTGTGTATGTTCTGATTAATGTGAATAATGGATTCTACTATGTGGTCACATCATTTGAATTTAAATTATTTGAAACTATAATTACATATAAAATAGAGTGATTCATTCCCAAAATCTTTATTTATCCAATGAAAGGTATAGAGAGTTTTATCACGGTTCTTATTGAATTTGTATAAGCGCATGCTCACACAGTGAACTAAATGCAGTTGGATGACCTAGGGCATTATCTAAAACAAGTAATGTTTTAAATGGGATATTAATTGTTGCACTTTTTTTAAAGGCTAGGCTAAAACAACTTGAAAATCAGTCACTGAAAAAATCTTTAGTCATCCATGTTTTAATAGTTGACTGTCAAAGAACTGGAAGCTCTTGTTAGTAGTATCTACTCAGAGCATATGGATTTCAAGACCAATAAACAAGAATGGTTTTAATTTGAAATCCCCTTCTGGAAGACTTTTCAGTAAGTGTTATTTAATGCTTAGACACTTTAAAGCAAGATTAAATTTTTTCCTTTCTTAGAAATATAACTTGTAGGAGGGATCTTTACCAGAATAAATGAATTTTGAAGATAGAAGATATTAAAATTTTGTTGATTGATACATCCACCTTTGATTGTTTTCTTCAAATTTTCAGGATATGTATCCACCAAGTCCCCATCTGCACTGACAATGAAATTGAACTTGATTTTTAAAGTGAACAAACAAAGCAATTTTTGGAAAAGTTTCTTCACTCTCCACTTTGTTATTTTCTTTTATTGCCTTAAATAAACCTGAAGCTTTTGTCTGAGTGGTTCTTTGTCTTTTTGTGTTAGTTATTTTTTAAAAATAAAGATTTATTTGAGTTTGTTTTGTGTTGTTTTATATTCTACTACTTTGTCAAAGTATTTGTTACAATTAATTTTAGTTTAGTCCTTAGGGTCCCCCCAGTAGAGTAATGTATTATATGTAAACAGCGATATTCTTTTTTTTGCCTATGCTTATTTCTTCAATTTATTCTTCGTGGCTCACTACTAGAGTTATCAGTTCTACCACTGTTAAATAATAATAGTGATAAAGTACTATTATATCAACATATAATGAGTGATTATAATGAGCATCCTTGCCTTGCTCCTGTTCTTACTGGAAAAATCTCTAATATTTCTCCATTACATTAAATGCTGATAATGTTGGTCTACAGGAGAGATAGATACTACATGAAATAAAAGTCTTTAGATAAGTATTATTAACCATATTAAGGAAAGTTTAATTTATTACTATGCTTTTCCATTTTTATTTTTACAGAAATAGGTTTTTTCAAAGCTTTTTTCTGAATCTAATGATATAATCATGTGATTTTTGTTTTTGCTATTAATATGGTAACTAATGAGTATAGTTTCCCTAATATTGAACCAACCCTTCACTTTATGATATAAACCTAAATGGGGTCATAGTGTGTGTGTGTGTGTGTGTGTGTGTGTGTGTGTGTGTATAATTTTGTTGTATATTGTTGTGCCTTGCTTGCTATTATTTCATTCATTCATCTTCTTCTGTGGCCATTAACTATTGATCTATGATTTTACTTCTCTATTTTGTTTCTCTTTGGTTTAACTATTAATTTCATATTTTTATCACAAAAGAAATCATGTAAGATCCTGTCTTTTTCTATTTTGCAAGCAAGTTAAGTTGTCACTCTTATGGCATATAGTTGGGGCAGAGAAATTTTTGAAAATATTCTTTATTTCTTCATTGCCTTCTATGAGTTCACCTTTTTTCAATTTTTGATCTAGTAATTTTATTTTCTCCTTTTAAAAACTGGATTAGCTTATGCTTTTTATTATTTTTTATTTTTAAAAGCTTCTAGTTTTATTTACTAATTCAATATTTTTCTTTTGCTTTCAATTTTGTTGCTTTGATTTGCATAATTTCTATTTTTGTGTTTGAGGTTTTAAAAATAGTTGTGGGTTTTTATTTAGTTCTATGTACAATTTGCTCTTCTATTCTTTCTCTTTTTTGATGAAAATACTTGGAGATATGGATTTCAAAATTTTCTCTTAGAATGGCTTTGGCTTTATCCCCCAATTTTTGAAATATTATCTCATTATTGTCATTATCTTAAGTTCAATAATCTATTGTTTGTATAATTTTTTCATTGACCCATTATTCTTTAAAATTAAATTATTTATTCTTCAAATAACTTTCATCCTTTCTTCATAGTCCTTTTATTGAAAATAATTTTTTTGGCACTGTGGTCTATAAAAGATGTGTTTAATATTTTTCTTTCCTGCTTTTGTTTGTGAGGCTTTCATGTCTGTATACACAGTGTCCCAAAAGTCTTGGCATTGTTTTAACCTATTAAAGCTAAAACTGGACTCAGATATTTGGGACACCCTGTATATAGTCAGCTTTTGTAATTGTGCCTTGAACAGATGGATAATACATAGTACATATACATAATAAATTCTATTTTCATTTAATAATCAACAAATATCTATTATATCTAACTTGAAAAAGAAATCTATTCAGGTCCTAAACTTCTTTCTTGTTTGTTTGTTTGCTTTTTGTTAGATTTGTCTAGATTTTAAAGCAGTACATTTAGATTCTCCATATTGTAGCTTTAATACTTTAAGAATTTAGATCCTATGCCATTATATTGCATATATTTTGTTTTGTATGGGCAGCTAGCAAGCACAGTGAATAGGATGCCAGGCCTGGAATTGGGATGACTTGAGTTCAAATCTGGCCTCAAACATTTCCAAGCTGTATGACTCTAGGCAAGTTACAACTCCTTTTGTCTACCTTTTGCTCTTATATGGTAGAGTTGTTACTAAGACAGAAAGTAATGATTTTAAAAATAATTACTCGTGTGGTGGATATAGTGCTGGGAGTGTAACCTTGAAGACTTGAGTACAAATCCAGACTCAATTATTTAATAACAATGTGACCCTGGGCAATTCATTGTATCTCTGAATTGATCAGTTTCTTGAAATGTAAAATACACACAATAATTATTGTTGTGAGAATATAATGATATATTTGTAAAGACCTTAGAATAGTGCCTATACCATAAGTACTTATAAATTCATGTTCTCCTCTTACCCAATGTTTTTTCTGCATAATGTGGTTTCCCTATACATTTCTTTTAATTTATTTTTTGTTCTTGCTTATTGGAAAACATGATTGACATATTGAGTTTTGCTGAAAAATAATAGATTTTGCTTCAGATTTTTATTTAAGAGACTTTTTGTTTTTTTAAGGATATTTCTTATGCAAAATATATTGTTGGATTCTGCTTTCTGATCCACTGTCATATTGTATTTTATGGGTAAAGCCATCCCATTAACATTCACAATTATTATTAATTGTGTATTTCTTTCTATATTTTTCTATTCCTCCCCTCTTTGATTCTCCCCACCTTTCTATATAGAGGAAGGAAAGGATTTAAAAGGTGTTTTCTCAGCACTAGTGTTCTATACAAAATTCAAAGTTCTTCTGGCTTTCTATTCCTCTTCTTTTTTTCCTTTGACTGGAGATGAAAGAAAGGATCGTTTCTTTCTTAGCCTTCTTCTCAATCCATACTTAATAATGCATTTATTTTATAATGAACCTTTCCTGAACCTACTTTCCCCTCCAATTAAGTCTTTTCCTGTTGAGTTAAATATATTTCACATCCAACTCATGTGTGTGGGTGTGGGTGTGGTCCATTCCATCTTCTTTTGAATAGTTTAGATGAAAGTGAGGATCACTTTTCTTCTTCCCTTATCCCTTCCTATTCTTTGTATAGTCTTCTGCTGTACCTTTTAATTATGTGGCAGAGGATTCTTCAGCCTTTCTTCTCTCCCTTTCCTATGCTATTTTAATATCATCAAAACATAACAAAATAATTTCCCAGTCTTCTGTTTTATTTGACCTCCCTTTATTACTTCGAACAGTATCACGATTTGGAGGATGTTATCTCACCACTCTAGAACATAAAACCTTCCTAGTCCCTTCCAGTTACTCACTTGTATTTACCATTTGATATTTCTCTTTACTGTATATCAACATATATATGTATATATACAATATAATTATAATATGTAAAATGTTAGAACCTAATCCCATTAGATAGGAAGGAAGGAAGGAAGGAAGGAAGGAAGGAAGGAAGGAAGGAAGGAAGGAAGGAAGGAAGGAAGGAAGGAAGGAAGGAAGGAAGGAAGGAAGGAAGGAAGGAAAGAGAGGAAGAGAATTTGAATGAATTTTATTACTCTATAAGAATAAAGTCCAAAACATAGCACCGCCATTTTTTATACTTGAGCAGATGGGTTACTGCTCTAATTCAAAATTATGATGTTACATGCTAGTAGATTGTGATAATGATCACTGTACAGAAATTCAGAGTTGAAAAAGACCTCAGAAGAGACTAATCAGGATAGGTAAAACAATCCTTGATATAACAGATACTATGATTGGAGATACAGACTTTGCTTAAAGATTTCCAATTAATAAAATCCAGTACTTTCTGAGATAATACTTTTGCATATTTTTGACCATTAAGAATTTTTTTCCAATTTATGTTACCCACTGGTACTAGTTCTTCCCATGTGAATGGGAAAATGGGAGGTGATTATTATGAAAGTAATTTTATGAAAGTAAAATTGATGAGATTTATAAACTGACTTAATGTAGAAAAAAGGAAAGTGAAGAGTAAAGTATGACTTCAAGGTTAAGTACCCACCTGATGGGAAAGCTGGCATTACCATCAATAGTAATTAGCAAACTTGAACAGATGGGTAGGGAAAGGAATATAATAAGTTCTGCTTTGAACATCCTGAGTCTATAATGCCTATGAGATATTCAGGTAGAGATATATAGGAGCTGGTTGTTATTCAATGGGTTAGCTATCCCTCCTCTCTTTGGCCGTCATGTCCTCTGTATTCAACCATGTCACTCTTAAAAGAGATTTTCTTTCAAGGTGATAAGGAATCATTAATTTATACTTTTGGGGTCCAGTCAATTAACTAATCCAGAATCCATTAAAGTTTACTAATTACCTAATGTGTTGCTCTTTACCTTTTCTTGGGATAATTTGTCAATTGTTTTGTTGAAATCTAGGTAAACAATCTCCATAGAAATCCCTAATTGCACCACTAACCTAGTAACCTTGTTAATAAAGGGGAAAAAGTTTGCTAGTCATGGTTTGTTCCCTGATGTTAAACACAAAGATAAAGACGAATCAAACATGTAATAATAATTCATTAAAAGCTTAAACTCAATCCACATCTCCATAGTTAAATGATGGTATAGAGTTGTTGTATAATAGAGATTGATAATGGAATAATTTTACCTCTCTTCATCCATTACTATAACTGCATCATTACAGTGAATTCTGCACCAAACAGAAAATTAAATTATATAATTGAAATACACAGTGAAATTTTCTTGTATTATCTAAAATAGCTCTTTTTCAGTGGTGAAGGAAACACAATAAGAAAAATATTAAAACCAGGCAACAAAATTAAGTTTCTACTTATTGAGAAAAAAACCAATCCTTATTTTGTTCATAAGGGTGAATGCTGGTGATTTTCTTATATAATAAAAAGGAGGCATTCATTGTTAAAAAACAAACCCAACATAAACTATCAGTGCCTCATCAGAGGACTCAGAATGCCTAACCCTAGCATTCCTTGAGTGAAGTCAGAAACCAAATCACTGATTCATTTGCCTAGATAGACTTCCCATTTGAAAAGAAAATCTTTAAAGGTAGATAGAGGCAGAATAAAACAAACAGGATCAGGTTGCACTACATTTTCTTCCTTAATGATTTCAATTCATTACAATTTATTGGCTTCTTCTGTCTCATTTAAGTACAGGGTGAAAGCAAGCTCAGGCAACTATTCCAATGTTAGAAGTGCTACTTCTGTTTCATAGATAGAATAATCTTGCTACAGGAACAAATACATATATAAATATACACACATACAGTCACATGTACATACATAAACATATATGCATATATCACAGCTGGACTATATAACCTATAAATGCTAATCTCTGGTCGCATAAAGCTCAATCATGCTGGGTGTTAATTTTATTTTCTACATATAAGATCACTATAATTAGATGCATTTTATCCTTTACATAGCGAGATGAGTATCCTCAGCAAGGATCTTTCTCTTTCTTCACACTACTTTCTACTTGGGCAACTAAAAATGTATAAATCTTCTCACCTTTCCTTTTATTCTTAGTCAAACTTCATTTTTTATCTTAGAGAACTAAGACTGCACAACACCAGACAATTGACTTGGTGTCCACTATTAATAGTAAAAAGTTATAACGTGTGACACTTAGGATTCAAAGAAATTTTTATTAATTCTTTGGTAGCGTTTCATATTGTCTTCATATAGAATGAACAAAGAGTTGTGTCAACAGTCACAGAAAACAGTGGTAAAGCAATCTAATTCTCTAGTACTAAACGAGTTAATTAAGGAACAAACAAAGAAAGAATGTACGTAATTATGACTGGCCTGGCTTTGCCTATTAGGTTTCAGTCAGACAGACACCACAACTTCTTTTAAATAACCCCAGTTTATTTTTGAAAAATATTCCTTTCTTCAGACAGGATATGGGGGAGGAGTCAAGGGGTGATGTTTTACACATGCACATCTGGACACTGTCCAATTATTCCCCTTCAACATTTCCCCAGTTGTTTTCATTTTGCTTCATGCCTTGGCATTCATAAATTTGGAAGATTAATGTGTGTCAAGAGTATGTAGTCCTAAAACTGGGCATCCATTAAATATAAATGTAACTAGAGGTTAATACTATAAGGAACAATAAATTAAAAGAAATAAAATAAAAGGATTAAGCTCAACTTTAAAAAGAAATAAAACCCATCAAATGCTTCTCTATTTAATATTGTAGTGTTATTGTTACATGAATAGAAAATACTATGACCTTTCACAGAGATGCCCCAGGAGCAAGATTAAAGTAAAATTCTTAGATCACATGAGGGGAAGTGTGTTTCAGTGCCCACAAGTGGTAAATCTGTAGATGATTTTGTACTTTACATTTTCTGTCTTAATGTTTACCATTATTGGAGGAAAGGAAGCTTTCAAAGCGTCTTGTAACAAATCATAGAAACCATCTATTTCAAATCCTATCTAAACCAAAGCAGCCTTTACATTATCACCAATAAGTGATCAATCAGCCCTTACTTGGTGACTTCTAATAAGGAGGAACCCACAACCTCCTAAGCCAGCCCCTCTAGATTTTTCTGACTTCCAGGAAGCTTCTGCATATTTCATGTTAGTCTTTTTAGGTTCAACTCACTGCTTTTATCTTTTCTCTCTGGGCACAAGCAAAATAATTCTTTCCTTTATATTTTCACTCCTAATGTCCTTCAAATATTTTCAGAAATATATCACATTTCACCTATATCTCCTCCAAGAAATATGTCATAAAAATGTTAATCACTGATTCAGTAAGTTTTGTATCTTTGTCCAATTTATTCTTACATCAAACTGACCTCACACTGTATGTATACCTAGGTGCACACTTTTATAAAATGTCCATGTACACTGGAAATAATGTGGACAAATTTCCATAGATTTAGGAAATTCAGGAGAGATTTCTTTGTCTAGACTTTGGGATTTCTATAGACTCTATTCCACTATTAAGTACAAGATCACAAATAATTGTTCATAGGTCATACCCTAGAAAATAGCAAAAAAATACAGGGAAAATTCAATCCTCAAAACAACATACCATTAAAGTTTTCCCTAAGCAAACGTGATATGTACTACAGGGCAAATTTATTTCATACTTTGCTATAAATACCTGTAAGTGTATATAGCTCTTAGAGACAGATTATCAGTGTCTGAAAAGACTTCAGAGGTTTAGTCTATGCTCAATAATCTCTTCAAATATGTACACAACAAAAGGACATCTGAATTTTGTTTGGCAGCTTTTAGTGACTGTAAACTCATCATTTCCTAAGATAGCCCATTCTACATTGGGAAGCCTAAAATTAGGAAATGTGTCCTAATGTCATGCCTAAATGTGCCATTTAGTAACTTCCACTCTGCTTTTCCTTTTGCCCTTGGGGGTTTAGCACAACAAGTTTAATCCCAGTTCTATGTGATAGCATTTTAATATTTGAAGACATCTATCATATCCCCGTGTTTCCTCTGCTCTAGGCTGGACATCCCCAGTTCTTTCCATGGATACTCATGGCCTGTCATCATATTGGAAAACATCTTTTGGTTGATCTCCTGCACATCAATGTACTTCCTAAAATGGGGCATGTAGAACTGCACAGTACACCAGATGGGATGGAAGAATCAGGAATTTCCTAATGCAGCCTAAGATTACATCAGCTTCTTTGGATTGTCCTGTATATATTGTTAATTCATATTGAATATGTGGTTCAATAAAACCTTTTTTATAAGAAGTTCTAATCCAAATCCAAAAAAAAAAAAAATCCATGGTCTTTAAGCGACTGAACTTTAGATCATTTGCTAAGAGAGTACAAGCTCTTACAAATTCTATCAAGCAGCAAGGACTTCATCCACAGATAGAATACATTTGCTAAGAGTACTAGTTTAGCTTAATTCAGAGGGGTCTGCTAACAGGTTATGAAATGGTGCTGCTGAGATGACCCATGAAGTAGATAAAATGCAAAATAATCACCGGGCCTGCACAGTTTCCCTTCTGCATCAATAGTAACAGATTTAACTGTGTGTGTGTGTGGGGGGGGTGGTGAAAGCAGAGAAGAGGATGTTAAGAATCCTAAAATTCTTAAACCATCTACAAATGACTTGTTTAGGTATTATTGCTCATATAATCTTTCTCCAACAATTAAACTGATTTGTTGCTATAGTAACTGAACCATATTCTCTACAGATAAAACCAGAAAATATAAGTAAGTTGAATCTAAATGGAGGAATTAATCAGAAATTCCTTTCAGAGTCACAAATAAAGGAATTGGCAGACTTGCCCAAAGGCAATAAGAACCATTAGCTAAGATGATACTTGGTCAACATGTTTGTGATTATCATTATCAGCTAAGCAAATAGACCACCATGAAATTTGCTGCATCTTATGTGACATCAGTTTAAGAGTATGAAGTTCTATGTACAACCTGAAAAGATCTTTAAGACTAAGTCAATATTTAACACTTGAATCCTTAATTATGAAGGACAAGAGAGAGGATGAAAAATGTGTCGGAAAAAGTGGTTTGGGATCAAGAAATGAAAGAAGCCAAAGATTGTAGACTCCTTAGAAGTTTAGTGACTGTATATATCAAAAGATTTTAGAGAGAGTCAAAAGGCACTGAATATAGAAAGCATTAAACATTACCAAAAAGAAACTTATCTTAGTAGACATGAAATGACTGCTTGCTGATATGATTTATTTAATGATCAGCTGTTGAAGCATTAATCATTTAGATAAATAGTGAAAATACATACAAAATCTGAAGAAAGTATAAAAATGACAGCATTGAGTGTGTTTATAACAGCTCCAAACTAACAATTTTAAAAGAGCTATTCACCCTTAAAAAAGGAAGTTAAGAAAAGTAATAAGTTTATTACATAATTATTAAGAAGTTTTAATCTATGAAAAAATAGTCACCACAACTGAGCAACAATCTGGACCCCAAACTGGATAAAAAAAAGTAACACAGGATGTCATATTCCAGAAATTTTTGTTGACTGTAGGCTCTTTTCTCCCTCAATACTCTATTTTGCTATTCTCATAAACTCTCATGAGAATAGGTATGATCTCTGTACAGATGATTCCCAAGTTTTTCTTCTAGATCTAATTTTTCCTAATCTCTAGTTCCATTCACATAGCCCAGTGTCTAGGACAGCTACTATTAGAAATACTATCAGTATCTCAGACTCAACATATCCAAAACAAAACTCAGCTTTTCCCCCTAAAACTGGCCTTTTTTTTTTTTGCCTTTTCAACTCTGGTTTTTGGTCAGGAAAGTCTGAAATTCCTCTATTTCACTTAATATCTTTTTTCTGTGTAGGATTATGCTCAGTTTTGCTGGATAAGTAATTCTAGGTTGTAGACTCATATCTTTTGTCTTTGGGAATATCATATTCTATACCTTCTAATCTCTCAATATAGAAGTTATTAGGTCCTGTGTATTGCCTGACTGTGGCTGCTCAGTATTTGAATTGTTTCCTTCTGGCAGCTCATAGTATTTTTTCTTTGGCAAAGGAGTTCTAGAATTTGGCTACAATAGTCCTGGGATATTTTATTTTGGGATATCTTTCATGAGATGATAAATGGATTCTCTCAATTTCTATTTTTCCCTCTTGTTTGAGGATATCAGGGGAGGTTTCCTGATGATTTCTTGTAATATGGTGTCTTTGCTCTTTCCATAGTCATGGTTTTCAAGTATTTCAGTAATTCTTAGATTGTCTCTCTTGGATATATTTTCCAGGGTGGATTTTTTTCAGTGAAGTATTTTAGGTTTTCTTATTTTTTTTGTTTTTCTTATTTTGTCTTATGGTTTCCTAATGTCTTGTGGTTTCACTAACTTCTATTTGTCTAATTATAATTTTTAGAGGCTATTTTCTTCCCTGAGTTTTTGTGTTTCCTTTTCCATTTGGCAAATGCTACTCTTTTAAAGAGTTTTCTTCAGTATTTTGTTTTGTTTTGGTTTTTTGCCTCCATTTCAATTTGGTCAATTCTATTCTTTAGAGAGTTGTCTTCTTCAAAGTAGTTTTGTGTATCACCTTCCTTTTGGTTATTCTGCAGCTTTGTTGCTTCTGGTAGAGTCACTGTGTGTTGGACTACTTCAAGTTCTTGCAAATGCTGTGCTGTCTGGGCCACACTTTCCTCTTATACTAGTGAGATGTTTTCTTTCAGCTTTCCTTTGTTTTGAGATGATTTATTTTCTTTTGTGTGTATAAAGGGATGAAGGAAGCACAATTTCCTTTATTCCACCATCTTACCGCCCAGCATGCAACTTCTTATTATTGTCAAGGGGAAGGCCATTCTCCCAAATATCCAGATACATAATATTGGGATCATCCTGGTGCCTTGCTTTTCTTTCACTCTGCCCTATTCTCCATAAAGAAATAGTACATCTTGTCATTTCGATTTTGATGAATATATCTTGAATTCATTGTTCCTCACACAAACTACCTAGCTAGTTTAGGTTCTTATGATGGGAAGACTAGCTCAGATCTTCTCAGAAGTGTGACAGAATTTAACTCTAAAATAAAGTTTGAGGTCAGAAAGTAAGATAGAAGTATAATCAAATGAAAAAAGGAGTCCTACCATAAAAAGTATTATGATGACAGAGACACTTAATATACAAATCCAAAAAGAAAGAATGCCCACACATCAAAAGCAAAACCTCAAAAAAATCTTATACACAAATTCAACAATTGGTGAGGAATTTTTAAGAGTTAATTTATTTTTATTAAATTAAGTACGAGTACTAGAGGTAAAAAGAAGAAAGAAATGAGAACCCTGAAAGAAAGAGTCAGAGAGGGAATTAATAACTTGGTATCAGAAGTGTAAAACCTTGCTCAAGCAACAAACTTTGGACCAAACAAAATTATAATGGACCAAATAGAAGCTGATGACTACACAAGAAAACAAGAAATAATTTGTTTTTAAGTTTTAATGGAAAAAAAAGAAAGAAAAACCAGAAGGTATTTCATAGCAAAAACAATTGACTGAAAAATAGACTGAGGAAAAATAAATTATGCATGAATAATTGGACTACTTTAAAATCATGTCCAAAAAAGAGCCCAGACATCATATTTCAAGAATTCTTAAAAGAAATTGCTCAGCTCTCTTATATGAGGCAGGTAGACACACACAGTATGATGGTCAAAGGGTTGAGCAAAATCTATTGGGCTTCAAATGAGAAAAAGAAGACAATCATGATATCCGACAAAGTTAAAGTAAAAATAGATCTGATTAAAAGAGAAAGGGAAGGTAATTGCATCCTGATAAAAGGCAGTACAGATAAAGAGGAAATACCAGTACTCAACATATATGCACCAAATGGTATAGCATCCAAATTTCTGAAGGAGAAACTATTGGATTAGAAGGAGGAAATAGATAGTAAAACTTAACTAATGGGAGACCTGAGCCTTCCTCTATCAGATCTAGGTAAATCAATCCAAAAAATAAATAAGAAAGAAGTAAGAGGTATGAATGAAATCTTGGAAAAATTAGAGTTAATAAATATGTGGAGAAAAATAAATAGGGACAAAAAGGAATACACCTTCTTTTTAGTAGCACATGGTACATTCACAAAGACTGACCATGTACTAGGGCATAAAAACATGTCAAACAAATGCAAAAGACCAGAAATAATAAATGTAACCTTTTCAGATCGTAATTCAATAAAAATAATTAGTAAGGGTACAATGAAGGCCAAATCAAAAATTAATTAGAAATTTAAAAATATGATTCTCCAAAAATGGTTAAAGAACAAATAATAGAAACAATTAATAATTTCATTGAAGAAAATGACAATGATGAGACATCTTTTCAAAATCTATGAGATGCAGCCAAAGCAGTACTAAGGGGAAAATTTATATCCTTGAGTTCATATATTAACAAATTAGGGAGGGCAGAGGCAATGAATTGTGCATGCAAATTAAAAAACTTGAATGTGAACAAATTAAAAATCCCCAGATGAAAACTAAATTAGAGATGCTAAAAATTAAAGGAGAAATTAATAAAATTGAAAGTAAAAGAACTATTGAACTAATAAATAAGACTAGAATCTGGTATTTTGAAAAAAACAAATAAAATAGACAAAGTACTAGTCAATCTAGTAAAAAATAAAATGAAAGAAGAAAATCAAATTAACAATATCCATGATGAAAAGGGAGACCTTGCCTCTAATGAAGAGGAAATTAAGGCAATCATTAAAAACTATCCAATTATATGTCAATAAATATGGCATCTATGTGATATGGATAAATATTTACAAAAATATAAATTGCCTAGATTAACAGAAGAGGAAATAGAATGCTTAAATAATCCCATATCAGAAAAAGAAATTGAACAAGCTATAAAAAAAAATTCCCTAAGAAAAAATCCCTAGTTCCAGATGGATTCACAAATAAATTCTATCAAACATTCAAAGAACAACTAATCCCAATATTATACAAACTATTTGACCGAATAAGCAAAGAAGGAGTTCTACAAAATTCCTTTTATGACACAAATATAGTACTGATTCCAAAGCCAGGCAGGTAAAAAACAGAGAAAGAAAACTATAGAGTAATCTCCTTAATGTATATAGATGCAAAAATCTTAAATAGAATACTAGCAAAAAGACTCCAGCAAATGACTGTGAGGGTTATTCATTATGATCAGTTGGAATTTATACCAGGAATGCAAGGATGGTTCAATATTAGGAAAACCATCCACATAATTGACCATATTAACAAGCAAACTGACAAAAATGACATGATTATTTCAATAGATGCAGAAAAAGCCTTTGACAAAATACAACTCATTCCTATTGAAAACACTAGAAAGTATAGGAATAGAAGGACCTTTCCTAAAAATAATAAACAATATATATCTAAAACCATCAGAAAGTATCATCTGCAATGGGAATAAACTAGAAGCTTTCCCAAAAGGATCAGGAGTGGAACAAGGATGCCCATTATCACCTCTATTATTTAACATTGTACTAGAAACACTAGCCATAGTAATTAGAGAAGAAAAAGAAATTGAAGGTATTAAAATAGGCAATGAGGAGACCAAGCTATCACTCTTGGCAGATGATATGATGGTCTACTTAAAGAATCCTAGAGATTCAAACAAAAAGTTAATCGAAATAATCAACAACTTTAGCAAAGTTGCAGGATACAAAATAAACCCACATAAGTCATCAGCATTTCTATATATTTCCAACACATCTCAGCAGCAAGAGTTAGAAAGAGAAATTCCATTTAAAACCACCCTAGACAATATAAAATACTTAGAAATCTACCTGCTAAGGCAAACACAGGAACTATATGAACACAACTACAAAACACTTTCCACACAATTAAAACAAGATCTAAATAACTGGAAAAACATTGATCGCTCTTGGGTAGGATGAGCTAACATAATAAAAATGACAATCCAACCAAAACTTATTTACTTATTTAGTGCCATACCCATAAAACTACCAGGAAACTTTTTTTACTGAATTAGAAAAAATCCATAACAAAGTTCATTTGGAAGAACAAAGGATCAAGAATATCAAGGAAAAAATGAAAGAAAAAATGAGAATGAAGTTGGCCTAGCAGTACCAGATCTCAAAATGTACTATAAAGCAGTTGTCATCAAAACAATATGGTACTGGCTAAGAGACAGGAGGGAGGATCAGTGGAATAGACTTGGAATACGTGACCTCAGCAGGAAAGTCTATGATAAACTCAAAGATTCCAGCTTTTGGGACAAAAAATCCACTATTTGACAAAAACTGCTGGGAAAATTGGAGAAGAGTATGGGAGAGATTAGGTTTGGATCAACATCTCACACTCTACTCCAAGTTGAACTCAGAATGGGTGAATGACTTGAATATAAAGAAGGAAAGTATAAGTAAATTAGGTGAACACAGAATAGTATACTTGTCAGATCTTTGGGAAAGAAAAGATTTTAAAACCAAGCAAGAGTTAGAAAAAAATTACAAAATATAAAATAAATAATTTTGATTATATTAAATTAAAAAGGTTTTGTACAAACGAAACCAATGCAATCAAAATTAAAAGGGAAGCAACAAATTGGGGGGAAATCTTTATAACAAAAATCTCTGACCGAGTTCTAATTACTCAAATTTATAAGGAGCTAAATCAATTATACAAAAAATCAAGTCATTCTCCAATCGATAAATGGGAAAGGGACATGAATAGGCAATTTTCAGTTAAAGAAATCAAAACTATTTAAAAGCACATGAAAAAGTGCTCTAAATCTCTGATAATCAGAGAGATGAAAATCAAAACAACTCTGAGGTATCACCTCACACCTAGCAGATTAGCTAACATGATAGCAAAGGAAAGTAATGAATGTTGGAGGGGATGTGGTAAAATTGGGACATTAATGCATTGCTGGTGGAGTTTGAACTGATCCAACCATTCTGAAAGGCAATTTGGAACTATGCCCAAAGGGCGCTAAAAGACTGCTTGCCCTTTGATCCAGTCATAGCACTGGTGGGTTTGTATGCCAAAAAGATAATAAGGAAAAAGACCTGTACAAGAATATTCATAGTAATGCTTTGTGGTTGCAAAAAATTGGAAAATGAGGGAATGCCTTCCAATTGGGGGGATGGCAGAACAAATTTCTGTTGTTGATGGAACACTATTGTACTCAAAGAAATAATGAATTGTAAGAATTCTATGTAAACTGGAAGACCTCCAGGAATTGATGCAGAGTGAAAGGAGCAGAGTCAGGAGAACATTGTACACAGAGACTGATACACTGTAGTATAATCAAATATAATGGACTCCTCTACTAGCAGCAATGCAATGATCTAGAACAATTTTGAGGGACTTATGAGAAAGAATGCTATTTACATTCAGAGGAAGAACTGTGGGAGCAGAAACACAGAAGAAAAATAGCTGCTTTACCACTTGGGTTGATGTGGATATGGTTGGGGATGTAGACTCTAAATGATCACTGTAATGCAAATATCAATAATATGGAACTAGGTTTTGATCTATTGTACACATGTAAAACCTAGTAAAATTGCATATCAGCTGTGGGAATGGTTCGGCGGAGGAGAGGGAAAGAACATGAATTTTGTAACCATGGGGAAAATATTCTAAATTAACTAATTAAATAAATTATTTTAAAAATAAAGGAATTAAAAGAAAGTTTAAAGACATGTTTAGACTTTTTTTTTCATCCTACCTTAGGAATGTGCAGACATTTTTTAGAGTTGAAGAAGACTTTTCAATAACATGTATGTATTTTGGTGAAACCTGGAATAAGACAACATTCTATAGTTGTCATTCATACCCTCTCCTCCCACCCCAGAAAAGAAAAGGAAAAGAAACCTAAAATTATACATTTATATTTTTACTTTTGATATAGTGAGAAAAGTTTAATTATGATTTATATTTCCTTCCAGACAGATTTCTTGGCATTCTTCTTCCGATGTGAGGTAAAGGAAAAAGGAATTTTCAACAGTAAGTAAAGGAAATGTGAAGTGCCACATTGACTCGAAAGATAACACTAGGTATTTGTTTTAAAAAAGTGTCAAGTTAAAAAAGTTTAAAAAAGATAAATCATCAAGGTGTAACTTGTTAGTCGTTAACAGACCAAAGAGTAAAAATCAAGAGTTAGATTCCAAGGCCCAGGTCGTGCCAAGAAACATCATCTTCCAACCATTGATGGGCACATTTTGTATATCAAAATGGACCAAATTTACTTGATAATGGAGTCATAGGTAGGTAGGAAAGGTCTCAACATTTATTTGAAACTTAAATTCATCATCGGTGAAATTTATATCCTGTCCTTGAGTTAATAGGTTTAGGTCCAGAATTAAAAACAAAACAAAACAAAACAAAACTTAAAAAAGGAAGCTTTTCTTTCTCAACCATCACATTAATTTTGCATTCAACTACAGTACTTATAATATACTTGTTTAGTTGTTTTCAGTCATGCCCAACTCTTTGTGACCCTATTTGGGGTTTTCTCAGCAAAGATACTAGAGTGGTTTTCCATTTCCTTCTCCAGCTCATTTTACAAATGAGGAAATTGAAGCAAAGAGGGTTAAGTGAGCTACTCATGATCACACAGCTAATACGTGTCTGAGGTCAGACTTTACCTTAGGAAGATGCATCTTCTTGACTCTGTGCCTGGCATTCTATCCACTGTACCATCTATCTGCAAATATAGTATAACATACTACATATTGTAAAAGCACATTCCCTTAACTTTATGGAAATGTTGTGTTAAAAGATCAGATTTCTCTCAAAATTTAAGGTCAACAAGATGATGAATTTATATATATATTTTTAAAATAGCACCACATTGGTAATGATTGCTGACACTTCAGTTTGTTTGCTTTGCCTACTTATGACAATCTTATTCCAAAGTTTTGTGATAACATAAAAATTTCCTAGGCTAGTGTCAGACAAGTTATGACTCAAGCTACCAAGTGCTGAATATGGAAAAAAGATAGCCAGGCAGGAGAGAAAGATATTTTCTAACCTATCCTCTTCAAAGATAAAAGTATTTTAAGACAACTGTGCCTCAGAAAGCTTTGACAAAGGGTAGGTCTAGGATTAAAGCCTAGATTTGCCCATTATTATTTCAGACTATAATGATTAGGAGAATGGCGTTATTATTATATGAAATTTTCATCTTAGGTGTCGCAAATGACAAGAAATATCTATGCGGTTTTCACTAAATAAATGCAAGGTATGCATTATTTAAAGAAAATGTCCTATATTCAGAGAAATTCAGAAAAGATGTTGACATTTATTAGTAAACTAAGGGACTAAAAACCCCAAGCTTACTACTGAAGTAAAATCTATTTGCCACAAATAAAAATAATAATAATTAGGTAATCTATTCCATAACATACTATCATTCTGTCTACTACTGGAGTTATTTAAAGATGCTTCCAGCTAATCTGCATACGAGCTTATTTAATTACAAAAATCAGGTATTTTATCTACCTAAATATTCCACAAAATATTAAATGTAAAGAATTCTATTATGATAGTGCTTTGTCCCAGGAATTTTTCCATCTAAATTCCATCTGAGAAAAAATTAGCTAATAATAATCTAGTATACAGACCATAAGTGACTGAACCATGACATGCCTTGGACAAAAGAGTCATCTTGGACTCAAGAAGCCTTGGGTGCAATCTTCCTCAGATATTGACTTTGCAATTGATTTCTTAGCCTGGCATTTAAAATCCTTCACTACCTAGATTTTTATTTCCTACCATTCCCTTTCATTCTCTCTCCATTCCAACCAAACTAGACTACTAGCAGTGGGCCCAAACTCAGCATTTTGTCACTTGCTTCTCTGCATTCATACAAGCCATCCCCCAATTCCTAGAATGTATTTGTTTCTCATTTCTACCTCTTAGAAACTGTCTTTCCTTAAGACTCAGCTCAACTGCCATCTCATTTGGGAAGTATTACCTGATCCTCCAGATGTCAATGCTCTTTTTCCTCATCCATTTCCCTTCTAATATATGTGTTTGCATATATGCTGTATCACCCAAGAGGGGAGGATGGGAGGTGAACAAGTATTTATTGATCATGGCAGCAGGAGGCTATCTATCACCCCACATTCTGTCAGCTCCTTTAGAGGAGGGGCTTTTTTTGTTTGTGCCTTTGTATCTCGAGTACCTGCCACAGTATGCCCAGGATCTGGGGGCTCTTCAGTGAAGTTCCTACCCAAAAAGGTCACAATGGGCTGTAACTCAGAGATTAAGAGTTATGGGAGTCTCAGAGGTTCTTCACATCTTCAGATTCGGTTCTTATCCTGCCTCAATTCACCCAGCACGTGCTTTTAAAATATTAGCTGATGTGAACTATGCTGGACTGCTCTCAGGCCCATTTAATCCTATTTCTCAAACTTTTGAATAAGGTATACCTAGAGAAAGTTATAGTGATGTAGTCACAGAGAACAAAATCCAGTGCTCTTACTCTTAAGTTTTACCATTACTGCTGCTTCATCCCATTTGAGACACAATTGAAGTGACCCATGGCCTTGGAAATCACAGAGATGATGCGCAGTAGAAGGAAGCTAATTGTTGAAGTAGACACAATGCCAGGCTTAAAATCATATAGACTCATCTCCATGAGTTCAAATCTGGTCTGATACACTTATGAGCTGTACAACCCTGAGCAAGTCACTTAACTCATTTTACTTACAAAAAATTGAAGCCTCCTTCCTCTATTACACATCAGATGAGTTTGGGGTCCCCAGTAAAACACACGCACGCACACACACACACACACACACACACACACACGCACACACCTCTGTTTCTGTCTGTCTGTCTGTCTCTCTATCTCTCTCTCTCTGTGTCTCTCTCTCTTCCTCTGGTCCATGAAAGGAGGGATCACTGGCATATTTTTGGTTCTCTGGATGCCATAAACGATGAGATAGAGAAGCAGCTCTAGCTTGGGTTGGCATTCAGTTCAGGGGCAAGGGGGGTGGGGCATAAAGATGTCAGATCTCTTTTCAGAGTCCAGGGCTGGAAGGAAGCATTATTGAAGAGCAATGAGCGCTTTGTGATGACCTTGAAGTATTCCTAAGAAGAGTTCTGCTGCCAAAACTCTTCCCCATTTCTCTTTCCTTTCTCACTGACCTCTGTATGGGCTAATTTTCTCCTCCTAACAAACTCAGTCCTCTTCCAATGATAGTTAATGTCTTGGAAAGTTTCTGCTGTGATTGTCCCTGTCCTAGAACCCAAACGAGAAGCTTCCTAGAACTATTGCTAAAGGCTCACTGAGTTGCTTTGGCTTGGAATCCAGGCAAGTTTTACTCTCCTTCCTTGGCAGTATTGGGTAATCATGAGAATGGGCAAAAGAGTCAGATGAAAAGAAAACCTGGAGGAAAATGGAAAGCACTGGGCCATGAGGAACTAGTGTGAGAGAAGCAAGGCTCTGGGTCAGGGTTTAGATCTTTGCAAGGGGAAGAGAGAAAAGGGAGGGAAGAAAATGAAGGACAAATTGTCCCTACTTCATGGTTTGTGTTTATTGTGAGGGCAAACATATGCACTTGATTTTGAATCCACATTTTTTGCATAGATAAGGAAGGTGCCCTTCCTCGCCTAATTTAGTGAACTAAAGGCACTATGGTCTATTTAAGGCATTTAAATAGGAGCCAGAAAGCTTGATTTAGAATCAAGTCTCTGCTGCTTGCTATCTGCATGGCCTTAGACAGGTCATTTAACCTCCTTAGCTATAAAACTTTGAACTTCATGATCTCTAAGTCTTCTAGCTCTAATTCAACATTTCTCTGACAATCAGAACTATCTCTTGCATAATGCAGGACTAGGTGAGAGGATGGAGACTGCTGATAAGTATTTCTGGGAAAATATTCAGGGTTCTAGAAGAGGCTGGACAAGACATGCCCTAATTCTTACCCTCTAATATCCTTCTATCAAAGAAAAATGGGACCAAAAAGAAGCTCCTTTCTCTGACTCAGCAAGAGGGAGAAAAACTGCCTGCCCTATTTCTGAAAGGGTCCATATCTTTAATTGCAAAAAGGAAAAGGTCAGAAAGATCCAAAATTTTATGACAAAAAATAAATGAAATAGAAATAAAAGACAAAACCAATGTAAGGAGAAAATCCACTGTCAAGTAGAAGTGCCACTAAGAGTTCAGTCTTTAACCTCGGAGGCAGTCATGAGAGAGAAGCAGGGCTGGCTTGGGTATCAGTATCTGGGCTCCCCTCTCAGCTCTGCAATTCTGTGTGACTCCAAGAAATTGACTTCTCTTGTCTAGACCTTCCTCTGTGAAGACACTTTCTGGTTCTTCATGCATGAAAGATAACCCTCAGAGGTACAAATCATGAGTGCAGACTAATTATCCAAAACAGCGCATTTCCTTCTAACCTTTGAAAAACCAAATATTCTGGGAAGTATGTTTTTGTGTTGTGTGTATTCTGTATTGGGTTTATTTTTTTCTAATGGTATGGGTACTCTAGGTAAATAGAAAATTATATATGACTCCTCATGACTTCAGATGACATTTTTGCTCAGAAATGAAAAGGATTACAGAATTAACTCTGAGGCAGCTTGCTGGCTTAGTGGATACAGAACTGGACATAAAATCAGAAAGCCCTGTGTTCAAATCCAGCCTCAGGCATCAGTGTAACTCTGGGCAATTCATTTAACTTTCATTCTCTTCAGTGTTTGATCTATAAAATGGAGATATTATTATCACCTAACTTCCAGGGTTGCTGTGAGGATAAAATAAGATATTAATGTTAAGAAACTAATAAGGACAATAAAATATTAACTATAATGATAAAATGAGACTTATAAAGCATTTTGCAAACCTTAGAGTGCTATGTAAATATTAACCAAAAATGACACAGTTGGAAAATAACTTTGGGGGTGACTAATAAGGCAGGAACTGAAAAAAAATGTGGTCAGACCTGATCCACTCAAGTTCCATCAGTGTTTGATGGACTTGAATTTATCGAAGTCCTTGTAAGATAATAGTAGACTTCTTTTGAGAATATTTGGGAATGAAGGCGATTAAGTGACTCAATGGTCTGAAAGCCAGGCCTAGAGACAGATCTTGGGTTTAAATCTGACTTCGGACATTTCCTAGCTGTGTGACCCTGGGCAAGTTACTTAACTCACATTGCCTAGCCCTTACCTAAGCTCTTCTGACTTGAACCAATACACGGCACTAATTCCAGGATGGCTTAAAAACAAAAAGAAATCATTTTGGGGAACGAGACTAAACAACTTATAATGCTATATTGAAACATAGGTGTTTACTACAGACAAAGTAATGAAATAGTGATGTCCTTATTCATTTGGTCCTAGCGTAGGAGTACAAGAATGAGGAGATCTGGGAAACAAGACACTGATGAAACTACATGAATGCAGGCCATCAGGTAAAAGAGACAATGCCTCTTTCGAACATTATGTAAAGGGAAAAAGTTTTCAGGTTTTTGAAGAAACATAACAAAAGTAAATCAATTCATCTGTCCGAAACCAACTACGATTTTCTACATCCCTGATGTTTTCAGCAAAAACTCTTTACAAGCATTTGCGCCACCCAGCCTTTAAACGTTTAAAAGCAAAAGAACCATTTTCTCCCTCCCGTTTCAGCTGAGTCTGTTCTCTTGAAACATCTAGACTGCAAACTCTTCTCTATGGGTTCATACATCTGTGGTTCCTGCAGCTGAGCCAGAGGAATTTGTTAGTCTCTGCCTAATTTTAAAATTGCCTACACCAATTCTTACCAACAGAAGAGTCTCTCCGAGCACATGAGACTGTGTGTGGCCTGTTAACACTACAACCTCTGAACTCCTTGAGGTTGCCTCATGTGGAGCTGGTCCTGGGTACCTCGAAAGGCCTAACATCTGCGGAAGGGGGTCCCATGCAGAGACGTGCTGGGTAGTTAATGTTTCCATTGAGGCAAAGACGCCTTGGATACTGGAACAGGAAAAGAAGACTTTCGACCAAGCCACGTCTCTCAGGGCTCCCATATACTCCGATTGCTTTGTGGAAACAAGCCAGGACATTTGGCTGCTCATGAGCAATTCTAATCACTCTAGCACCCTGGTGGCTGGTGATTCAGACACATACCTGGCTTCTTTCCAGAGTGCTGTTCTCAATCATCCAATTGTCTTGATAATAGAAGAAATGTACACTCCAGTCCTGAGTATAAGCATTCCACCATGACCACTGATCCTTTGTTAAACTATGTGGGGCTCTCCTTAGTAGTAAAACACAGTAAGAAGTGCTTGTCTTTAAGAGGGAATTTAAGATTCTCCATCAAAAGTAAGGAGTCCTTCATCACTTATTCTTTATGAAACTGGAATATTTTTAAGTGAGACAGACATAAAAAGACTATGGAGGCCTCAGCTAAGATTAAGAAAGGAAAAAAAAACATTATCACCCATTCATTCAACAAATATTCATCACTTATTGAGTATAATAATAATAATAAGTATGCCTGTTATTTAAATGATATTTTAAGATTTGAAAAGTACTTTGTGTCCATCACCTCATTTTATCCTCACAATCATCCTATGAAGTACATAATATGGGTATCATTTTACAGGTGAAGGAAGTGAGTCTCAGCTTAAATGGCTTATCTTTGGTGATATGGTTAATAAGGGTTAATAAGATGTGAGATCTGAACTCGGGTCTTATCCAACTTGAAGTTCAGCTTTCCATATTTTGAAGTCTTAGAGTATTAAAGTTGAAATTATTGAAATAAATAATTTCACTTTCCTAAAACACATTATTGATGCTGTAGTAATAATGGGGCAGCTGGGTGATGCGGTACATAGCGTGCTGATCCTGGAATCAGGAAGATTCATCTTCCCGTGTTCAATTTCAACCCCAGCTAGCTGTGTGATGCTGGCCAAGTCACTTAACCCTGTTTGCCTGTAAAAAGAGCCACAGAAGGAAAAGGTAAAACCTGTTAGCATCTTTGCCAAGAATTCCCTAAACTGGATTACAAAGATTAGGATGTGACTGAAATGGCTGAACCACAACAAATAACAATGATAGTAACTCACATTTCTGTGACATGTTACAGTTTACAAAGTGATTCATTAACTTTGATCTCATTTTCTTCCTGACTTAACCCAAGTAGAAGCTGTCATGCCCAGCTAGGGTGCTGGAGCCATTCCTTTAAGAATTCAGAGAAGTAGATAGGAGATTTAAAGAAGCAGATTTTGGCTGGATATAAGGGAAATTTTTCCAAAATCTTATAGTCGTATATAAGAGGTCCTCACTACCTTTTAAGGTAGTGAGTTCCCTATCACTGGAGTTTACAAGACAAGAACAAATAATTATCAAAGCATCAGGCATAAGTCTTTAAAGTACTTCCTGGACATGTCCCGAGTCATTTTTACTGTGCTAATTTGAGGTATTAATTCAAATCAAGTCGAACAAACTTAGTATGTAAAAGAACACAAAGGCAAAAGGAAAACTGTCCATGACCTGATGGAGCCTATTCTCTTGGCATGCACCAAAAAATGAGTACACACAGAGCTCCTTTACTTTTCCTTCTCTTGGGCCAGGAATGATGACATTTTTAGCCAACAGGCACTAGATTCTTGAACCATGGCTGGACTGAACTATATTGTTGAAGATTCTGACTTCAGCAGTTTCTTCTGTGGTAGGCTGTGGTTCTGTTTTTCTGAGGTAAATCAGGAAAGTCCAGACAAAAAGTCTCTAACAATCAATTCAAAAAATACCAGGTTTCCTTAGAACAGAATTGGCTTTCCATCTTATGTTTAAAAAATGGTAAAATCTCAATCCTTTGACATTCCTCTAGACCTCAAAAATTCAATTTGTAGATGATCCAGCCCATTGTTACTCATTTCCTACCTTTTCTCTTCTACTTTTGGCCCTTTAAGTGAGGCCAAAGGCAGGGAGAGTATAGGAAACAAATCATTTCTATTTTGTTAGCATTTCTTCTAAAAGAAGAATTAAAATCACGAGCTAAAATGAATTTTGGATCTTAATGAGATTTCCTGTATACAAGCTATTCCTTTCACATGACTATAATGAAGAGAATAGAACATCTTTCCAGAATTTGACAATCTTAATAGATAAGATATGGATCTGAAAGCATCAACATAAAAGTAAATGTTTTGACTACTGGTATATTCATATTATATCACTACTAAGACCAAAAATGTTACTGAAGTTTTGTGGTCTTGGTAGTAATGTATATATCATGTTTAAAGATAAATTATATATGTATGAAGAAAAAAGAAAAAGGAAGAGGAAGTACACAAGTATATTGTGGTTTTTTTATCCAAAATTTAATGATATATTTGAAAAGATTTGGGTTATAACTGACTCCAGTATTCAGGAAATAATTTATTGAATGACTCATATGTGCAATATAATGAATAGAGTGTACAGAAGAGAATAGAGCAGAGGCCTAGTGTTCAAGGTGGTCATATATAGTTGAGACACAAAAAAAGGCAAAATGGGAAAAGTGTTTTCCTTAAAATCAAGAAGCTGGATTTTAATCTCAGGATTTGCCACTTAAATACCTGTGTAATTTTGGGGAAGTTACTTATCCTTTCTGGGTTTCCATTTCCTTATCTTTAAAATGAGGGGATTTACAAGAAGACCTCTAAACCTCCAGGCCTAAATCTATGATCCAATAATTCTATTTGGGAAAATAAGACATATGCACTTATCTACTTAATGGATCTGTAATTTCATGGATGTGGGTATTCCCTGCAAGAATGCAAATATCAACCAAGCCATATTTTTCAATGCTATATTCTTTTCGATGCCATAAATCCTGTAGATGATTTGACATCTTTTGTACCAACAGAATATGTATGGACTATCCATTGGCTGTCATTTGCTCATGCCACATGATCTGCCCATTTCTTTTAGTAATAATAAATTTGATTCATAATATCTTTTTGCCTCTCCTTCTGCAGAGTCGTTCACTGGTAATATGCTATCACCTAGAGAGAATCCGGGAAGATGGTGACGTGACATTTTCTTGAGTATAGTTCTCTCTCAAACAAAGAAAACAAATTAAATGCTCCTAATATCAGAAAATCAAAAGAGATAAGAAAGGTGAAATAACCTACAATTAAGGTAATTATTACAGGAAAAAAATCATTGAAGATGAACTCACTTGTCAATCATTCCAGATGCTTATAACACTTATACCTTCCCTGTACCCACAGCACAGAAATCATTCTGAGGTACTTGTAGGATTCCTTTGTCTCCTGCTGTTTTAAGCATTTATCTTCCAGAGTCAACTCCTTTATGGTTTCCTATGGCCACAAATATGTACTATTATATGTTCCAGAATATAGCATTAACTATATAACAGCATTCCAAGGGAACTCCTACTCCCGGGGAAAGTTGAAATATGAATCAGATGAATGTATAGTTTTAAGAGAAAGGAAAAGGTAGTAGTTATGGAGGAGTATGGAGTTGGAGTTTCAAGAAAGTAGAGAAAGAAGAACAGAATTATAGTAAGGAACACAGAGGAAGAAAAAGACCAGGAATACATTCCCAAAATATAATCAATTATTACAGCATAGAAGGAGCCAGTAACCAGCAGGAGAGAGAGAAGAGTAGAGACTGAAATCTCAAGCTGATCAGGCCACCTTTTTAGAAATATCTAAGGGATTCTCCTCTAATAAGTTCAAAAACAGTTCCCAAGGACTAGCATAGGAACTGAAGAAATCCAGATATAGAAATGCCAACAGAACCTAAATGAATGAGACTGGTCATAGTAGAGTTTAGCCTCTACCACGATAACCACTCAAAATCTCCTAGTATCTTAACTAGCATCCCCTGGAGGAAATGGGATTAATCCAATCTGGGGATCTAAAAGAATATAAATCAGACAGCAAGGATGGGGAAGTGGCACATTTTGGTTTTATAATAAACACATTCTTACAAGGATATAAAGGGGAAAAAATCAGATGAATGACTAAGATAAACAAAGGCTTAAGAGAAATGAGCAAGTATTTGAAAAGATTGATTGCAATGGGCAAGGTTTTCACACTAAAGAAAAAGGAGTCACAATTTCCTAAGGCAATAGAAGAAATCTCTAATTATGCAGTGCTCCCTAGAAATACAAAGAATAACTCCAAGAAGTTCCAGAATGATTCAGAAGAGAAATCCAAGAATTAAATGAAAATACAAGAAAATTCAGGATAAAATGAAAGCTCATAAGCATGAAATGAGTAAGCCTATGCACAGATTAGAGAATTTATAACAAAAGACAGACATGTCTTATATTAATAGATTCTAAAAAAGTAAATTCTTAAAATTTAAAAGCAAAAATGCATAGACAAAAGGGGGGAAAGGGACCAGGAAAGTTGGAAGAAAACATGGGAACTCTACAACGTGACAACACAGAATTTGAGAATGTTCTGTTAAAAGATAATGTAAAAATTATAAATCTTTGAGAAAAACATTATGCTGAAGAAATTCTGAATACCATATACCAATAAATCATATAGAAAATATAAGAAGCAAAAAAGCAAAAGGTAGATTAAGAGAACTAATAGAACAGAAGTGGAAAGAAAAACCATTAAGACACATTTTAGTCAGTTTTAATAACTGTAATATCAAAGAACAAATCCTTCAAGTAGAAATAAAAATATTTCTAATTCTTTCTCTATTGTAATAATTAATTATATGGAAACAAGAATTATAACATTTGTATGAGCAAGTGGAATTGCTTGTCAGTTCTGGGAGGGGAGAGGGAAGAGGGAAGGGGAAGAAAAGTAATCATGTAAACATGGAAAATATTTTTAAAATATATTTTAAAATTGTAAATAAAAACTAAGTAGGATTTGACTGGGAAAATATTTCTCATTCTAAGGAGAAACAGAATAACAAAGTTTACCTCTGTTCAAAAAAAAAAAGAATCAGTTATTATGAACATCAATGTATATTGCTAGTAAACAAAAAGTATACAAAGCAAGTAACTGAATGTTTAGTAAAGGAGAAGAATTTTAATTATTTCTTCAAAAGAATTTATACATCAGTGTATATATAACATGAGAACTAACCAATTGGCAGAAAGTAAAATACTTTCAGAAATCAATGAGAGAAAGAAAAAAAGGATAAAGAAAATAATATTAAATAAAATATTACTTTTATGTGGGTAGGGCTATGCAAGGACCTGAATTTGGGAAGCGGTTTTATTTGTGTTGGGCAGCCAGACCTGGGGTCAAGAAAACTCATCTTTCCGAGTAAAGTTGGTCTCAGATACTAATTGTGTGTCCCTGGGCAAGTCATTTAACCATGTTCATCCCAATATCCTTAACTGTAAAATGAACTAGAGAAGTACATGGCAAACCACTCTACTATATTTGCCACAAAAATCCCAAATGATGTAACAAGAGTTGGACATGACTGAAAAATGACTGAACAACAATATTTCTGTTGGTTTTACCTTTTTTTTTTTTAACATTTCTAAGGAACAAGGAAAGGCATATGGCACATCATTGGGCTATAGAATGTAAACAGAAAATGATCTTAAAAATCAGAAGTAGAGAAATTAATATTAAAGAGATAAACACATAAAGTAAATGAAATAAAATGGAAAGAAACTAATATTTTAATGGGAAATTGGGAAATATTTTAATAAAAACAAAACAGATGAAGTCCTCCAAATTTTTGGCATATAAAAAACATTTACAACATACACACATGAAATGAATGAAAATGGTATGGTGGTGACTTTAATAAGAATGGAGAGGCATATGCATATTCCCTGAGTGTGCAAGGCACCTTTACAGAAACTGTATTAGGATATAAAAATCTCAAAAACTAAAGGGAAAAGGCAGAAATATGAAATACATTTGTCATCAATAAAAATGGAATGTAATTATGTTCAAAAAGGTAAAAAACAATTAAATTTTGAAAATCAAAGTAGAGATAAACAAAACTTTAAACAAAAGCAAACAAACCACTGACTTAAATATAATCAATTTTGGGTTATTTTTGAAAAAAAATTAAAATACTAAGCTTCTTAAAATTATTTTTAAAGAGAAAAAAAACAAAAAATTAATTAAAAAAGAGAATTTTAAAATGAAAAACAAAGGTATTTTAAATATTAATATAACTATATGTCAGTAAATACCAGCAACTTAAATGAAATAGTTGAATATATTTAACAGTATCAAGTGCCCTGATAAATAGAACAAGAATATAAAAAAATACATAACTCAGAAAAAATAAACAATCCTTGGGACTAGATAGATTTATACATAAATCCTCTCAACTATACAGAGAATAATAATTCTTTGGTTTTTTTTTTACTTTTTAAACATTATTTTATTTGGTTATTTACAAACATGCATTGGAAACAATGATCATTATCTTTTCCTCCACCCGCCCCCCTCCCACCACTTCTCCCATAGCTGGCGCACAATTCCACTGGGTTTCACATGTGTTCTTGGTTCGAACCCATTTCCATGTTGTTGGTATTTGCACTAGAGTGTTCATTTAGAGTCTCTCCTCATTTCCTCTCAGCCCCTGTAGTCAAGCAGTTGCTTTTCTTCGGTGTTTTTACTCCCACAGTTTATCCTCTGTTTGTGGATAGTGTTCTTTAGAACCCTACAGATTATTCAGAGACATTGTATTGTCCCTAGTGGAGGAGTCCATTACCTTCGATTGTACCACAGTGTATCAGTCTCTGTGTACAATGTTTTCCTGGTTCTGCTCCTTTCGCTCTGCATCACTTCCTGGAGGTTGTTCCAGTCTCCATGGAATTCCTCCACTTTATTATTCCTTTGAGCACAATAGTAGTCCATCACCAACATATACCACAATTTGTTCAGCCATTCCCCAATTGAAGGGCATCCCCTCATTTTCCAATTTTTGGCCACCACAAAGAGCACAGCTATGAATATTTTTGTACAAGTCTTTTTGTCCATTATCTCTTTGGGGTACAGACCCAGCAGTGCTATGGCTGGATCAAAGGGTAGATATTCTTTTGTCGCCCTTTGGGCATAGTTCCAAATTGCCCTCCAGAATGGTTGGATCAGTTCACAACTCCACCAGCAATGAATTAATGTCCCAACTTTGCCACATCCCCTCCAGCATTTATTACTTTCCATAGCTGTCATGTTAGCCAATCTGCTAGGTGTGAGGTGATACCTCAGAGTTGTTTTGATTTGCATCTCTCTGATTATAAGAGATTTAGAGCACTTTTCATGTACTTATTAATAGTTTTGATTTCTTTATCTGAGAGCTGCCTATCCATGTCCCTTGCCCATTTATCAATTGGAGAATGGCTTGATTTTTTTGTACAATTGATTTAGCTCTTTGTAAATTTGAGTAATTAAACCTTTGTCAGAGGTTTTTATGAAGATTGCTTCCCAATTTGTTGCTTTCCTTCTGATTTTAGTTATATTGGTTTTGTTTGTACAAAAGCTTTTTAATTTGATGTAGTCGAAATTATTTATTTTACATTTTGTGACTCATTCTATGTCTTGCTTGGTTTGAAAGTCTTTCCCTTCCCAAAGGTCTGACATGTATACTATTCTGTGTTTACCTAATTTACTTATAGTTTCCTTCTTTATGTTCATGTCAGTCACCCATTTTGAATTTATCTTGGTGTAGGGTGTGAGGTGTTGATCTAATCCTAATCTCTCCCACACTGTCTTCCAGTTTTCCCAGCAGTTTTTATCGAATAGTGGATTTTTGACCCAAAAGCTGGGATCTTTGGGTTTATCATATATTGTCTTGCTGAGGTCACTTGCCCCAAGTCTATTCCACTGATCCTTTTTTCTGTCTCTTAGCCAGTACCAAATTGTTTTAATGACCGCTGCTTCGTAATATAGTCTGAGATCTGGGACTGCAAGGCCCCCTTCCTTTGTATTTTTTTCATTATTTCCCTGGATATCCTTGATCCTTTGTTATTCCATATGAACTTTGTTATGGTTTTTTCTAAATCAGTAAAGAAAATTTTTGGAAGTTCTATGGGTATGGCACTAAACAGATAGATAAGTTTGGGTAGGATGGTCATTTTTACTATATTGGCTCGTCCTACCCATGAGCAGTTAATGTTTTTCCAATTGCTCAAGTCTAGTTTTAGTTGTGTGGAGAGTGTTTTGTAGTTATGTTCATATAGTTCCTGTGTTTGTCTCAGGAGATAGATTCCTAGGTATTTTATTTTGTCTGAGGTGATTTTGAATGGGATTTCTTTTTCTAGTTTTTGCTGCTGAACTATGTTGGAGATGTATAGAAATGCTGATGACTTATGCGGGTTTATTTTGTATCCTGCAACTTTGCTAAAGTTGTTGATTATTTCAATTAGCTTTTTGGTTGAATCTCTAGGATTCTTTAAGTAGACCATCATGTCATCTGCAAAGAGTAATAGCTTAGTCTCCTCCTTGCCTATTTTGATGCCTTCAATTTATTTTTCTTCTCTATAATTGCTACTGCTAGTGTTTCTAGTACAATGTCAAATAGTAGAGGTGATAATGGGCATCCTTGTTTCACTCCTGATCTTATTGGGAATGCATTTAGTTTATCCCCATTGCAGATGATATTAGCTGTTGGTTTTAGATAAATACTGTTTATTATTTTTAGGAATGACCCTTCTATTCCTATGCTTTCTAGTGTTTTTAATAGGAATGGGTGTTGTATTTTATCAAAGGCTTTTTCTGCATCTATTGAGATAATCATGTGGTTCTTGCTAGTTTGCTTGTTGATGTGGTCAATTATGTGGATGGTTTTCCTCATATTGAACCAGCCCTGCATCCCTGGTATAAATCCTACTTGATCATGTTGGATGACCCTTCTGATCACTTGCTGGAGTCTTTTTGCTAGTATCCTATTTAAGATTTTTGCACCTATATTCATTAGGGAGATTGGTCTATAATTTTCTTTCTCTGTTTTTGATCTGCCTAGTTTTGAAATCAGTACCATGTTTGTGTCATAAAAGGAGTTTGGTAGAACTCCCTCTTTGCTTATTATGTCAAATAGTTTGTATAGTATTGGGATTAACTGTTCTCTGAATGTTTGATAGAATTCACTTGTTAATCTGTCGGGCCCTGGGGATTTTTTCTTAGGAAGTTCTTTGATGGCCTGTTTGATTTCATTTTCTGATATGGGATTATTTAAGAATTCTATTTCTTCTTCTGTTAGTCTAGGCAGTTTGTATTTTTGTATATATTCATTCATATAGCCTAGATTGCTGTATTTATTGCCATATAATTGGGCAAAGTAATTTTTAATGATTGCCTTGATTTCCTCTTCATTGGAGGTGATGTCCCCCTTTCCATCTTTGATGCTGTTAATTTTCTTTTCTTCTTTCCTTTTTTTAATTAGATTGACCAGTACTTTGTCTATTTTGTAGAATAATAATTCTAATATCACACATGTTAATTAAAAAAACTAGGGAAAGAATGGATCCTACCATTCATTCTTAGATGCAAATATGGTCTTGATATATAAAACAAAGGGAGTTCTAATCAGTAAAGGAAACTTCAAACAAACATCTTTAATAAATATTGCCAAAAAGGTTAGGTAAAATATTAACACAGAATTTAGAGTAATGTATCAAAAAGACCATGATCAGGATGGATTCATGCCTGGAAATGTGTGATTAGGTCAATTTCTGGAAATCTCTAAGGATAATAGATAAACATTAAAAAGAAAATAAACCTATAATTATAAATTATAATAATAAAGCCTATAATTATAATTATGGCAAAATATAAAACCCATTTCTGTTTAAAAATAACAGAAAGAAGAGGAATAGACCTTTCAATTATATGGCATATAATATTTATTTAAAACTAATAGTCAATAATATATTTGGTGGTGAAAAATAGAACTCTTTTAAAAAAACACTTACCTTTTGTCTTAGAATAAAAACTAAGTATTGATTCCAAGGCAGAAGAGTGGTACGGGTTAGTTAATTGGGCCCGAGTGTCTTGCCCAGGGTCGTATATGTAGGATGGTCTCAAGTCAGATATTAACTCAGGACATCCTATTTCTTCTTTCTAATTTTTTTTAATTAACTTGCTCATTGCTTCTTATGGCACAGTAGTATCCCATCACAATCATACACTACCATTTATTTAGCCATTCACCAATTGATGGGCATTTTCCCAATTTCCAATTCTTGCCACCACAAAGAGAGTGCTATAAATATTTTGGAAAACATGGGTTCACCTCTTTTTTCCCTGATCTCTTTCGGAAACAAATCCAACAATCATACTACTAAATGTAAGGATAGGCAGAGTTTTATAACTCATTGGGTGCTCTCCAAAATATTTGGATAACTTCACAGCTCCACTAACAATGTATTATTATTTACATTTTTCTACCTCCCCTCCAACAGTTGTCATTTTGTCTTTTTGTCATTTTAGGCAGTCCAACGGGTGTGAGATAGCATTCCTTGTCATATCTTTCAGAATTGTTCAAGATCACAGTATTAGTGAGAGTAGTCAAGTTTTCACAACGGACCATTGTACAATTACTGTTACTAGGTACAATGTTTTCCCACTTTGCTTATTTTGCTTTGCATCAATTCATGTAGATCTTTCCAGCTTTTTCTTAAATCATCTTGCTTATCATTCCTTATAGCACAATGGTATTCTTTCACCAACATGTACCACAATTTGTTCAGCCAGTGTCCAAATGATGGACATCCTCTCAATTTCCAGTTCTTTGCCACCATAAAAAGAGCTGCTATAAATATCTGTGTATAAGTGGGGTTTGGATTTTAAATTAATATACTGTCACAACAATGACCAATATGGAAGTATGTTTTTCATGATAACACATGCAAAATCCAGATCCCCAAATTGCTTACCATCTCTGGGAGGGGAGAGGGAGAGAAGAGAGGAAGATAATTTGGATCTTATAATTTTGGGAAATATATGTTGAAAATTATTATTACATGTAATTGAGAAAATAAAACATCTTTGAATAAAATTTAAAAGTCTTACCTTCTGTCTTAGAATCAATACTGTGTATTTCAAGGTAGAATTTTCATAAGGACTAGGGAACAGGGGTTATGCAACTTGCCCAGGGTCACATAGTTAGGAAGTATCTGAGGCCAGATTTGAGCCCAGGACCTTCCATCTCTAGGCCTGGCTCCTTAAATATTTTAATATGAGACCTCTCTCAGAGGGGTTAGCTATGAAATTCTCCCTCCAACCCCACTTTCTGCTTTTAATCTTGACAATATATTTTATTTGTACAAAATGTTTTCTATTTAATATATTTAAAATTATAAATTTTACATTTCACAAATGTTCTCCATCTCTTGTTGACTCATAAAATCCTCTCCTATCCATAAATCTGATGGGAAAATGTGTTCCTTGTTCTTCTAAATTACTTATGATATTTCCTTTTATGTCTAGTGTGAACCTTAAAAATTCTCAGACCCTACTTCAGAACACTTGGTTAAGACCATTCCCCATTTTAAACAATGAAGGGACTTAGATCAGGAATGTGAGACCTCTACTCCACCCCTATTAAGCATACTTTGGGGGAAGATAAAGTTGTAAACTCCTTGCTGAACAATGAAAAGTCCTTAAACCCATACTTATAGTAAGGCAAAAGTTCTTAAATTGTGCCTATTTTTAGATCTAATACAAAAGGGTGCTAAATACCTATAAAGGTCAGGCAACTTGTAGACTTACAAGGGACAAATAGGTGAGAACTTACTCAGATTTTAGTCTGCTCAGGTGTGAATTACTCAAAAGTTTAGCCTACTCAGGTGTGAATTAAGAATGGTCTGTCCTTTGGAAAAACGTCTGCTGTGATTGGTAGATGTGAGAACTTAGGGGAGGTGACATAGGAGAAAATTCCCTTTAAAAGGAGGTCAAAAAGAGGTCTCTGGAGATTCAGCTGGGAAAAACTGAATTGGAGGAGGCAGCTGGCCAAAGCTGCCTTGAAGGACTCTCTCTCGGGTCTCCATCTCAGAGTCTCTCTCTGGAGATTGAGCTGGCCAAAGCTGAACTGGTGTCTCTCTGAACACTAGAATCTTGCTTGGACAAATCTTGTGGTGAGTTGATAAAAGACTGACTGATCTCTCTCTTAGGGTTTTCAGCCTAGGCTGGCTCATGCTGGCCTAGGCTGGTCTAGCCCTTTTCTCATTATTTCCTTTTTCTCTCTCTCTCTCTCCCTTTCATTAATTCCTCATTTGTATTAATTAAAATCTCTATAAAACCCAGGTGACTTGGGTATATTTCATATTTGGGAATTTTTCCCTGGTGACCACTTTGTATTTTGATTAAAATCAAGACACTGTCTTGAACCCATATTTCCATGGTCACAATTTAAGCCAAACACTCTTTTAACTGCCACAATTTATGGCTACACTATTTTAATTACTACACTAGATCACATATCCATTTTTATCTTATCTTAGTGAATGGTATAAGATATTGGTTTATACCTAATTTCTGCCAAATTACTTTCCAGTTGTCCCAACAACTTTTATGAAATAGCGATTTCATATCCCAAAACACAGATCTATGGCTTAGTCCAATACACAGTTACTATAATCTTTTACTGCTCTTTGTTGTGGGTCTATTCTGTTCCACGGATCTACCTTTCTATTTAGTAGCCAGTCTTGGGTAGTTTTGATAATTACTGTTTCATAATACAATTTATAGTCTGATACAGCTAGACTGCCTTCCTTAACATTTTTCCATGAATTTTTTTGATATTCTTGATCTTTTGTTCTTCCACATGATTTTTAAAAATTTTTTCTAATTCAAAAATTTTGTGGGAATTTATTTGAGATGGCATTGAATAAGTCAATTACTTTAGGCAGGAATGTCATTTTAATTATATTGGCTCTGCCCATTCACAAATAATTAATATTTCTCTATTTAGATTTAACTTTGTATAAAAAGTATTTTATAATTATATAGTTAATGTAGTTTCTGGGTTTGTTTTGGCAGGTATACTCTCAGGTATCTTATTCTATCTGTGGTTATTTTAAGTGGAGTGCCTTTTTTATATCTTCCTAAAAGACTTCATTGTTATGCATAATGTGTGTGTGTGTATATATATATATATATACACATATTTGAATGTTGATTATGTGTTTTTATATGTGCCATGATTTATATATTTATTAATATTATATATAATTTATCATATAAACTAACTCCCATCTCTCTAGGACTGGCTTTCTGTCCACTGAGATACCTAGCTCCTTGAAGGTATAATAATGTAAGTATTACTTTTTTACTACTACTTTTTGACACTGTTTTAGAATCCTCAAATATATCTATTAGACAAGAAAAAGAAATTGAGAGAAAAAGCATAGGCAAAGAAAAAACAAAATTATCTTTTTTAAAAAATCTGAACCCTAGTCAACTAAAAAATTAAATGAATAAATTAGTAAATTTAGCAAAGTCACACACATAAAATGAATCCACATAAATAATTATACTGTGAACAAAAACTCATTGTTCTTGGGTAGTGAAGAATTATATATATATATATACATATATATATATGTAATATTATATTACCACCTATGTTACTTCACTAATCCAATGACATACCAATTAAACTATCAAAGAATTGCCTAATAGAACTAGAAAAATTATAAAGACATTTATCTAAAGCAAGACTTGGCAAAATCTGGCCCACTACTTATTTTGTGCAAATATAGAAGACTTTCATAATCCCTGAGCTTGATGAATTTAATGGAAATTTAAACTGGAAAGAAAATATAGAACTGAAGACATTTTTGGTTAGATTTAACTGACCTAACCAACATCTGATTAGGTACATTAAACAATATATTCCTTATCATCCCACAGTACCTTTATAAAACCTGCTTTGTATTTATGAACATAAAGCAATAATAAACAAATATAAAAAGATAAATAAAATAAAATATTATTAGATCATAATGTGATAAAAATTAATCATGAATAAATGAAATATGAATAAAAGATACAGACCTAAGCAGAAAGGAAATGACATCCTAAATAAAGAATAAGTTATAAAACAAATCAGAGAAACACTAAATAATTATGTTAATTATAATTATAAGAATAAAACAAAACATCAGATATTTTTAAAGCAGGTATAATAGTCTAATGAAACAATCCTAAGAGGAAAATGTATGTTTCTGGAAATTTACATTAATATTCCATAAAAATAAGACCAGTGAAATGGATATTTAATTTAAAAGACCACTATATAATCTTATTACCTAAACTAAAACAATTACATTGTAAGAAAACTTGAAATTTGGAGCAGGAACAACACTACAGACTGGATGAACAAAGTAAAAAGTAAATATTTGGGGAAAAAAAGCTGATAAATCATTAGTGAGAAAAATAATTTAGAGAATTGATGAGCAGACAAATATATAGGATAACACAATAAAAATCAATATCAAAAATTACTCAATCTAATAAAAAAGAACTTTTTAAAGCTATAAATAAATTACCAAATAAATAAATTGAGCTGTGTCAAATGGTCTTATAAATGACACATCAAATGTATACTTATAAAATCTTCCTGAGAAACATGTAGCAATAATATCCTCAAAATAATTCACTATCACCCAAGTGGAATCATACTAAATTTGCAAAAGGATGTCAGTACAAATATACAATTAACACAAAAGGTTATATAAATAATAAAGGTAAAAAAACATGATTATTTTAATAGACAGAAAAATTCATTGACAAATTATAGTGTCTGTGCAAAAACCAAAAAAACAACTAAAATTCCTAAGCATGTAAGAGCCTTTTGTCAATATGATGAAAAGAATTCATTTAAAACCAACAGTCTTTATTACTTTTAAAGATTAAGCATTAGAATAGGGATACTTCATCTAGAATTCACAAACTTCAATAGGTAGGCAAATAATTACATTTCTATATAATTGGCTTCTTAAAAACACTTTGATAAGAAAGGACTCATAGATTTCACAAGACAGCCAAATCCCCAGAATGGAGAAAAAATAAAGTTTTAATAATTACTTCACTAGAAACTTTGTCAGTATAATCAGGAGTGCAGCAATATATTTCCTCTCCAAAATATCATTCTGAAATTGCTAGTTATTGTAATAAGACAAGAGAATAAAATCAAAGGAACAAAAAGTTTGTGAATAAGGTAATAAAACTAACTCTTTTAAGATGGTATGCTAATGTACTTAGAAAATTCTAGAGAAATGTTACAGAAAATGGAAATGACGACTACAAATGTTAGGCAAATGAATCTATACAAGTAATAAGAATTTCAATGAGATATTAAACATATTCAAGAAGAAGTAATAGGCGTTCAATTTTAAAGAATTTTAAATGGCAAAAATATCAAGATAGATGAAATATTTATTAAAATACCTATAAATACTTTTTCCAGACAAAATTTGGAGAGATAATTAGTTTAAAATAAATAATCAATGTTGGCTGTGCCCATGCTATAAAAGTTAACTTATTATTTAAGCTTATAGATTTAGTGCTATGCCAATCAAATTACTTTGTAGATATTTTGTATAACTAAGTACAATATCATATTTAATTTGGAAGAACAATAATTGGTCTAGAGTCTTATGGGTAATAATGAGAAAAAGTACAAATGAAAAGGGCATACTGTCATCAGACTTCACTCATTATTAGTAAACAGCAATAACAAAAATGATTTTGTACTGATTACAAAGTAGAAAAACAGAGCAGTGGAACATCCTAAATCAGCAAGAAACAAAAGCAGTTTAAATAATAGTTCGATATTTCATATGTTATCTTATCCTCAAAATGCTTACCACACTATGGAGAAA
This sequence comes from Monodelphis domestica, assembly GCF_027887165.1. Lineage (NCBI taxonomy): Eukaryota > Metazoa > Chordata > Mammalia > Didelphimorphia > Didelphidae > Monodelphis > Monodelphis domestica. Next base: position 67,012,247 of record NC_077228.1, on the reverse strand, counting down.
AGAAACATTCTTAGAATCATAGATGTAAAGTTGGAAGGGAAATTAATGATCACAGTGGCCAAAATTTTCATTACTCCAATGAAGAAATTGAAGCCTAAAGCATTTAAGAGACTTGTCCAAGGTTACATATATAGTAACCAGGGATTACTCTAAATCCAGTGTTCATTCTCTATACATTTAGTCTTCCTCATTTGATTAGATACATCAATTATGAACATCATTTAGAAAGCTCAACAATGTTCTGAAGCTTAGTAGTATTTATAAGGCTTCAGGATCCATAGGGATCTTTGTTTTTTTGTTTGTTTGTTTAATTTTTTTACTATGACATTGTGATTTAGTCAATCAGTCAACAGATATTTTTAAGCACCTAGTATGTGCCAGGCACTGTGTATAGAATATACATGAGAGTGAAAGACTCATTTGGTATGCAGGTATCTTTTTTTGACACCTTACTTGACATAATCAAAAGTTCACAAAATAAAAGTTTTCTTTGTTATTTAACCAGCCATAAAATCTTTTATGAATCAATAAATACATAGGTGATGCCGAGTTGAGGGAGAATCTTCAAGGTTGTATTCCACTACACAAAGCATCAAAGAAATTAATCAATAAACAATAAGTACAGTGAAATCTTGGCTCTCTACATATTTAATAGGATGTGTAAGTATAAAGAAGTTGTCTATTGGAGAAAATTAGCATATATTTTCCACTATGGAAACTCCCTCCACTGATTCCGCTTGACACAGCAACAAAGTACAAAACTTTTAGTTAGAGTTACTAGGGAGCAGAAAAGTTAGACAACTTCCTTTGGATCTCACAGCTAAATGTGTCAAAAGCAGTTCTGTCCACTATACTCCACTGCCTATATTCTGACACAGAGAGATCCCTTCCAGCTCTCCAATGTGATTATGCAGTAGAATATTATTTATGAAAGCTTTCCTGTTCCTTTATCATTCCTTTATCAAGGAAGACTTCAATGAATGGGTGGATTAAGAAGGTCGTTACCCTACCATACTCTTCTCTAGGCAGACTATATTTAGAGAATTATTTTTAGTTTGGAATATGCTAATGACAATTTGAAAACAAGGGCAACATGGTTATGTTTATAGGCAGTAGGGAAGGAAACAATAGACAGGGAAAGACTGTAGATAAGAAAATGGGGATGACTGAGGGGACAATATTTGGGAGGAGAAGGGAAGGAATTGGATGCTTTGTGTTGGCAGGTCGCTTTGATTTAGCAAAGAGTAGAGCCATTTCTTCATGTCAGACAGGGCTGAAGGAAGACATGGCAGCAGAAAGCATTTGTGTGACAGGACATGAGGAAGAGGGGAGAAGAGGGAGCTCTCTGTGAATGGACACAATTTTTTTTTAGTAAAACATGATGCAAATTTCTCAGTCTCAAAGATGGGAGAAGGGAAAACCAGGGGAGTTTTGAGAAGGGATCAAATGGTTTGGAAATGTCGCTGTATAAAGGGAGACAATGAGTTGATATGGTAAGTATAGTATTACCTCACAATAGGTGAGGTTATGTTACATAAGTTTTTAATGGGTCCAGTAAGATTGAACATATGTGTAGGGGTGAAGGTGGCAGAAGATAGGAGTGATCCAAGGTTGAGGCTTGTCAGGACATAATCAGTGATATGATTAGAGAAGATGTCAGTATAGAGTGAAACAGAACTAGTTCACCAGAGGGTCAGATGGGGAAAAGAACAAAGTGCAGGGTCGATGACCCGAGTTAAGGGATTGGATTCTACAATGTGGACGAAGGGAAAGGTTTGGTATCATAAAGTAGAGGGAGAATTGGAAAGCCACATCTTGTGGGCGGCATAACATTAGATTAAGGAATTTCAGAATTCTTGAACATGTAGAAAGTACATTTGTGGGTGACTGCAGAATCAAGAATCAAAGGTATATTCATCTTGTACATGGATGAGGTGGGGTGACGTAATAAGTGACGGGAAGTGTGTAGATCATGGAACTTCATGGATGTCAAGTGCCTCAGCTGCCATAAAATCTCCACTGTCTTTAGCCATGCAAAACTGGTTCTCTCTATGGGATGCTCCACTGTTCGCTGTTAACCAACTGGAGAACAAGTAAGACTTAGAGAAGAATGCTCCTTCAGGCAGAAGCAGCACTAATGACTGAATCAAGATCAATGGAGAACTATAAAAATAAAATAAATTTAGTACAAACAAAAAGAGTGTTGTAAGGATTGTCGATATGTATGATGGATATGTCAAAATGTCTATCCAGTATAACTATTTTGTTGTCCAGTCATTTTTCAATTGTGTCCAATTCTTCCTGTCCCCATGTGAGATTTTCTCGGCAAAGATACTAGAGTGGTTTGATATTTTCTTCTCCGACTCATTTTCCAGATGAGGAACCCGAGGCAAAGTTAAGTGACTTGCCAAGCATCACACAGCTATTGAGTATATGAGGCCAACTTTGAACTGAGGAAGATTAGTCTTCCTGACTCCAGACCTAGCACTCTATCCACTGTATTACCTCGCTGGTATGCCAATACATACCTTCATTCCCTACACTCCCCACATATGTCGTTCCTTCTATGGGAGTTTCACTGGCCCCTTCACTTTAGTTATAATTGAATCACTCCCTAGATACCCACAAGAGCAATTCCACAGAGGCCAATGAGGAAATTCTAGTTCCTTACCCTCCCATTCCCATCATTCCAAACCCCTTTCCTCCAAAACTCTAGGTAATTTTAGCAAGCAAAGGATATGTGAGTAAGGACCCCAGTTCTACATTTTGGGAGATAGGTTGATATTCATAAGACAACACGGCCATCCAATGCAGCTGAGGAAGTCTCCAGGTATAACGACTTTTCGTGCCACTGGACCCAGGCTTCTAATGCCGAGAGAGTGGGACCATCTCTGTACATTGACTTTTCCACTTAAATTTTCATGCACAGGTGTCTTTGTGCACAAAAATGCACAAATACAATTGTCATCCTCGGTTACCGAGAGACTACTACTACTACTACTGATATTCATAGTATGGATGGGTAGCACTCTGCATCTCAGATCTTATATTATCATTCTCTCACACTCTATCTTGTCCAAACTTCTCATTCTTCTAGTTACTGAACTAAAATCTCATTGTCATCTTTGATTCATTATTCTTACTCATCCTAGATACCTAATCAGGTGTCACATTATGCTATTTCTATCTCCAATATCTCTTATATCTGTTTCTTTCTTTCAACTCCATTCACACAGCTCTAATCCTAGTTCAGGATTTCATCACCTCTTGTCTGGAGTACTATAGGAGACTGCTCCATGATTCAAATCTCTGCCCTTTCCAATCCATCTTTCACAGAGTTCTCAAAATGGTTTTCTTGATTGCAATTAGGACCATGCTCCATGAACTCAGTAAGTTACCTACTAACTCTAGAATAAAATATAATTTCTGATTTATCTCATCCTTTTAAAAATTCTATTTTATATAAGTTTTACAACATTCATAATTATTAGTATAGTGATATTATTTAAAATATAGTATATAAGAAAGTAAGTGTACTGAAATAGGAGGTCCATGTGCATTTTTTTTTTAATTTTTAGCAGTGTGTGATCAAAAATGTTTGGAGACCACTGACACAGAAAAAGAAGTCTCTAAGTATTTCTGAGCAAAAGAAGAAAAGATATTGTATTTTAGGTTCATAAAAAGAAGAAAGGAAAGAGTGGACACAGAGAGACCAAGAAGTTAATTGTCTATGGCAAATGTCAAAGTATATTCCTTAATTAATTGATTTTTGGAACAGAACGTTAATTGGCATAAATGTTATGGCTGATTCTTTGATGTAAAACAAAAACTCAATATACATACTAACTTACTATGGTTTCATCCTTTTTATCTTTTAACATTCTATTTCCCCCCATTACAAGTAAAAACAATTTTTAATATTAGTTTTCTAAAATTTTAAATTCCAAATTCTCTCCCTCCCTCCCTTTCTTTATTAAGGCAGCAATCCTGAACCCTGATTAGAAGAGGCCTGGCTCTTAATGCCTTTTTTTAATTAGAGGGGGTGATGTTACTTACAAACCATTCCTGAAAATTAGGGGAGGTTGAGATAGGATTTAAGATGAGGGGGGAGCAGGGGAAATGGGGAGAGAAATCTGATCATTCCTCAGTGCTACCCATTTCTGTCCCCTGTGTGGGCTGCTCAGCTGTAGACAGCAGGAGAATAAAGTACACTGAGAACCATAGTGAAAACAAACAAAAAAGACAGCAAGCAAGTAGATGAAGGATATACATGGGATATTGTGCAAAACATATTTGCACATTGGTCATATTGTGGAAAATGTATATATATATATATATATATTTAAAAACTATGAAGAAAATAAAGTGAAAATAGTATGTTTTCATCTGTATTCAGATTCTATCAATTCTTTCTCTGGAGGTGGATAGAGTTTTTTATCATAAGTCACAGGTTCATTCTTAATAATCACTTGAAAATACTACTAAAAGAATAATCAGAAAATCCATTGTTTAATTAGCAGAACAAACAATTAGCCTTTAAAACAAAACTGTAAGTTTCAATTAATGCATTTGTTGATAGTATAATAAAATAATTTAAATGCTTTTTAAATGTGAATATCATCATTCCATCCAATCCACTCAACTTTCTACAGGTGAAGAAACTCAGTTCTAAGAATGGGCAAGTGATTAAGTGATTAATGGGTAAGTTCAAGTTCGAAAGTAAGTTTATTGAAATGAATTAAGTTGAGTAAAGAGATAGTATCTTGGATTGTTGCCCAAAATTTCTCTTTTGCCAGAAATAGTATGGTATCAGTATATTCACTATAATAGGAAATGCGGTGTGCTAAACTTTAAAACTAAGTAGTTTCCAACTAGTAGTCTTATTCATTGGGGAAAAGATACCAGTAAATAATTACATTTAGTAATATTTCCTTCATTATCCAGGGTGCAAAACAAATTGAATTATTCATTTAAATAAAAGCTAGAAAGATGTGTCTTTACATTGACAGAAAGGCTGAAAAGATTTTTTGGTTTTCTATATACATTCTCATTCCACATCCTGATCATTTAGATTGAGCTTACTTGGAGTTACAGAGACAATAAAAAGAGGTCTTGGGGGCAGCTGGGCAGCTCAGTGGATTGAGAACCAGGCCTAGAGAGGGGAGCTCCTAGTTCAAATCTGACCTCAGATGCTTCCTAGCTGGGTGACCCTGGGCAAGTCACTTGAACCCCATTGCTTAGCCCTTACCACTCTTCTGCCTTGGAGCCATTGGCTCCAAGACAGAAGGTAAGGGTTTAAAAAAAAAAAAGAGGTCTCTTCATCTATGTTCTGAATGTAGATGGAGATACATTTAAAGAGACTCTTTAAGAATATCAGATTTTTTTTTCAATTATTCAAAAGAATTTGCAGTGAATTTCAAATAGGAAGATATACTGAAAAATACTCAGAACTATTCTACTATACATTTATATTATTTTACATTTTTCCAATTATTTATTTAATCATTCACATTTAATTAATTAATTACATTTAATTAACAATTTACATCTACATAAATATAATTATTTAATCAACTGCATAATATTTACATATTATACATATATTACAATATATTATTAATAATTTCTACCAGGGACTGGTGGCAATAATTATGATGACTTGGAAAAAGAAATTATAGTAATTTGGTTTCAGATGATTGTCCTGTTACCTGCAATTAAACTTCCAGTGAATACTTTTTCCCCTCTCCCTAAAAGACTATGAAAGGAAGCATTTAAAAAAGGCTCAGTCACATGAGAAGACAGGGGAGAATGAGATCTAAACCTAATCTTCATAGGCATGAATCTCTTACTTTAAAAATAACTTCTTGTCAGTCATTTTAGGGGAGAAAAAAATGAAGAATAACATGGAATTTTCAACTAGGCTATCTGTTTGCCTTTGGGCTATTTGTACCAGCCTTTAAGAAATGGGCTTTCAGGGTCCTAATGGCAATAATCATTGTTTCCATTTTCAATAACTGAGAATCATTATGAATGGCAACACAAAGATTATAGCTGGAAACTAATAGTGTTTTTTTTTTTTTAATCTCATCCACCAATTAGCCAGATGCAGGTAGCATTATTCCCCATATTACTTTCCTCTTAATTCCACTGTTGTGATTTAGGACCTAAAGCTTGGAAACCACACATGTCCCATATTGTCTTAAGTCCTATTCATGAGTAGGAGCCAGAGTAGGGACAGTGCTTTAGGACTATTCTTCTGGAACATTGGAATAAAAAGCTGGGAGGGCAAAAAAAGGAGTGGGGAGGGGGAAGATTTTGGGATGTAGGCTCCTCATGTAGGGAATTCTTAATAATTTTTTGTCATTTTTTGCTAGATGTAACAAATGACATAATTATAGTGCACCCAGCAACTGTATCTTGTTTGTATGTGTGTGTGTGTGTATGTGTGTTTATGGAATAGAAAAGGTGTGTTGTGTGCATGAGAAGGAAAATTCCTAACAAAGAGTGAGTGGGGCCACAGATTTTTACTGATTGTGGAATTATTCTCAATCATATTCATCTTTCCTAGTCTAGAATCAAAACAAAGAGAGCAGGTATTAACTCCCCCTCCCTCTCTTTTCTACAGGGCACTTGGGGCCCTTGGGTTTGGTAGAGTGGGAGACTAATGTAAGAGCACCAGAGATTGATGAAATGATAAACTGAGGATTTGTTTATAGTGCCACCTGGTGGAAAAATAAAACATTATACTCTCTTGCTGGATAATTTAATAAAGTGGCATCCTGCCTTCCTTTGTCTTAGGAAAGGCACCAAATGAGCTAGTGTGGACTGCTATTGTTACTGTAACACTCTAAGCATTAAATTGGTTACTCACTAAACAAACACACAACCTAACTTGAATTAAATTTATTTGTGCTTTTGTTTTTTGTGACATAAAGGTTTTACTTTGTTCTTAATTTTAAAAGGCCCTAATTAATGTCCTAATATTTGAAAAACTGCAACCTTTCTTTCAGTATAAATCTCTGATTAATATATGTATATATAAATCTGAAATGCTTGGGAGAATACATGAATATATAAACTAATAAGTAATCAAGATAAAAATGAGCAAGAATTTTTACTAGAGATGAAAACATGTCAATAAGCATATTTTTACTTTGATGTTTCAGATATATTCAAAACAAATGATTTATAGTTACTATTATAAGCAAGCAGAAAGACTATAAATAGTTGCTATCTAAATATTGCTTTAAATAATACATGGAATGTGTATTATTTTCATGAGATTAAAACATTTTGATATCATAAAACTCTAAATAAGAATTTGATGTTAAGATAAAAATGGAGGAATTCTCATAAGATCATTACAATTCCTCCTCAAACACACTTATAATTAGTCAAAACTCATACACTTATTATGACATAAGGGTCTTCCTGTAGTCTTATAGTCAAGCATTTTGCTCCTTGAAAGGACTACCACTAACCCATGCAAGCCAGATGGTTACTTGACCCATTCATAAAGAATCCATTTTTATAAATTCTATAGCCCTGATTTATGGCATTTTCCAAGCATTAAAACATTAATTGTCATAAATTTTAATATTATTTCATACATCATTTTAAGTTCTCTTTTCATATTTGCAAATTAATCTTAAATTCCTTGAGAAATATTTAGTAGCATTATCATTTTATTATCATTTTATTTACATTGAATACAATGAAGTTAAAATACCTTAAATCTAGTCTGTATAGTAAGTAACTCTTATTCACCTAAGAATTCTGCTACTCACTATCATGATTATTAAGATGGATTGTGTCTAATTAGAGTCTGATAAATAGCAAGCATAGCAAAGGGGCTTTGGGTGTGTGTGTAACATTCCTGTTAAATTGTTATGACATCAGGATATGATTTCTTTCTTTTCTTTTTTATTTTAATTCAAACATAAGCCAATATTTTGGCAATGAGTTCAAGTAGTAGTGGTCCCTGATCACCCTAAAGTCTAGTTAACCTTATAAGAAAACCTTATATAATTCATTTGTACCAAATGCATTTTTTGATGTACCATTTCTCTAAATTTTCTGTTTGTATTTTTATTCCTTGAAATATTAATACCACTAGCAAATTTAGTCAGTTTTTTAAATTAATAAGTTAACTCCACATCTGTTTCCTATGGGCACCTTAAATTCAACAAGACCAAACCAGAAAACCTTATCTTTCTCCTACAGCAGTGGTATAAAACTGAAATAGAAAAAGGGCCACTAAACTTAGATTAATGTTATCTATATTCAATTGTATTTTTTAGTTTATTTCAGGATTTATCCATAGCTTCCTATTGCTTCTAGGATAGACCCTTCAGGTTGGCATTTAAAGTCCACCAAACCTTTCTAGCTAGATTTCAGTCAAACTCATCAATTTATTATTCCCCAGATGCTTTCATTCAAGCTTCCGTGCTAGGACACAAGTTGTTTTGCATGCCTGGCATATGTCCCTTCTTTACTCCTACCTGCCAAATTCTGTCTAGTCCTTCCTTTGAATTGCAATTCATTCATCCTCCCCTATAAGGACCCTTTCTTGAGCCTCCAAGCATCAGTGATTGCTCACAATTCAATTTTTTTTTATATTTAAATGTGAGATTTCCCTAGAACCTCCTTTAGAGAAGAGTATTAATTTTTTTTCTTCTTTATAGTAAAGAGTGGGCACAGGGTCTGAAATACCCAAGGTGCTTCATCAGTGAGTGATGTATTCAATTGATTGCATTTTATCATCTAGACCATCAAGAGAAATTTTAAATTGTCACAGTTGAAAGATCAAGAGTAAATGTTTTTATTTAATGACACTTTTGTACTATTAAAGGCTTGCTCTTCTTAATTATCACTATAGAAATGAAATTCAAAACTGGGCCATGAGGACTAGGATGAAACCAGGATCACTGTGTTGAGCCACTGCTATTTCTGGCGCTTATTTGCCTGTTGGTGGCAGCTGGTCAGCAGTTGATGGTAATAATGGTGCTGAGAATGGTTGGAATTTTTCTCCACAAGGTTATATCCCTTTGATGATGGCTACAAGATCCATGTTGGACATAGAGCCATGTGAAGATTGGATTTAGCTATCTCCTGATTATAACAATGAAGATTAGCTTTCTTTATTGTGAAGATAAAATTGTAATCTCCTGATTGTAACAATGAATGTATTTAGCTCTTCCTTTAGAGTGAAGCTAGAATTATAAGCTACAATCTATTTTTAGATTTTAACTACAAAAAGGTGTTAAGTAACTACAAAAGATGAATTTAACAAAAGAGGTGTTAAGTAACCCAAAAATATATAATCTAATCAGAGAAGGTGAAAACTAAAAGAGTGGACAGTCCTGGAGAAAGGCGTCTGCTGTGATTGGTAGATGTGAAAATTTAGGGGAGGTGATACAAGAGAAAAAATTCTTTAAATAGAGAAAAAAAGACTGAAGAGAACAAGTCAGTCACCCGGGCTTGGGAGTGAAGGATCAGTCACTTGGAGCTGGAGGGAAGACGGACATTCCAGACATTCAGGGTTTTCAGAGATTCGGGCACTGACTCAGAGGAGCGACTGGAAGACTGACTCGGAGGAGGACTGGAAGACAGACACCCAGACTTCTTTTTAGACTGTCACCATTGGTGAGTGAAAGGCTGACTTAGTGGACTTGCTTTTCTCTTCCCCTGGCTGGGGCTTAGAAATTCTAACTGACTTAGTGACGCCACCTTTCTGGAGGTGTAAAGCCTCCAGGTAAGGCCCTTCTTCTTGAGATTCTCTTCCCTTGATTGAGGCTTAGACATTTTAACTGATCTCTCTCTCTCTCTCTCTCTCTCTCTCTCTCTCTCTCTCTCTCTCTCTCTCTCTCTCTCTCTCTCTCTCCCCCCTTAATATCTTCCTTCTATTGTAAATATTGTAAATAAACTACCATAAATTCCACTTACTTTAGTAATTCATTTTGGGATTTAGAAATTAAATCCCTGGTGACCAGCTATATAATATATTATCAGTCCAATCACAATTAATTCTAATAGCCAGTAGTCTGGGAGTGAGGGATTACTAAGTCTTGGTCCCTTAGCCCTAGGAATCCTGGGCTATCTCCAAAGGAACTTAAAGGTAAATAGTGGGCAGGGTGACAGCAGTTATTTGACTCACTCTAGCAGATTTTTCCCTATTTTGTCTCCTAGGGTGCCTTGCTGAGAATAGTCAGTCAGTTCTCTGGTTTGGCTAAAATGCATGAGTATATTAAGAAGAATCTATGAGGGGGTGAAATAGGAGAAACATGTGGAATAAATGATAAACGGGTTATGAGAATATGATGGAGGAGCCCAGATGTTCCATAATCAACGTACTAATACCTAAAATGTATATTACCTGACAAGATAAGCACAATATCCTGTAGATATTTCCATGTATCAGAGACTATACAAAAGTCACAGGAATCCTGAAAGAATCAAGCTGGTGTGGTGTGAAGGTGTGGTGTGAAGCACTCAGTATAACTAAGGTCAAGAGGGAGTGGTACTGTGTCCAGAGGGAGCCCCTTGGTGCCTGCCTAATTCCCCATAAATCAAAAGGGAAAATTGAGGGAATTAGGGAGTGGATAACTGTGGCAATTGAGTGAATCATATTAGCACTATCTTGTGACTCAATTCTGGAGTTAGGTCCATTCCTTTTCTATTCAATTATGTGTCTAGTCCAGTTTCTGTACTATGAGAAAACTTCATTAAATTGCAGGAATTGGGAGAAAACTTTATTGCATTGTTTGATGTTATCCCTGCATAGCTGAGAAACTTGGCCACCTCTACTTGCTGTTTAGAGACCCTTAATTAAGGACCTAGGTTATGCTGACCAGAAAACCCAATCAGATTCAAAGACTGAATAAGGAATTTTCTCACAATTGTACATTTCAAGCAACCCATATGTCTTCTCTGAAAACTAGCCCTGTACTGATCAATTAGTTATTGTTTTGTGACCCTTTGATTGTTTGCAGATAGTTTGGGGGAACTGGGAAGCCTTTTTCTGAATTCAGGGAATTGCACCTGTTCACTCTCACCCCCCTACCCTCAATTTGGAAAGTCCCTAATCTTTCATTTAATTAGAAATCAGATTATCTGATATTGTGTTGTTTCCTTTTAACTAATTGGCTTTATTTGATTGTTTTTAAGGTATAAAAGTGGGTATTCTTTTATTCATGGTTCAGCCCTAAAATGAGGAAAGGGGACTGGTTCCAATTTTTTAAGCAATTGGCATGCACCATTCTATAAATGTATATGCTCAGAAGGTCAAATCTTTACCCCCTGAATCATTTTGTCTTTCCCCTGCCATAGAGCCCAATGTGGGAGTTACTGCCAACAGTCTTAGAAACTAACAGAGGTGAACAGGGGATTCAGATTGGGAAAGGGCAGAAGAAGGACCTTAGGTAGAGCTTAGCAAAGAAGGAAGTCTAAAACTTAATGGAAAGAGAAAGGACCTCAGGACTGGAGTTGTCCTGGAGTCCCTTGAAAGAGTGGAAGATACCACTCTCTGAAATAAGCAGAATCTCCTTGTTCCTTTAAGGAATGCAAGAATGGAGTCTTACTCAAGTACAGGGACTCTCAACCTTGACACTGAGTTTGCTGAGATGAGAAAACCAACATAATACAATGAAGCAATGCTTTGGACTGAGAAATTGCTATGGACTAAACCCAGAGGAAAAGAAAATCCTTGTAAGACCAATTAAATTCCTATAAAAATGCATTTTGGTCACAAGGACTCTAAGAGTACTTGAGAGAAATAAAATAGACACAAAATGGAAGAGCTAAGACCAAGAAAAAAGTGATACTTTAAAATGATCAGTGGAAATTCACAGAAGAAATTAGTGTCTTGAAAATTAGAATGAACTGACAGAAATAAGAATTCAACAAGATTAGAAATATCATATAATAATAAAACTAAAAAATTAAAAAATATATAAGGAAATATAAGAACTATATAAAAACAACTTAGCATTCAAGGAGAAATAATTTATCAAAGTAACAGGAAATCATGGCCATATTTTTAGCCAAAATACCACATTTCAAGATATTAATTACAACTTCCCAGAACTATTAGAACCAGAGAGCAAAGTAAAACTATTAAGAATCTCTTAATCTTTTCCTGAAAGAAAACCCAAAATGAAATTTCTAGGAAATTTCTTAGCCAAAATCTTACTACATGAAGCCAAAAAGAAAAAGAAACTTCAATGAGTAATAAGCCACTATCAAGAACACATAAGATTCTGTAGCTGTTGCAGTAAGGAAGAGGGCACGAAGATCTGAGAAAATGTCTAGTTTTCCAACTTATTGGTCCTGTGGAGATGTTTGTTTTTTTCCCTTCAAACCTTCACCTTCTGGCTTACAATCAATATTGTATGTTGGTTCCAGTGAAGAAGAGTGGTAAAGGCTTCAGAAACTGAGGTTAAGTGACTTACCCAGGTTCACACATTTAGAATGTACCTGAGGCTATATTTGAACTCAGACCACCACCACCATACCAACCCTCCCAACCCTGCCATCTCTTGTCCTGGTTCTCTAAGTACTGAGTGATCCAACTGTCCTGCCAATGTCTTTTCTAGAGGATGAGGTAGTAGAAAAAATATAAATCGATAATGTCTTCCAAATTAAAACATACTTGCATAACCAGTGACTTCAATGTAAAGATGGGCACATCAGTACTTACTATATGCCAGGTACTATGATTAGCAATAGGGGCACAAAGACAAAAGTTAGCATTCTATTAGAGGACACAACATGTGCATGTATTAAGGACCACCAGTTCCTCCTTTCCTTTCTCCACTTCCAGATCCTATCTTTCCTGTATCATCTGAGTGAGTGCCATCATCTTTCCACTTGCCCCTTTAGCTTTCACCTAGGTTGGAGAAGGAGAACTATAGATGTTGATGCATTTATTCTATGCCCAGGGAAAGTCCTGCTATTTCCATCCTTTCTCTACTTTCTTCACCCTCTAGGGAGATTCTTCTACTCTCTCTCACTTTAGCTTCCACTCTTCCTAAGCTAGGAGGAATTGCAAATTCAAGTGTCCTTTAAAGATTTAGCTTCACTTTTAAGGAAGCCAAAAGGGGGCAGCTCTTGTGCTCGCTCTCTCTCTCTCTCTCTCTCTCTCTCTCTCTCTCTCTCTCTCTCTCTCACTCACACACACACTGTGTGTGTATTTGCATATGTATATATATCGGCACAGAGATAACTAAGCCCTAGGAAGCTCATAATTCTGAGAGAAAATGAAGAGAGAAATGATGGTCCAGGACAGAACTTTGGGGATACAATCACAGTTAAGAAGCATAATATGGATTATGATCTTGTAAAGGAAGCTTGAAAAGCAGTTATGTCCAACAGTTAGAGACAGTCAGACAAGTTGTGTTCATATCTTGCCTCTGATGTTAGCTACTTATTTAATTTCAGGTCAAGATTACCTACTTTATCCTCACTTTACCTCAGTTTACTCATATGTAAAATGTGTAGGTTTAAATGACCTCTAACTTCTCTATACCAAGGTCTAAGATCTTATATGATCTATGATTATATAGAAACATCCTAAGCATTGCAATGTAATACCATCTTTATCATTTCTTTAGAACTTATGCTTTTAAAGAATAAAATGGACTTTAAATATATTAAAAACTGCATAGGAATCAATTCATCCCAGGAAAGCAATTGTTGCTATATTTACCACTTCTGGTTTGCAGAGTTCAATTGGGATGAAAAAAAACAACAGCCTGTGCTTAGTGAAGATAGGGCATTTTTTAAGGAGATTCCCTTTGTAGGCTACAACTTTCTCATGCACAAGTAGTAATGGTATATATGCATCATCTTTTATTTCTATATCAGAGTTTGACCTTGAATTCAAAGTTGAGATTTATATGAAAAAGGCAATTCTAAATTCCAATGATTATTAACTTCAGATGAAGAAACACAGCCCTTGGGGTGTGCAATGTTTGAATCTGCATTTGACTACAATTTTGTCCCTTTTCTATAGATTTCTATATATTTTCTATAGATAATCTAAAGATTATCTATAGAGAAGTCCAGGTTGTAGGAACACACTCTCACCAAGGATTCCATTGTCCAAAAAACTGGCCCTGTATAAGTGTGAAAAATCTACTTAACATTTCAAAAAAGGTCACTTGGGGCAGCTAGATGACCCAGTAGATAGAGTACCAGCTCTAGAGACAGGGGGGCCTAGGTTCAAATCTAGCTGTAGATAATTCCTAGCTCTGTGACACTGGAGATGTCATTTATCCCCAGCTGTCTAGCCCATGCCCTCCCGTCTTAGAATTTTTATTAAGACAGAAAGTAAGGGTTTTTTAAAAAGTAATTTTACAAAAAAAGTCAGATGGGAAGTAACAAAATTGACCTAACTGTTAAAGGAATGAGGGGAATTTAAAGATAAACTTAATTACTGGTTCAAATAATAGTTTACTAAACATATCAAAGCTGGCATCTTTTTATATACTACCTTTGAACTCTTTAGTACATTCAAGCTTACGTTACTATCTCATTTGAAAGGTAGCACTCCCAAAAGACACAGTGTCCCCTTTTATTATGAATTTTAGCTCAGATAAAGGATGCACCTGCCACTGGTTATTAAGTGTAACCACAGACCAGCTGTGGTTTTCAAATTGAGAGTTTTCAAACTAGAAGTTAATATAATAGTGAAAGGTGCTATGTTAGTTAGGATACCTTAGTTATAACTCGTCCTATGATATACAACATAAATCAGGAATGAAACTAAGTGGGGATAGGGAAAAAAGAAGAATTTATGAATTAAAATCATCTTTTAAAGTTTTCAAAGTACGAGAACCAATGGATTTAGTAATCATTTAGAGAATGTGTATACATCATTTCTTAATATAAATAAATATGTTCCATAAGGAAACATTTAAATCATTGCCTTAGGCTGAGCCTCGGAAGTATTGGTTAATTTAAAATAAAACAGAACTTTTTATGCGTATGCTGTATCTTTCCAAAGCTGATAATTTTCATCATTTACAACATCTTATTAAATGGATTAGTATTCTTTCAGAGTCATATCTATGCGATAACTAAAAATGTCTTATATGACACCAAAGAGGAAACTAAAAGAAGTCTAGAAAAAATACATTCCTAGGCTTAAATAACAAGGGATGTCTTAATACATTGCTTCCTATCTAATCATGACCTCAAACCTAGGCAAATATATGTATATATATATATATATGAGTATATATATATATATATAAACATAAACAGTTTCTTTCCCCCAAAGGATTTTTAACCAAACTGAAGGGAAAATAATGAAAATCCTTTAGGTAGCCCTAAATTTTACTCTCAAACTAAGGAGGAAGTCATTCTTCCCCACCTGCTTTCTTTACTCCCCAAATAATTATCTTTAAAAGAGTTTTGAATATGAATGGAATTACAACCTTAATTAAAGCAAATGTTTCAGTTTCATTTGTTATACATCAACAGAAAACAGAAATGCCCATCCATTCCATTGAGGTAGAAGAAAAGATTGAATAAAATTCTTGTCTTATTGTAGTATTGTATGTGATGAGATCAGATTACTTAAATTCCAATATACCATTACTACATGGGATTTTAAAATTTAATCCCTTTGCCATTCATTTTAGTTTTAAATAGTTTGTTTATCTCCTTCCTGCTAGCCCAAATTTAAATGAAGAAATGGAAAGCAGATTTCTTTAATGTAGTGAACTACATGTGGTTTCCATATTTCTCTCCATTGTGGTTTAACAGTACACACATTCATCTGAAAAAGTCTTCCCTGGTTATGAATTTAAAGTGAAGTTTCATTTATAGTATTTCTTTGCAAATTCTAATCACAGATTCATAAAAATCAAAGATTAATAGAGAAATTCAAACATTGCATACCACATTATATATTTATTGCCATTGCAAGTATAATTAAGTATACAATTGGATAACACCCAATTTTCATTGGTAATCATTTTTACTTGCTTAAATCCTGGTAGTAATACTCCCTGTCTTTACTGTTCAAGCTATTATTGTAAACATATCTTAACTATTTATGTAAATAGCAAAGATTGAACTGAGCACCTATTAGGCATGAGTCACTGAGTTCAGTGTTGTGAAGAAGACAAAGAAGTATGTCAAGGCTTATGGAACTCAGGGCTTCAAGAAGCTCAGAGAAAACAAACTGGAAAAACTAGACATACATTTACAAGTCTAAAAATGATACTGGAAAGCAAAATAGGTTGACACAAGATAATAATTGATTAATTGCCAAATGAGTGGTATGTACAATTGTGACATGGATAGGGGTCGAACTTGTGACCTCATTGGAATAGAGTATTCCCACTAAGGAAACTTCTACTAATTCAGGCTGGCATATTGCAGTGGGTAAGAAGGCAGCCAAAGGAAGAAAGGGAAGAGCTGAGAAATAAATGAAAAGAATTACAAAGATGGAAAACAGATATGTACATAAAAGATGGAGATATAGATACAATAAGACACAATAGCAGGAAAAATTATTGAAAGAGAAGGAAGAAGATAAAGAACAGTGACAAAGTGACAGTAATGAAGGGAGGAAAAATAGTCCTGAACTATTAATAAACTGCTTTTATTCAATATATTCCTGTTCACTTGGGTTATGGATTTCAATGCAATATTACCATTTAACTGAAATACGTTACATGATTGACCACTGATCCTAGTTTTTTAGCTTCTTCATCAAAGGCTTGCTCCAATTGGGAAAGGTGCAAGATTTGAGGAAGATTATTCTCAGGATTTCAGAAAGAATGAAGACGGCAATATCACTTCTTAATTGGTTACTCATTCCTGTTCCAGGAAAATGCCACCAATAGATAAAAAAAAATTTCATTTCATTTCTTAGACATAGAATTGACTTAATGGTAATGAAAAAATGGAACTCAGAAGCCAATTGCACTAAATTATATCTGTACAGATGCTGTAACACACAAGTACTCTGCAATAGACTCTTAAGTATGAGCCTTTATTGTTTCACAGTGAAGAATATTTAATAACTTCCGGTGCTAAGTCATTCTGGATATTTAATAAGCAAAGAGAAATGGGTTATGATCCTCCTTCTGCATTGCTAAATATTGTTAACATGGCCATTGCTAAACATTTATGCCATAGCATGTAAAAATCTACCTACAATATAGAACTCACCCTCAATATGGAGGATTTTAACTGGGCAATTTTATATGCCCTACAAATTATGTATGTATGTGTGTGCATAATATACATACTCTGTGTGTGTATATATATACATATATACATATATATATATATGTCATACATACAATAAGCTGGAATGATGGCATTTTAACTGTTATAAAAAAAGGTGGAATTCATATAAATTAGTGGAATTCACATAAATGGAAAAGAACAAAACAAAATCATCTTTAACATTATTTCTGTTAAAATAACATTGCCATTATAGGTTGACCAATGACTATTGTTTCAACATCCAGAAGCAAAAAAAAAAATAGAATTGTGATTGATTCATAAAATTCTAGATGACAAAATCATGCTTTTGATTTAAAGGAAAAAGATTTTTAAAAAAGGACAACTAGGTGGCACAGGAGATAGAGGGCCCAGAATCAAGAAGACTAATCTTCCCGAGTTCAAATCTGGCCTCAGACACTTACCAGCTCTGTGACTCTGGGCAAGTCACTTAACCCTATTACCTTCAGTTTCCTCATCTGGAAAATGAGCTAGAGAAGGAAATAGAAAACTGCTCCAGGATTTTTGACAAGAAAACCCCAAAAGGGATCATGAAGAGTCATACACAACTGAATGACCAAACAAAGACAAGAAGATAGAATAATAAAGTTGGTTAGTAAGTAATAAAGGCTAAAAATACCAAGATACTGGAACCAAAATCCAAATTCACCAGGTAAAATGAGCTTTGCCACTGCCATAATGCATATCCTGCCAAGGAATTCTAAAGACTCTTTTTAGATTGTTGCAGAATTAAGGATTTACTTTACAAGACCTTAAAACCTTATGAGTAGAGAAGTTGTACTCTGCCCCCTATCACAGGGACACATCCTTATAGAAGCCAGGCAGTCCCAGGTCTTCCAATGCCTTCTCTATAAGATCTGAATCCTTTGAAATAGAGGTCCTTTTTTAAAAAAAAAAAACAGTTTTCTAGTGAAACATGCTATGCTGTATAGGCAAGGAAGTCTCCACTGATAGTAGTGAATGCATGTAAAGCTAATTCTTCCCAGTCAGTTGAGCAAGAATAGAAAGGGCGCCTCAGAATGCCTGGCACCCTGATCCATGGGCAAGGAGAAAAGATGGGGGGTTGGATGGGGAACGACCACCCATTGATCACTGTATAGCCAAAGGAATATAAACTCCAGGTTTACAAATGGAACAGGAACAAGGCAGTAGCTTTAGCTCCATACAAAGAGAAAATGCCTCAACATGCTTCAGTTGGGTAATTTCTGATAGGTGACAAACATCATCTCCTAGCAAATGTGCTAATAATTCTGTAAAGAAGTGAAGTGTTCAATAAGACTCTCATAAGGACTGACACGGACTCAACAGTATAATATATTATAGAGGCTCAAAGAGCCATTACAAAGGACTTCCAGTAATCTTTTGACTATATTACAGATGTACATAGGTGATATACAAAGTGTCCCAATTGTCTTAGTGAAGTTTTAAGCCATTAAACCTTAACGTCCAAGAGATATAGTTAGCTTAAGGTTGTCCATAAGACTTGACTTCTGATCTGTTCGGACCCAGCTCCAAAGAACAAATCCATTCAATATTCAGGAAAACAAGTCACTGTTGTCTATAAGGCAGCTCTGAGTAGTAGATAGACAGCTGGCTTTGAAGCCAGGATACTTGGGTTCAAATCTTGCCACTGAAACATAACTATCTCTACAACCATGGTCAAAGCATTTCACCTCCATACACATTAGTGAATGAAATGTCAACCTTTTTTAAGTCATTTAAAATTGAAATTGCACTGACTTTCAAGGGATGTCCCACATAGAGATCCATAACGTAGATACTCTACATGCACGTTAGTTTACTTGGAAAGGGGAAAGGGAGATTTTGTTGGGCTTTTTAATTGCTTTAATTTTATTTCTGTAGAAGCACGTGATGATGACTACCTGTGTGTACTGGAGCAAGGCAGGTAATCTCCCTGAGCTTCCTTTTCCTTATCTATAAAATAGATTTCAACTAGTTGGTCTCTGATGAGAGCATCCATGAGATTTATGCTCACATGGGCTTTAATGACTACTCCTAGGATCTCTGACTCCAGTCCTTTGGGGCATTCCTTCCTTGTATAGATCTCAGAGATGGCCTTTATGAAGTGCCATAAATGAAAAATTATGATGAAGCCAATCTAGTCATGAGTTTTACCCAATATATAACCTCTCACTCATAGAATATGAAAGTACCTGCACAAAAATATAGACAAATCTACTTCTAGAGGACATTTTCTCTAGTCTTCATTTTTAGTACATAATCCTATTAAGGTTTTGTTGTTGTTATTGTTACTTAACTGTTCCATGGTATGGTCTGCCTTCACTCCTTAATGAGATTATAAACTCCTTGAGGCCAGGGAGCCCAGCCATAGGTTGTATTTGTTTTTTCCTTCAATGGTTAGCAGAGAATTGAGTATATAGTTCATTCAAGGAATGGATGGTTGATTTCATTTACAAAAATTCATCTGTGTTTCCAGGGACATTCAAAATAAGCTAATCCAGTCACATTCTATTTTATCTACATTTTTATGCTTTTTACATATGACCAGAAAATCGAGAGCTTTTGATTTTCTAAAGTCTCTGTAATGTCGCCTACTGTTTCTTCATACATGACTTACGCCAACTTGCCCTGTGGCCGATGTTCAGAAGACAGGTCTCAGCCCACAACGATTAAGCCTGATCTGCAGTTCTGTAAGGGATGCCTTCAATAATCAAGTATTCTGTTTTACTACATATTCAATTAAACTCCAGTGGTAGATTCTTTGCACACCAGAAGCATAAGCTTGCCCTTTCATGTGTGTCTGTCTAAACACGTCTATAGATTTGATTAAGATGGAGGAGCAAGACGAGATGACTGAAGGAAACAAAATAACGGGGGGAGTCAGGGCTGTGATACATGTCTCCTTGTGAAAGGTCCATTTGCAAATCTGTACATCTGGAGGCAGTCAGAGTCACGTCCTGTAGGACAATATTGTGCAGGCTCCTCTGGTTTGCCTCCCATACTTGGAGCTCCTCAAATGCTTTCTTACAACAGTAGCTTTCTAGAATAAAGCAGGTAATGCTCCATTTTTTTCTATTATCGTTTGATGTTCCAAAATAGACTTTACTCTGACAGCTAACATCTATGTACCTGTGGAGAAGAGCCCTCACAAAGGTGGAGATCGGGATGTTAAAGATGACAACATTTGGGGCCACTTTGGTGGCTCAGTGGATTGAGAGCCAGGCCTAGAGATGGAAAGTCCTGGATTCAAATCTGGCCTCAGACCCTTGGCAAATTGCTTCACCCCCATTCCCTAGCCACTCTTCTGCCTTGGAACCAATACATAGTATTGATTCTAAAATAGAAGGTAAGAATTTTTTTTAATAGATGAAATTGTATATTTCCAAATTCATTTTTAGTATATATCTTGTTTTGCCTAGGAGGCAGGCGAGGCATATATTATAATTTCTACTCTGCTGACAAAGAAACTGAGGCCCTGAGAATTTTAAGAACCAGCCCAAGATCAGGCCCCCAATAAATGGCATATCTGGGAGCTCAATCTAGGACTTCTGATCCCTGACTCAGTATTTGACATTTTACATATTTGTTTAGGGGTCAGCAGTGAGGAAATAAGATGCTGGTGATGCCAAAATTCATTAAGAGGAAGTGTGTTAAAATTTTCAGTGTCATAAAGGGACACCCTATACCTCTTAAGCAAATGATCCAGGACTCATTTTAAAGTCTGATTGTAACTTGGAATTTCAGCTGGAGCTTAGTAGAACATCGCCTACAGATGATGCTCATTAGCTTCTAAGGGCTGAGGAAGCCAACAGACTGCATTCCTAGTAACTTTTTCCTTGAAGCCTGCAGGAAAAGGCCAGCGGCAATTTGCCACCACCCTCTTTCACTTGCCCTCCCCAAAGATTTCACGACATTACTGCTGAAATTGCACTGGAAACATAAATCATGTATTTACCCCCATGTGACTGGTATTTGATGGAGCCAAAGATTTTCAAGATTTGCCTGCTGAGTGTATTATGTTACTGAAATGTAGAAATAGCTGAAGTGCAAACCATTCCCCAGACAAAACCAAAGGAGCAACAATAAAAGCACCAATAATTCCTTTTTCCATTGACCTGAAGAAAGAATGTTCATAAAAGATACAGTGTTCATGGTAGGGTTTGATTTCTGAGTATACGGACAGAGTAGCAAACATCCCAGGATGGGAAAAGTGCTCATTTATAGCTTATGTCTTAATTAGGCTTCTCATAGACTTTGCTTTTTACATTTATTTTTAATTATAAAGCCAGTACCCATTTTGGAAACATTTTTATAGTTATTTTTATTTTCTTCCTATGACAGAGAAGTGCTGACACTCTTTCTCAAGATGTTTCCCCTTTAAATCACACCCTCTGATATGGCTCCTTTCTATCTCGTCTGGGAGGAAACTCCCATTTCTGAGACCTGAAGGCTTTTACAGTATTTTTTTGGCAGGATTAAAGGAGGAGGGAAGAAAACAGAGGACGTGAATACAGAAACAAATAATATTTTTATTTAATGTGGGGCTTTCTAAACTTGAGTCCTTCCAAGACTAACAAAATAAGAAAGGCAGAGACAACTTAAATACAACATTCCTTCCTTTTAAAAAGTTCTAATCCAGATGGCATAATGCTGACAGAATTGGGTCCTATCTTCTCTAGTTTGTAAATGAACGAAGGTCAACTAGATTTGGATCCCTGTGGACTCAAAAGAAGAAAACAGCAACTAAGGAAGCAGCCTAGCTAAGCTAGATCCTGAGTTTCACAAAGGATTATATGACAGATAGACACAGGATGTGTTCTGACGATTAGCAGGACAAAAATAAGCAAGTAAATATCGTCAGTCCGGTGTCCAGGCCTAGGGGGCAGGGGGAACAATGTGATCTGAAGCTGGACAGCATCTAGAACTTAAATGAGAAGCTATTAATACTATTGGGGGTGGGGGAGTCCATTTAAGATACACAAGATCAGGTAAATATTTAAATACCACATTGCTTTGACAGACACATCCAGAAGTTGTTGAGCATGATTAGAACTCAACTACTGTCCCGAAGGCCTTACTTGCTGCCCAGTGCCAGACTTGTAACTTCCTTCAATGGCATTAACGTCTCCATAAGTGGCTTCTCTCACACAGTAGTCATTTGTCTACCCCCTCCCTCACTTAAAATTAATGAATCTTGTGGGGTTTGGTAGCAGCTTTTTCTTGAACTACGATAGAGTTGAACCGACCAGGATGTAGATGAAGAATAATGGCTCTACGGACAGATGAGACAGGTTCCAATCTCAGTTTTGCTAGTCCTTGTCTACAATATAGTTCAGCTCTCTGGGCTCTGCTTCTTTATGTATAAAGCCAAGAGTTTGGCCAAAAGGATCCCCCAGGTCCCTTCCAGTTCTAGATCCTTTGTTCTTTGGAGAGTTAGAAAATCTGGACTACTGACTGAGTGACATCAGAGGAGAAAAGTCCCCCTTGGGGCAAGTCAGCAGGTTTTTGGCTACTTCTTATCTAAGTTTCCTAGAAAAAGGAGAGGTTATGGGTCTTGTCTATGCATAGATAACCACTATGTTTCCATAAGGATTTGAATCCAGGCCTTCTTGGAAATGGGTCTCTTTGAAAACTGGGCCTACGATTTGCTCAGGGTAGGGGACCCATCCCTGCTTGTCAGATATGGAACATCTTTCCACCAATCATTAGATCATCATTTAGTTTGGAATTTATCCTAGAGAATTCCCTGAAGTGCTGAGAGCTTCAGGGTTTGACTAAGGTGATGGAGCTCATTTGGTTTATAGGAAAGCTATGACCCAAGTGTAACTCAAGGCCAGCTCCTCTAACCATTATGCCGGGCTATCACTCAAATGTGAGTTATTAATAACAGAAATTTCTCTATTTAATATTTAAAACCAAAGATTTCTTGAATTTAGATGTAGATGGTATTATAGAGAATACAACAATGTCTATGATTGGTTCTTGCCTATCAAGACATCAGAAAGCATTTGGAAAAATAACACATTCATGCAAAAGGTTAAATAAAATGACAAAGTTCGCATAGTTCAATACAATGTTCATGGTACTATATGCTTCATTATTGAATAAATTGTTAAATGTATAATTAATTTGTGCTATGAATATGCTAATGAAGAGGATAAATTTCAAAAGGTTGAGAAGATCCTTTTGGATGAGAACCATGTATCAGAGGTATCTGTATGTAGAGGTATCTGTAAGGGAATGTCTTCTTAATAAAGAGCAAGTTTTGTTTGCATTTGCAGGTGAGTAACCAATGTCTGTCAGGAAACAAGAAGTGATGAAAGTGTAAAGCATTAGGCTGCTGACTGGCTAAAATAGTTTTTATTTTCCATGACACTTTAAAACAGATTTTATATTATTATAGCTACATAGTCATATCATTCCAAAAATCCCCTTTAATCAATAATATTCATTTGTTTTTATAATGAGCAAGTTTTGGAACCTGTGTCCCTCAAAATCAAGAGCTACCTTTTTGTTCTCTTTGGCCTAGCATTTGAAACCTCTGAGGCATTATAGGTATATAAATAATATGTGTATTTATGGGAATAGAGGTGGAGAATATATCATATGACAATCAAATAAATGTTGTGGATAAGCTATGGTTTCAAAAAATTCTAGGAGTATAAAGATTATGCCTTATCTAAACTTATTCCCCCAGGACCTAACATAGTATATAAGTAGACATTTAATATACATTGATGGATTGAATTTTAATGGTGATGGATAGATTTAAAATCTAATTCTTAAAAGCCAAATAAATTCATGCAGATGTGCCCATCTTGGAAATAGATGCTTAAGTGGCACAAAACTTTCTAATTCCTCTGTAGAAAATATTTAAAAATAAATTTGCAAGATATCAAATACATTCAATTGTTTATGGAAATTCTAGATACTTTTACTTGGAAATATAGAGTATTTTCATTCAGACAGCACACCCAGTTTGAAGGAATAGGTTTTTATGCCCAGGCAAGTCTCTAATGCTATCAGTCACAGAATATTTCTTAATCTGAATTTGGTAAAGGGAGTTTTCTCACCTGGAGTGCCCTAACACCAACAAAATTGCAAGTCCCACCTAAAATCAATGAATGAATGAATAGCTAGATGAATTAGGGTTCTGGCTGCTGCCTTTAATCAAAACCACCTTTCATTGCCCTTATAAGAAATGTCAGGGAATTTCTCTTCAGAGAAAAATATTAGTGGCTAAGGAAATCAGTTTACAGATATGTGAAAAAATAAGGCTGAATTCAGATTAAATTTTGGTTGATTACTTTCTTCACTTTTTCATGATCATACCTACAATGTTTTGTGATGAAATATACATTTACGGGACAAAATTAAAGACCTGTGTTAAAAGGTTATGTCTTAGGTGCCCTTACATATTCCTGATATTATAAAAACAATGGAGAATTTAAAAGGGAATTTGGTTAGTGAGATAATCATGTCCAAAGACTATGGTGACAGATATTAAAGGAGGATACAGAAAAGCTTTCAATATAATCCTCAAAATTATTTCTGTGAATTAGTTCAATTGAGGACTCGTCTTTCTTTGAATTTACATGCCCAGGCCTTATGTTTTGGTTAAATCCAACACCCCTGACTAAGAAGTCTGGTAATTTCTTGTGCTATATTTAATCATCATTATAAACCCTTCAGACACCATAATCCTTTCAATTCTGAATCTTTCTATGTGTCTTTCAATCAGTTTTGAACCTGTTTTGTGAAGCTTTTATTAAAGAAAAAGGCATTTCATGAAATAAGTGCTATGAATAAATCAGGATTCATATGGATCTTTTTTGAGTCACCCAAATCAACAGATAGGAAAGGATTAGATTTCTCTTTTTCCAAAAAGCCACTTATGGACATTCTTTTAATTATATTCAAAACTTGTAGAATTATTAAGATTGGAAAGAGCTTTGAGCAAAGCAAATGGTTTGATGGATTGCTCAAAATTAATTAACAATGCTATTCAGGTTACTTTTTCACATTTCAATACTTGGAAGGATAATCAATCAAAAGTTGTTACATGAGACAACTTCAGCTTTTATCAGACATCTTTGGGGATAAAAAATCAGAGATGCTTACATATTCCAAATATTCGATATATAATAATGATGAAAGAACCCAAAGGGGATGACCAGGGGAGGAAAAGTAGATGCTAACGAGGGAATATCTTTAAACGGATGGTCAAAGCATACTTGGCAAACCTCACCAGACCTGGTAACCTTCAACAACGAAATTCACCAGTAGGATAATGCCATCTAGTACTATTACAACAAAATACAAATATTAAAATGGAACCAGAAGTTACCAGGGAAAAATAATGCCAGACCTAATAGCACTGATCTACCAGAAGCAATTTATTATGACACCAGAAAGCGCTTTTTTTTTTTTTCAAACTAGAGGCTTGAAATGAAAACTTTAACGCTTCTTTAAGGCTTGAGCTATATAGCACAGCTTGAGCCAGCCAGCCAAAATAGCTGAAGGGAAATGGGAAGGCCACATGTGGAACTAATTACTCATGTCGAGGCTATGACAAAGAACATTTCTCCAGACTTTTCATGGGGGCTTCACTTTCAGGAAGTAGCTATAATGACTGTTCGAGTCTAGAGCAGTCTGTGTGCTGCTGACAGATCCAAGGGAGGAGAAGGAGGAGGAGGAGGAGGAGGAGGAGGAGGAGGAGGAGGAGGAGGAGGAGGAAAAGAGGGAAAATGAATCTATTTGCCTTTTTTGATGAGTAAATACTATAGCATAAAGCTCCACAAAAGTCTCCACAAGCTTCCAAATGAGCCCTGACTTACACCATTCACCCTGCTGGCATCCGTTTCTCTATCTTCAAATTCATTTTCCAGCATAGAGAAGAGCAAATGTCTGCTTCTACTTTAACTCACTTTCAGTTGGCTACAGAGAAACAGTACATCTTGACTCTTTTTTACAGCTTTTCCATACTGGGGCCCACTTCCTGCCCAGTTGAGGGAAAAAATCTGGCCTGAAGATGAAATGACTGCTTAACATTACACTAAAACATCTGGTACCATTTTATGCACAGACCCATGTCTGAGAGCAGGCGATTCTAGCGGTCTCTCCAGCGGCACAGTGCATACCCAAACCTCCCTAGGGTGACATCATCCCATATATGGACTCTCAGGCCCAGCCCTCCCCCTTTTCCTGGTCCTAAATTCATTGCCAGATCCCCAGTCTGCTGCAAATGTGCCACGTCAAGACTGGAAATCACAGCACTTCAGTGTGATTCAGTCGGTGCTCCAGAGTGCGAGGGGAAGCAGAAAGCAACCCCCTGATGCAGGAAGGGAAGCTTTTCCCAAAGACTAAAGAAGGATTTAAAATAAATAAATAGAAGCGTCCGGAGATCCTGCTCCGTCGCCCCAGTGTTCAGACTACCTGTTCAGGACAATGCTGTTGTACAGTAGTCTGCACATTGGTTAGACTGGGCAAGGGAAAGCAGCGGCATGGACCATTGGGGACGCGAATTGCTATGGCAAAGGAGAAGACAGTTGTTGCACCTTTTTTCAGATCTCATATCCAGTATTTTTCTTCACAGGTTTTGCCCACTAGGGAATAAGGAACGATAAGGGACCCTGTGGAAAAAGGAGGACTTCAGAGTAATGCGGGGGAAGACCTTCGGGTAAGGCCTACTTTGGAAGAACACCTGGCCTGTGACCTGGCGCACCTAGGTGACCTCTACCTTCTTCCCATCATCCCGGCAAGAGAGATGGAGATTTGATGATTTACTTAAAGCATATGCAAGAGAGAGAGGTAGATATTCTGATCTGGAGAGAGGTATATTGGATACTTAGAGAGCCAGATACGTATTTCACAAAATTTTGTAAATATTCTATACCTTCTGAACAAATTGAAGTTAGAATCCCGTGGGTAACTTGTGTTTTGAAAGTAAAAAGTTTTTCCAGTCCAAGATGGAACTAAATAGTTAAGATGCAATTGAATTTGCTAGAGAGACTTAAAAAATATTTTAAAAGGGCTAACGGATGTACTATAGAGTCTTAGAAATAATTTAAAAGGGCTGATTTACTAAAGACAATCCAAAGAACTAATGACTTAAGTTTAATAAGAATTTCTATGTACCTTCTAACAGCCTAAGGTTGGTGGAATCAGCTTCAGATAAACTTAAATAATAATACTATTTCTAATTCTACCATGCTAGTGGAGGAACTTTTCTCAAAATTAATTAATTGATATACAATATACTTTTTAAAAAGTAGCCATTAGAGGAAACAGAGCCCATAGATAAAGCTCCTCGGAGTTGATATACATTAGAGTATACAAAATATACCAATACTTTTTAATGTGGCTAACAATAAAAGAGAGCTTGCCAAACTTTTGCCAACCAGACAATATAAAGATGGGACTTGCCGGGAAAAGAGAGCCAAAAGAGAACAGACTGAGTCAGCAATATAACAAGTCAAAACGAAAAATAAAATAAACCCTGTGATTTTAGGTGTCTCAATATGCATCGATGTATAACTTGTGAAAATTTAAATATGGTGGATGGCTACTAGTCAGCTACACCTTCTTGCCGATAATTTACACTGTTATTATTCCTAAGAGCACTTAAAATGATAAGTTACTTTGTCTTGAATCCCACTGATAAAAAAGGAATTTGTAAACGAGGGCAGAAGTTTTCTTTGGTAAGTTTCCAGCAGTCCTGGAAGAGAATGGGGTGGGGGGAGGTAGGAGGAGGAGGAAAGTCCTCAAGTTGAATGAAATCCCCATGGAGAAAATAATACAGAAAGTCTGGACTGCAATACGATACTTGGTGAACTTTAAAGTCTGGTCCCTGGTAACAAAACTACTATGATCTCCAAAAAGTTAAAATAATAATAATAACTTTTATTTAAACTCTGTCAATATATTTTTTAAATCTGTTAACTTTTATGTGAAAAATAATGTAATTTCTGAATTCTCACACTTAAATCCTTTAAAGTTATCTCTGCAGAATTTCTAATTTTAAAATGTGACTTTGTGATGTAAAAAACAAAAATTTCTTCTCCTGACCTGAGTGATTGGGATTCTCCAATTTGTTTTTACAAATTGTACATACAATAGAACAACTATCTCCAAAAGTAAGTTATCTGTACTGCTTAAAGAAAATATGATTTTTTTAACTTAACCAGGATTTTGGGGAAAAGGAGAATTTAGTTCCCATCTTCATTTAGATGACACAATAGTGACACATTTTTTTATCTATAAACCGTAACTTCTTTATTAAATCATTACTAATATTGGGAATGAGATTTTAATGCACACATAATTTATCTTGTATAGGAAAGTTCAAAATCTATTAGTATTTAAAAATCAAAATTTCTAAAAAACCTTTCATTTTCATTGGTGTAACTACTACAGGTGATTAATAGTTACATAGAATTTCGGTAATATTAAGAGTTTTTTGAGTTTTCTGTTTTCTAACATATGGAAATAGTTTCCACTAGCATTCAGTTTTCATTATATTGGCAAATGGATGTGTCACATGAGAAATCTTAATTCTTTTTGGGGGGGAGCCCAGTTTTTTAAAAATGTGGTCATTGTTAAAAAAACAGTATAACCTCTTGTAACTTTAAGACCACTATCAAAATTTACAAAAATAAGTTTCCTTTAAACATTTATTTCATCTTCCAATAATATATTTAAAGTGCAAATTTTTACATTGATAAAAATTATAACAGAATGAAGATTACCATTATTTAAATGTTAATCTTTAGTGAAATCCATTATAAAATAAAGTCTCACCAATATCTTTTAAATAGGAAGGTAGATGGAGTATCATATGGAAATGGTGAAGGCTCATTAGTTGCATCAATCTTAATTTTAAATGACCTTTTTTTTTTATAAAAGAAGTTTACTCCCACTGACTCCTCACCATTCCCCCCCCTTTTCCGATAACTTTTAGTCTTGAGACTGATGGCGGAAGGTCTGTTGTTGGTATCAGTTTAGGAAGTAGAAAAGGAGATTATAGTATAGAAGGATAATTCTAAGGATAATTCTAGAAAAAGAAAGAATATTTTGTAAAGTAGTTGAAATTCTTATGTCCACACAATGAAGAGACTTGTGCTATATAAAAATCTACTTTAGTAATGGAATTTTAATGATTGGAAAAGAATTAAGATGAATGTAAATTTTTATGTTTTATATGATCTTACAAAATGTAAAAATATATATTTACAAAAGCTACTGAATACAAGGTATTATATTATGTATATTGTACATATACCTACAACAAAATATAGGCTTAAACACAGATCTTTTTAAAGATAAAGATCTTACCTCAAATGTTAAATTAGATTTTGAATTTATTTTAAAAGTATATTGCAATATTTTAGTGATCAATGACTATTACAATGGGAGCCAACCAACAGTACCAGCACTTAAAACTCCTGGATTTTATGGTAAGTATAAGCTAAGAAAATCAAGTATTTTTGACTGAATATAGACAGTATAGTTTTCAGGCAAAGTCTTTATTACCAATCAGCTTATACTTCCGGGGAATATGTATTATTTTGTATTGCAGCAAATATATTGAATTCTATCAATAATTTGGTAAATTACAGTAAGTAGAAGCTCAGAAGGAAGTTTATTTTCTCCCAAATCAAAGAGAAATCATAGCCTTAGAGACCTTAAAAGTCATCCATTTATACATCCATTCCTTCAATAACATACTTAATTAGGAAAAGGATAACCTTTTAAGTCTGTAAAGTAGCTCTACTATATATCTCCAAAAAAGGAAGCATTCATATAATAATTTTTTAAAAAACACTCATTAATATTTTTCCTGCATTTAGTCTTTGTCTTTAATATTCTTCAACCTTGGTATTCAGGATAATAGCCCTAGATAATGTGTTTATATTGATAAAGGACTAAAATATACTACCAACCCCACTTCTATCCTATAGACCACCCAAGTACATATTTCACTTTGTGGAAAATATTTTAGTCAGAAAATCTCAAATATTTCTTATTTTATATTTTTATATTTTGGCATAAACCATTAATAAATTTGAAAAAAATAGAAGCCTTCTAATTCATCTTCAAAATAATCTACTTTCCTTTTCCACTTTAAAAGGAACAACTTTACCTCATATTATTGTTCAAAGAATTTGAAGAAAGCACATATCAGCCAAAAATTTCAATTTAAAATAAACAAAAGGTCAGATTTTAATTTCAGGGAGCAGGAAATTCCCGAGTCAAGGCTAAACCTCTCAATTTACTTCATTGTGCTTTAGTGTATTGGATGTACTAGAAATGCACATATTAACTTTTTCCTCTAAAACTCCTGATGACATTTATCAGTTTTGATGCATGTGGTCAAAAAAGAAAGTAGTTAGGGACAACTTATTCCTCACTCTATTCCATAGCTTCAATAGAGAAAGCCAATTCCTTAGTATTTAACTTCAAATAATTTATTTTTGTGTGTGAATTAAGAGGAAATTTTTTCTCAGTTCATTATTATTATCAGAAATAAAAGAAGGCAAATGTGGTTAAAAGAAAAAATGTACCACTTCAAGAAATATAATAATCATACAAATAACTCTTTATATCTTAACTTTCCTATTGATCTTTTAAAAAGCTATTTTATTTTCACTTGACTCTTTAAAGTGATGACTCAAGATTCATCCTGTAGTTTGAGTCAGAGAGAAAACATTCCAAATTATTTTGTACTCAAAGAGTTTATATAGAATGCAACTTCATATCATGTGAATGTGTAAATATGTTTATATATTATATATACATATATAATTTGTAATCTATATTTTATATATGTATAATAGCTGGGAATAAAATCCAATGAGAGGTACATATTGAGAGAAAAACTTGTTATGAAACCACAGTTGTATTTCTTCATTAAAGCTTTATATTTTTATCCCTAAAAACAAACTTCAGTCACTAGTCCACATCACACACTGATGATGGTCTTAAGAAAGCCCCATTTAATCCTTTCATGCTCAAGTCTTTTGGCTTTATGGAGAACTTTCAATACTCAAAGGTTCTAATTTTCATTTTCAGGTTATATCATTCCCTTAATTTATTATAGTTAACAGGATCAAATGATAAATTAAAACAGGCTAGTTTTAATATTCCTCACAAACATAATTATAAACCTACTTTATTCTATGACTTTTTACTGTTTCATATTAACAGTACAAGCAAATGACTTCTTGAGGCACTTGCTTCTGACTCCCTTTGCTTTTGTGGGCATTTAAATGTTCTCTTAGAAAACCTCCCAAATAGTCAAGTCACCTTAGGAAATAAGACTGGCTTTCATAATAAATCCTACTAGCTGGGATTTTTTTTTTCTTATTAGTTTGGAGTTGTATTTTCTAAAGGGAAATGTGGGGTATAGATGGAGGAATGAAGAAGTCATGACCACCTGTTAACAAAAATTACTAATTTGAAATCATGACAGGAAGAAATTATGAGATTTGGTTTTCTGGCGTGTTATTGAGCATATACCTGTTAATAAAAGCGAACTCTAATTCTTGTACTAAGCTTCAGGAAAGGTGCTTTGTTTTAACTTTCTTAAAAGAAATGTTAAATTTTGGGTTCTTTTGAGATTTTAGTGGCCCCCTTTTATAGCTGAGGATTCCCCTAACAATGTCCAAGACAAATTCTAGGAACCCTCTGCATCAATATGTTCTGGCTTATAATTTCTCATTGGGGACACACCCTGTAGTTCATTGAGAGATGCATACATTAAGTTCCTAACTGCTATTCAACTACATTTACTACATAAACAGTTAGAAATTTTGCATTTTAGGGAAAAATGAAAATTATTTGCTGTTGCTTTCAAAAATATTGGTAAACTATGTTCCTTTGACAATTCCTAGAGCAAACTGATCACATACAAAAGTGGGATGGTGCGTTGACAAATATATTAATATTAGTGACCTTTTTGTTGGAGAAGTCTATTTTTCAACTAACTGACAAAGGTTTTTTTTTTTCCCATAGACAAGATTATAGGACTTATCTCTTCCTAAAAACTAAGTGTAAACATAGCTTTTATCTTTAATTTTAGTATTAAAATATGCAGTGTTTACAAGAAGAGGAAAAACATCTGGTTCAATTACACTGCACTTTGAGCATATGTGA
Source organism: Monodelphis domestica (assembly GCF_027887165.1). Classification (NCBI taxonomy): domain Eukaryota; kingdom Metazoa; phylum Chordata; class Mammalia; order Didelphimorphia; family Didelphidae; genus Monodelphis; species Monodelphis domestica. Next base: position 66,979,850 of record NC_077228.1, on the reverse strand, counting down.
GCAAGCTGTAGCATGAAATGGACTTAAAAATAAACCTTCTGTTTAGTGTGTTTTTTTCCTCCTTAAGTTTTCAACAAGAGGATTCTGTTATCCTCAACATTCATGTTAGTATATTTGGATCAAATGTATAAATGTGAATTTTTGAATAAAACCAAAAGTCTCACTTGTTCAATAGTTCCATAATATTTTAAAGTTTAATTTTGTTGTGTGTTTTCCTCCCCTCTCGTCTCCTTCTTAAAAAAAATCCCCAAATCTGGACTGGTACAGATTGATTGTATCTGCCCATGAGCAAAGGAACCCTGATGGAACCAAGGGGCTGGCTGGACGGAGTTGTCATGTGTCTGCCTGTCTACACTTGCTGTGCAGAACATCCTCTCACCTGTACAGCAGGCACAGACAGGCAGTCACATGACAACCCAGCCTGAATGACAACCAGCCAATGAAAGCAGCTCTCTCAAACTATAGCATCTACACCAAGAGCTCCAACCAAAAAGAGGGAGCAAAAGTGTGGGGAGGGGAGGGAGGGATTGGGGTTTCAATCTGTTGGTTCAATACTTAAGTCATGTGTGTATTACTATTATCATTACTATTATTTCATTATTATTTAATCTGGTTAGACTATTGAAACCCACCCAAAGCAAAATGAGTGGTGCCTACAAAATATAATAAAACCCATTTCTGAAATTTTTCCTGTGCTTTCTATAGTACTCTTTTCCTAATTGTTATGATTAATTCACTAACCATGAGTTTTTATTTGTACACAGTTTTGCAGCACCACTGTAATCAAGACAACAAAACATGCTTCAATCCAATGCTTGAAAAATGAATGATTCCTTCAATTTTACCCAATAATTCCATAAATTAACTTCTTTTCTCATGCAATCATTTTTATTCTCCAGAAATACTTCAAAATAAAGTGGAAGAAGAGTCCAAAGTGTAGGAAATTGGGATTAATGCATTATCACCAAGATTAAGATAATTCTAGAAAAAAGAATATGATTATAATTTCCAGAATATCTAAAATTATTATTCCTTTCCATTTTGTTCCAATATAATGAAAGCTTGAAAATAAAATGTTATGCTCTTTTGTCTTATGATACTTAGGGTTTTATTGCTTTAGTATTTTTCCCATCAAGTTATCTAGCTTTACTATAATTTGGGGGTAGAGAAATAAGACCACAACATTCAAATAGATCAGAAAGCCTCTATTTTCTGTTCAGAAAGAGTAGGGTGGAGAATAAATGGAAACAAAAATGTATATGTTATCTTAAGGTCTCGGGGATTGTCTAAACTTTAGGAAATACTTCATTAACCAAAGGTCAAATAATTTGAGCTCTCCTAATATAAACTATAACAAAAAAGGAAGAGTGTCATGTAGGGGTTCTGACAAATTTGGTTTCTATAAGCTTCAGTGTATTTGACACCTGCTATTTTAACCAATATCTTTTCATTTATTTTCACTAAAATTTTTTGGGGTTTATTGTTTTGCTTTTTGTGGGGGAGGGAAAAAGTAAAGAACATCTCAGACCTCCCACTTTTATTTAGATACTCTTTGAGCTTCAATAATCAAACTTTTCATTTTCAATATTCTTTTTAACTAAAATATAAATTGTATTTACATAATTTATCATCTATAAGATGAAGGATTTGGACTAAACAATTTCCAAGTCCTAGCTGTTCCCAAGTCCTGTGATTTTATTATTCTGTTTGCAAAAACTGAAACTGAAATCTCCTTTTAGGAGCTCAAAACAGGATCATTAAAATATGAATTATTATACTCTTCATAATCAAAGGGGCAAAACTTGAAATTTGACTATCAGAAAATGCATCAACTAAATTAAAATGGCTCTCAATAAACTTGGATATGTAGTGTTTATCATAAAAACCACAGACTCCAAATGAAGTATGGAATTATGCATCTCAGAGCATGAATGTTTTATTTTTTTATGTTTCAACGGACATTTACAGATCAGAGTTCAATTCAAAGATCTTTGTGCAAAGTTTTCATTTCAAGATCCTCACGTAGAAACAACACATAAGGAATCATTCGACTAAATACTGAAATCCACTCTTTTCTGACCTGTTACTTAACAACTCTCCTGACTATACAAAAGCCAAGTCAGAAAATGAAGAGACTAACTTTAGGGAGACAGGAAATTCCAGAGTTCAGACTAGAACACTGAATTTATTACATTTTGCCTTGTTGTGCTGTAGCTCTAGAAATGCATATATTCAATTATATCTCAAGTTCCTGAAAGAGAAGTTTCTCAGGTTTGATAGATCATCATAAATTAGTAAATAGGTTAGGGCAACCATTTAATCTTAATTTACAATTCCTGGGCTAAATTAAAAAAAAAACTAATTTCTTATTGAAAAGTTGAAGGATGTCAAAATTTCTCTTCTAACTCCAAGATTCTAGAATCTTTTGATGAATACCCAAATGATAATAATAATACAGGCCATGGACTAAAGTTTTAATTTAAGAAATGTTAAGTATCATTCTTCCAAATATATGGTTAGCATTATTAAGTTTAAGATATTTACTCTTAACCATCAATAGGGTTCATATTTGCATTTCTGAGATAATAGATATATAAAAATGTTTGCAAAGTGGCCATTAATCTTTAATTTTAAAAATCACAATTCACTGAGACTAAGGTAGATATTGAAGCTTAATTTTCAAGGGAAGTATTTATCCTACCATAAGAGACCACACTGTGAGTTGTGTATTAGGGTAAATAACGCAGAAAATGAAATGGGGTTGGGGAGGTATTTTCATCTCCTTTAAAACAGACTGCTCAATTAAGAACATAAAACAATGGAAAACTATGTTTTAATACAATTGAAATTGACTTGGTAGGAATGAGAACTACATTAGTTAATGGAAAACTAGTAATGAAATGATGTTAGGTGGAAAAAGATCCAGAACCTAAGATATATGTACACGGATTACAACCATTTAAAATGTATGCATGTTCACTAACAAAGATTCAAAGGAAATTTGGAGTAAATCAACATTTTGTATCTAAATGTTCTTTTGGTATAAAATTGCTTATTTAAGTGATAGTCTATTCTACAGAAATGAGAACTGAAATATAATGATAAGAGATCATAATGTGGATCGCCTGGGAATATAATGTGGAGAGCTAGGTCTATCATCTTATTTCTTAGGAGGAGATTTATAGCTGTCATTGTTACAAATAAGAATAACACAGAGTAAACACTAGTGTTAGGAAAGCATATAATCTTTTTTTCACATTATCCAAACTCTTCAAACCACAAAAATTGAGTTCATGTCTTTTTTGAGTCCAATATCCTTATTTCAATCTGCTTTTTGGGATTTTCTTTAATAACATGAGGTTAGTGTATTTCCACTTGAAATGCTTCTGTTTATACTCCCCTAAAACCCTATGAGTATCCCTTTGTCATTATAATAGTACTACAACTTTTCATCTTCTCTGCTGGCCATTTGCAAATATTTATTCAAGCTAAGAATGAGGACTAAATAGTCAAAAATGATTCACGTAATTCTTTTGAATATTACATAAATAATAAAATCTATTTTCCTAGAATAATGATATTCTATTATTTTAAATACATGCTTTATTCTTGAGTGAAAGGCTATCGGCTTTCTCTCGAATTTTACTTTGATATTTTAATATGAAGTTATCCGGAACTTTAAATTCTTCTTTAATGGCACAAATGTACAATCTTGTTTCCATCCTACTTCCTATTCCATCTGGTCTTTTCCTAAGGCCCTCCCCCACTTCATGGCCCACATTAAATAGCTCATATCTGAAGGGAGTGAGTTCCAGTTTGTCTATAATGCTGCAAATACAGGAAGGACTGATTTGGGGGGTGGAATTTTTTTAATCAATCATATTCAGTTCATCTTATTACTTATGTAGTCAATCCAAAAGATAAAATATAGTTAGATTTAATTATGACACATGAATGCAAAGGCTGTTCTTACCTATAGACCCAACACTTGTTCTAACAAAACAGGAAAGTTTGTAAACCTCAAAAATAATAAAAGGAACTCAGAATAAATGAGTAGTATATAAAAAACTATGAAATTCATATTCCTTTCAATTCCTCTGTATTAATGGAAATTATATAGCTCTCTATCAAAAGGACTAAAAAAATTCAATTCCTGTTAGTGTCTTTTATTCTAAGGCTATTTCCCATCTACTCTGGAAAATGGGGAAATTCACAGATTTATTTTCATCATATTGTTCCCATTTAATTCAGCAACTCAGTGAAGGCAATTTGACTTCATAAGGGCTAGTACCTAGATTTTATACTACCAATCGAATGTTGAAATACTTGAATTTAAACAGGCAAAGCTGGCTGTATTCTTTTATTTATAAAAGCAATAAACAACTTATCTTTTTATGAACTTGATAAGAAACTAAGCAAAAAGATCGAGACATGAAACATTTATAAGTCATTTAGAGAAGCTTTCTATATTTTTTTTTGTTTAAACATTTGAAGATTACTTTCTAGGATGTTAAGATATACATCAAGATCTAACTCAGAGTTCACTCATTAAGAGTTGTTGATAGATGAATTGGAATTAGTATGAAGCTTGATTTTACATTATTTATAAACAAAAGGTATGCTGAATCTCTTCTTAGTGTTTAAAGTATTTACTATATTAGTATGCTAATTGTTGCTAAATTAATTAGTGCTAGTTATAAATGACTAAAAAAATGTCCTAAAACTCTAGGAGGAAGTATTCTGTTGGAAGTTAGTTTGTAAGTATTAAACTGTGGCTAGATGATACAGAGAATGCTAGGCCTGGACTCAGGAAGACTCATTTTCCTACATTCTAGGCTAGCCTCAGACACTAACTAGCTCTGTGATGCTGGGCAAGTCATCTAATCCTATTTGCCTCAGTTTCCTTATCTATAAAGTAAGCTGAAGGAAAAAAATGACTAATCTTTCCCATATCTTTGCCTAGAACACCCCAAATGGGGTCACGAAAAGTCTGACACCACCAAAGCAGCTGAATAACAACAACAATAAAACCACATTCAAAAAGAATGCTTCATGGTCCAGACTCTTCCCTCTTACTCACCCTATAAATCCAGGAAGCTATCAAACATCATCCCTCATATACTCACTCCATTTCTTCTCTGTGTCTTCTTCTCTCCACTCAGGCATTCTATGCCCCAATTCAGATTCTCATTAGCTCTTGAGTGGATTTTCCCAGTATCTTGGTCATTAGTGTTCCTGCTTCATCTCTCCCTGTTCCAATCCATGTTCCACATAGCTTGCCAAAATGACTCTCCAGAAGCACATGTCTGAGCTTGGAACCTCCCTACCCTATCTCCACCTCCTTTGCCCCAAGTCAGTAGACTATGATGGCCTTCTATTATCTAGGATCCAAAACAAACTTGTCATCAAATGCCCTTCCTAACCTGGTGCCTTTTTATTTTTCCTGTTTCCCCACAGGCCACCCACCACCCTCTACATTCCAGCCATGCAGTCTGACTCGGTGCATCTCACACACAGCATTGCATCTTCCATCTTGGTGGCTTGCCACTGGGCCATCTCCCAAGCCAGAGATATATTCTTGTCTCACTACACTATATGCCTAGAATCCCTGGCTTCCTTCCAGATTCAAGTCAATTGGCCATCTCCTAATGAACCCCTTTCCTAGTTCTTCAAGCTTTTAGGGTCTCCTCCAGATCTATCCTGTTTATATCTTGTTTATTCTTATTTATGATGATGCATATTTATTTATTCACTCCATTAGAGGTAAACTCATTGAGGGCAGGAAGAGTTTTTGCCTTCTCTTTATATCTCCAGTACTAAACACACAGTGTCTGGCACATTGCTAAGTATTTATTAATGTTAACCTTGCATTATTTGCTGTTTATTTTTAATCCAGATAGGCCTTCCTAAATAGTTCAAAATAGCCCAATTTTACTATGGAAAAAGAAAGGGGTAATTCAAGTCATAGGCAACAGGTTAACAAGATAATATTAATTTTTAAATTAATAAAATATATGTTAAAACCCAATATAGCAGATAAATAGAGCTTGAATCCTTAATATAAAGGTAGTTGTTGTGATCCAGTCACTCAGTAGTGTCTGACTCTACATGACCCTGTAAACCATACTGTCCATGGGATTTTCTTAAAGAAGATAATGAAGTTGCTTGCCAATTTTTTTTCTCCAATGGATTAAGCCATAAAGAGGTTAAGTGACTTGACCAAAGTCACATAGCTAATAAGTGTCTAAGATTGGATTTCACCCCAGATCTTTCTGACTCCAGGCTAGTGTTTTATCCACTGAGGCACCTAGCTGCCTTCTAATGGAAAGGTTGGAAAATTTATTTTATAGTCATTAACTGTCATCTCAAAAGGAACAATATCACACAATGTTGTGAATAAATATAAAGAGAATTCAAAAAGCTAAGGAAATTATGAATTTCAAAATGTTTCCTTACTTAGGCTTAAGGAAACTTCAATAGCAATTCTCTTAACAGATATTTTTCTTGTAATTGATTTTGAGTAAATAAAAATTTTTTAGGTTGTTTTTTATTTTGAGTAAATAGATTTAATTTTTTTAGGTTGTAGAGCAGTATAGATTGTTTTTCATACATGACTCTAAATCCTGGTATCATATAATCACATTTACTTAAGGACTTTCGCAAAGCACCATTGGGAGCCTTATAGTTACATGGAACATAATTTTTAAACCACTTATTTGGATCAGCAAAAGTAATAATGATAAAGAAACAACTTCATCAAATGTACAATGACAATATTTAACATATGGCCTAAAGATAAAAGGAATAAGATCTAGGGACTGAAGGGATTTTAAAGATCATTTAATTCAACATACTAATTTTCCACATGGGGAAAATGAAACCCATCAAGTAGTTTGTTCAATATCACATAGTAAGTGGAAGAGATGTAATTGAGACCCAGTTCTATTACCACTAAATCTAATGGGTTTTCCACACCATACCATACTGTCTAAGTAATCCATAATTGTAAGATTGCCTCAAAATGAAAGTCAAGCTGACTATCTCTAGCCAGCAAAGGAAGAAAACTATTAGAAGACTATTTTAAAGTTATTATTACTATAACCCACCATTCCACAGTTAAATGGCAATTTCTCTCGGGTCTAAACATAGATGATAGAGGATAACCAACCACAGGTACAAACAGTAGTGGGAAGAAGTATGGAAATGTCACAGGGAATGATGTCATTTGACACTGGTCATTTTCCTTTTCTCCTCACTTTTCGCCATCATACTCTATGCTAAGAATTCTTAGCCTAATTTCTAGCTCTTGTTCCTTTCTCAATATGAAATGAAAAGGGTCAGAAAATCAAAGAAACAGTGGGCAGAAGGATATTCCCCCAAAGGTAAGTGTTATTTGCAAAAGCAAAATTCATGTTTACAATTTTCAAAATACCTTCCCATGCATTATCCCATTAAGCATTCATAAAATCCTTGTAAGGGAAGATAGGAGAGGGTTACTACTCTGGTACACAGAAGAGGGAGCTGAACTTTAGGGTCACTGTCACTTACCTATGATCACACAGCCTGGTTAGGGAAGGAGCTAGAAGGAGAATCCATAGTTCCAATTCAGGGTTCTACTGTAGCACTATTAGCAGCTAGTCAAAGGTGGGTTTTTTTGGTTCTTTGTTTTACTGTCCAGTTAAATTGACCTATTCTAAAGCTTAAGAACTGATGTTTTTAAAAACATATGGAAAGTTTTGTTCAGAATCCTTTTTTTATCTTTTGAAAACTCCTTGTGTTTTTATATATTTATGTGTTAGATATGTCTGTATTTGTCTGTCTCTCTCTGCCTCTGTTTCTTTGTCTCTGTTTCTGCCTTCATCAGATCTCTTCATATGCTATGCCTCTTGGCTCCCTCCTCTATCTCCAGGAGGCTGATTCCCCCAAGCCTGGAATACGATGTACTTTCTCACCTACTCCACTCAGAATCCCAAGTAAACCTCAGCTCAGGTTCTGCCTTCAACAAAGATTTCATCCTGATCCTCTGAGTTGTTGGCTTTTCCCCTTCTCAAATTACTTTGTGTTACTAATCTCTGTACATGATGCATCCAGTGTAATGTCAACTTCTAGAAGGCACAGATTATCCCTTAATTGTATTTATAGGCCCAGTGCCTAGCATATCTCCACAGTAGGTGCTTAATAAATGTTTATCATATTTTTAAAATACACATTCTCCAATCTACTGGAAATCAGTTTTGGAATCCAGGAAAAAAATGAAGGGTCAATATGAATTCCTGAAAAAATAATTGGTCGTGATTTACAAAATAATTCTACTACCCTTATTTTAGTTACTTAAGGAAGATACTGTTGTGATGCCATTGTATTATTTAAATATTACTCATGTATGTATAAATGCTTAAGAAAGGGAGAAAGCACAATTGCTTCTCAAATTATAAATACAAATGCAACTTTCCAAAAAACAATGTTGGTTAGGCTTCTAGGACAACCAGACAATAGTCAATTTAACATAATATAGCTGAAGTATAGTACTAATAGTTTTATAAGCTCTAACCATTATGCAAGAATTATTTCTATGAGAAAATATGTTCATGACATTGTAATAACTCTCAATCCTTTGGGATTTCCAAACCCAGTTTTAAGTAAGGACTATTTCTCCTCCTGCCCAAGAGGTAGGAGTGAGCTATTTCTTTTATCAAGCTTAGAAGAGTAGGAACATCCTCCTGCCAAGACTTAAAAAAGAGAAAGGCAGAACTCCTTACACCTCCCTTACACTGACAACACAAATAGAGAGATCTTTGGATCATGGAGAAAGGCAGATGCAAAGGCAGTGGGCATCAGCCACTGTGAGGCTAGCTCCAGTAGCCCAGAAAGTATGGTCATGAATTCAAAAAGGGGTTGAGATTGAGTGCCAGCCCTTTTGTATGTTGGAGTCCCTCACTGGGTACCTCTAGAAAGGAAGATGCCTGTGATGCCTATAGGCCAATGCCTGCACTGTGTGCATTATTGTTACCATTTAGGTTTATTAAATAATAAGAATACTCACAATGGCTAATGCATGTAGCATTTTAAAGTTTTCAATGTATTTTATGCACTACCTTAGGATTCACAAACCATTTTTCTCATAGCATCCCTGTGAAAGAGGAGGAGCTAGTATTATTATTTCCTTTTTATAGAAAGAAAAATGAAAGTTCAGATGGGCTACTTGGCCTAGACAGTTATGCATCTAGTAAGTGGTACAGCCAGGGTTCAAAACCAAGTTATCCAAATCCAAATGCGGTACTCTTTCCACTACAAAGTCCTACCTTCTCATGTTTGGCTCCAGAATCTTTTGGCAATTTATTAATGTTATTATTGTTAGTTATCTCAACTGCTGGGTTATAACAACAGAATGTAACAATATATCTCAACCAATACAAGAGAGAGATAAGTTGGTAACCTTAAGCATAAAGAAATTTAACACATTATTTTCAATTCAGGAATTGTGAAAAATTTATTGAAATAATATTGATATAAATACATGCACATAAACAAAAGTTAGAGAACAATTTTAATATAATTAGGATCAAGAAAAATTGAATATGTAAAAAATACCTTTCCAAAAATTTCTTTACTTAAAGTATTCAAGACAATGATTGTTCTGTCCCCAACTGACACATACTTACTGTCATTTTGCTAGAAATGTACACAAGAAATCATTTAATTTTTCAAATATCAAAACTTAGGAATTCTCCAAATAACTAATATAAGCAAGTAGCTGATCAAAGAGTTCTGTTTCTCTTTCAAGCCTGGCTGTTTGGTGATCATGGCAGTCTGTTTATGTCTACATTCTCCTTGCTTCATGGGGAATCATAGAAGTGAGTTACAATTAGAAGGAGAAGGAAAGAAGAAGAAAGGAGAAGCATTGGAGAATAGGGCTGAATTCAATGCAAAACTATACAACTTAATCAGTCTTGAAAATGTCTTTTCTTCAAAATTGCTGAAATAATATACACGTTAGAAATTTAGCATAGATACTTCCCCATGCAGGCCAATGCTGACAGCCAGGAGAATTGAAATTTGTAGTATGAACATTTCTTGTCCCAGATGCTAGAATAATCCCAAAAGAATCACAGGATACCCATTTGAAAATCCCCAAGAGGCCATTCAGTCCAACTGAAGCAGCAGTCCTCAAGCAGCATCCCTGGCAAGATGTCATCAATTTTTGATGACTTTGAATGACAATCTTTGAATACTTAAATTAAGTATTCAACTAAGAGAAACTAGGAAAAAGCTATAGAAGCTGCCTGTGTCCCCTTAGGTTAGTTCTGATTCAGTTGTTCCTTCCACTCAGCCTAAATCTGCCTCTGCAACTTTTGTTCATCATTCCTTTTTCTGGAGTCTGGTGCCAAGGAGAGCAAATTTAATTATTTATCCACATGATAGCCCTTCAAACACTTGCAGGTGTCTATCAGTTCTTGCTGAGCAGTCTCTTCTCATCATACATCATGTTCTTAAGGTCAAGTACTTCTCCTATAACTGCTTTCTGGTCAGTGTGGGACATAAAATAGACTCTCCTTTCCACACAATATCACAGATGTGTGTTGATCAGGAGACACTAAGTTGATCCTATCACCTCCCAAGTCCTGGCCATTACATCTTGCTTAATGAAGCCAGAGACTGCTCTAGCTTTTTTGGCAGCCATGCCACATTCCTCACTTGTAGTTAGTACTCAGCCTGCCAATATCTACCAGATTTTACTCACAGAGTTCACTATCTAGCACCGTGATTCTCCTATTTTGAACTGTTGAAATTAATTTTGTAACCTACAAAAGAAATTGCATTTATTTTCATTAAGGTTAACCTTAGATTACATTTAACATTCTAGGTTGTTGGAATCTTTTCATCTTTAGTCTATTATTCCATATTTTAGCTATTCCTTCCACCTTTAGATTTTTGGCACAATTCATAAGTATGCCATTTGTATATTCCTCTAAATCTGCTAAAAATGGTAAACAATGATGATGAATCACCGATGACTTCTTTTGAGGTCTGATCATTCAACTTGTTTGCAATTAATCTAACAGTATTTGTTTCAGTCTACATATCTATTTTCAGCACTTGGTATAGTGCCTGGCACATAGTGGTCCTACACAAATGCTTATTGATTACTTTTCTTGAAAACAAGAAAAACATAAAAAACTTTGTTAAATACTTTGCTGAAAAACTTGATCCACAGAATTCCTTGGATTTACTAGTCTAACAACTCCATTAAAAAAGAAAGAAATGAGGTGGTTTGGGTATGACCTGTTCTTTATTAATATATACTTGCTCTTGGTAATTACTGCTTCCCTTCAAGATCATTCACAAACTGTCCTTTTAATAATGTATATTGGACCCTCGGTACTTCTTGATGGATCCATGAATTGGTCTGGCACTCCATATTTGGGACCAGGTCCCAAAAGTCAGTAAAGTATAAGTTCCCTTTTTTCCCAGTGATTTCACTCATACACTATAACCCCCAAATCTCTAATATGAAACAAAGAAGAACAGAGACCATACCTACAAAAATACTCATAGTAGTGCTTTTGGTTGTAGCAAAGAAATGGAAACAAAGAGGGTCCCATTACTTGTGTAAATCACTGAACAAGTTATAATAATAAATGACTATAATGGATATTATTAAGTCATAAGAAATATGACTTATATGACAAATACAAAATATTTATATGAACTGATTCAGAGTGAAGTGAACAAAACTAAGAGGAGAATTTACACAGTAACAACATTTTGAAGAAAATTAATTTTGAAAGACTTAAGAACTCTCATCAATCTGATGACTAACCACAACTTCAGAAGACCAGTGAAGCTACCCACCTCCTGAAACAGAAGTGATAAATTTAAGATACAGCATAAGACACATATTTTTGAACATGTTAAATGTATGGGTTTTCCCCCTTAACTATGCTTATTTGTTGCAAGGATTGTGTTTTTCTTTTGGTATTTCAGGAAGGGATGAAATTCAGGTGATAGAGGAGAGCTAGGAGAAAGAAGAAGGAGGTGGAGAGGAGGAAGAGGAGATCAGTTTAGCATGTTATTAAGGCCAAGAAGAAAACTAAAGGAGGTTCGGTTGAAAATAGACAAGCAAGACAGCTATACATGTAATATTTTGATTTATTGGGTATTTCTAAAAAAATGTAAACTCTTACCTTCTTTCTTAGAATTAATACTGTGTATTGGTTCTAAGGCAAAAGAGCAGTAAGGGCAAAGCAATGGGGGTTAAGTGACTTGCCCAAGGTCATACAAGTAGGAAGTTTCTGAGGCCAGATTTGAACCCAGGCACTCCCTTCTCTAGGCCTGGCTCTGAATCCACTGAATCACCTTGCTGCCCTTATATAACATTTTTAAAAAATATGTGCTAGAATTATGTCCAAACATTAAGCCAAATTTATTGGCCTCTACTTTACAAATTAGTCTCTTCCTTTTTAAGCAGTTTTTTCTTCTCTCTGGTCCTATGGTTACTCTCTCATTCTCCATAGTCTTAAACAAATCACTGATAAGACCTCAATGGTATCATTTCTCAATTCTTTCACCACACTAAAATATAGTTTGACTGAAAAAACTATACTTTTATTTCACCAAAGGCATCTACTATCTCTTTTACTTAATTCAGATTTCAAACTACCTCCTATAAATTTTTGTTCCATCTCTTCTAGTGCCAGGATTTTTCTCCTTGGCAGTGAAAATAGATATAAAATGAGTTGAGATATTTTGTCTTTTCTTTGTCATGCATTATCATCATCCTCTTCAGACCCCAGGAAGCAGTCCTATTCTTTCATTGATCAATCTCTATTTCCCAACATAGAAAAACCAAACTAATCCTTTGTTATTCTCAGTATTTGACAGTCTACATTGTCCTGTTTTACTGCTCTTGACACTTCCACACACATACACACAAGGCTCTGCTACTCTTAAATATCCCTCTTCTGTTATTCCCCTTGTTTCCAACTTCTGGATAGGTCTTTAAAAATCTAAGTTTGATGAGCTACATCTCTACATGTACACCTGGCCCTTTTGATAGCTCACCCTTTTCTTTACTGAAGTTGTTTCTGTCTGAACTTGCAGAATATCAGTCTCGAGAGCTCCTTGTCCCCTCCCTGGTAGATTTCCTTGGCAGAAAGGCTATGTGATTCTAACTAAACTTTCTCTGAACCTTTTGCAATTGGCTTTCCCAGAATCTAAGGTTTCATGGGATGTCCATATTTTCTCTCCTCAGTCACAGATTCTAAGTTGAATTAATAATACCCCCTCCACCAACATCTACATAATGTCTACTTCAATAATAAAGTCCTCTGGGTGTTCCTTAGAAATTGGTCCAGCATAGCAGTTCCCCTTGTCCCTCTTCCTTTAGAAAACTCCAGTTATTATTCATTTGAGTCAAGAATTCATTAGCTTCTCTGGTTTGGGCAGAGAAAGCTCAAAGGAATGTCCATATAACAGAAATGCCCAACCTTTAACATATTATCATGTCTTCATGTCGGGCTTATGTACCATAAATGCTAAATTATCACCATAATGTATGTATATTCAAAATGGCATTACATTTTCAAACCATTTTACAAAATTATCCACCCAGTATTGTCAAAATCCCTTCAAAGAAAACTTGGTCATCATTTTTTAAAAACCTAGCATATAAAAAGAATATGGGGCATCAAAATACTTTTGAAAAACCCATGTCAGGATTATTATTTTATTCTGAGGCCATCTTATGCTTTCTTATTCTGATCTGGCTTCTTTTAGTGATAGTTTTAATGAATGTTGGTTTCATTGGCCCTAGATTTCCAAACTACTGCTTGTTTATCTCCTCTAAGTAAACAAATAAATATGTATCAGTCTTAATATACATCAACAAGAACATAAATTCAGGACTCATTTTAATGATGAAAAGTTGTGAAAGGAACGTCTATCTCCTCATAAAATGCAAACTGAAGCATAAATCTGCCTACAAGAGAACCAATGGTTTCTAGAGTAAGTTGAAAACAATGATGAGAATTCAGTAAAAAGTTATTTATCAAAGACAGGCTGAAACCATTTTAACTTACCTCATCATCTTTATACCAGGATAGGCTTTCTGCAGTGAGGACAAACCAATATTCCTTGGACCCTCCTTTCATGATGCCAATGTTGTTGATCGTTAGCCATCCCTTCCGAATCACCTTCAAAAAGTGAGAATTGACAATTTCATTTTACACTAAATAGATTAACTTTTTAGTCTTGTTTTTTTAAAAGATATAAAACACACAGAATAATGAGGCACAAACAAATGTTTTAAAATTAGTAAACTTTTTTCAAAATTCCCTTAAAAGTCCAGAACACAATGAACACAATCAACAACTTGTGTTGCAAGATAAGTGATGATAAAATATGATTGTCCAAGACAATTCAAAAGTTATCTCTTATGGTATATCCTGCCTATAATTTCTGCTATTAATAATGCAATTAAAATGCATTTATTTACATAAGTCTTGAGAAGAGTCTTTTGATTTCCCAGGCCCTTCTTTTCCCTGACAATCCTTCTGGTTCATATATTATTTACTGCCTGCTTTGTTGCCCATAAGTACCTGCTCCACAGACAGGACCAGGCTTAGTAAGAAAAGAGTTTCATATTATCTTCTAAACTATTTTACTTTCTATAATTTTATCCATACTGTGCCCTGGCTTTTGGGAGGTATGTAACAAAATCTCAAAGGCATCTGAAAAAAGTCTCCTTGTGGTTGAAATTTAAAAAAATACTACTGGGATTATAAATACAAAAGAAACAATCTTTAAATGCTGATTAAAGGAAAATTTAACATTTTTCTCCTCATAGCTAGTATGTAATTCAATTTTGTTAGTCATAAGGATCAGTTATCTTTATTTCTACATCAGCCACTCTCTTTTCATAGTAGAGTATTTCAAAGTACACTCAGGAGAGATATAAGTACAATCACATGATGTACTCCTAAACTTTTATAAATTTGCAATTTAATTAACATATTTTCTGTATATTCTATCTAATATCTATCATTTTAATTTTATTTTCCCCAATTATACATAAAAGTTTTTAACATTTTTCAAAAGATATTGAGTCTTGAATTTCCTCCCTCCCTCCTTCCCACAGTGCTGCTACCCTCACTGAAATGATAAGCAGTCTATATTTTTCACATGTGCAATAACATAAACATTTTTTCATATTAATTCAGTTGTAGAAGGAAATTCAAACAAACAAAAACATTAGGAAAGAAGGAAAAATTTGCTTGGTCTAGATTCAGACTCTATCAGTTCTTTACTGATGAGATTTTTTTTTAGCATGATTCCTTAGGGATTGTTTTGGATCATTGTATTGCTGAGAATAGCTAAATTATTCATGGTTGTTCATCATACAATATTTCTGTCATTATGAATAGTGTTCTCCTTGTTCTGCTTTTTTCACTCTGCTTCAGTTCATGAAAGTCTTTCCAGGGTTTTCTGAGCCCCTTCTGTTTATCATTCTAATAGCATGAAAGTATTCTATTAGAATCATATACTATAACTTACTTGGCCACTCCCCAATTGATGGGTGTCCTCTCACTTTCCAATTCTTTGCCCCAACAAAAAGACCTGCTTTAAATATTTTGTACACATAGGTCCTTCCCTTTTTTGTTTTTTTAACTCTTTAGGATACAAACCTAGTACTCCTATTCTTAGGGTCAAAGAGTATATATTGTTTTGTGGCTCTTTGGGCAAAGTTCCAAATTATTCTCCAGAATGGCTGAATCAGTTCACAAGTGCCCCAATAGTGCCTCAGTTTTCTCATATCCCCTCTGAATTCTGACATTTTAATTTTCTGTCTGAATCTGATAGGTGTGGGGAGGTGTGTCAGAATAATTTGCATTTCTCAAATATTTAGTGATTTAGAGCATTTTTTCTTTGCATCAATACAGAGAGCCTTAATTACTTTGCCCAAGAACTATCTGTTCATATTCTTTGACCGTTGAAGAATGGCTTGAATTATTATATATGTTTGACTCGTTTCTCTATGTATTTGAGGAAAGAGGCCTTTATTGGAGAGACTTGTAAAATATTTTTGCACCATTATGATTACTGTCCATCCTATTTTCTATTGTTTAGTTTCTGACCACCACATCCCCCAATTTTCCTTCTTTTCTATCATTCTTATCCTCCTTTTCATATCCCTTTTCCTTCCTATTATCTTGTAGGGTAAAATAGATTTCCATACCCAATTAATTACATATATTATTCTTTCATTGAGTCAATTCTAGTGACTGTAACATTCATTTGCTCCCTCCAACTTCCCCCATCTTCCATTCCACCTTAAGAGGGCCTTTCATACCTTTTATGTGAGATAATTTATTCTATTTTATTTTTCCCTTCCTTCTCTCAATGCATTCCTTTCTCATGACTTAATTTTATTTTTGTTATTAGATCCCATCATGTTCAACTCATACCCTTGCCTTCAATCTATGCATACTTCTAGTCTCCCTAATAATGATAAAGCTCTTAAGAGTTACAAGAATTATCTTTTTATGTAAGTATGTAAACAGTTGAACCCTATTGAATGTCTTTTGATTTCTCTTTGCTGTTTACCTATTTGAAAGTCAAATTTTCCTTTTCGTTCTGGTCTTTTCATCAGGAATGTTTGAAAGTCTTCTATTTCATTGAATACTCATTTTCCCCCTAAATGATTATGCTCATTTTTGTTGGATAAGTGGTTCTTGTTTGAAATCCTAGCTCCTTTGCCTCTGTAATGTCAGGTCCTCCAATCCTTTAATTTAGAAGTTACTAGATCTTATGTTATGCTGACTGTGGTTTCACAATATTTGATTTTTTTTTCTTTCTGGCTGCTTGCAATATATTCCTCCACATAAGAGTTCTGGAATTTGCCTATAATATTACTGGGAATTGTTTTTTGGGATCTCTTTCAGGAGGTGATTAGTGAATTCTTTCAATTTCTATTCTAGCCTTTGGTTCTAGAATATCAGGATTTATCAGGTTTTCTTGCTAATTTCTTAAAAGATGATGTCTAATTTTTTTTCAATCATGGCTTTTAGGTAGTCCAATAATTTTTAGATTCTATATCCTGGGCTTATTTTCTAGGTTAGTTGTTTTTCTAATGAATTTTTTATATATTTTTTTCTATTTTTTTCATTCTTTTTTCTTTCTTTCTTTGTTTCTTGATGTCTAATGGAGTCATTAGCTTCTCCTTGCCCGATTCTAAGTAAGCTTTTGTACTTCCTTTTCATTTGGCCAATTCTACTTTTTAATAATCTTTTCTTCCTCAGTAAATTTTTATACCTCTTTTTTCACAAGGTCAATTCTGCCTTTTAAGAATTTCTCTTCAATGCATTTTTGTACATTTTTTTCCATTTGGCCAATTATGCTTTTTAAGAAGTTATTCTCTTCAATGGATTTTTGTGCCTTCTTTTATCAATTGGCTTATTCAGTTTTTAAGATATTATTTTCTTCAATATTTTAATACATCCTTTACCAACTTTTTAAAAATTATTTTTCCTTTATCACTCACATTTCTTTTCCCAACTTTCCTTCTACCTATCTAACTTGATTTTTAAAATTCTTTTTGAGCTCCTCCAATTAATTCTTTTTTGGGCTTGAGACCAATTTATATTTTTCTTGGAGACTTTGGATGCAGCAGTATCGATTCTTCTTTTGTGTGAGATAATTTATCCTATTTTATTTTTCCCTTCCTTCTCTCAATGCTTATGTTATCTTCTTCTGAGTTTATGTTTTAGTCTTCCATTTTACCAAAGCAATTTCTATGTTGTTTCTTTTTGTTGTTGTTGTCTGCTTATTTTCAAGCCTTTAAAAATTTTTAATGTAAAAAAAACTGTTAAAGTTGGCCTCTGTAATTGTGGTGAAAGGAGCACTATTTTAAGCTTCAGGCTCTTTATGTAACTACTTTCACAGCTAGCTCTGATATTGTATAAGCTCTCAATTCTTCCAAGGTGGTATGATCTAAAGAGAAATGTGTTTAATATTCTCTTGGCCCATGCTCTTGTCTGTGAGTAACCATGAGTAATCTTTTCTGCTTTGAAACTATGAGATTGGTCCCCTGGTATAAGTGCTCATATGTGCTAGTGTTACTCCTCACCCTAAGACTATAAAAGAGGAGCAACCTGGATCTGGGCATCAGCATAAGTCTTGTACCAAGAGCCAGCAAAGGAATCTCTTTAATCTCCTTCTGAGTAATGTTCCAGTCCCTGTTGCCATCCATGACTGAGAGCTCTTGAAGTCTTTGCTGATGATTTAGCTACCACAAAGACCTGCTGCCATGGTGTAGCCTGTTTTGGTATGCTGCCTTAAGTTCCACTTCTACTCCAGTTCAACAGATATTTTGTGCAGGCCTTCTAAGATGTTTGGAACTGAAAAATCATTTCACTCCATCTTTTTGTATATTATACTGTTCCAGAGCTGGTTTTGAGGCGTTATAATGCAGTTTTTTGGAGGGTAATTTGGTAGAGATCAGGTGTATCTGTGTATCTTCTCTGCCATCGTGGCTCCACCACCCCAATCTAAGTTCTTTGAGTTTAATAGCATACATATGTTTTAAGATACTGACTCAATCAGGATCATGAAAAATTGCAAGACCTAATGATTTAAATTTGTAACATATATTTCTATTTTAATTGTGTAATAGGTAAAGTTTTTCTAAAGTGCTCTTGGACCTTCTTTCTTGCCATTTTGAAGATAGGTGTCCAGAACCTTTGTTTTTCTCTCTGGCTACTCAGAACACCCCTTTAAGTCTGATGTCTCTATACACTATGACATAATCCAAAATCATGCCTCTCTACTATTCTTCATCTTATTGAAATTTATTAAGTAACTACTATGTGCCATATATTGTATTGGGTGCTGTAGATATAAAGACAAAAATGAAAGTTCCCAGCCTTCAAAGATCTTATAGTCTATTCACTTGATTAAGAAAAAGAATAGGCAATATAGTAGTATGGGAAGATCATTGGGTTTAGAATCAGAAAACCTAGGTTCAGATACTGCATCCATTGATTCACTGCTTACTTGACTTTAAAGCACACCATTCACCACCTGTAGATTTGTGTTCTTATCTCTAAAATGACACAGTTGGACTTCATGGTCTTTGACACCCTTCCAACTCCTTATGTACATATAATAGTATATGTAAATATATGTGGTAATTTGGACAAGAGTCACTATCCTCTGGGGAAGCTCTCTTCTAAAAGGAATTTTTTTGGCTAAGCTTTGAAGGTAAGCAAGGATTCCAAAAGGTACTAGATAAAACAGGAACACACTCCAGGAATAAAACATTTTTAGAAGAAATACATCTGATTAACCTCACATTAAGGTATAAATAATTTTGTTACCCAACCTCTATAATGATATTTATGTTTAACCTAAATACATTTATGAGAGTAGCTTTTAATCCAAAATGAACGAATTTTTAGTAAAGAGATTTCATCAGATATAGTTATCACTCCTCAAATTTGTCTCTTGGAATAACTGGATTCCTTCAAGACTCAGCTCAAATGCCATGTCTTACAGGCAACTTTCCTGATCTTTGCCCCTTCTACTCTAAGGTTACTGTCTACCTTATATTTACATATATCTATTTTTTTTTCATTATGCCTTCCATTTAGAATGGATATTTATTTTAGGCAAAGGTATTTTTTTACCTTTCTTTAAACTCCAAAGATTATCAAACAGTCTTCTGTATAATAAGAGCTTAATAAATGTTTGTTGATTCTTTTTGGTAACTGGACCTTCCTAGTGATTCTGAAATTATAATCTGCAAGTAATCATCTACTCCTGCCCCTTGGGAAGTTGCAGCTCCATTCAGGTAAGCCACAAGAAAACTGTCTAATGTCATTCATGTTGTTATCTATAGTTTCAACAAAGTGAATCTACAGTAGAGGAAATAAAGGATAAAAAGAAAAGTAAAGTCATAATTAAGAGGAATAAGAGAGTCATATAAGAATATTCCCAAGAAAAGAGAAATGAGATTGGTTCTATGATAAAGACAATGTATAGGTGGAAAGATCAGCTCTATTTTGAGACCTGAAATTATAATAATGAAGTCACCAATTTTCAATATAAGCATAGTTTCTTCTTTTCCAACCACATAACGGGTAAGCCATAGATTTGATAGCATAAGGCAATAGGAAGAGTGAATTCACTGAATGATTTTAGATTTTTTTTTAGGTTCTAAATACAAAATCTCACTTACAATACTTAAGGAAACAGAAATTGGGAGCACTAAGTAGGATATTACCAAACTGGAAAAGAGACTGAAAAGACTGTAGGACTGAAAGGACATCTTATTTGTAAACTACTTCTTTAAAGCAAGGATCATTATTTATGTTTTGGCACAGCAAGCATATATAGCTTTCTTTATCAATACAAATGGTCAAAAAAAGAGGCATAGAGAAAGGTTTGTTAGTGTGTGGGAATTGCAGAAATCTCAGGTTCTTCTCAAAATAAGTCAAATTGAACACTTCTCAGTACACTTCTGCTTCCCAACGGAGTTTACAATATCTTCAAATAAGTCAAGACAACAAGTATTTATTAAGTTCCTATTGTGTGCCAGCCACTGTACTCTGCACCAAAGACACAAAGCAAAAGGCAAAAACAAAAAAAAAAGTCCTGTTCTCCTGGGACTCACACTCTCATAAAGGAAAATGCAAACATCTTTGCAATTTAAAATGCAAAAACCAGATAGAAACAATACATATAGAAATAAATCTGAGATAAGCATTCAAGAAAGGGAAGACAAGAAATTTACAGAGGAAAGGCTTCTATTGTGTTTGCTAACACCATCTGGGCCATCAAAAATAAAACTTTAGTCTGATTTAAATAAGGTAAAGAAGCTATCCACAATTATACAATCTGACAATGTATAGGTAAATGAGAAAAATAACAATAAAGAAAATAATCAAACCAAGAAGTATCAAAACTTGAGCAATGCCTTTATGATTAACACTTCACAGAACTACAGAATTATGGATTTTAGAATTACAAAGGACAGTCAGCCACTATCCAGCTCAACCCAAACCTGAAAGGAGAAAATGCAGACTTGGAGTCAGGAAGACCTAGGCTAAAATAGGGACTCAACACTTACTAGCTGTATGACCCAGGGCAAGTCACTTAACCTGTTTTGCCTCAGCTCCTTATGTGTAAAATAAACCAGAGAAGGAAATGCAAATCACTCCAGTATCTTTGCCAAGAAAATCCCAAATGGGGTCACCAAGAGGCAGACATGACTGAAAGGATTAAAAACAACAACAAAAGGATCAAGTCATGACTTGGAAAGGTGAAATAATGTTATGAAAAGACCAAAGAACTCAATCTCTAAGAAGCCTGGGTTTTTGTTCCAACTGCAACATTTGCTGACTCTGACTGCTGGTAGTCATGAAATCTTTATGAAAATAAATTTTCTCATCAGCAAAATGGGGATAATAATATTTGTATAATATACCAAGTTGATTAACCTATAACCAAATTCTCCTACAACCAAAAATCCCATAATGAATTCTAAGCCTTAAAATATGATATAAATGTAATGATTATTATTTTTATTCTCCTTCATAACTTTAACATTCCAACTATATTATGTAACATTCATTTTTAGTATTATATATTAGGAACATGAGAAATTCCTTGAAATATTTTCTATTGAATAACCAACATAATATTCTTGAAAACTACTACAGTCCAAGAATGAAATATTTTTAATGTAGAATGCAAGACAGAAAAGTGTTAAATAAACATAGATGGAACTATTAAGTGAAAGAAAAAATTAACATTTTAAAATGAGGATCTGATTTGATTGACTGAAAACATATTGCCAACATGGAAGAAAACAAGTGAAAATATAATGGACTAATATTAGTTAAAAATAACAATTTACCTTTTTACATTAAAAGATGCCACTGCTGACAGCAAAATTGCTTTTAAAGGAATCTCCAAATGTGAACCTTTCTTAATTAGCAGTGGCATGTTTAAATCCTAGGGCCTAAGTAAAATCTTTTTGCAAAGAAATAAGGGTCCTTGAGGAAGAGACTAGAGGCAGCATGTTCTTGGCAGAGCAAACTATTGCTTCTACATTTACTACCACCATTTCCCCTAAGATCCAGGTGGAAGCAGCCCAAGGCCCCTGGGTCAAAGCACCAGAAACACTAGTGCCCAACAAACCATTGGTCCTACTCCCAAGTTGGTCCATTAGCTTTTGTCTAAGCAGCAATCTCTGCAGAGAAGTAGTAGCCTCTGAGTAATTGTCACTCCACCAATGGTCAGGAAGCCTTGGAGTTCTGAGAACAGCAGTGCCATCCAAACCATTTATCTTTCTTCCATCTTGGTCCCTTGCTATAGTCCAGTAGTCATAGCTACTGAGGACTCAGAAAAGAAAGTCCCACCACCAAAATCTTTGGCATAGTTAAATTATTCAATGCCACAGACAGATAGTAAAGAGTTTTTCTATCTGCTTCAGAAATGAACATTCCCCATTAAAAGGTAAACTCCCCAAATGAAAGCTGGCTTGTTGTTTGTTTTTTCCCTTTGTATCCTCAGGGCTTAGTACAATGCTTTAGCTTCATATATGCTTTTTTATTCACTCAAAGGCCAATTCTCCAGTCCTCCACTTCTGGAAATATTCTTCCCCTGAATACCCCAGGATTCCCAATTTGGGTCAACAGCCTTCAAAAACCTACAAATCTTGTGGGGCAGCAGCTACAACTATCTCAGACCTCTGTACAGCATTGGGAACATCAGAGCTCAAAACATTTAAAAGTCTTTGAACCTGATGTTTGTCTTACATGTGATCTGATCCAATTTTTCCATAATGGTTACTTGCATATAATTAATCTGTTATAGCTATCAATATGTATTCTTGAAGGATTTCTTTATATTTTGAAAACAAATATGTGCCTCAATTTTTCATACTCTGATTATTTCTATCATCTGCTAAACTCAGCAACTGGCCATTTATTTCATTTTTTACTGATAATTATTTTTCATTTTCAGTTGTTTTTCTACTTACTTATCCAAATTAAAATGTGTTGTATTTTTAAAATAATTTTTCCTGTATGTCTTTTCCATATTTTTATTCCTTTGAAGTCAAAAGGGAATTTGCATATAGAGGAGATTCAGTATTATACTCAACAGAAAATAACAGACTCCTCATCTATTGCTTTCATTCTCTCACTCTCTCACACACATATTCATATTCATAGGCAAATAAAAGGGGAAAATCCTTATGAAAATTAGTTTAAAATCAACTAGGACATTTTACTAAATAATTCAGAACAAAGCTTTAAAAATTAACAATATTTGAGGATGGTAGAGTTGGTATACTTTCAACTCAGATGTAAGTATCCTCTTGTAAATCTGGATTCAGATAAAAAAAAGTCATGTTAAGTATTTTCTATCTTCACTTTGTCAAAATCTACCAATACAAAAGTGAAATATTTGCCATTCTTAAAAAGATTACAATAAAATGATGAGGTCTAATAGTGTTCATTAGAAGAAATAGAATTAGTAACTATCTCATCCAAGAAAGAGCACTAAAGCAGATGAACAGGAAAAGAGAGGTAAAGATTTCTCTACTCCTTTTTTTCTCCTTCTCTTTTCTTCCTCTTCTCTTCTCTTCTCTTCTCTTCTCTTCTCTTCTCTTCTCTTCTCTTCTCTTCTCTTCTCTTCTCTTCTCTTCTCTTCTCTTCTCTTCTCTTCTCTTTATTCTCTCCCTTCTCTCTTCCTCCTGTTCCTCTCTGCACTCTGGTTTCTGACTTCATTATTTAACTAAAACAGCTCTCTCCAATATTATCAAACTGTCTCCTAACTGATAAACTTAATGGTCTTTTTTTTTAATCCTGATCTTTTTTTGGCTTCTCTGTAGCCTTTCAAATTGCCCACCAGCATCTTCTCCTCTTCTCTCTTTTCTCTAGGTTTTTGTAACTGGTTCTTTTCCTGCTTACCTGATCACTACTTTTCAATCTCCTTTGATGGATCTTCTACTCATTTTATGCCCACCAAAAGTAGATGCCTACTAAAATTCTGTCCTTGACCCTCTTCTCTTATTAGCCCTTCCTTATTGGGATCTGAATAAAATTTTAATGAACAAAATTAAGAAAGACTAAGTCAACCATTTGGACTTACAAATAAAAAAAAAATTTATGAAATTAGAATTAAATTATAAAATTAGAAAGCCTTAAACAAATAATGAAATAGAAATTCTGAGAAATTAAAGCAGAGCTTATTAAAGTGGAAAGTTTTTTAAATGCACTGAATTCATAAAAAGAGGAATCATTTTAAAAAACAATAAAATGTATAATCAAATTTGTTATTTTAAAAAGAAAGAGGAAAACAAATTATTAAACATAAAAATTAAAAAGAAAAATCACAACAAATGAAGAAGCAATAAAGAATTTAATTAGAAATTATTTTGTCCAACTATATACTAATAAAACTGACAAATTAAATGGACGAACATTTATTAAAAGATATAATACTTAATTTAACAAAATAAGTTACAAAGAATTTAAACAACCCAAACTCAGAAACAAATGTTAAACAAACTAAAATTGAACTCCCAAGGAAAAATAATGCTGGGACTAAGAATATTTCAAGAGAATTCTATCAAACATTTGTTCAATCATTCTCCTTAACTTAATGTTACTTAATGTAACTTAATGTACTTACTGTAACTTAATGTTAGTGCCTTCTCTTTGATATTAGCTCTAATTTATCCTTCATAAACCTTATTTGTACATAGTTATTAACATGTCATCTCTCCCATTAAAATGAAAGTTTCTTGAGATCAGGAACTGACTTTTGCCAGTTATTGTATCCCTAGCACTTAGTATATTTTCTGGCATATAGTAGGCATTTAATAAATACTTGTTGGCTTGAGTTTCAACATAAAATTAATCAGATTGGTCGAGTTAAAAAAATAAAGTTATGAATGTTGATAGAGATGTGAGAAATAAAAAGACACATCAGTGCACTGTTGATGGAGTTATCAATTAATTGGTCTAACAATTCTGGCAAGCAATTTGGAATCACACTTGAAAAGTTAATAAACTCAGCATATTCTTTAACCTAGTGATACCAGCACTGGAACTGTACTTCAAAGAGATTAAAGAAAGATGAAAAGAATTTACATGAAAAAAATATGTCTCATATATACTTATACATATGTTCTTTTAGTAGTAACAAAAAATTGGAGAGGAGCTGATCAAATTATGGTATATAAATGTAACAATATGACTCTGCTCTAAGAATTGATGAAGATGGTGGTTTCAGGAAAACCATGTTTGGACAGGAGAAGAGAGAAGATGTGAGACTGGAGGAGTCAAAAAACAGAAGTATTTTCTTTTCTAACTCATTAACTACTGTTTTATTAAATAAATGCTAAATATTTCACAAGGGATTTTTGCCTCTAGTTTTAGATGTTTGTTTTGTTAATTGACATTAAGTTCATTAAAGAGCAAGACAGAGGAGAGTCAGTCAATAAACAAATATTTATTAATCACCTTTTATATGCCAGACACTGTGTTAAGTATCAGACATATAAAGACAGTCCATGCTTTCAAGGAACTCACTCCAAGGGGGGAAGACAATATGCAAACAACTACATATGAATGAGCTACTTACAGGATATATTAGAAGTAACTGACCAGAAGAAAGGCACTAGAGTTAAGAGGGGATTTGGACAAGTTTCCTAGGGAAGGAGGGGTTTTGAATGGGGCATGGAGCCAACTAAGCACTCCAGATATCGGGGAGAGCCAGTGAAAGTGCCTGGATTTGGGAGATGGAGTGTCTTGCTCTGGAACAACCAGGAGTCCAGGGTCACTGGATCTCAGAGTACTTAGGAAGGTATAAGTTGTAATAGACTGGATTGGGGGGGGAGGCAAGTTATGGAGGGCTTAAAATACTAAACGGAAAAATTATATTTGATTCAGGAGGTTATATGAGTCAATGGAATTTATTGAGTGGGAGGGACGGGAATGGAACATGATCTGAGCCGCATTTAAGGAGATGCAGCGGCAAGCTAACAACATGACACCGCAGATAGATTTATGAGTGAAATGCCAATTTATCCCCTCAAAAAAAAAAAAACACCTTATATTACTGCAGACCAGGCTACTTGATGTTATTGGTATAGGGTATTCTACCTCCTTCTTCCATGCCTTTGTAAGGCTCTTCCCCATGTGTAGAATGCTTTTCCTCTTTATCTCTGGCTCTTAGGACCCCTGTTTCCCTTCAGTTTAGGTGCCATCTTCTAAAAGAGATCTTTCTGGATTCCCTCAATCATTATTGCCCCCACACTCACTCCAACAAATAATTTTTGACTTTTTATTTCTTTATCTGTGTACATATTACATACCCACTATATAATATAAACTCTTTGGACTTAGACATTATTGTCTTTATATCCTCAGAGTTTAATTTATCAGTTTGAATTATTTTAATCATAGGCAAGGTGTAGCTTCTGAATGCCTTGGTCTATTTCCTGGAATTCATCTGTTAAGTCATGCTTGGGTAAGGCTGTGTGGAATGAGTTCCCCATGAATATCAAATGATAGATCATTTGTGTACTGATCTGACAAATAAGGAAACCCTATGAAACAGTGACACCTACAATACTCAGGACATTCCATTCTTGTTTATTGAATCTTGCCAAGATGAATCTATTTTAATCAGTAGGTTAGCCAGAGAGAGTAAGTCTCCTGAGGAACAATTATATTGAAAGTTTCTAAAAGTCAGATATACTGTCTTTTATTTCTCTCATATCCAGCATAATACCCTATGTATAGTAAATGCACAATAAATTCTTGATGGTGATTATGATGTTCATAACAAAATGTTTATGTGGATTTTAAAAATATATATATTTTCCTCACAATAATCTTGTCAGATAAATAGCTCAAGTATCATTTCCATCTTACTTATGAAGCAACTAAGATTCCAGGCCCATGATCCTGAAGTAAGTGTTGGATCCAGGCCTGGGGTGCAAGTATATTTATAATATTTTCCCAGCATTTTTCTATTATATTGCTTCAAACAGATATAAAATTGTTTTCTGCTTTGTGAAAAGTAAATTTCAAGAAAGAAATTTATTGAATTTGTAGGCTATATTTTTGTGCATATACTGGCTATCCTTATGAAGGATAACATGATTTGAATGGAAATAATGGTTCCTCTTTCTTAATCAAATATTGTTATTCACTCATTCAGTAAGTAACTTTCATGAGTATTCATCATGTATATATATATATATATATATATGAACACTCACATTTTTAACCATTACACAATAAATAAAATGTTTATTGTTCTTAATGTCTCTTGGGAATCAAATATGTTTCTATGTAAAATATAAAAATAATAATTCATTTTAATAGTATATTATTATTATATTATCAAGTATCAAAAATATGTACTACCCAACTTATAAGTTCAAAGGAAGAAGGTATCCCCATGGGCCAAAGAGATTTAGGAAAGTTATTTTCCTAAAGCCATCTATCAAAATGCATTTTTTCCAATAAGATTATAAAGCATCACACACACACACACACACACACACACACGTATATAGGGCATGTCCTTGGGTCTGGGAATGCAATGAAAAGCTCAAGTTCTAGTGAGGGATTCAACATCAAATCAATAGGAACCTACAATATATATAACAATGAATATAAGAGTAATGAAAGATGACATAAAAGGGGAAGACTAGCAGTTGGAGCACAAGTGTGGGGAGGGGAGTATAGAGATAAGGAATGACCTTTTATAAAACAGAGCCTTTGAGCTGAGTTTTAAAGGAAGTCAGGGATTCTCAGAGACAGAGGTGAGGATAAGGTCATTCTAGGTGGAGCAGATTCCGGTACAAATGCACTGGGTTGAGATATGAGCATCATGAATAGGGAACAAGCAGTGGGTCAATAAAGGTAGTTTGCAGAGTTATATGGAGGGGAGAAAAGCATAAGAAGGTAGAAAGGATACAGGCTGTGAAGAGATTTAAATACCCAGCAAAGGCTTCACATTTGGTCCCAAAGACAATAAGGAACTATAGGAGCTTACAATGTAAGAAGGTGAGGAACAGTGATGTGGCATTGTCAAACTTATCATTGGCAGCTACATGGAGGGCAGCTTGTAATGGGCAGAGAATGGTAACAGGAAGAGCCTTTTAAAGACTATTGCAATAGTTCAAGCAAGAGGAGATGATGGCAAGAATCTGGTGGCTGTGAAAATGGAGAAGAGGAGTCTGTATGATTGTATCACAGGGCAGCCTCCTCTAGGACCTGTTGCACATTCACTTGCAACTCCTGACATAATGGCTCTATAGGAGAAGTCAGGATATTATCACCCAGAAGCTTCTCCTCTGAGGCTAACTGTTCAAATTATCAACCAATTCAGGTCTTTATGGTAGTCACTTGCTGATCCCAATATCTCTTGGACTGTTATCTCAAAAAGTTTAGTTTTGTATCTACTTAGATAAGTTCACGGTATTCCCCTCCACTTTTACCATTTTATTAGAAGTTTACCCAAAGCCCAAACTTGGACACACTTGTGCTCTTTCTCCTCTGATCCTACTCAGGTATTGCTGAACAGAATTGGAGGAAAACACAATTGAATCGGTGGAGTTGAACATGAATTTATGTGGCATAAATTCAACTGACCTGTACCAGAAAGGAATCTTTTTATTCGTCCTTAGTTGGTTCTCAATCCTACTCAGCACAGAAATCAATTCTCTAGAGGCCTATTCTCTCCTATTCACCAAAGAGATCAATAAAAACCTTTCTCTATTTCCTCAGGTCTCCAATATCAACCATCCAAGCTGAGGACTTTTCCTAATACTTTACAGAATCCATTTCTATGGGTTCCTTCATTCCTCCTTCTCTATATCTCGAAACCCCTTAAAATAATCACTTACTTTCTCCTCCTTTACTCTGGTGTCTGAAGAGATGATCTTTCTTCTTCCAAAGATAATCACTCTACATTTACATCTGATTCAATAACCTATCTTCTCTAGCAATTTGCCCTCACTATCATCAACCTTGTTTCCATGAAATTAAATTTTTCCCTAATAACTTCTTCCTTTCCTGTGCATATAATCAAGGGGAAGTGGGAGGAGAAGAAAATGAAATTTTATTTGAAAATATATTAAAATTTTAAAACACACATGATCCCATTATTTCTCTTCTCAGCTAAACTCACTAAGAATATCATCTATGTTCACTGCTTCTACTTTCCCTTATTTCACTCTTCTAAATCCTGACTTCTCTGGTTTCTGTTCTTCCATTCAACTGAAAATTCTCTCTCTCCAAAATTACAAGTGAACTCTTAATTTCCAATACTAAAGACATTTTCTATATCTTCATTTTTTCCTGACCTTTCTGCAGAATTTTATACTGCTGATTACGCTCTCCATCTGAATATTCTTTCCTATCTAGCTACTCATGGCATTCTTCTGTGTCAACCATCTTCCTATTTTTATTACTGTCCTTTCCTGTCTCCTTTATGGTTCACCACCAAAATCAAATCCCCTAATTGTAGGAATACACCAAAGCTTAGTTCTAGAGTATTTTGCTTCTTATTTGTCTTTGCAATGGACATCCCCCATAAATGGAGTGTATTATTTTGCCTCAACTTCTTTGAATTCTGTTTTTTTAAGACTTTCATTACATTGAAGCTTCTAGTAGAACTTTTCTGGATCCTTCCAGGTTCTATTGCTCATTCAAAATTATCTTGTACATATTTTGTATCAACTTACATGAGTAAATTTTTTCATTCTCTTCCCTATACCCTAGATTCCAGGTAATGCAGATGCAATCTTCTTTAATCAAAAAAGGATATTTTCATCTCTGTCTTTATGTTCCCAGCAGCTAAAACAAAGCCTGCACATAGTTGATGCTTAATTAATTTTATTGACTGATTAAATACTATATCAGTTGATTGAATATTAATTAGCTATTAATCAATAATATTAACTAATTAATTTTAGTAGTTATAGCAATTCACATTGCTATCTATTTTCTAATAACTATTAGAACAATTATAGTGTGAAGCACAAATTTAGCCTTAATTTCAAGCTCTTCTTTAGATTTCTCTAATTGTTACATTTTATTTCACTTTCTTTACCACTAACAAGAGGGCATATAAACTCATCTAAGGTAGATCAGGGAAGAGACCAACTATGCATTAAACTTCTTTTATATCCTGCTGGTACTTAGCACAGTATTAAAATCACAGAAGGTACTCAATGAATATTTTTTCATAATTTTATTACATTGTACTCATTTTCTTTCCAAAATTTTCCTATACTACTTGTTATATTTTTTTACTTTAATTTTTTAAAAAATCTCTTTCTTTAGCTCTTGCATAAATCCTTGTTGGGCTTATGTCTAATCTGCATTTTATTTGAGTCTTTGCTGGGAGATGTTTTCACTATGTTGTCTTCTGAATTTGTATCTTGAGCTTTCCATCACCAGAGAAGATTTTTATGATCAGGTTCATTTTTGTTGTTTGTCCATTGTTTCAGTGAATTTCTTGATATTTAATTTTATGTTAAAATTGGATTCCATCCATCTAAAATAAGGGGGTCACTGTTCTGAGCTTCAGGCTTTTTCACCCTGCTATTTTCACAGCTGCTTCTGCAGGGGCGGGGGGTGGTCTATAAATTTTCAGTGCTTCTAATATGGTATGAATTGGGGAGAGGTATAGAGACATTGTCATTGCTCTCTTGATCTTTGCTATGGTCATTTTCCATTTAGGAGCCCTGCTCCCTTGCAACTATAAGCACTCTTCTCTGCTCTGGAACTAAGATCCAGAACTCAGTAATGAGTAAAAGAGTTGTCAAAAGTGTCCTTGTGCCAATACAGTATCCTCTGTTATCACTTTCTGTCAAGTTTTCCAACCTCCTTTCTATCTCTGGGCAGTGAAAACTCCAGAAATTACCTGCTGCTCTGTCACCACAACATCTAAGGACCACATTAGATGCTCCCACTGTGCTTCCCACACTCCAATGTCACATACGCTCACATTCTAACCTCCTAAATTGTCTTGGGCTGGAAATAGTCTCATTCTGTCCTTTGAATGACTATGCCACTAAAGAATTCAGTTTGATGCTTTATTTTAAAGTTGTTTGGAGAGAAACATTGGTAAAGTTTAGTTGAAATGCTTCCTCTACTTTGCCACCTTGACTTAACTTCTCAACAGATATTTTTGTTTAATTTATCTGAATCCTTATAACATTTATACATGATAAGAAAGGTATAGTTAATCCTGCGATAGCATTTATTTTTGAAAACTGAAATTTGTTCCAATACAATTGTGTCTGAAAATGACACTTCAGAATAATACACAAATGACAACCTTTCAGAGGCTACTTACTTCCAGAGTTAAACTTCAGATCTTCATCAAGGCAAAAAGCAAATAGCTATTTTTTTATATCTTCCTACATGTTTGGTGCTGTGGGATGAGGAAAGCTATTCCTCCCAACACACATACAATATTCCCACCTTCTCCCATGGTCTCCCCCCTGGCATCTTTCAAGAGCTGTCACACTACCAAAACCAACCTCCTACCCTTAGTCTATACCTTTCCCAGTCTCTAACTGGTGGGAAGTGGCACACAGGGCAAGAGGTAGCCCAAGGCTGCCAAAATTGTCATTATTTATTATAGGATATTTGGGTGTTTTTTTTAAAAAAATCATTAAATCTATATAAACTTATTCCACTTGTTTTTATTAGGGTCTTATATTTTGTTATGTATTGTTGAAGTTTTGAAGATTATGATTGGAATATTCTTTTCTTCATAAGTCCTGTGATTATTTAGTGTATTTTTGCATAATGATAATTTTTAGGAACATAGATATAGATATAGATATAGATGACAGAACTCATATTAGCATAATAAGACATTGTTTTATATCTTATGTTTTATGTTTAAAATTTACTTGATAAATGCCAAAAATAATGAGAAAGGTATTGCACAAATTTGTTCATAGTTCAGGATTTTAAAAACAATTTCATGATAAAATGATGATCCATAGTGACATAATGACATTTTTAGCTGGAAACTTGAAAAACTACATAAAGAAAGCCTTCTTAAATCTTAAATGATCATTATTTTAAAGTATCAATTGTTCCATGACTAATTCTCTGAAAATCTGGAACATTACATCAAAAATAGGGAGTTCTAGTGCCTTTTTAATATTCCCATTTGTATTATCAACTCCATTTCTCCTGGGGTAATTATTCTATTTACATGAAACAATTTGCTCAAAACTTCTCTTTTTCTCCCCTTCCCTTCCAAACCCCAAGTCACTTGGCCACTTTGCTACTCTATAGAACCTATAATATCTCTGTAATTAAATTGGCACCACAGGGCTGTTGTGATTCTCAAATTGGATAATGTATATAAAATTCTTTGTAAATCTTAAAACTGGGGCATCTAGGTGACAGTGAATAGAATGGCAGGGCTGGAGTTGTGAAGACCTGAGTTAAAATACAGCCTCAGACACTTATTAGCTGTGTGACATTTGGCAAGTCACTTAACCTTATTTGACTCAGTTATTCATCTTTAAAATGAGTAAGAGAAGGAAATGGCAAATCACTCTAGTATCCTGGCCAAGAAAACCCCAAATAGGGCCACTAAAGAGTCAGACATGAATAAAATGCCTGAAAACCTTAAAGCACTATATAATTATAAACTTATCACCATTATCAACATCATCATCATAGTCTTCTCTTTTCTGATAGGCTTCAACTATAAATGTTCCTAAGATAAATTGCTCTCATGGTAGTCCCCTTCTATATTTAATATCTTTTGAACTGTTGTACAGGTAAATAAAGACCCATGTTACATTTGGAAAATTATGGATAACAGTTCAGGCTGAAATTATGGCCCAGTCCTAGATCCATTTGTTCCTATTCTTTTAGAAAAAAAAATTGTCCATTTCATCTTGATCAGGGGTTATTCTTATATGACAGTTTTCATCTTTCTGTGGAACTCTAATAGAAATCCTTCCAAGACAAGTCACTATTTTATTCTTTTTTATTGTGTTTTAAGGGATATTTGCAGAGATAGCTAAAATAACTCCTCTTAGTAGATGACTAAAAGCATTAGTATATAATGTCATCATTATCTTCATTATCATCATTATCTCCATTATTATAACACCATTAGAAGTAAGGAAGAAAAGGTGAAAAGCACTGACACAGGATTCAGTCAAATTGTTATTAGCTCGACTGAAATGTTTTAAGAGAAATTGTCAAAATATATCATTCACTCTTTCTTTGGATTGACTATGAATTTCAATTATCTATGATGACACATAATTCACATTATTCTTCTAGAACCTTTTTCCAAAAATTCAATGTTTAAACAAATTAACTACTGATTAAATTTTGAAAATGTAAACAAAGGCAGTGTTTCAAGTTCTTGTAAGGTATAGAATAATAGCCTTGGAAAATAGCAGTCTACCAAGGAACTCTGTCTTGCTATATCCTGCCAAATAATTGCTGATATTGGCCTAAACAACTATTCTTAACTGTTCTTAATTTAAAAATACATCATACTACTATAACTTGACCTTGCATGTGCTGGAAACCAATGACATGAAATATGATCCTTAGGAAAAGAAGTATGAGCAATACCAGAAATGACAGGAGATATTGTTCTGTGCAATAGTGAGGATGTCTGTACAGGATGCATGAAGAATGACATAGCTCCTTCCTCTAGGACACAGATACTAAAACTTGGTGTTTGAAAATGAAAACTCTTGTTTGAGTATGTGGCAAACAAGAGGAAGTCATTTTAATGATAGTTCAGCTCTGAAAAACAAGTTATATCTCTTCCTTTCCCTTCTTCCACATCATAGGAGGGCAACAGGAAATGAGTTTTGCTGGAAAAGGATAAAAATACAATCAAACACTCAATTTCTTTCAATAAAAAAGTTGCTCTTAGCAGAGCATGGCAGCAAAAAGAAAAATAACTAGATATCAAACTGTTATGTGTATATTTTCTTAGGAAAGAAGATTGTAATGGTAGATTAATGCTTGAATCATAATTTGGAAATATTTTAGACCTCAGACACTAGCTGGGAAAATTACTTAGCCCTGTTTGCCTCAATTTCCTCATCTGTAAAATGATCTGGAGAAGAAAATGGCAAGCCAATCCAGTATCTTTCACAAGAAAACCCCAAATGAAGTCACAAAGAGTTGGCTTCAACTGAAAAATGACTGAACATAATTTGGAAAAGAAACCAAAGGTGGCATAAGTCAGCAGATTGGGCATTCCCCTTGTGTGATTTTTTTAATAATAGAAGCAACCATAAATTTTGGTAAATGTAGCATCTTTATAAAATAGTGAAAGTTTAAATTGCTTTTACAATCACTTTTATTTATGTGGTCAGTGTTCATGATATGAGTGCTGAGATAATAGAAATGATATAGTATTCAACCATAACTCTATCAGGGTTATCTCAAATGGGTGAACTTCTGATCAGAATTAGGTCTAGAGCATCATCTAACTACATGGTCAGGCAAGAGTAGAGCTTCAAAATGATTAAATATACTTATTAAACCAAACCATGGGAGAAAAGGAAATATTGATTCCAAAGAGTTGCTGTAGTTACCAGTCTACTATGATGAATGAGGTCCTTTCTTTTAAAAATGTCATTCATGGGGGCAGCTGGGTAGCTCAGTAGATTGAGAGCCAGTCCTAGAGACCGGAGGTCCTAGGTTCAAATCTGGCCTCAGCCACTTCCTAGCTGTGTGACCCTGGGCAAGTCACTTGACCCCCATTGCCTAGCCTTTACCACTCCTCTGCCTTGGAGCCAATACACAGTATTGACTCCAAGATGGAAGGTAAGGGTTTTTTAAAAAAATGTCATTCATTAAAGAGGTTTCATGAAGGACTTTTTATTCATTTAGATAAGAAAAGCATCATATTGTACATTTTGTTCAATAGATCATTCATTGGTAAGTTTTACTTATTCTCCAAACATAAATTATCAAGAGCTAAATACTTGCTATATTTAAAAATGTACTTACTTAACGTTTTCCTAGTAAATCTGAAATATGTATTAACTCTTTGAATCTATCAATATAACAGTGAGTAATGTATTCATGCTTTCATGAGAAAAGTTATGCTACAGAGGCCTAAAAATTCATAGCTTTTTCTCAAATATCTAGTTTATTCTAAGAATGATATTTACCAAATCGGGGTTCTTAACTTTTTTAAAGTCATGGACCCCTTTGACAGTCTGGTGAAATCTATGGGATTGTCTCAGAAAAATGTTCTATATTTTTATTTATATAGAAACCAACTATATTAAAATATACTAAAACATTCAAATAAGTTCAAAATCAACATCCATAATCTAAGTTCCTTTGCCTCTGCTTACCCAGTTTTGACTTTCATTCATAACTTCAGCACTTGTCCACTGGACAACTAAATTCTTCTGTTTCATGACCTCAAGTCCCCCTCCCCACTCTAATCAACCTTTCACTAACTGCCAAGATAATTTTTCCAATATGTAGATCTGATCACAACAGCCTTCTTACTCAAAGAGCACCAATAAATTACTATCACCTCTGAAGTGAAATTTAACACATCTCTGATCTAATTACTCAGCAGAATGAGTAGTTTTGTAGTTTCTCAAACATGATTTTCCATCTCTACACCTTTTCAAAGGCTTTTTCCCAGAGTCTGGAATGCTCTGTCTTTTTCATGTCTATCTCTGAGCACCTGGCTTCCTTCAAGACTAAACGCAAACTACATTTTCTGTAGAAAGTCTGTCTAAACCATACCAGCTGCTAATTTTTCAGATTGTCCCTATATAGCCTTAGCATATTTTTAATATAATGAGATATTCACATATTCTTTTCTCCATTAAAATGTATTCTTGACTATCAAAAACCATCAGCAAGCAATATCTATAATGGGAATAAACTAGAAGCCTTCCCAATAAGATCAGAGGTAAAGCAAGGATGCTTTTTATTACCATTATTACTCAATATAGCTATAGCAATAAAAGTTAAAAGTATAATATGCAATGAGGAAATAATATAAACAGTTAATATCAGTAAAGTTGCAATATATAAAATAAATCCACATAAAACATCCACATTTCCCTATACTACCAATAAAGTCCAACAGCAAGAGATACAAAGAGAAATCCCATTTAAAATAGCTACAGAAAATATAAAATACCCATCTGCTGAGACAAAGACAAGAACTATCTGATTGCAACTATGAAACACTTTTCACACAAATAAAGTCAGATCTACACAGTTGGAAAAATATTAATTGCTCCTGGATAGACTGAGCCTATATAACAAAAATGATAATTCTACCTAAAATATTTTACCCATCCAGTTCCATATCAATCAAACTGTTCAAAAATTATTTCACAGAGATAGAAAAAATAATAAATTCATCTGGAAGAACAAAAGTCTAAAGATATGAAGGAAGGCGGCTTAACTGTACCAGGTTTCAAAATATATTATAAAGTTGCAACCATTAAAACAATCTGTTACTGCCTAAGAAACAGTCATAGATCAATGGAATAGGTTGGACATTCAGAACAGAGTAGCAAATTACCACAGTAATCTGGTGTTTGAAGAGCCCAAAGATCCAAGTTTTTGGAAGAAAAACTCACTTTTCATCAAAAATTGCTGGGAAAACAGAATGGCAGAAACTAGGCACACACCAATACCTCATACTATAGACCAAGTAAAAAATCAAAATGGATACAAGATTAGAAATAAAGTGATGCCATAAACAAATGAGAGGAGCATAGAATAGTTTATCTGTTAGATCTATGGATAAAGCAACTGTGAGATACAACACAGATAATTGACATTAAATTAAAAGGTTTTGCACAAACAAGGGATATCTGTCAATTGGGAATTGGCTACACAAGTTGTAGCAAATGATTGTAATGGAATACTATTGTGTCATGAAGAATGACGAACAAGATGATCACAAAATGAAGTGATGGAATGTGAATTGGGATGAACTAGGAGAACACTGCACATAGTAATAGCTACAAAGCATAATAATCAACTGTGAATGACAACTATTATTAGTAATGCATAGATCCAGGGGCAGTTCCAAGGGATTCATGATGTTTTTTAAAAGGCTCTCCACTTCCATAAAGGAACTGATGGAGTCTGAATACAGAATGAAGCATGTCATTCTTCTCTTTATTTCCTTTATGAATTTTTCTCTAGTGTAAACAATAAATGTCTTCTTTCACATTATGACAAACATGGAAATATGTATTGTATAACACACATGCAATCTATATCATGTTACCTGGGAAGGGGAGGGAAGAGAGCATGGATCACAAACTATCAGAAAATGGTTATTAAAAATTGTATCAACATGCAATCTGGAAAAATTTTTAAGGATGTACTCTTGTTGAGAACAAGGACTATTTAAAAAATATTCTTTGTATCCCCCAGCCCTAAGCACAGTGATTGATCTATAAGTACTTAATAGATGTTTGTTTATTGATGGAGTTTCTATCTTGTGCTAATTGGAATTTTTAATTGACCTATACAGAGATATTAGGTTAAAAATAAAAAATTAAATTGAATGTATTTATAAATTTTGAACTGAATTATTCATCTTGAAAATTGGGTACCTTATGCAATTATTAGTGCTTAATCTACAATAAAATAAGAGAATTTTTCTAGGTTAAATTGATCAGTTTTAAAATTTTTAATTAATGTGAACAGCAGCATATCCTAATGTTCATAAGTGATATTCTTTTCAGACAATTAGAAATTGATGTTCAAGATAAAAGGGTTAGGTAGTATGAAACTCACAAATCTGTTTCTCAATCCCCAACATTTAGCATGATGCCTGGCACACAACAGGCACTTAATAAATGTTTACTGATGACCAAAATGAAGATTGGTGGGAAGTAAAATAAAATAAGACATTGATTATTTCCTCTAGAAATATTTCAATTAAAAGATAATCCAATTAAGAAAGATAATGGAAATAAATGTCAGCTATTATAGATTTTCTCATTTAGTCAGATTTTCTCTCTTAATCTTTTACTGGGGCAGTGAGGTAGAATAGTATGTAAAGCAATAGGCCTCGGGTCAGGCAGACCTGAACAAGGCACTTAACCTTTGTCTTGGTCTTCTCAACTTTAAAAAGAGAATAATAATAGTGCCTTTCTTTCAGTTTTGTTGTGAGCATTGAATGATATAATGTTTGTAAAGTGCTTAGGACAGTGCCTGGAACATAGTAGGCTTTTAATAAATGCTTGGGCTTTTTTTCCCTCCCATTTGGACACAAATTAATTTCATTTTTTAGACTTAAACATGACAAACTTTCAGCAAGCATAAATTAATGTACTAGTAATAGATTCTCAATCATGTTCTTTGCTATAGTTGAATCTATCTTGAAGAAATGCTGATTTCTAAAGAAGGGGTTTCTTAATCTGGGAATTATCTATAGCTTCCTTGAAGCCCTAACTAAACTCCTACCTTCTCCAAGAAGCTTTTCTGATCATCCTTAATTCCAATGCTTTCCTTCTGTTGATTATTTCCAATTTGTCCTGTCATTATTTTGTTTGCACACAGTCTTTTGCACTATGTCTCCCCATTAGCTAGTAAGCTCCTTGGGGGTAGGAACTTCTTTTGCTTAGTGCTTAGCAAGGAGCTTGGCACCTAATAGGTGCTCATTAAATATTACTCACTGACTGTTGACTGATGTCAAAAGTTATCTCTCCTCTAACTTGGAAAAAAATTGTGAGGACACTACTTCTATTATTGTGGATCAGGACCTTCCCTGCAACTTAAAGTCTCATAGACCCTATTAGAGAAGAAGTTAGCAAACTCAAGCTCATGGGCCAAATCCAGATGGCTGCCTATTTTTATATTGTCCATGAGTTCAGAACAGTTTTTATACTTTGAAATGGTTAAAAAGTAAAAAGAATAATATTTTGGCACATGAAAATTATATTAAATTCAAATCTATGTCCATGATAAAGTTTGATTGGAACACAGCCACACTCATCCATTCACTTCTTGTCTATGGCTGCTTTCCAATGGACAGAGGCCATATGTGGTGCTCTCTTCTTTTCTCATTACTGCTTGGTGATATATAAATCACAGTGAAACAGTGAGTACTCAGTAGCATTTCAAGTGCCACGCATACCATCACACTGTGATATTTTATTAATATTTTGTTACCAGTACATACCCATCATATCAACGAAAGAAAGAAAGAAAGAAAGAAAGAAAGAAAGAAAGAAAGAAAGAAAGAAAGAAAGAAAGAAAGAAAGAAAGAAAGAAAGAAAGAAAGAAAGAAAGAAAGAAAGAAAGAAAGAATTGGCTTTGAATGCCATGCTTTTTAAGGCATATTGAAGTGTGAACTATTCTGTTATTGAATTAGATAATAAAGTATCTGTTTATTATTTAATGACAGAATAGTGATGCTAAAAGAATATATACTACTATACATCACCAGACTTAATTCCCAACTCACAAGAAAGCAAGTCAGAAAAAATTCAAGTCAGAATGCCTCATCACAAAAGAATTTCTTGACAAAAATAAAAAATGAAAATGAGACTACAACCAAACCAAGTTTCTGAATGGCTCGTTGTTAGTTAATCCAAGAAAATTATTTACCAATGGTAAGTTAACTAAATCATGTTTGATTTTAACTATTGAAGAAATGTCAATGGAGAAAATAAACTTGTTTAAGATAATTAGCTTTTCAGTTCTATTAACATTCTATAGTTATGAATTGATACCAGTATCTGGCAGTTCCTATTTATCTGAAAAGATATTTTCAAAGATGTAATATATAAAACCTTATCATAAATCCATATTAATAGATAAACATTTGCAATCAGTTCTGATGAAAGGAAATACTAACTTTTAACTCCATTTAAGCAAAATGTTATTCCTCAAAAAAAATTCCATTCTTCTCATTAGTATACTTGTGTTTTTCAATTTGCTTATTTCATCATCAATAAAATTTTGTGGAACCTTATTTTCTCTCTTGTTTTATAAGTATCTACATAATCAAAGATCTAGTGCCACCTCCTATGATATCTCTCTTGAAATTCTCTTCAACTTCTAATATCTCTTTCACTCTCCCCCATTTAAATTAATGTGCATATATTTTGTATGTCTTACATCCTCTAAAAGAACCTAAGATCCTTAAAGACAGGCCATTTTAATTTTTGTCTTTGTGTCCCAGCACGCAGCAAAGTGACTGGAACATTGCAAGCCCTTAATAAATGTTTTCTGATTGAATCTTTGAGATAAGGGTGGTGACAGACTTCCTAACTGTTTTACTAGTCTAGTTAAATTCAGAGCAGCTCATTGTCAGATTGTCCTTAAGGTGATAAATTCTCAATTAAAGCAGTTCTCAAAATGAGTCATCGAAGAATTGTAATCTAGTACCCAACCTAATAAAAAAGAGTCAATGAAGTTTATATTAAAATGTTTAGGTACTCAATAAAAACCATATTTAGGATTGCTGAAACCATAAGGATTCTTTCCCTGCTAATGGATACTTAATGCGTATTTAGTTTTTTCACATAAACTTGTTGATCAATCCATAATGTCTTTTCAATTCATCAATAGCATTTCTTATTTTAAAAAATAAAAGGCAGCTTGGCATAGTGTTTAGAAAGTTGGTTTTGGAGACAGGAAGATATGAGTTCAGTTTTCATCTTGGACACATACTGGTTTCATGACCCCAAGCAAGTTCTTTAAACTCTCAGCTCTCTATGTCTTTGGGAAGCTCTGAAAGAAAGTGTGGCGGGGAAGATGTATTAAGCTCCTTACCAAACTGAAGGTCTCTAGTCATGGTGCTGACCTTGTTGTTATATGCCTATGGAATCTGGATACTCTACCCAGGACCATGCCAGAAAATGGAACTGCTTCCATTTGAATTATCTTGGGAAAGTTCTGAAGATTATCTGGCAAGATAAGGTGGCAGACTCTAAGGGCCTTTCTCCAACGGAACTGCCAAACAT
Source organism: Monodelphis domestica (assembly GCF_027887165.1). NCBI lineage: Eukaryota > Metazoa > Chordata > Mammalia > Didelphimorphia > Didelphidae > Monodelphis > Monodelphis domestica. Next base: position 66,938,830 of record NC_077228.1, on the reverse strand, counting down.
TCAAATTCTACTATAGAGAATACAATTTTGCAATTTCAGTGGGTTTTGACCAAGTCGACCAAACACCAAAGGCATGTTTACAAAAACTCCAATGAGGCAGGCATTCACACAGAGGTCAGGAGAAGCTTACAAGGACACTCTCAAGGTGCCTCTGAAGAACTTTAATATCACATGTTAGATAGGGGAGATGCTGGCACAGGTATGCCACATCAAAGAAAGTTCTGTATTCCATGAGCAAAGGAGAGTTGCAGTAGCACAAAAGAAATATGAGATACATAAATCTAGAAACATTTCCCTCCCAAATATTCCAAAGGATTATTTGTGACCAACCTATGGTAAAGCTCTCCAAACTAGTACTTGTCTGATCAGTCACAGTCATCCCTGACCACAACGTTGTGATGTCATTGTTCCTCTTTGAAGTAAAGAAGGAAAAAGAATAGTTCTTGGCCTTTTGTACTCTATTATCTCTAAGACAATAAATTAAACAGAAAAGGTGTTGACTTCTATGAGAAAGTAAATTTCCTCACCTGGGAGTTCTCTATACCAGGGAAATCACACATCTAGTCTGTATTCCTAGTTTTTAAAACATGACACAAAATTAATTACCATGTCTTTAAGTGTTCTTAATAATTTTGTGGAACTTGAGTTGGTAAATAACATTGTTAGTTGTGCCACGGATCACCTTTTTAATCAGAGAAACCAGCCTGAAGTACCTAGAGAGGTAGCTCTGTAGCATTTCATTCTATGGAGAGAGCAGGTACATATTCACTCTAGGAGATGACCATTTGGTGACCCTTATATAAATCCTTCCCACTTCTCGGCATTAAATTTGTTCTAATTAAGTGCTCTAGGAAGCCAGCCAGGATGGTCCTCACCCCAAAACTATGCAACTAGCCCCAAGAATGAATACAGCTGCATCCAGGTGGTCAGGCTTGGCTCAGGGAAAAGTAATGTAAACCTATAACAGACCCCTCTGGGAAGCTATTAGGGCTTCCCAGGCTTGACAAGACCCCACCTTGTGCTAGTTGCTCCATTGGGGACCCAGCTGCATGTGTCCCCGTGGGACTGAAAGACTAGAGGAGTTACACATCAGCCAACTAATGAGAAACCTCTATATATTTCTCATTGCTGTCAGTGATCTTGCTTTAAATATATATCCTCATTTAAATAAATTGCCATTGAAAAGCAATATTAACACTCTATATTATAACTTTCATATTTTTAAAAAAGGTCCCAGAACACATTCTTTGAGGTTGAGGGTATTCTTGCCTTAAAAAGACAGTAAAACTTCCTTTGCCAAATACTAAATAAAACAAAAAACTCCCGGAATAGGGCAGAACATTCTAATTCAATGTTACAAGCTAATTTCAATTTAAATACACCGACCATTAAAATAGAGTGGTTTGAATTGCTGCTCACTTGTGGCACTATACTCTAAAAATACAAAAGGTCCTTTCTAGAAGGGTTGTTGTTTTTTTTTTCCCTGCCTTATCCACTTCCCTGAAAATGTCTCAATCTGCCATAAATGTTCACTTGAAATTTCTCTTTTCAAAAGTATTTTTAGTCTAATATTGACTCTCAGGTTTATTTTGATTTGGAGGTTGTCTTCTCCCATTAGCTAAGAAAGCAGACATGGAATCCTCTTCTTAAACTTCCTAGACTCTAAATTAAAAACAGAAGGGATTGATTGTATCCACAATATAACAGGTTTTTAAATAAGATAGTAAATGCATATTCTTTAGAGATGGCCAAGCTATCCAAAGAGACCATGGTCCAATTGCAAGGAATGTGGGATTTAGGATTTGGGGAGGAATTAAACAACTTGACCTCTGAGCTCCATTAAAAAATCAGAATTTTATGATTTTGAAAGGAAATTCTGAAGCAGGAGACTCCATATTAAATGAACTTTCCTTTGTTTTTTTTTCAGGCATAAATGGCACACCCTGTCATTCCTCTACAAAATATATTGAATATTATTACAATGTGATGAATTATAGTATTTTCACAAAAATAATAACATCATTATTTTCATACTACTGGAAATATTTTCTATATATAATTGTATATATGTATCTATAGGTACATAATTGTTAGAGAACTGGTTAAAGCCAAAAAGCTCTAAGATTGAATCCCACCTCAGATATGTATTTGCTCTGCGACTACTAGAGAATTGATTAAACTTTTTTTTTAATGTAACTTTATTTTGCAATTACATGTAAAATAATTTTTGGCATTAACTTAAAAAAATTTCGAGTTCCAGATTATCTTCTATCCTTTTCCTTCTTGAAAAAGCAAATATTTTGATATAGGTTATACTTGTTAAGTCAGGCAAATTTTTTTCATATTGGTCATGTAATGAAAGAAAATACAAAACAAAAACCAAAACAAAACAAAAAGAAACAAGAAAAATGTAAAAATATGTTTTGATCTGCACTCAGACTCTGTCTTCTTTTTTTGGAGGTGGATAATATTTTTCATCATAAGTCCTCTCTAATTCTCTTAGATCAATATATTGCTGAGAATAAAATCATTCACAGTTGATCATCACACAATATTGTCATTTTTATGAAAATAATATATTCCACCACATTGTAATATTCAATGTTCTCTTGGTTCTATTTCATTTTGTATTGGTTCACATAAGTCTTTCCAGATCTGAAATCATCCAGCTCATCATTTATAGCACAATAATATTCCATCACAATCATATTACCACAATTTGTACAGTCAATATCCAAGTCAAGGTATCCCTACAATTTCTCTGGGTTATAGTTGTATTGCTGGCTTAAAAGTTATGCATGGTTTTAAAAGCACTTTCAACATAGTTGAAAATTACTATCCAGAATATTTGGATTCGTAAAAGTGATCAATTTCACATATTCTTCAGCTTCGCACTTTTTCTCTAGTGCTAGCGTCTGTCACACAGTTCATAAATCCAATAACTTGTTAGTGTCTCAATTTCCCCACATCTCCTACAACATTTATTTTTTTCTTTTTCTGTCATAATGTTCAATATGAAGAATTGGGTAATACCTCAGAGGTGTTTTAATTTATCTGATCAATACTGATTTACATCATTTTTCATATGACCAGATAGATTTGATTACTTTGAAAACTGCCTTTTATATCCTTTGATGATTTATCAATTGGGAGAATGACTTATATTTTTATCAATTTGATTTAAGTTCTCTATATTTGAGAAATGAAACCTTTAGGAAAGAAATTTGCTATAATTTTTTCACATTTATGATTACTTTATATTTTCCTCCTTTCGATTTCCTCCCTGTTTATCCTACTCTCTCATTTCATCCTATCCAGTGTCAAAAGTGTTTTGCTTATTATACTGTCTTCCTGATTCTGCACTCCTTTTTATCAGCCATTCATTTTCTTATCTCCTTCCACTCCTACTTTCTTATAGAATAAGATATATTTCTATAAATCAACAGAAATTTTATGTTATTCCTTCTTTCAGCCAGTTCCAATAAGATTCAAGCATCCTCCCAATAGCATCCTTCTTCCCTGGCTACTGTAAAAGTTCTTTTGCATCTCTTTTAGGTGAGATTATTTTCTCTATTCCACCTATCTCTTCCCACCTTTCCCATTATGATCTTTCCCATCCTTTTTTTAGATAAGTATCCCATCAAATTCAATTCACACCCATGCCCTCTGTGTATGTATACTCCTTCTAAATGATCTAATAATGATATAATTCTTACGAATTATAAGTATGATATTCCTATGCAGGAATATAAACAGTTTAACATTATTAAATCCCCTGTGATTTCTCTTTCCTGTCCACTCTTTTATGCTTATCAGGCCTTGTATTTGAAAGTCAATTTTTTTCTTCAGCTCTGATTTTTTCATCATGCATGCTTGCAAGTCCTCTATTTCACTGAATATACATTTTCCCTGTAAATAATTGTATTTTTTTTTGCTGGAAAGGTGATTTTAGTTGTAGTCCTAGCTCTTTTGGCTTCCAGAATATTAATGCCAACCTTTTATTGTAGAAGGTGCCAAATTTTGTGTTATTCTGATTGTGCCTGCACGATATTTGAATTATTTCTTCTTGGCTATTTGCAATATGTTCTCCTTGACCTAGGAGCTCTGGAAATTTGCTATAATATTACTGGGAGTTTTCATTTTATGCTCTTTTTCATGAGATGATCAGTGGATTCTTTCAATTTTTATTTTATCTTCTGGTTCTATAATAACTGGTCAATTTTCCTTGATAACTTCTTGAAAGATGATGTCTAAGCTTTTTTTTTTTTAATTATGGTTTTCAGGTAGTCCAATAATTCTTAAGAAGTTATCTCTTCCTAATCTATTTTCTAGGTTAATTGTTTTTTAATGAGATATTTTAAATTTTCTTCTATTTTTCATTTTTCAAATTTTGTTTGTTGATATTTTTCAGATTCATTGACTTCCACTTGCTCAATTATAATGAAAGAAATTTCTTTCTTCATTGAGCTTTTGTACCTCCTTCCTCCATTTGGTCAATTCTACTTTTTAAAAATTATTTTAATCAGTTAATTTTTATGCTTCTTTTACCATTTGTCCAATTCTGTTTTTTAAGGCATTATTTTCTTCAGTATTTTTGTGACTTCTTTACCAATTTATTGACTCCCTTTTTTATGATTTTCTTACATCTCTCTCATTTATTTCCCTAAATGTTCCTTGCTTCTCCTCCTTGATTTCTAAATCATTTTTCAGTTCTTCCAGGAATTTTTGTTGGAAGTGATCTCAATTCATATTTTTCTCTGAGTGTTAGGATATAGCAGTTTTGACTTTGTTGTTTGCTTCTGAATTTGTATTTGATTCTTCCCTGTCTTCATAGTAAGTTTCTATGATTAGGTTCTTTTTCCTATTGGTTTCCAGGCTTTTTCTTGACTTTTAACGTATGCTAAAGTTGTGTTTTGCCCCAAGGGTCAAGGAGGAACTATTCCAAGCTTTGGGTTTTCTGCAAAACCATTTTAAGATTTAGTTCTAGGCGTCTCTAAATGTAGTCACTGATCTTCTGGACTGTTCTCTGGTTTTTGAGCAGCCACAAGTACTCTTTTGTGCCCTGAAACTCTGACTAGTGACCCTCCTCCCCTGTGGCAAGCTCTCATGTACTAGTGCTCCTCCTTGTCCTGAGATTGTCACTTATATACAGTCCTACACCCTGTGTAGGAAAGGAACTCCTGTATTCTTCTTCTAATCAATTGTCCAACCCTGTAGGTGGAGAACCTGACAAGCCACAGTTGCCTATTTATCTATTCAGCTGCCTCCAAGGCCAGCTGCTGGCTTGCAGACATAAAGCCTGGGCTGCTGTCCTGGACCATGCTCCATTCTCAACCTTGTCTAATAGATATTTATTGTTGACTTTCTAAGCTGTCTTTGGTTGGAAATTTTTTTCATCCATCTTTTGTAGTTTCTATTGCTCTAGAACATTTTGAGGCATTATTTTAAGTTCTTTGGAGAGGAATTTTGGAAATCTCAGGTAAATCTTTGCCTTTTCTCTGCCATCCTAGCTCTTCTCTACTAGAAGGTCTTTTGGTTCTTTTTATTAATATTGCTCTTGCCAATATGCAGCATAGAGAAATGAGACAGGGATTAAAATTATGATTTTATTGATACAGGAAACTCAGATTAGTAAACTCCTCATAGTACTATAAATCATCCCTTCTTTATCATTCACAGTATTAAAAGGTATTTGGGACCTGAAGAGATTAAATAATTTATCTGTGGATACACAACCCTTTTGTACCAAAGGTGAAACTTGAATCCAGATCTCCCTCACTCTAAGACCATCTCTCATTCAATTAAGTTACACTAACTCTCATGCTGCTAATAAAAAGAAGCCAGAAATTGCAGCCTACTGAGAACTAAGCTGTGCATGATGTCTAATAAATAAGTTATGAAAATAAATTGAGTTATTAGTATTATTATTAGGCTTTAAGTGAGCAAATGTAAAAAATAAATTGATGCATATTCCCAAAACAAAGGTACATTTTCCTGCTATATCAAGACAGTCACTATTTTCCTAGGGCTGTCCTAATCACAAGCCCAGAATAAATTCACCTGGAGACCCTTTAATTTGGGGGGTATAGATCTCCTGGAAACTTCTGAGCTAGTCCAGAACTTCGAACCACAGAATTTCGGAAACTGGGGGCACTCAGAGGTTATCTAGTACAAATTATGCCTAAAAAACAAACACCCCCTTTTAAAATATTCCTAACAAGTTTTTAAGGCCTTCAACAATAGGAAAACCAGCATGATATAATGGAAAGAATACTTTTCTTGGAAATCAGATGCCTGGGTTTGAGTCCCAATTCTGGTACCTATTAGTTCTACAAATTTGAGCAATCCACCAAACTACTCTGTTCCTCAGATTCCTTATCCATATGATAAAAAAGCAAACAAACAATAAGTGTACCACCTACCTGACATGGTGATTATGAAGAAAGTATTTTGTTAAACCTAAAATACTATATAAAGGTAAGTTATTAATATTGTCTTCTGAGGTAACTCATTCCACTTTTTTGGGCAGATATAATTGTTTGGAGATTCTTCCTTATGCTGAACTAAGATCTGCCGCTCTGAAACTTTAACAGACTCATCTTATTCTGTTCTTTAGGGCCAACTAGAACAGGTTGAATCCTTTGCCCATTAAGACAGACCTTCAAACATATGAAGAGAGCTTTTATGTCTTCACTAAGTTTTCTCTTCTCCAAGTTAAATATACCTAATTCTTTCAAGCAAGTCCTCTGTCCTTGTTGCAATTTCCTGGATGAGGTTAAATTTCTCATTATCCTCCCTAAATGGGACATTTAGAATTAAGGACAAGTTAGATGAAATCTGATTAGGGCATAAAGGGACACCATCACTCTCCTTGTTCTGGGCATAATGCTTCCATTAATGTATGCCAAGTTTACATTAGCTTTTTTGTCATACCACTGACTCATGCTGATTTTGTAGTTCATAAAAATCAAACAGCAAACAACAGAAAGTTAATGGAGGATTCAAGTTTCTTAAAGCAGGACTATTGTTTTTGCCTTTGTATCCCCAGTACCTATCACAGTGCCCAGTACATAGGAAGAACTTTATAAAAGTTAATTTAATTTAAGTGTTTTGCAAGAAACAGGGAATCCAGAATCCTGAGTCATAACCTTAGCTCCATCACAGAATTAAGTAATCATTTCCCCTAGCTTCTCTTAAAAAATGTGCAAAAGACTTTGGCAAAAGGAACAAAATGTATACATGATGAATGTTCAAGCTTAATTCCAGGTCCCATACTGAGGCGAAGCACTTAGTACCTCTCACAGTAAATGCTTAATTAAATCATGTTAACTTTATTATTTTCAATAATCACATAAAAGTATTAGCTACTTCTTAATTCCATACTACTTCTGTTATCACTTTAAATGGGGGGGTGACATTTGTATAATACTTTAAGGTCATCAAAGTACTTTATACATGTTATTTTCATTTTAATCTTACAGCAACCCCATGAAGTAGATAGTTTGGGTGTTACTCCCACTTTATACTTGACTCCAATAGATCATAAGCACCTTGATAGCATAAGATATTTTTTATATTTATTGAATGACACCTAGCATAGTGCATAAACATCAAAAGTTCTTCACAAATGTCAATTACATTGATTTAATTTTCTTTTAAATGATGAAGTTTTAAATGTTTTCCTTAACTCTTTACATTTCAATTGGTTTTCAGTTTGGGAACTTCTTTTTTCCCTTTGGGAATATATGTCTCATCTAAAAGTTGAAGTCATAAGTGAACAAAAATATTCCATAAAATCTACTTTCCAGGAATGTGTGCTACCATTATTGACTGTATAAGCACAATGCAAATTGTGCTCTTTTATAGCAGTAATCATTTCTCTGTAACTACCTAAGAAAAAAAATCAGCTGGCAAATTAAAGAGAATTGCTACCTCTTCTTTAAGACTAAAGCAAGATAATACATGACAACTTGATCCAGCATAATACCTAATAAAGATGAAAATCATGTTTCTAGAAAATATAGAAATGTAAATCAATTGAAGTGACAGATTTTAACTTAAATTAATAATTAATAACAAATAATTTAGTTATATCTATTTTTAGAAGAACTTAGATATATATTCCTATATAAGGAACAGTTTTTCTATTTTTTCACTGTTCTTATATAAATATCAGTACATTGGAAACTCAAGTCATACTGCTGATTTATTAACTACTGTGTAATATAACTAGTTCATATAGAGCTATAATTAGCATGAGACATAAGGGACTTTGCTTCAAGGAGAAAATATGGGGAGAGGGGGCATTTCTACTCCACAAGGTAGAGTAGGTGGAATGTACATCCTCTTTTCAGCAACCAGTAACCCTATGTTTCACCTTCATTCCTGTAGTCCACCACTGGACCATGTCCTGCAAAACCCCAGCTTTAACCCCTGTGATCTTGTTATCATGATACTCTTCTAGGGCTTCCCCCACTATTTAGGCATAAATGTACCCATGCTTACTGTGCCACTTCTCCATTCCCCTTACCTACTTTTATCCTGCATGGAAAAAAAACTCTAGCTATGGCTCTGATTATACCCTTATGCCTCTATGTTTTGTTTTATAAATGTATACATTCAAGTCTGGTGAAAGAAATGTAAATGGAAAAAGTTTTGTTGAGTTGAGGAATCCAACTTAGAACTAAAAATAGTTTCTGAGTCAACATATTATAATATTCAAAGCCATGTGGAAACATATTTTCCACCCTTGGATTCAATAAAAATCACTTAGGTGGAAGAAAAATCATATGTGCTTTTTTGATTTTCCTATATCCATTTTTATAGTACGTTCCTTCATAAATATCCATTGGAAAATATCAGTGGTATAATCCAAGTCCAAGTTAAAGTTCTTGCCCAGTCCAACTATATGTCAAGAAGAGTTTCCTCAAGTTTTTTGTATGTCTCTTGGATTCAGGATGATGGAAATATCAAATTTCTGGGTAGATCAAAGAAAATAGCCTTCAGGCTTGAAAAGTATCATTTCCAAATTCCTCCAATATGATCATGGGACATATGTTGTCTGAGACATATCTATATAAAGATACTACAAAAACTAAAACTGTCCAAAAATATTAACCAAAGCAAGTTCCAGGATAGTGATATATCTGGCAATCATTTAGTAGGGATCAATTATATAAGGCTACAAATACCTTGATTCATGTCCTTCGGGTCACTGAGTAATTTTGGGACAGACAAGCATATAAATTTTTACAAAATTTCATGCTGTCCATTTCATCACATAGAAAATGCTAAAAGATTTCTTCTTTCTACCTACTCCATCTTACTCCAAAATGAGAACAATGTCCTTATGGATAAAATTGAGAGAATTTCCATTCCCTTTTTTCTGCTCCTTACCTTTATTTCCCTTGTAGTCTGTCAATAAATATTTATTAAGTACCTGCTATGTGTTAGGCATTATACTAAGTGCTAGGGATGCAAAGAAAAATAAAAGATAGTCTCTGCCCTTAAGCAGCTCAAAGTCTAATGGAGGAGACAATATAGAAATGACTGTGTGCCAACAAGGTATGAACAGGATAGTTGGAAATAATCAAGAGAAAGGAGGTACTAGAATTAAAGGGAATTAGGAAAGGTTTCCTGTAGAAGGTAAGATTTTAGCTGAGACCAGAAGGCATAAATGAGAAGAGAGAACATTCTGATTATGGCAGACATCCAGTAAAAAGGCCCAGAATTAGGAAATGGAGTATCTTATTTGAGAAATAGCAAGTAGGCCACTATCACTAGAACACAGAGAACATGGGGATAGGGATGAGAGGATAAGTTGTAAGAAGACTCGAAAGGTAGAGGGAAACAGACACACAATAGAGAAATTTGTATTTGATACTGGAGGTGCTAGATCACTTTGATAACTGAGCAAAGGATGGACAGAGGATGAGAGACACTTATGCCATGCAGACCAACCAGCAGACTGTTGCAATAGTTTAGATGGGCAGTGATAAGGGTCTGCACTAAGATGTCGACAGTGTTAGAAAAAGAAGGGTTTACATGTGAGAGATGAAAAAAGTAAAATTAACTGCCCTTGGCAACTGCTTGGATATGAGCGGTGGCAGAGAGTGAAGATTTAAGGTTGACACATAGATTTAGATGACTAGAATGATGGTGGGATTAAAAATAGTAATAGATAAATTAGGAAGAGGGGAGCGTTTGAAGGGAAAGATGAGTTCAGATTATGAGAAAAACCAGGAGGAATCTCGTGAAAATCAAGAAGAGAATGTCAAAGAGTAGAAAAGGCTGATGTACAGTGTCAAAGGCTGCCGAGGTCAAGAAGGATGAGAACTGAGAAAAGACTATTCAATTTAGTAATAATTAGATAATTAGTAACTTCAGAGAGAGCAGTTTGGGTTGAATGAAGGCACATGATAAAAGTCAGTCCAAAGAAGTACAGCCAGGAGTGAAATGAAGACAGTTGGCCTGGAAGCCTTCTTTAAATGAAGGCTTTGGGACATACTTTTCTATTTCCTTTTATGGGTTGTTGTCTTCTCCAATTAGATTGCAAGCTCTTTGAACTTTACTATCTTTACTTCTTATATCTATATCCATGGCCATTAGCAAGATGCTTAATAAATGTTTATTGACTGCTGGCAGAAGGCATTTGGGTGATGTGAGATTCAGAAGAGTGATCTTTCATGAAATAGCTTCATTGTTTTCAATAAAATGTTGGGCAAGACTCTCAGCTGAGAGGCTTTGAGAAGGAAGAGCTATGGGAGATTTGAAGAGGTATGCAAAGAGTTTGGAAGAGCTGTTGTGGTGACTGGAATAGTGAATTGATTAGAGAAGTATAAAAGGATTGTCTCGTACAATGAGGGCACAGATGAGTTTATGTAAGCTAAATTTGTAGTAGAACCAGCCAGGATATTATTATGATATTCTCTAGCTTTATCCAGCAGAACTTGCCTAGAGAAGCAAGACAGCAGGTATTAGGAGTGACTCAAAGTTGGTCCCAAACTCACCGATAGCCCATCAAATTTTAGAAACAGTTTCCAAACCAAGGTCATGTAGTAGAGGATTATAATTCCCTATGAGTAGCAGAGAGCCAATGCTTTCAGCTCCAGTTAGGATGCCTCTCTTTGGGTGCCTATTATAGCCTATAGATACTTTTATATCTGAACCCTCTGAGTACAGGGACATCTTTCAGTCCTAGGTTCCAAATTGGGCTTAGCAGCACTGAGGTAACAAAACCTCACACTCTCTCTCCCTCTCTTTTCCTTCCCCTCTTCTTTTATTACTTCAGTGGAAAATACAATTTTAGCCCCGAGTTCTCCATTGCCACTGAATCTGACAATACGTGCATTTTTCTAAAATTTGATAAGCACAAGCTTGACCACTATATCTACCTCAGTTCCTCCCTTCCTTATTCCAATTTAATTACCTTAACTGTCAAGGTCCACTGGGAGTGAACCCTACAATGCCCAACATAGACCAGTTTATTATTCACGGAAGGCTTTCTCTTAGTCCATGATCCTGGCTTCCAGATATCTCCAAAATCTGTGCGGCAAAATTACCTTCAAGTACACAAGTCCAGTGAAATGGTTCTAGACCACCAACCTCAATTGTCCTCTCTGGTCTTCTTCAGTAAGACATGGCAGAAACATTGGGACTACAACCAAGGACCCAGACCTGACCCAACCATTCCAGCTTTCCTCTGACCAAAAACAGGTATTATTTTGAATTCTCCTTTTTGACAGAACTCCTGTTTTGTGGAACAGATGTTCTTATTAAGGAAGATAAACTATTTAGGATTAATATATTCAGAGTATCATTAGTGGAATGCTCAGCAACACTGTATCTTAATTAGGGAGGAGTATTTTTAAAAGTAGGTAACAATCCAGGTGGTCAGACCTGGGAAAACAAAGGATTCAGAATTTACTCTCTGGGAGCTTACAATCTCTTCAGGAAAAAGAGGTTATGTTTCAAAGTCACTGATGGGACCAAACCTAGAATTCCTTTTCACCATCACCTCTTGCAAGATCTAATTTAATTCAAAGTTCTTATTCCCCCTAGTTGTTAGTACTATTTCAGGCTTTCAGGCTCCAAACTACTGTGTATGGAGGAGTCCATACCCTCCACTTCAATCAGTGTAAATAAGGCACAGACTAAGATCCTTTTTCAGTTTCCAGTGAATGGACATACTGCTGAAGAAAGTGAATCAAAACCATCTCAACATTCTTGCTATAAATAAAACCAAAAGAAAGAAGGAAGTTGCAGGTAACAATAAGAATGACTCACAAGTACTCATTGGAGAGTCAAAGACAAAAATGAGTAGAGTGGATTTTACCATATACCAAAAGATAAGAAGAAACATTATTTCATGTTATTTCGTTATTGGATAGTGAACTACTAATAAGAAGAATATTAGGAGGAGGAGTCATTTGGTAAAATCAATCCTTTTCTACTTTAAATAGCTAGCAAAATTCTCTAATCCTGATTCCTTTATCAGGTATGACTATCTCTGTTGGATCAATCAATGGCATTAAACTAATGTATGCTCCACTGGAAAATTAGCTCAAAACTCATGCATTCAAGCATTTGTTATCATAAGGGAGATTGAGGTTTCAGTCAGTTCTAGCAGTCCAAGCCCATGTGGGGGAATTGCATGGGAGACATAGGAAGATGGAGAGAATGGGAGCTTCTTCCTCCTTCCCCTCCCAATTTAAATATTTGTTTGTAAATAGTTTCTCTCCCCCTTTCCTTCCAAACTAAAAGCTTCCTGAGAGCCAGGATCATTTTGGTCTTTTTTCTGTATCCCTTGCACACAGCACTGGTGTTTGAAAGGTGAAAACTTAATAAATGCTAGTTGACCCTTTGACTGGCTGCCAAATGTGATGGTAATGCTCATTCATTAGAAAATTTAAATAACTTCAATGTTCATTAGAAAAGTCACTTTATAATACACATGTGATTATGCAAATAAATTTGCATCGTTTATTAGATAAATAGCTCTAATAAAAGAATGAATCATGAGATTCTTGTTGTTGTTCAGTTCTGACCAAATTCTTCATGACCTCATTTGCAGTTTTCTTGGCTAAGATACTGAGTGGTTTGCCATTTCCTTCTCCAGTTCATTTTACAGATGAGGAACTGAGACAGATAAGATTAAGTGACTTGCCCAGAGTCACATAGCACCTATGTGTAGTCTGGACTTGAACTCAAGTCTTTCTGACTCCAGGCCTGGGGGTCTATCCACTATGCCACTTGGTTGCCCCAAATGAGATGCTTACTACCAGTCAAACTCTATAAGACACTAGCAAAAATATTTAATGTTACGAAAAATTTATCAATAAAAATATAAATTCCATAAAACAACAAAGAATTAAGAAATGATGATCCTTCAGTATCCCCTTCTTACTAGCTGAAATTGTGTAAAACAAAGGCTGAGTCAGAAAGAATGCTGGACTTAACTACTGTTTGAAAATGCTGTAGATTACTTACATTCTATCAACAAGCGAAGCAATTGAATTTAACCTCTAGTTATCAGGTTAATTATTTAAAATAGGAAGTTCCTGGATGGCCCTAATCCAACTGGTCACCCACCTCCCAAGGCCATTTCACTGGGAAAATCTACTGAGCCACTGCCAACCCTTTTCCTCCCTACCTGTAGCCTCCCTAACAGCAGTTTCATGATGTCATGCAATGTTTTTTACCTATGAAGTTTTATGTTGGAGGGTCTCCCTCTAACTTAATTTATCTTTAAAAGTTAATTTGGGGGGCATCTGGGTAGCTGCCTAGCGAGGGGGAGGTCTTGGGTTCAAATCTCAACTCAGACATTGCTTAGCTGTGTGAGCCTTGGCAAGTCACTTAATCCCTTTGCCTAGCCCTTACTGCTCTTCTGCCTTGGACTGGATACTGAATATTGATTCTAAGATGGAAGATAAGGATTTTTTAAAATTTTAATTTGGATTTTAATTTAATTTAAATTGGATTTCCAAATTAATTTGGAAATACTTTCCACACTGTTTATTCTGGATATTTTTTGCGTAACTTGCTCCACTTGGCAAAATTGCTAACTAAGTCACTGAATAAAAGGTTGCTTTGGTTATTTTAAGTACATTAGAAGATAGACTAACCTGTGGCTTAAAAAGAAACCTTTCCAAGTCAGGTCAAAACCTCAGACGACAGCATTAAAGACCAAAGATGAAGTGTGAGAAGAGAAGTTAATAGCAGAAAATAGAAAGCTCATAATACCTCATCAGAGTCATAGATCATACTCATGTTGCACAAATACAAACATCCAGATTCATAAATAAATAACAATGTTTCATTTCATTATTTAAAGCACATTCCAGTCAAGCCAGAAAAAAAAATGGAATCCAAAGGAATACTTGCAACATTAACCTGTATAACGAACGGCATGCTGGGTACGCTGGAATAAGTGGTGTGTGTCCCTTTAAACATGTTCGCTCTGGTTCTATCTTTCAGGATGCTTAGAGCTTCTTTAAAACGTGACAATACACAAGCCAAAAGTCATGGATGGTTTTGATATTCCTCATTGTTATGCAATTGCATGTGATGTTTCATTCACTCTCAATACTGATTAAATCGATGCATAAAATATATCACACACTCTAATACGTGTCTGTGTTAATGGGCTAGAGAGAATTTTTAAAGTTAGGAAAGAGGGATATTAATTTATATTGTAAAATGTAAATTCAATGAAAGCAGGTGCTGTTTTGATTTTGTTTCTGTGTCCCCAGCCCCTAATTAGCATAATTCCTGTCACATCTGTTACATCCTAAATACCTAACGTTTATCATTTGTTGGATGAACACTAATGAGGTTTTTGCATAGAGAAAAAATCTTGATTTGCATATTAATCTCATCAGAATAATTTGCTATAGGTTTTCATTTTTTATTCTTTTTAATAATGGTGATATGTTAACATACCTAGATCTTTCCTGCAAAAGCTTCATTAAGTAATATAGAATTGATGAGGAACGAGTTCAGATTGTTCTCAAATAATATGTACACATTCTTTAATGGAAAGTGAGACTTTGTCATTCAGTCTTTAGGTTTGACTTTGTACCTGTTAAAATTAGGTTTTAATGGTCTAAAAGGAGGGGGGAATGGCAGAATTCCTTCTGCCTATTTCAAGGAAAATGTCACATAGCGCCTTTATGTATCTTTCTGCATACCAGAAAGAATATTGGTTCTAATGTTCCCCGCTTTTTGTATGCCAAAGAACTCAGAAGTCAAGACCCTTTCCGTATATCTATCTTTAAAAGGATTAGATCTTATTCACAGGAAATGTCACTCAGCTTAACATTGTTTTTAGCTGTTTATTTTTATAAACTTTAGTTAAATCAAGTAATTGTGCTAATAGAATATGAGAAAATCATATCCTAGAAAATTTGTCCACCTTTCCAAGAAACATAGATTATATTTATTGGAAATATCACAAATGAGGTGTGGGAAACTTATGCCTTAGAAAAAATACAACATGAAAGGATAGAGGCTTTAGAGAATTAGTAATTTTAATGATTACAAGACCCATGACAATTAGAAGAATATCAAAGCATCCATAGTGTTAATGGCATAATAATATAGCATCTTACATTATACTAGTTCATACTTTTTAATCACAGCAAGTTATTAGCAGTGAAGGGATGAACCTTCTTGAGGTTTTCATTTCAGTGAGAGAATGTTAAAGATTAGACAGCCTGGGTTTAAAAACAATTAGTAGCAGCTAGTTGAGTTAATTAGTTAAAGACAAACTTTGCACTTGGGGAAGCTGAATGAAAAAGCAACAGTAAAGCTTACAGAACTTAGCTCGTACAATTTGCCTTGAAGGCGGAAGATTGGTTCCCTGAAATAGCAAAGAATTGTGTTTTAGTTAAGAAAAAAGTTTCTAGAGAAAAATCTGTCATCTATTCCTTCTCCCCCCAAAACAATGAAAATTATAAAATTTAATCTCAGAGGTTCCCATTTTTTATTAATCATTCCTCTGCATCATGAAAATTTATACTAGTTACAAAATCTTCATTGTTTTGACTTGAAAAGGAATAACAATGCAAATATTCATTATCACACAAAACATAACAGAAACAGCAAACTTTTTTTGTTAATGCAATCTCTGCAAAGCGCTATTATTAGTCAGAGACAGCTAATCAGCCTAAAGAATGAATATTGTAAAGATCAAATCAATTTTTTGTAATTAACATCTTCATAAAACCAATAGAAATTCTGACAAAGAGCAAATCAAACAATAGCCTTCCTCTATGAGCTGTCCCTTCACTGTTACCAAGCTGTGCCAACGTGTGAACTAGTCTGCAGCACCAGAAAGCCCATGCAAGTACTCACCAGCACTTTATCCTTTAACTGACTCATAGATTCAGTGATCACCAAATTAAATTTAGGGGTAACATAAGCAGGTCAAATAGTACATAGAGGATGGGAAGTGATAACTCAAAAAGCTATGCAAATAGCAGTTGTTAAAAAGAAATCAAACTGTTAGCAGCACAAAACAACTAATGAAACAACTGCATTTCATTCTGCAAACTTAAAAGGTAAAACACAAGCTGCATGTCAAGCAGAATTTGCATAAAATTATTTGCATCCCAAAAATGTCAATAAAGCAATTTGCCTCCACTTCATTCAAGCATGCAGTTAGTAATTCTTTTACAAAATTCCTACCTGATTTCCAACTGCACTCTTCTTGTGAACCTGACTGCTTCTTTGCTGGGCACTAAGAAAAGCAAAAAGAAAAGTTTCAGTGAAGAAACTCTGAATTAATAGGTATTAAAATAAACAAAAGCTTGATGAAAGTAGAATTGTGTGATGATTTCTAAAGAAGAGATTAGAGATAGGTATGAAACTTGTGAGGACAAACAGGTATTCTCAACTTGTGGCAATTAATGTTTATAGAACAAAAATATGGAAATGCTACAGAAGGAAAGTTGTATCAAGAATCAAATGAATTATAGGTGTTGGTTAAGTACTACAGGTACACAAGAAAGATTTCAGCATGGTAAGTTTGTTAAAGAATACAAAAGTCCACCAAGAATTATATAATTATATATAACTTAGCTTCTGTTATTGTAAAGCATTGTATTATTCTATTATCTTAAACACCTTACAGCTCATCATAATAAAAAATGAAATATTTTTAAAAATAAAAAGACTATTTTGGTTATTCTCAGAAGGCTGGTAAAATCTTCCCTCTATTGATTCCTTAGGGAATCTAAAGAACTTGCTTCAGGGAGCTTTAATGAACTTTTCAACATATTCTCATGGATTCATGTTTTCTAGTAGATATATGATGTAAGTGTTAAAATAATAGAATTCCATGACTTGGTATGCTTTGATCAAAACAGATACCAGTTTGGAACTGTTTCTCCAGCTGCTGGTCCTCAATAATTTCATATACAACGTAAGTACATTATACTTATAGGAAATTTAAAATCATTTCCTTTCATTTAAAAGATATTTGAACAAACTGCTGATTATAAAAATCTTATAAAGTTCGTAGAGAACTATAAAATATTAAACTCTACTTGAGTAACTAGCTATCTAGAGAATGTAAGATAACATTTGGGATCTTCCATTTATATAGGAAAATCCAAATCAGCTAAAACTCTATTGATTCAAAAGATTGTTTTGTAAATGGATCAAGCAACTGGTAAAAAAAAAAACAGAATGGTGTCTGTTATGCATGACTGACTTTTGTATCATGACAGTTGTCATGTAAATGGTTTTATTTATTTACTTTAATGAAACTTCTCATTGAAGAAAAGAAATGATGTACATCTATCAACAATAAGGCAGTAATAATCCAGAATCTAGTTGGACCTTTAGACCCCTTGAAATCTGTCTGTGGACTCCAGGTTAAGAACCTGTCTCTGAACTTCTTTAGATATCTCATCAGCACCAATAAATTTCAACAACTGGTCTCCCTAAGTATTCTTTTCCTGAATCACTAAATCTTGCTCTAATTTCCCTGCTGAACTCAAATCATTTGTCATCAACTTCCTGGAAAGATACCTACTGAATGTTTGTAGGTCTCTCAAACTAAGGATGACCAATACAGAATTCAATATTTTCTGTCACATATAAATCCTTCTGTCAGACTTCCCTATCTCTATTAAGAGCATCTCCATATTCCTATTTCCCATTGCAAAAAATTTTATAGACAAACCAGACCACCTCCTGTTCCCTAAACTCAGTTTTTCATATCCTTCCAACAGATATTTGCATGGAGTATACTACTTCATCTCTCACCTAAGGGGCTACTTCTTCCATAAGACTCTCCCTTTCCCTCTAGTTCTTAATGCTTTCTCCTCTCAATGCAAGGTAGGCTTTCTTCTAGGTCATTTTAATATTTTGTAGATTTCTCCTTTATTCCTTCCCCAAGCTACATGCCTAACCCCTTCTTTTCCAGTCATATATGATCCTGATAATATAGTAGGCATTCAGTGGAATCCCAGCTCACCTAAAACAAAGGCACCCATGGTGAAACCGGGAAACTGCTGCTAGAAGAAAGCGGGTCTGGAAAAATTCCATGTTGAGCTACCATGTGAGTGAGAGCTGCTTTAAATCTATATGACTGAAGTACAATTTCCCCCCCTGTGTATCTAAGGGTGAAGAATTCATTCATTCACTCACCATGTAGTAAGCTGGGGTAGGAAGGTCCTGAGAACCACTTTCCCTTCCCACTTCCCTTAGCACTCTGAAAAATGGACATGGAGTTTTGGTCTTGCTTTAATTATCCTTTTCATTCTGAGGTGAAAGGAGTAGAGTTTCTGACTGAGGAGCTCAGGTCAGAGGATCTCAAAATCTTTAGGCCAGATGATACAATAAGCCCAACAAAACAAACAAACAAACAAACAAAAAACCCCAAGAAACAAAGTTGCATGAGTGGTGGTAGGTTGAGGCTGGACCTGGAATGATGGGACTAAGCTGTGGAGGAAGTAAACTAAGTTATAAGCATCTTTTATCATTCTCATTTTCAATATCTGTATCTACTGACTCTTTCCTTGTCATCTACCAACACTCCAAGGATTTCTCTGCTACTTAAAAACTTTATCTAAAAGCTACTGCCTTATATTTCTCTTTCCCTTTAATAGTCAAAATTCTAAAAAGGTAATTCTACAAACACAATTGCTAGGGGGGATTCAGGAAAACAGTTTAATTTTCATTTCTTTAATTAATAGTGATTTTGAACATTTTTCATATGATTATAGATAGATTTGATTTTTTCTTAAATTTTCATGTTTATATCCTTTGTCGAGTCAACTATTGTGTAATGACCTTATTTATATAAATTTAACTTGGTTCTTTACTCAGTATATATTTGAGAAATGAAGCCTTATCAGAGGAACTTGCTATGAATTTTTTAATATTACTTCATTGTCTATGGTAACTTCCAGCATAATGTAGTTTCCTTGATTATCTCTTAATTATGTCTAATTTTACTTTTGCTTTGTCTGAGATCATGATTGCTACCCCTTCCTTTTTTGTTTCAGTTGAAGCACATTAGATTTTTCTCTAACTCTTTATTTTAACTCATTGCTTGTCTTTCTGTTTTAAGTATATCACTTGTAAATAACATACTATAGGATTGTTGTTTATTATCCATTCTATATGCATTCATTTTAAGGGTGAGCTCATCCCATTAATATTAACAGTTATGATTACTAACTCTTTCTTTCTATCCTGTTTTCTTCTGTTTCTTTATATCTCTTTTTATCCTGACTCTCCAAAAAATTTGTTTCTAACCACTGCCTCCTTTAATCTACCCCCCCTTTTATCACCATTTCATTTCTATATCCCTTCCCAACTATTTCCCTATTCAGTAAATTACATTTCTCCGCACAACTGAGTATATTTAAATGTGAATGTATGTGTGTGTTTTCTGCACCCTTTGAATGAATTTTGTTGAGAGTGTCTTTCCAACATTGCCTGCTACACCTCACCACAATTTTCTTTCCAGCATAAAAGCTCTTCCTTTTACCTCTCTTTTATGTGAGGAGATATTCCCCATTCAGTCTCTCCCTTATCCCAAAACATCTCTCTTTTTCATTCCTTCATTTTTTAGAGATAATTCTAACATAATCAACTCATTCCCAAGACCTCTGTCTATGTAAACTTTTAACTGCCCTGTTAATAAAAAAAAGTTCTTGGGGTTATATACATATATCATCTTTTCATATACGAAGGTCAGCATTTTAACTTAATAGAATTTCTTAAGAGTTCTCTTTTATGTTTACATTTTATGCTTCTCAAGTCTTATGTTTGAATATCTGATTTTTATTCTGCTCTGACATTTTCATTAAAATTCTTTAAAGTCCTCTATATCAATAAATATCCATTTCCCCACCTAAAGATTAAATTCCTTTTTGCTAGGTAAGTTATTCTTGATTAAAATCATAGCTCCTTTATCTTATAGGAATATCATATTCCAAGCCCCCTGCTCCTTTAATGTGGAAGCTGCTAAATCTTATGTGATCCTGACTGTAGCTACACAGTATTTGAATTATTTCTTTCTGAATATATAGAATATTTTCTCTTTGATTTGGAAGCTTTGGAAATTGGCTATGATATTCCTGGAAGTTTTCATTTGGGGATCTCTTTGAACAGGTGATTGGTGGATTCCTTCAATTTCTATTTTATCTTCTTAAACTAAAATTTATGACTTTCAAGTAGTTCAATAATTCTTAAGTTATCTCTCATGGAGCTATTTTCTAGGGTCAGTTATTTTTTCCAATGAGATATTTCACAATTTCTTTTTTTTCATTCTTTTGACTTTGTTTATTGATTCTTGATATTTCATGGAGTGATTAACTTTGAATCACCCAATTCTAATTGGTAAGAAATAATTATTTTCACTAGATATTGCACTTCTTTTTTTCCATTTGGGCAATTATTCTTTTTAAAAAGTTCTTTAGTGAATTTTTGTGCCTCTTTTTATAATTTGGACAATTATAATTTTAAGGTATTTTTTCCATCATTTTGGTACCTCTGTTTTGCCAAGCTTTTAATTCTCTTTTTCATGTTATTGCATAACTTGTTTTTTGTATTTTTCTAGATTATATGTAGATATAATTTTAATAATAATTTTCTGATATTTTGTGATTCAAGTTCTCTCCCTCTTTCCTACCTCCTCCTGAGATGGAAGGTAATATGATATAGGTTATATATATGATGTCATGAAATACATATTTCCATGTTCATCATGTGAAATAAGATATATATTACTTATATGAGATAAAAATTTATAAAGGAAATAATATGAAGAATGGTATGCTTCAATCTGCATTCAGACTCCATAAGTTCTTCCTATGAAAATGGAAAGACTTTTCTGTCATGAATCCCTTTGAGTTGTCAGATCTTTGTATTGCCAATTATTGTTAAGTCATTTACAGTTGATCATCAAACATTATTGCGGTTACTATGTACAATGAGCCACTGATGCAATCTCCTTTTTCCTGTACTGAGTACTGCCCTGACTCAGTTGGCCTACAATAAGCAAAGTGAAACATCTCAAATCATGGGACCAGTGTTTAATCACCCTGTTTTATCATACCCTACATATGACTCTATTTAAAAATAATTACAGAAAATATTTACCACAAGATTATAAATAACATCTGGGAATCTCAAAGAGAGAGAGACAGAGAGAGAGAGGAGAGAGAGAGAGAGGAGAGAGAGAGAGAGAGAGAGGAGAGAGAGAGAAAGAGAGAGAGAGAGGAGAGAGAGAGGAGAGAGAGAGGAGAGAGAGAGAGAGAGAGAGAGAGAGAGAGAGGAGAGAAGAGAGGAGAGAGAGAGAGAGAGAGAGAGAGAGAGAGAGAGAGAGAGAGAGAGAGAGAGAGAGGAGAGAGAGAGAGAGAGAGAGAGAGAGAGAGAGAGAGAGAGAGAGAGAGAGAGAGAGAGAGAGCTAGTTTTGGCTGTTTGTATGTTCTGATGCTTCCAAGGTGGTTATTATCCTTCAGAGAAGTATGGTCACTGCTCTCCTGGTCTGTACTCTGATCTTTATAAGAAAGGACGCTGGTCCACTGTAGTCACAGGTGCTAGTATTCCTCTTTGCTTTGATACTGGGGCCAGGACCCCGTCTCCCAATCACCAGTATTTCTCTTAACCATAGAATTGCAACACTGAACTACATATGAGCTTATATGAATTGCCAATCAAAGCCAGTTATCCTCAGCAATGAGTCTGGTAATCTCTTTCTCATCAGTTATCCAATCCTTTTACTGTCTCTGGTCTGAAACACCAAGCTGGGCTGCTGTGGCTGCTGCTACTGATGTTGCCAAGTATATGGGGTCCAGAAAGGTCTTCAGCCACATGTCAGAAGCTTTTGTGACCACCTTCTTAGGTTTTTCTTAGACTCAAAAGATGTCTCACCTCAACCGTTTGTTGACTCTGCAGCTTAAAATTTTGACTTGAAATGTCATTTTAATGTTTTTTTGGAAGGGAATGTTGGGTGAATTCAGCTAGAAGTGAGGGGGCTATGCTTAATCCACCATCTTCACTCCACCTTCTGGAAAGCCACTTTACTTCAAGTTTCACATTGCGGGGAGTTATTTCCCATCTTTTCTTTTTGTACTTTCAATGACTATATAGCTGACATATTCCTTACTGACTTGAGTTATTTTTATATATAGTGTTTGGGAATTATGGGTATAACTATGTCATTTAACATTTATTTTGATAAATAAAGCTAAAAATTAACTTAAAAGGACTGCTTGTTGGTGTTTTGGAATAGTGAGCAAGACACAAAAGTGTAGCATGCAGTCTATGAATTGCATGTGTAATGTTGGAGGAAAGAGAAATTCCCATGCTGAATGGAAACTGATGAGAAAAAAAGTAAAACAGTAGTCTGATTCCATTGGCATATTTTTTAGCACCAGTTGGTTGAGCCACTGATGCAATCTCCTTTTTCCTGTACTGAGTACTGCCCTGACTCATTGGCCTACAATAAGCAAAGTGAAACATCTCAAATCATGGGACCAGTGTTAATCACCCTGTTTTATCATACCCTACATATGACTCTTTTTAAAAATAATTACAGAAAATATTTACCACAAGATTATAAATAACATCTGGGAATCTCAAAGATTTACAAAAATTTAGTCACCACTCTTATAAGAATAAGCCTTAAGATGAGTGCACACATATGTGTATACACACACACACACGCACACACACACACACACACACACAAGCCATGCATTCTTCCTTTTTTAACATTAGATTTTCAAAAGGAACACAAGGAAAAGCATTTCCCAAATAGCTCCTGCAGTTGGGGGTCGATGAAAGAAAGGCTCTCCATGTTCACAAGTAAGGGTGATATTGGAGACACACTAATAATCTGAATTTAAGAAACAATGGCAAAGAATTTTACATTCCCTAGGCTGGTAAAATACACATAGAAGTAGTCTGTAAACAATAGATTGCATTCATATAAGAATAGGAGATAACCTCTTAATAAACCAGAGTCTTCAGACAGGGATAAGAGAAATAACATGAGAAGAAAAACCAAGGGATAGGTCTATAGTCTGATGCCAAGGTTCTAATATACTGTATTTAACAGTAGCATTCCATGGGAGAATTCTGTACACATTCTGTAGAAGAGAGAAAAAGATATAATGAACGCTACAAGTCATAGAATTTTCATGGTGCTCATATAACAAGGACTGAAGTATGCACACTGTATCATTTCAACTGTGAGAAAACAGGTGTCAGGACATACTCAGCACACTGGAAAACAAACAAACCTTGGTCTGTTATATGGCATTGAGATATCACTTTAACAGGCTGTGCGGCACATATATTTCCTTTAAACCACTAGAGAACATAAATCTCAGTAACTCAGAAGCCAGATTGTCCACGTGGTACAAATGGAAGTGAACATGAGAACTTGAAAGCTCACTACACAAAAGCTCTCTGCTAATAAGCTTGCCTTTCTATTTAAATGGTAGGATTAAGGAGAAAAATAGAAGTAAAAAGAATAATTTCATCAACTATTATTTATGTAAATTACAAAACGAAATTCTGTGTATGGGAAGAAATAGGATTTGATGCTTTTTTAGACAAAGAGAATGATAAATTCAGTCCATAAAACTGTTTTTACATCTGAAGTAGTTGGTTGTTAAAAATAAAAAATTTAATGTAATTGAAAAATTATACATTTAGACATCAGAAAAATCCAGAGAAAAATCATTCTACAGCCATATTATAAATATGGGGAAACTTGGCCATATTATAAATAACACATACTTTATGACCTAAGTGTAATACCAGTGAAATGGAAGGAGAAAATGTGCTAGGTGAATAATATAATGAAATCTTCAAGAAATACTTCAAGGAAAATAAAACTGTAGTAAGTGTGTATTATAAAGGTCTCAGATCTAATCTAAATAAGAAACTGGCTCAAATTCATAATAACAAAAGTCATTCACCAATGGAATTTGTAATGGATGGCCATGAACAGGCAAATTTTCCAAGGGAAAAAATCTAAGCTACCAATAACTATGTGAAAAATTAAAAAACCAATAGAGAAATTCAAATTGGAGAAAACTCTTTGAGATTTTACCTAATAGCCACTAGATGGCCAGGATAACAAAAGACAAAAATAGCAAAAGTTTTTGGAGCTATGGGAAAGCAGGAGCTGTGAGTTGTTTCTGCTATTTTCAAAAGCAATGTAGAATTATGCCCTACAAGGTAGCAAAATGTACATAGGCATTGGCCAGCTACAATACTACTAGGTATATATGCCCAAAGAGATCAAAGACAGAGAAAAAGGATCTATATGTTTATGTGTGTATTTATATTTATAGCAGCCCCAAACTGAAAATTAAGGAAGTGTCCTATTAGGGAATGGCTAAATAATAGTATGTGAATGGAATAGAATATTATTGTGTCATCAGAAAATTTTAAATGTGAACTTGCTAAGTATACTGGAAAGACCTATATGAACTAATGCAGGTCAAAGCAAGCAGAATTAGGACAAATTTATATGACAGTCTTATAAAGAAAAAATAGTTCTAAAAGACATTCTTCTGGTAAATGCAATGATAAATCATGAATTGAGAAAAATTTTAAAAGAAACATACCATTCACATTCTGTTAACAAAGATAAAGAATTTAAAAGGGGGAAGGGGAGAGAGAGAGACAGACAGAGACAGAGACAGAGACAGAGACAGAGACAGAGAGAGAGAGAGAGAGAGAGAGAGAGAGAGAGAGAGAGAGAGAGAGAGAGAGACTGTTTTGGGGAAGGTTCCTTATGCTTTTTTTAAAAGAGGATTTTATTTGAGGGATGTTTTGTTCAACTTAGGATGGGGAATTGGAGGGATAAGATAAATGAAAATTACCTATACTTGGGAACCATTTTAAAGATTCAAGCATCTATTTTTAAAAGGAAAAAAATACATTATTCTAACATTAATAAAATTTGATTAGTATAGGGCAGATACCTGCACTGGAGTAAAAAACACTATCTATGGGCATAATTTTCTACATTTTCTAATTCGGATATTTTAAAATACCCATTGTAATATAAATTAGCTTTGAAAATCCCATTTTAGGGGATAATGGAGAGATTCTTATTATGTGAATTTTAAATCCTAATCAAGTTGTAGTGACTCATCAAACAATGTTTTCTATGACAATAGGAACTTAACTTCATTTTATTTATATATAT
Source organism: Monodelphis domestica (assembly GCF_027887165.1). NCBI lineage: Eukaryota > Metazoa > Chordata > Mammalia > Didelphimorphia > Didelphidae > Monodelphis > Monodelphis domestica. The sequence goes on along the minus strand of NC_077228.1, from coordinate 66,913,140 downwards.
ATGTATATAAAATTTATAAAGTGGTTTCATCACAACAGACCTATGAACTACTATATGTCATATAAAAATAACAACATATCTTTTATATTGCATTACTTTGCAAAGCTTTCCATATAAGTCACAGAATCAAAGACTCTTTGATTCATAAGCAATCTCAGAGACCATTAATGCCATTTGGACAAGATTAGGAGTCCCTACAATATGTTTAACATGTGGTCATCTAGACATTGCTCAAAGACCTCTAGTCCAATTCCAGTTCCAAAAATCTCTTTTAAATAGATCCAACTGTTGGGATTTTTTTCCTTACATGCTTATCACAGAATCTTAGAATTGGAAGTATCCTTATTAACCAACTAGTTCAAACCCATATAAAAAAAGTCAGCACTCTAATATATCTCACATGTGCTCATCCAACTTCTATATTCAGAATTCCAAGGAAGGGGAAACCATCACCCCTGGTATCAACTCCTCTGACTTCAGGAGAGATCTGTTCAGAAGTTTTCCTCATTTTAATTCTAAATTTGCCTCTTTTGCAACTTTCATACATTGAAATGTTTCTGGTTCTTCCTTTTGGAATCTACAAAATATCTAACACCTCATCCATGCGACAGCTTTTTAAAGTACTCAAATACAGTTATCATATCCCTCCAAAATGTGTGCTTCTCCGGAATGTTGGTCAATAATTTTAGTCACGTCTATTTGTGACCTCATTTGGGATTTTCTTGGCAATGATACTAGAGCATTTTCCAATTACTTCTCCAACTTATAGATGAGGAACAGAGACAAACTGGATTGTCCATGGTCACAAAGTTAGGAAGTGTCAGAGGCCAGACTTGAAATCAGGAAGATAATTCCAACACTTTACCTATTATACCACCTTACTTCTCTACCTGCTTATCCCCCAGAGAAGTGTTCCCATGTCTTTCAACATCTTCATATGATGTGGACTCAATTCACCATCTTTTACCATTATAGTTGTCATTTTCTATAAGCCTTCCAACTTATCAATGTCATTCATTCCTAAATTGTGACTCTCAGAATTTATAATAATATTTTGGATGTAAACTGACAAGAATAATCATAATTATACCTCCCCAAATGACCAAATATTCTTTAGTCTTTGTGGCTACTGAATCATGATTCAGCTGATTCATTTGTAGTTCACTAAAATGTACAGATTTTTTTTCAAACTAGTCTTTAACCAGGTCTATGCCATCTTATATTAGTATGACTAATATTTTATTTTTTATTCAAGTGATAGACTTTATATTAAGACCAAATGCATTTCATTTAATTGGTTCTATCTAATGCTGTTGGGATCTTTTTTTTTTATCTTAAATCTACTGCCTAGTATGTTAGCTATTTATCATAGTTTTGTGTCTTCTATCATTTGATAAGCCATCTATGCCTTTGTGTAAGACTCAAAAGAAACAGATCCCTGAGGGAGCATAAGGTCTTAGAAAACCACAAATTAACAATGTCTATGTTGTATTATATTTTTATTTATTTTGCTTAATATTTCCTTATTACATTTTAATCTGGTAGGAGATGCACTGGAGAATTTTTGCGAATTTTGAGGCTGATGCCTCCAAATTTAAATAGAAATTACTAATAAAAAATGTAAAATAGTTCAGAGCCAAACATAGATTCCTAGGAAACTCCACTGGAGACAACTTGCAAGGTAAACATACAACTAAAAATCACTACTCAAGCATTAACCAGTACTGAAACAATCTCATCATACTATCATCTTGTCCAAATGTCGCCATATTTTCCACAAGAATAGAATGAGCAACTTTATCAAAGACTTTGCCAAAAATTTGAGGAAAGAATATTATTCCTCATATCTATAAGTTTAATAGCCCAATCAAAAAGATAGTTAGTTGATCATAACTTCTTTTAATTAACTACTATTTTTCCAAAAGAAAATGGATAGCTTATAGGTAAAGTAAAAGAACCCAAACTATCAGAAATATTGAAGTAAGAAAGACAATATTAAGCTGACTAAGCATGACATTGAAATGAATATACTATTCAAGATACATCTAAAATACCAACATTGTGGCATTCCAGTTGTCAAACCATAGATGTCCATTACAAACACTGTATCAATTTCTACATTTCTCCCATCACACTTATCTTTGGAACATTCTCAACTTTAGCGTGTGGTTTATATAATAAGTAGAAGACAAAGGAGTAATTAAAATCACTTTTTGTAGGAGAGTTTCTGTAGCATGGACTATACTTGATACACACATTTCAAATGTATGATATCTCATCCACTTGATTGTCAAAGGAAAGACGCTTTGGAGCACAGGTATCAAACAACATTTTCCACCAAAGTGACAAAGGACAGTTACATTCTGTATTTCCCTCTTGACAGTCTGCCAATGAAGTGTAAAGAGTAGAGTTAAAATGTCAATATTGCTTCCAACTACTTAATCCAATATAATTTTTAATTGGCAAAAGAGGAACCAATTATTATGTAGCTTCCATTTGTTGCATTTGCTACTGGGATGAAGTGGTAAAGAGGCTTGAAATGTCACAACAAACTCGCCAGTTTCTAATCATCTTTACAACCAGAAAATGGTCTTTTTAACCAGTGGAGCAGACCACACATATCATTTCAAACCACATGAAGAAAAAAGATAATTAACTATTGAACCACTGAAATGATCTGGAAATGCTCTACTAAGTAGTCTTACAGGTTGATTTTGTTCATTTGTTTTGTTTTTAAAGAGCAAGGTACAGAACATCTGCCAACTGCCATTTGAGTGTCCTGCTAAATAGCAGTGATATTTTCCTAAGCAGCCAGGAGGTCATAAGTCAACTGTTCATTTTGCTTTGAACTATTTTGCAAACTGCTCACTTGATTTAGGCTGGAACATATTCCTAAATTTTTAGGAAAAGAAACCATTGATTTCTGTGGTAAATATCTAGTTAACCATGGTAATATTATTTAATTTATCCTCTTTGAAGATATTTTATTTCCTACAGAAAGATTCCCATAATCCCAACATATCAGAGATATATAAATTTTATGATAGATCCTAACCCAAGATGTGTGTCACTATCTAAAAGTTTGTGCCTCAGGAAATTCTGGGAAGGGGAGAACCATTTGTCATCTAATAGGAGAAGCTCTAGGAATGACACCACTAAGACCTATGCCAGTGGCCAAAGGGACCTGCAACCCTATAGGGCATGATCAACTTCTTTTACCCTGAATGAGATCCATAGCTTGTTTCTGATTGAGCTATGTTCATTTTTTTGTAATCATTTTTTAAGTTATTCTTCGACCATCTTCCTTTTTATCTTTTCTAGAATTTCCCAAGAACTGAAATACTCTGATCTATACTCTTTTGCTGCCTTATTTGAACATTTGGACATGCTTCTTTCTCTAATCTTATAGAACATCTCTTATTTTTCACTGTCTTTGAAACATCCCCTGATGCTGACTCACTATTCATATTAGTTGATAATTGTTGGGGAAACATACCAGTGAGGGGCTCAGGAGTTTAAAATATTTAAAAGATACCTCAACCACCCAAAGGTGCCTTTAGAACTACAAATATATACATTTGAGCTCTGGGGATCCAAATTGCCTGTGTTAGCAGAGTTAATAAGAGTAGTCTCAAAGCTTTAAGTACAATATAAAATAATACTAAAGAAATAAATGGAGGAAAACTAACCTAACAGCCATAATTTTAAGTGTGAATAGATTAAAAAATAAAATAGAGGGAACAGCTGGGTGGCTCAGTGGATTGAGGGCCAGGCCTAGAGATGGGAGGTCCTAGGTTCAAATCCAGCTTCAGACACTTCCCAGCTGTGTGACCCCAGGCAAGTCACTTAACCCCCATTGCCTAGCCCTTACCACTCTTCTGCCTTGGAGCCAATTCACAGTATTGGTTCCAAGACCAAAGGTTAGGATTTTTATTTAAAAAATTAATAATAATAATAATAAAATACAGTAACAATGAATAGGAAAACAAAGTCCAAATCATCTATTTTGTATAACAATACAGTAAGTATTTTATATATAATAAGTTTTATTTTATTTATACAATTTATTTATAATTATTTATTTATATATACAATAAATAAAATTTATATTTATATATACAATATATTTATTATATGTAATGTAAATATACATATAATTATATTTATGTATATAATAAATAAAATAATTTGTTGTATAAATAAATTTTATATATAATAAGTATACAATACATTTCTTATTGAAATTTAAAAGTAAAGGCATCCATAATTATCTATATGTATTTCCTAGAAAGAAAAATTCATAATATTAATTAATATCAATGGGAAAGTTATAATATCCTTACGGGAATGTTAACAAAAGATTGACAATAGTACATGGATACATCAGATGGCGTAGAATCCAACTTCTTAAAATTGATTTTAATTGTAAAAATATGTTGATAGTAACTCAACAATAGTTGGAGACTTTAATATTCATGTACCAGAGCTGTGAAAATGTAAAATAACTAAAGAGAAATATATAGAATGGAATAATTTGTTGAAGAATTTGAATCTTCTGAATAGGAAGAGTAAAGAATGAATACATTTCTTGGCACCACCTGAAACTTTTATAAAGGTAGAGCATATACTACAGAACAGAAAAGTTCTAAATGAATATGAAAAAGCAGAAATGCTAAACATTTCCCATATATATGGCTTAATATAAATAATAATATAAAAATAACATAAAAAAGATAGTCCTGAGTGAAAATTTAATAATGGCATCCTTAATAATAAGTGAGTTAAAGAATAAATCAAAGAAATGATTAATAACTGTGATTAAAAACATGCCAAAATTTCTGGGAGGAGCAATGTAGTATAGTAACTGGTGTCAGAAGTACTGTATTCAAACTCTATTCCTATGTTTTCTATTTTCATGACCTTATTCAATTAACTTAACTTCCCTGGATCTCAATTTCACCTTTTATAAAATGAGAAGGTGGTACTACATTCCCTTTGAAGTCCCTTTCATCTCTAAATCTATGATTCTGTAGTAATTTTGTATGACAAATATAGTTCTACTACCTAAACAAGAGAGGGAATAAGTAAAGAAAGAATACAAAAGAGCAATAATGTTAATAAATGCCTATTTTAAAACATTTTAAACCCTGTCAAAAATGCATGCAAAATATTATTTGTGATTATTTATGATTAATTTGTATTCAAAAACAAGGTTACAAAGATGGGTTCAATATTTAGAAACAAAAGCATGCAAAAACACATCAATACATTAATGGATGAAGAAAGAACCTTTCACCAAATACAACATTCTTGTATGCTAAAAAATCTTTTAAAGCATGGATACTTTTCAAAATGAAAAAAATATCAATCTAAAAGTATCCATCTGCTTTGCTCCAAAAGGAGTCTGGACTGATTGAGAGCATAATGGATAAAGCAGAAACCTACTGAGTGAAAAGCTGACTGGGATTATCTTCATTTTCCAGAAAGTAAATCTGAGAAACTTTGAGTTTCTCTGGCTTAAGTGGGCTGTTTGTTATCATTACAACAAAACACTTTCTCAGGGTCCTATTAAACATGGCTGTGAATTAAAAGAGCTGGACCATATCAATCCTCTAGTCAATAATCTCCATTTTATCCTATATCTTGTTTATCTACAGTTGTTTTTATGTTGCTTCTATTAGGTTGAGAGTTCCTTGAGAATATGGAGAATCTGCTTCAAGTACTCTTTCTCTTGCCATGTGTGTGAATGTCACCATGTGGCTGTGAATGCATACCACTGCTGATTTATTGCCTCTATGGTCTATGGAATTTAAAAAGAAACTGGAAGAGTTACCAGAAGTCTATCTAATGAAATACCTGACAGAATTTGCCAATAGCTATAGCTAGTGAGGAGTCAGTTCTGAGGAATTATATATTTGACCAAGTCCCATGGTATTTAGCTGGCAACTGAGAAACTAGAGGATACCTGGTTCAGGAGGATTTTTAAAAATTTCTTTTTTTTACTATACTCTGCTTCCTTCTAAACTTTCTTTTCTTCTCTTCTGTTTATTTTTAAAGCATTAATAACCCTTTTCTTTGCATTGCTATTGCATCCATTTTCCTTAAAAATTCTTTACCTCTCCCCCACAACTAAAAACCAAGTACAAGGAAAAAAGGTTTAACAAATAAGAACAGTCAAACAAAATGAATCAACACAATGGACATGCCCAAAAACGTATATCCCTTTCTGCACGTTGATTTTATCATCTATCAGGTGTTAGGTAACATGCTTCATAACAAATTCATTAATAATCAGGCTTCACCCAAATAGAAGGATGTAAAATAAACCTGCAAAAAATAGTATTTCTATTTAACAACAATAAAATCTAAGAGTGAACAATAGAAGGGAAAAGCCTTTTCAAAATAATTTCACAATGCACAAAATATCTGGGAATCAATCAGCAAAGACACACTCAGGACCTGAATAGATGGAAATCCAAAATACTCCCTAAATAATGAATTAAATAGTCAGACGGTTGGTTAGTACTTATGCCTGAGACGAACTACTATTATTAAAATGAGACTAACTAAATTAATTTTAAAATTCAGTATTATCCCAATGACTATCAAGGGGATATTTTAAAGAACTAGACAAAGTAACAAATATATTTTTAAATGCTCTGTAAATTCAAGAAAAATGAAGAAAGGAAGAATAATAGTGGAATAGAAGTTCCAGATGACATTATGATTAAAATAGTAGTCCTCAACATTATTCAAAACTAGTTAAAATTTAAAAATTAGATTAACTGAGATTACTTTGAATAGGGAAGAATCAAAAACTATTGACCCCAATAAGAGTGTTTAATAACCCTGAGGATATAAATATATACATATATATTTCTTGAAGAACTCCCATTTTGACAAGAATTAGTGAGAAAAACTAGAAAAGAGTTAGCCAGAAATTAAATAAACTCAGATATGAAATTAAATATAACAATTTTTAAAAATTAGACGAGAACCACAGCAAAAAGTTTCATAGCTATAAGAAGAGAATTTGTTTTGAACTAAAGATAGAGACATTTGTAAAACAAAAAAAATTATTTCAATTACATGAAAATAAAAAGCTTTTGCATAAAAAAATCAATATACTTCACATAAGAAAGTGTTCAATTAGGGAAATAATCCAAGAATATAATATTTCTGTCAAGAATATGGTATCCAAAATGTATAAGGAACTAATATATAGGAGCAAAAGTCATATCCTAATAAATAAGAAATAAAAAAAAGATAAATAGTTCCAAAAAGAACTACAAACTATAATCACCATATAAAAGAGCTTTCCAAATCACAAATAAAAAGAGAAATGTACATTGAAACAATTCTATTTTCAACTCACTTAAGAAATTGTCAAAGATAAAAATAACCATTGTTGGAAAGATTGTACTAAGGAGGCTGTATGTTTGTTGGTGGAGTTGTAAATTGGTCAACCATTCTGGAAAACAATTTGGAATTATGCTAAGAAAGTGACTAAAATACCTATAACCTTTGACCAAGAAACACTAAGTCAAAGAACTTCAAGATTAAAAAGTCAGAGCTACATACACCAAAATATTCACAGCAGCACATTCAGAGCAAAGAAATGGAAAGAAGGCAAAAATCCATGAGAACAGCAAAACAAATTTTATAATAAAATATTATTACACTGTAAAAATAATGAATATTTTAGTTTAGAGAAGCATGAAAAAAACATTAACTGATGCAAAGTAAATTAGGCATAACAAGAAAAACAATATGTATGAGGACAATAATATAAATGGAATGAATGGCGGTTATGAAAATCAAATCTGAATACAATGAAATTCTAATGAGGAAAGGAGAGACGTGAGAATATGCCTTCCACTCCTTTTCAAAGTAGTGAAGGATTCCATGGGTGTGGAACATTGTATTTAATGGTAGCATTAGCTGATTCACCCATTAAATTTGTTGAACTTGTTTACTTTCTTTGCTATAAAACCTGCTCTTTGGAAAGAAGAGATATTGGGAAATTCCAGAAATGTAAAAACTAAAGCTATAAATAATTTTTAAAGAGATGTCAGGATGAGGATTTGTTTTAACCATTCACGTTTTCCACTTAAGAGAATGCATGATTGAATATATCAAAACGTTTTGATGAGGTTAATGTAAAAATATAAGGAATTCTTTTTTCCTACACACACACACACACACACACACACACACACACATCCCTAAAAAACAAAATCATATTGATTCACGTACTTTGCAAAGCCAATGAAGTCTTCATGGTTGGTGTTAATATAGGATACCTGAATGTCAATCAGCAACAATACCTAAAAGTCAAAGAAAAATAGAAGAATTTTTGAACATATTCCTTCATGAAAGTCAATTTTTAAAATGCTCCGTAGCTTTAAAAGTCAGTACTAGACTTTAAAATCCCTTAGTACAAATTCCTAACCATTAGAGGAATCACTATACCATTTTAATTTTTTTTTTGTGAAACTCACTTTCCTTTCTCTCATTTCATTAAGCCATCTCAAAACCAAAATAGGATTTTCTTGATATTCAAAGGAGAGCTTGCACACTCCACTGGTGTCAACTTAGTATAAAGTAAATGTGAGGAAGGCCTCTTCACACATATTTTTGAAAGGATAAAAGTTGCCCAAGACAATTTGGCAAGAATAAAGATAATAGCATTATAATTTCTAGCATAAGCATTATAAGTGTCTTCTAAACTAAAAATCTAAACTAAACTCTTTTAATGAGAAAAACAAAAATGGTAATAAATAATTATAAAAAATGATAATTAAAAAAAAAACAAGTGGTGATAATTTGCAAAGACACATGTGTTGAAAAACACTTCCAGGAGAAAAATCTACTACCAGGATGATGGATGAAATGGTTTCCTGGGACTTTATCTCCAAAAGATAACCTAGCAAACAGATTGCTATTTTCTCAGTTACTTTAAACCTACTTCCTTCACAACTTCATATAAAGCAGGTCACTAAATAAACATCAGTGGATAAGAGAAGTACCTGAAAAACCTACCTGAGACCATTAAATGCCTTCCTCCCCTTGCCATTCCCTGTGTCTCCAAGTATAAAGCAATTTTGTTTATGAATCTTGCCACAGATCACAAGGGCAAAAGTGCTTAAGGGTACCTCCTGAGTTGAACATTATTGGGCATAGCAAGTATAACGAGGAACTGAGCAAGAGCACAGTTGAAATTCATGAGCCAATTGGTATACATGTATGTATATATAAATCCCTGTGTATATGTGTGCAGATCCATGCACATCCCACATAAAAGGGCGCGCGCGCGCACACACACACACACACACACACACACACACACACACACACACACACGGGATGGGGATCTCAGCTGGGGTCTCGCTTAGTTCCATATCAATCAACAGATATCAGTTGCACCAAGCATGTTCACATCCCTGGGAGTTACCTTTCACCACTTATGCCCCTGTGATCATCTATATACACCATGTGAGCACACGCATAACCATGACAGAGATCCATATGGACAAATACATAATCTACAAACATAAATGAGTATGTGTTTATACATCTGCATACCAATAAGCCTAAAACTTCAAACCACACTTGAGATCTGGACTGTGGTTCACAGAGATCCAGAATGGTCCTAAGTTGAGATTCAATTAGGAGCAGACAGCACACTCAGGAAGAAATGAGAGGGATGCCGGGTTATCAATTGTTTTTAAGGAGGGAGGAGGTTTGTCTCCAAGGCATTCTAAGTCAGAGCTCTTCTCATGGAGAGAATCCCGAGACATGGGAAGAGGTACCCACAGCAAGTTGGAGGAATGGTAAGAAGCAGCATGCGTTGAGAGAGAAAAGTATCTTGTGACTCTTATCTAGGTACATAAAGGATCTGTAATTTGTGTACTCATGTACTGAAGTGGCATCACTAGAAGAAACATAACACTTAAATGTTCTCCTGATTCTTGAACTCCTGTCATGAATATTTCAGGTGTTCACAAACATTAACATGAACCAAAGGGTAGGAAAAAAGTAGAAAAGTTATACTTGTCACAGATTAATGTTTCAAGTCTGAAAAATCCTAGGATTCCCTACATCTAGGTAGACATTTGAATTAAGTTCATCAAGCCAAGTAGGCTAATATTGTCCCAATTAACATCAACCACCTTTCAGAGAATAATTCTTCATCTCAAGGAGGTGATGCAAGGCTTTAAAAAAACATTAAAGGAGGAATTGTTAAGAGTGAAAATAAGTTAATGATAATTTAAATTTCAAAGGGCAAGGATAAATGATAATGTTACTGGAAAAGGTTAGAACCTTAAATTCTCTGCACTTTATGAAAAGAGAGTCAGAACAACAGAGTGGAGGAAGCAATGCTCTTGAAGTATTTATCCTTACTTAAGTTCCAGCTTCCATACTTCCCAACTGTATTACTCTGATACTTCCTTATTAACTATCAAATCACTGAACCTTTCCTTGTCTCAGTTCCCTTATCTATAAAACAGTCATAATACTCAGTATTACCTGCCTTACAAAGTTGATTATGGAAACCATAAAGCACTTTGTAATCTATATTACAGTGAGATTAGATAGACAGATCTGTGATATATTATTATCCTCATCTCCTTTCCGTCTTTATCTTTTCCTCTCAATTTTTTAATCCTTTTTGCCCTCCTGGCCTCTTTTCTCACTTCTCTTTCTATCTTCACCTTGAAATCAGGATACTTGGACACTAGAAGATACAGTAAGTAGACTTTTAGAACTAGATGAGAACTTAGAGACACTTTATTGCAATTCCCTCATTTTACAGATAAGGAAATGAGACGTAAAGAAGAGATTATGACTTGCCCAAACTCAGATAGCTTGTTAGTAACAGGTTTGAGGTCCCCTGCCTCCCGAATCCTCTTTCCACTATACCATGGCCATAGCCATAAGATAGAATTAAAGTATATAATTCAATATTGATTCTAAAGAAATAAGTTTGTTGTTTTCTTCTGTTAATTTGATAATTAAATAAACATTATATTTAATGTTGTTATTAAATTGTATTAATTGTTTTCTCAGTTATGTCTAACTCTTTGTAACACCATTTGGAGTTTTCTTGGCAAAGATTTTAGAGTGGTTAGTCATTTCCTTCTCCACATGAGGAAACTGAAGCAAATGGGACTAAATGACTTGCCCAGGTTCATACAGTTATTAAGTGTCTGAAGCCAGATATGAACTCAGGAAGATGAGTCTTTATGACTTTAGGCCTGGCACTCTATCCACTGTGCCATCTAGCTATATATTTTGTAGTTCTCCCTAAAAAGATGAAGCCAATATTAGGTTAGATTTTTTAAGAATTTATGTGATCTCTGGTTAATTATTTTCCCTCATTGACCTCACAAAAAAGGACACTCTCTTCTCATTTGAATATATTAGCAATTATAGGACTAACAAATATGCTCTAATTCAAAAATATTTGATATACCAACTCATGGTGATTCTCTAAAAAATATAAAACATTTTAAATGATAAAATGTGGAAATAATTTCCTAGAACTCCTAAAGAATCCTGTTTGCTTCATTCATTAATTCACAATCCATTGACTTAAAACAATTCTCACCTGATCCTTTGTCTTTCCTTCTCTTTCACGAATGTGGTTTGCAACAATCCTTTCTGTTTCTTCACAAAGTCTTGGGAAGTTTGCAAGCTACAAGAAAATAGGAATACACATAAATTATTTTAAAGCATGCTACAAAAAAGGAGCATGAAAGCACTGCATTGTCTTCCTTACTGTGAATTTGGAGAGAATTTTTTAGAGTATTAAATGTCCATACCCTTTGACCTTGAAGTCCCACTGTGAGGCATTTACCTCCAAGGGGATCAAAGACACAAGGAAAGGCCCCATCTGCACCAAAACAATTCCTTCAGCACATTTTTGGTAGCAAAAAGATGGAAATAAAACCTATACTATACTAATTGAGGAAAAGCTAAATAAAATGAGATTTCTGAAAACCCCATGAGAATAATAGAATGTTATCATCATAACAATAAATAGAAATAAATAGAAAAATTGTATAAAATATTAATCAAGAAAAGCCTGAGATATACTGTGGTACAATCGAATGTAATGAACTTCTCCATTAGTGGCAATGCAGTGATCGTGAACAACCCGGAGGGATCTATGAGAAAGAACACTATCCACATTCAGAGGAAAAACTGTGGGAGTAGAAACACTGAAGAAAAACAACTGCTTGAATACATGGGTCAAGGGGATATGGTTGGGGATGAAGACTCTAAATGAACATCCTAGTGCAAACATCAACAGCATGGAAATAGGTTCTGATCAAGGACATTATGTAATAATACCCAGTGGAATTGTGTGTCAGCTATGGAAGGGGTGGGGAGAGGGGAGGGGGAATTAGAATATGATTTTTGTAACCATGGAATAATGTTTGAAACTGGCCAAATAAAATAAAAAAAAATTTAAAGCCACCAAAAAAAGAAAAGCTTGAGAAGGTTTATACAAAGTGAAAAAAGTACAACAGAAAAAGTTATACACAATCATGATGTGAATAAAAAGGGGGGGAATGAAAAAAATCAAATCTTATATGACTCTGATGACCAAGCTTATCCTCAGAGAGCAGTTGAGAAAATCTACCTATGTCTATTTGATATAAAGTTATGGGATTACGGATATGGGATACGTAATATCCAGGAGACACAACAGATGTGCTAAATAGTTTTGCTGGCACTTATTTTTTCCTCTATCTTTTAAAACCTTTGTTGGAAATGAATATGGTATGAAAACAAAAGGCATCCAGAAAAATATATTCTTTATAATTAAAAATACACATTATTAATAGGGGAAAGTAATGAATTATCAAGGAAATCCACAGAACTCCTTATTATTGTCACTGCAGAATAGTATTTAGTAAACACAGCAAATAAAAAAGAATCATTGCTATTTGAGGACTAAAATTAATAACTTCAAATAGCAAAGAAAAGCTCTGAAAAGGTAGACTACAGAATGGGACATTCAAAAATATTTATGATAATCTTGATCACCATAAAAATTGCCCAAAGACTATCATTTCATTGGAAAGTATGAAAAGATTTCTTCTCTAACAAAGCAAAGTGAAAGGTTTTGATAATTATCCAGATAATTCAAATCAACTACATACTTGTCTGAATACAGTCAAAAGAATCTTGAATGATTCTGATACCTTTAGGAATTCCTTCTTTCGCTTTCTAGTAGAAATCAGTACAAAATCAGCAGACATAAAACCTAGATATACCTTCTGCCTGACTGATGATCAATAAATCAACCAATACACATTTAGGTGCCTTCTGTGCTTTAGAAGCCATGGTAGGTGCTAGAAATACTAGAACAAATGGAATGATCCCTGCCCTTAAGGAACTTAAAATCTATAGAGGGAAATAATCCATACATACATAAGTATATCTAAAATCAAGACAGGGCAAGGGCTAGCAAGGGTTCTCACAGTTAAGGATAACAGAAAAGTCTTCATGGAGGAAGCAGCATGTAGCTGAGCTTTCAGAATTCCAAAAGGGAACCTGAGGAGGGAGTAAGTATATTCTAGCAATGTCAGATGGAATATCGTGTTATGAGGCACAGCAGGAAGGTGACTGAGAAACCTAAAAACCATGTAAAGGGAAGGTACATACAATAAGTTTGAAAATATAGTTATAGGCAGATAGAAAGGGGTTTTAAATGACAATTTGCATTAAATATGTCAAATTCAAACCTAAGTGGATACCTGGAAAACCACAAATCAACATTATTTATGTTGGGTTTTACTTTTATTTTGTTAAAATTTTCCCAATTCCATTTTGTTCTGATTCAGGCCTCACTGATGGCTTCTGCTGACACCACTGCATTTCTTTCCCCAGTCTGGCTCTCCAATGATATCACATTAGTAGTGTTAATGATCAGAGTCTTTGCTGAACATTCTTTAATTTTTTTCCCATTGCTAAAGCTTGACACTGCCCTTCTGATCTCATAAGAACCACCAAATGCTTCTAAGTACAACTTCAATAGTGACTTAAGTCTAAATTATATCTAATTTATCATATATATGTATATCTTATAGCTATGACATATCGCTATTGGACATATACAAGCATGCATATACATATAGACAGACAGACAGACAAATAGATAGATAGATAGATAGATAGATAGATAGATAGATAGATAGATAGATAGATAGTTTATAAAAAGTTTTCATGTTGTCTCTCCCATTTAGGCTGAGAGCTTCTTGAGAGCAAGAATTTTCTTTCACTTTTTCTTTGCATCCTTTGTATCACCAGTTCTTAATAAACTGTCTATTACATAGTAATAAGTAATTAATAAATGTTTATTGAGTAACTGGCAAAGAGTTAAAGATGTGAGTGGGAGGTAAGAAAATGGAGCCAAGAAGTGTAGTGATCATTTTCTGGGAGTTTGACTATTAATGGGAGGTGAGACATAGAATGAAACTGAATCTCATAAAGCCATCAAGTGAAGACAAGAGAAAAGAGTTTAAAAAGTGTATGTCAATAACCATTTAAAGTTCCAGTTTCCAGAAGTAATAACAATGCACTTGTCTTTTTTTTATTTATTTAAACCTGACTTCTTTCACAGAAACATAGCCTCCCTTCAATATTTTCTTTCTTTCTTTCAAATCCCTGCACTTCCTTTTCTGTTACATATAAACTGACCTCCAATTTTTAACTATTAGGTTCTTTTAGAAGTGTTTCACCACTGAGAGCTAACTCTAGAATACTGGAAGTTATTTTTTGCTGGAATTACTTCATTACCTAAAACTATTGAGGTGTACTCACTAGACATGACCTTTCTCCTCTTCATTTTTTAAAAATGCCTGTGGAGTGCTTATACCAACCTAATTGTCTTAGGATTTCAGGACCTACCTATGTATCCAGTGAAAAGAATTGTTTTCTTTCTTATATTCCATACATTATATTAAGTTGTTGGGAAATATCTTCTTTTGAATACCCACACAAATATAAATTATACATATAAAAAGAAATAACTAAACTGAAAAAAATTTAGACTATAGGAAAACATTAGGCATTTCATTAACAATATTTAAGAAATGGAGTGTAGCAGAAGAATTTGTAGAAGATGACTATGTGTTGGAACAGTTTATCCAAAAGTGAGATGTACTATAATCTGTCCTACAAAAAGTACAGTAGTCTGGAAAGAAATACAGAGGTAATCATATTCCACTTCTCAGTAGACCAGAAAAAGAATAGCATATGCTAGAAAAATTCTCCTTATGGAGAACAAAAAAAAATGGAAGAAGGCTAATAAGTTCAGAATTTAGAAGCCATTGAACCACAAAGTAATTTGTGTGAATCCCAAGTGTCAGTTTGTTGGTGTTCCTGGAAATGTTGCAGGAGCATGAAAATTAAAATGTTAGTTTAAAATGCTCCTAGGCAGTAAAAGAGCATGTAATATGACTCCACATATAAATATAAGGAGGTCTGCTCTCAATTTAGGGCACAAGTTCCAATTCTTGCTCTTATGATTCACACAGGAAGAGAAACAAAACACAGACATTCAAAGTTATTGCCGATCAGTCCTTCCGCCACTCACCTCATTAGGGAAATAGCTCATACAAAAATAAGCTGTAGCAGGAGTCCCCAATCTGTTTTCAAGTCCCTTCACTTAAAGAATAATTAACTTCGCCTGCACAGCTCTATTCCTTTATTTATTTTCCTTCCTTTATTTCTTATTTATTCTACTTCCCTTCTCTAAAATAGATACATAGCTTCTATATCAATTTCAAATTTATTTTACCCATGAATATTATCTAACAAGTCAAGAGTAATCAGAATTGGGATTTTTTTGTCTGACCCAATAAGATCAGTCATATATTCCAACACTAATTCAACCCTAATTTTTTCCACCTGAATAGTAGTAGTCTGTTATTTTCATTATTCAATAACTTAACTTATGTAATCATAGAACAGATTTATTACTAGCCACATTATTATACATACATGCATTTTTACATATATATGGTTTATTTTATGACTCAATGATAATATTCTACTCAGAGGGCAAACATTATGATTGTAAAAATACCTGAATCATAGTTATATTTTTATGATTCTGGCAATGAAATATATAAACTGTTTATGAATGTTTATCAGTGAATCATTTATATGATGCAAATTAAGTCAACTAACCTTTCTTATTCATGTATAAAGGCAATGTTAATGTTTGTAATCTCTTTATGAATTGTAGTTAGGAAATGTGCTATGAGTAGACAATAAAAAGTCAGTAAGCATTTTATGAAACACCTACAAGGTGCCAAGAATAGAAATAATAAGCCCTGAGGGTACCAATACAAAAAAAGAAAGAGAGGAACCAGAGGAGCTGTAGGGTGGGAGAAGGATGATTTATTTATTAGGGAGAGTAACGTGGCGAGAAGTAAAGAGGTTCAAAGTGAATGTAAGATGCTAACTGACAAGGGCTTTCCTGATCAAGCAGCAGTCCTTAGTTTTTTAGTGTCTTCTATGTCCAGTGCCTGGAACATAACAGGTATTTAATAAATGTTATTGACTGATTTTCTCCCATTCACAACAAAAAAACCACCATGGAGGAAAAAGTGAGGAAGTTCTGTAAAGTTCAAAAGAAAGCTGGGTTTGAAACAAGAGATTTCTACCAAAGTCCTGAGCATGTCATTTACAATATGTCCTTAGGTACATCATTACATTAAAAGGGCCTCAGTTTTCATAGCTTCAAAATGGAGTGAGATGAATTAGGTGTCCAGTAAGGTATATTACAGTTTTAAATCTTCCTCTGAGTCAATTTCCAACAGTAAAAAAGCAACTTCTCTTATTCTTCTGGTCTTTTAATTCACATGATACAAATAGTGAAAGAGTTAGTAAGTCACTCATGTACACACCAAGAGTATGGTACTCAATTACTGTCTTTTTTTAACACAAGTAACTGCCTACCCTCTTAAAAGGAAAAAAAAAGCAGTAGAACTCAGCTTTCTAGCTAAGTAAGCTTTTAGTCATTTCAATTTTAAAATAATAGTCATTTCCTTTAGCAAGCAATCTAGCAAGTTGCAATTTTTTCAACTCATTTTAAAATAAATTTTAGGGAACTCTCCCTAAAGATAATCTAATTCCCTTCAAGAAGAAAACATTTTAAAAGTTCAAATAAGAAAATAAATATTTTAAAATCTAGATTTAAAATTCTTTCATGGTGGTAGATCCTATCCCATCTACCTCAAAAGATTATTGGGATTTTTAAACAAAACATGGTATTTGAGAACACCTTGGAATGTTAAAAATGAAACACAGCTTTGATATTTTCATGATTTTTTTTTTTGCCTCTGCTTTGAAGTCAGACAACAAAAAAATTTGAATTTAGGATGGTCAGATGACTTTTATTAGTTAGGACAACCCTTGTTTTAGAAAAGAAGATTATAGTTTGAAAAGAAATTTTACTTAAATTTCTATGCCACTCACATTTTGTGGCAATCATTACCATTCTTAAAACAAAAGGCTCTAAGTAGATCTCTGCAATGAGATGCAACAATTCATCATGAGACCATTTGACCAAAATAAGCAAAAAACCTTCTTTATTAGGTTAAGAATAAACATCCAGACCAAAAATTCTTTCGGGAGAAATACAGGGTTAACTAATTAAAATAGATAGGAATTTTGTAGATTTTCCTTCCATTTCAGAAAATTACAAAGTCATACAATTTTAGTGTTAGCAAGGCCTTAAACAATCATTTACTATATTTCATGGACTAATGAATCTCTGTTGTAACATATCTGACAAATAATTATTCAGTCTCTGAAGATCTCCAAGGGGGTACTCAATAACTCTTTAGGCCATTGCACTTTTTGCTCAGCCTTAATTGTTGGGGAAAATTTTCTTAGCATCAAGCCTAAATTTATCTCTTTGCAGTTTCTATATATTACTCCTGATTCTGCTTTCTGGCCAGAGAGAACAACCCTTCTTACACAAAACAAACCTTTAAAAACTTAAACTTAATAGTTATTTCTATTGAGTCTTTCCTTCTACAGGAAAACATGTACCGTTCCATCAACCAATCCTCCAATATACTCAAAGCCTTTCACAATTCTGATTGTGCTCCTCTGCACAAATTCCAGCTCATAGGTGTCCTTTTTTGAATAATGATATACCAAAACACAATACTTTAGATGAGGTGAAAAGGAAACAGCACTTTCAAAATATACTTTCCCTATTTCTGTAAGCTAAGTCTCTGTCTCTGTGTGTCTTTTTTGTCTGTCTATCTATCTCTCTCTCAGAAACCTTTGGTTCCAAGGCCAAACGGTAGTAAGGGCAAGGCAATGGGAGTAAATGACTTGCCCAAGGTCACACAACTAGGAAGTATCTGAGGTCACATTTGAACCCAGGACCTCCAATCTCCATATTTGGCTTTCCATTGAGCCACCTAGCTATCTCCAGCTAAATCTCCCTTTCTCTTAATGAAGATGACCAAATGACCATAGCTTTGTTAACAATCATATCACATTGCTCATTCATATCAAGCCTTCAGACCACTAAAACACTCATGTTTTTCAGATAATCTTCTGCATCTTCGTGCCTCTTTCTTTTGTTATTGTGAAATTGATTTTCATAACAACAATTTATCATTATTTAATTTCATATTGAATAAATGAAAAAAATTATTAAATTCTTAATATATGTAAAGCACTGAGCTGAGAGCTGGGATAAAAATATAAAAAACAGGATAGTACCAGACTTCCTCAAGGAACTTACATTCCAATACCAAAAAACAGCACATTTAAGGAAGTATTTTCCAGGGAGGGATGTTTTGATTTGGGAAGTCACAGGAATGTTGAATAAAATCATAGGAAAATTGATCCATACATATCAGGAGGAATGGTATTATTGATATGGTTACTATTCCCAAAAAAGGGACTTAAAAAAAGGATGGAGGAGAGACATTCATTACAGAATGGCATGAAGATGACCACAGTCAGTCTCTGGTACCAATTCCTAGAATATACTACTATGCATTTCCAGCCCTGTTGACATTGAATCTTAAAAAAATACTTTCTGAGTCCAGCCATCCAATCAATTCTAAATCCATCCCACTATATTATTATCTTGACCATATTTCAATCTCTTTTCCACGGTGATAGTATTAGATATATTATCAAAAGCATTGCTAAAATCTAAATAAGTATGTCCACAAAATGTTTCTCATATACTAGTTTAGTAATCAGTTAAAAAAAGGAAATAAGATTAGTCTTGCTTGACCTATTCTTAATTAATCCAAGCTGATCTCTATAATTAATTTTTCTCTTTTTAAATGTTTAGCAATGATCCCCATAATGACCCATTCTAGAATTTTGCCAGCAACCAAAGTCAAGCTCATCTATAGTTTGAAGAATAGACTATTTTCACTTTATTGAAAATCAGACTGTTTTCCCTTCTCTAATCCTGGGGCACCTTTCCCATTTCTATGATCACTCAAATATCACTAACAGCAACTCAGCAATTACATCTGCCAGGTATTTCATTAGCAAGGATGAAGCTCATCTGAGCCAAGAGACTAGAATTCCTTAAGGGAAAGAAGTATCTCTTACAGTCTATCTCCTTATATTGGGTATGAACACCCTATTAGTAATTTTCAGCTTGTCATTTCCAGTGCAAACATCATTCTTGACAGAGAAATGGAAGCAAAATCAGAGCTAATTAATTCTACTTTCCTTCTCCCATCAATTCACCCCAAACAAGGGTCCAGATTATCATTTTTCTCCAAAAATAATTTTAAAACATTTTTAGTCCTTTATCTCACCAGCCTCATCTTATTTTGAGCTTCATCCTTCCTGACAGTTTCTTTATGGGATCATGATACACTCATCCTATAACTGTCCTTGCTTCCATATTCTGTCCATTCCTTTTGAAAATCTAAGTTCAAAATCTAAGTTGGTTGTAAGTTTCATATTCATTCACAGTTTCTTCATACAAATGACACTTTTCCTTTTTCAGTGGAATTATCCTTCGTGGTATCTTCAAAATTCTATTCCCATCTACATTTGAACTGGGTTGACTTCCCTGAAAGAATGTTAGTTCATGAGATCCTATGTAACTTTCCTGTGGACCATTTGACATTTGCTTCCCCCAAATCTAGGGTGCAAATAAAGCTATGTTGTTGGATTTCTTCTTAATAATGATCTCTTGGAGGGAGTGATCACTTCCATCAAATGTTCCCATTACTTCTACCACAGCAGCCCATTACTATGTGTTGTTGTTTGGGCATTTTAGTCATGTTCAATTCTTCATTACGACATTTGGGACTTTCTTGGCAAAGATACTGGAGTGGTTTGTCATTTCCTTCTCCACTTCATTTTACAGAAGAGGAAGCTAAGGCAAACAAAGTTAAGTGACTTGCCCAAGATCTCAGAGCTCTGTGTTAGTGCAATTCAGATCTAGAAAATAACTTACCCAAATACATATCATTTGAAAGATAAAATTGTCACTATGGCAAGCCAAGAACTTTTCTGCTTTGTTTGGGCAGAGCTCTAACAGATGTCTAGATAACTGGATTCCTGATCACTATAATTTAATGCCTCAATTCCAGGTTTGTGACCTGTTTTCCAAATTTCTCCTCTTTTTCCTCTTCATGCTCAAAAGTTCTGTGGTATGAATCAATGACAAAATCACTTCTCTTTATCTCTATTGACTTTCACCCACATTCTCTCATGTTTTCCCACTCTTATTCTAGGATAGGATTTCCTCAAATGAATATTCCATCTTAACACAGTATGCAGTCTTATTCCAGTTTTATCTATCCTATTTCTTAGGAATCAAAGTATACCCATCTATAGTCATAGCTCAATCACATGTTTCATCCAATAAAATCTCAGTTACCTATATGAAGTCAAATTTTTCTCCTTGTAACTAGAATCTCTAATTTCCCAGTAGTTGTCTAGGCATTTTTATATAGATACTTGAGGCCAAGGGTCTTAATATTGTCAATTTTCTGAGAGTTTCTCTTTGGTGAAATTTTGGGTTTTGTAAATGCTCTTATTTTTCCATCCTTGTGACTGCTCTTCATGGTATTTTAGTTGATGGGAATCTTACGGTTGTTGTTTATTATTTGTTTAAAAGAAAGTTGATGACATCAGGTAGTGATGTCTTGATTTATATATGAATTAGATTTAGGTGAGGCAGAGTGGCACCAAGTCATCAGCCTCACTCTCTGAATCATCATAGTCCAGTGGCAAGACAAAAGTTGGGATGTCTGGCGATGTCCCAAGAAGAAATGGATAACCTTGGTGTCAATGTCTAATCAAAAGATAAGTGCTCCATAGCACCTGCTTCAGCCACTTCATGGCTGAACAAATTGTTCTCATCCACCCATTCCATCTAGGATAGCCTTCACATGCTTGGGGTTAACCTCCTCCAACACACCAAGGGATTTGAGGCCTATCAGTTACCCTCAACCTGGTTTAGCCTGTCTACTGAGAAGGTTTTACTAGAAGTGTTCCCATTGCTCTTTGTACACTTTCTTGGAGGCATAGGTAAGAGTTGAGGGAAAGGTTGACAACAAAGGTAGATAAGCAGCCTTGGAAAGTATTCTACAATCCCTCACATGAGGATGCTTGCCTTCCTTGAACACCTCATGTACCAGCAGTTGTCTTCCTATTCCATCCTTTCTAAATTAAAACCTTTTTACCTAAATTTTCTAGATGTTCAGTAAAAACATTATTATCATTCATTTTTATGGCCAGAAATCTATCATTCATATAGATTTTCATACAAATCTTATTTTTAGAACCAACTTTTTAGTTAGCTGTGTTCTTCGCAAATTCATTTTTTTTCCTTCTGAATTCCTTATGTTCATTGGTCAACAGTGAGAAAAACACAACCTATATATTTTTATGTCCTTAAGTTTCTTGTTCACTATGTAATAATCATTCACCGTATCATTGTAATATTTATTATATGATATATAAAATGCATAAATTTATATATTTATATATTTTTATTTAGCAAAACCACTCCCAGTTCTTCTGTGATTCCATCTATAAAGCCTAATGTTAATATGGTTTTCAAAAGGACACATATCATCTTCCCACATTAGGTTGTTAACAGTTCATCATTGTTTCATCATCATCTCTGCTCTCTCTCTTTCTACACATAAATACACACAGATATCTTACATATATACACTATATATATGTACATATATATATATATACATGTATCATTTGCTTTCTGTGTTTGTATTTCAGAATTTCTATGTAGTTCTGGCTTTCATGAGGAATGTTAAAGTCCTATCCTCCATTAAATATTAATCCTCATTCTGTACGATTATACTCATCTTTGATGTTTGTCATTTTTGCCTGTAAGCCTATTATCGTTTGCCTTTTGGAAACCATATTTTATGCTTTATGCTCCCTTCTAATAGAGGCTAATATTCTTGTGTGATTCTGACTATGGCTCACTGATATAAAAATTCAATCTGCCTTGTGGTATTTTTTCTTACCTGAAAGTTCTGGATTTTGTCCATTGTATTCCTGTACATTTTTATATGGGGGCTCCTTTTAAGAGGTAGCTAATTGTTTCTTTCTATTTTTGCTTTGTTCTCTTGACACTTAAAGTTCTAAGTAGTTTTCTTTTATGCTTTCTTGAAATATGATGCCTGGGTACTTTTGCTGTAATATTAAATATCAGACAGTCCAATGATTCATTTTTCTCTCTCTTTTTGAGGGAGAGGATAAATTTATTATTATCTGTGCCTTCATTAGGTGCTATATTTGATTATTTTTTATTATTTTTCTTATATTTCTACTGTCTGGAGTGTTGGCAAAGCAAATAATTTGTTCAGGTCTGATTTTCATTGTAGAAATTCTTCGAGTGCCTCTTTTTCATTGAGTGTCATTATTTTTGTTAATGGTTAGGCTCAGATTTGTAAGGTATGTCACCATGGGTTGTATCTTAGATTCCTTTGATCTTCAGTACATATAATTTAATTCCCTACTGCTGTTTCTGGTGGGTGAAAAATGGTCTTATGTTATTCTAATTTTCTTTATACTTAAAAGTCTTTCTCCTAGTAACTTCCAAAATGTGTTGTCAATGGAATTGCTGAAAATAACCTCTATGTGTCTTGGAATTTGTCACATGGGCTTTTTTTTACCTTGAGGAAATCATTCTTTTGACATTTGACATTGACATTTGTTTTCTGTATTCAGAAGTCCTGGACAGTTCTCTTATTTAATCTTACATAATAGTGTTGAGGTTTTTTGACTTGTTGGATTTTTTTTTCTAAGACTTATAATTCTTTGTCTCTACATATCCTTTCTTCAAGAACAGTATATTTTACCTCTATTGAGACTGTACTTTCTTTTAACATTATTGCTTTTTTCTTTTCTTTTTTCTAGATTGCCCTTTACATCCATATATTTGTATTTCTTATCATTTGTTTTCTCCTTTGTTTCTTTGGGGCTCATCATTATAGATCCACGTTTTTCTATTTTGCCAAATATTTCTGCTGTGTAGACCATAAGTTCTACTTTTGCAATTCTAATTTATCTTTTAAACAATTTGTAGCAGTCTGTTGTAGTGGTACTTTCTCTTGGAATTCCTGCCATAAGAGGTATTGATTCAGTTTCCTTTATCCTGCAATATTAATTTGTAGCTACATCATCTCTTTAACCCAACTGGAGAACACCTTTCCTTCTGTTGATAATATCTTTCCTATTGGCCATATTCTTAAACTTGAAGTCTTTAAGTGACTTTTCTTCCTATTGAGATTTTTTTATTTCAGTCTTTTTCTTCATACTCCCTATTGCTCATTTTCTGAGTCCTTCCCCTTTCATGGTGGTTATTTCAAAGGCTACCACTTAAGGCTGTGTCTCACATTCCTCCCACACGAAATAATTAATGGTTCACTTACCTCAGACTCTGCTGCAAGTGACAGGCAGTAGGTAATCTCAGAGGAAAGGCAATATAATAGGGGAATCTCATGTTTGTGGAGGGAGGGTAGCAGTAGAAAGAAAAAGCCTCTTGACAAAACTGGCATTCAGTTGGGCTGAGTTTTAAAGGAGCCAGGGAAACCAAGAGATTGAAGCAAGGAGGGAAAGCATTTCATACATAGGGGAAAGTCAGTAAAAAGGCATGAATTGGGAAACAGTTATATGCAAGGAACAGTAAGAAAACCAGGGTGGCTGGATCATGGATTATGAAGGAGATAAAGTATAAGCAGATTGCAAAGAAAGAAAGGAACCAGTCTATCACAGACTTAAAACTAAACCAAGGAGGGGTGGAAATTATTTATTGTCTCTAAAATTATATATTGCTTCTAAAAAAAGTTTTAATTATTCATTGTTTCTAAAGCTAAAATAATTTATTGTTTCTAAAAACAAAACAAAACTGAGGATTTTATATTTGATTCCAGAGTTTGGGGGAGATTTTTTTTAGTATGAGAGTGGGTGTGAATGTGGAAGGAATCTTAGGACTGATAGATTAGAGTAAGAATAGTCTTAAGGCAGAAAGACAAATTAGAAAGTTATTACCAGCACAAACAAATATTCTGCCTACATGTTTACATTCCTCCTGATCCAGAATCAATGACAAATACCTTTTATACCTACTGTTATTACATAATCTTTTGTTATTTATGTGCCTTAAAAGTTTTTAAAATTTTAAATAGGTGGTAAAAAGTCTTTAGTATATACTTTATTATTTCTAAAAAGTAAGATTAAATATAAACAAGTCAATTTCCTATAAGAACTCTTCCATGCTCATTGTAATTTCCATGTTATTATACCTTTCCTCTAGGAATTTTCATATCATTTTAATACCTTAATCATTTAATATCCAGATTCTCCAAATTGGACTTGTTGCAGTGGAAAAAATTTCTTGAATGGAGTCAGAAAATCTAAGTTTGAATACCAGCTCTGATCTATACATCACTTAATCTCTCTGGGACTCCACTTCTTTGTCAGAAAAATGAGGGAGTTGGAAAACATGACATCTGTGGTTGTTTAAATCTCTAAATTTGTGATCCAAAAGATTTCTTTTAGTTCTAAATTTGTATCTGAATGGCCTTCTTTCCTGATGAACAAAAGTATATGAAACAAAATCAAAAGAATGAAAAAATTGAGGAAAATATGAAACATCTCATTGATAAAACTACAGACCAGGAAAATAGATCGAGAAGAGACAATTTAAGACTTATTGGACTACTGGAAAATCATGACAAAAGCAAAAGCCAGGACATAATTCTACAGGAAATTATCCAAGAAAATTTCTCCAACATTCTTGAACAAGAGGGAAAAATGGAGATGGAAAGAATCTACAGATCACCTCCTGCATTTAATCCCTGATTAATGACACCCAGAAATGTTATAGTCAAATTCAAGAACTACCAGACCAAGGAAAAGATACTACAAACTGCTAAGAAGAAACCATTCAGATATCATGGAACCACAGTTAGGATAAGACAGAATCTGGCTACATCAACAACAATATCTTCAATGTCATCAACATCATCAACATCTACATCATCATTAATAAGAACATCATCATCAACATCATTGTCATCAACAAAATCATCATCAACATTGTCATCAACAACATCATCATCATCAATGTCATCATCAACATCTAAGTATCCATCTTTTCCTAGCCCAGGAAAGATTTTTGCTGGTTGGTCTAACCTAATAGCATACTATGCAGAGTACTGAATGAGAGCCAAAAGACCTAAACTCTAAACTTGAGTGCCACTATGTGTCCTTTGGGGGTGAAAAGAAAGCCTTCTTTTTCCTGGACTCAGTTTCCTCATTTATGTACAAGTGAAGCTTACCTGGACTCTGCATTAAGTTAATCAATTAAATCAAAGAATAAACCAGGTGTAAACAAGGGGAAAATGTTTCTACATGTAACTGAAATAAATATTTTAAAAGAATGCAATTATACATAGTTCTGCTATCTTTGAATATTTTGTTTTGTTTTCAATAACATCTTTAAGATAAATTCACCAATAATGGCCATTTTTAATTAAAGTATATCATTATTTTAATAATTTTTGTTGCTTCCTGCCAGATCACTGTCCAAAATTTACAAGTTTGCAATTCTACCAGCAATGAATATATATGCATTTCTCTTTGAATGTACCAGTTTTATTTCATTGAAATCAGGAAGACTAAGCTGAGGCCTGAAGATGGGTTGAAAAAAATGTACTTCCTCCCTTCTTTGAAGAGGTGAGAGACTATGGTTGGAGAATATAGAATATACTCTCAGGCATGTTTGATGTGTTGGTAAAGTAAAAGTTCAAGGGTAAAAGTAAAATTACTAATAATAAACGAATGCAAAAATCTCATATCAAAATTATGCCTATCTAAAATGTCTTCTGAAAATGAGTATTTTAGATGATGTGTCAAATGCATCAAATCCTAAAATACTACAATGTTTTCTAAGTAAGGCTCAAACCACTTTAAATTTTTGGTTTTAAAAATATAGAATAATAAAATGAAATAAAAATGTTTTTTTTAATTCTGATATAAAACTGAGTGGATAGTCTATTGTTCTGATTTCAGTAGCTTAGTCATTTCAGTCATGTCTGATTCTTCCTGGCTCCTTATGAGGTTTTCTTGGCAAAGATATTGGAGTGGCTTGCCATTTCTTTCTCCAGTCCATTTTACAGATGAGGAAACTGAGGCAAACAGGGTAACTTGCCCAGGGTAAGTATATCAGGTCAGATTTTAACTCAGATCCTCTTGACTCCAGACCTAGTACTCTATCCACTGCGCCAACAATCTGCCCTAGTATTCTAAATATCCAAATCATTTATAGATAAAATGTGGCAATTTCAGAACATTTCAGATTAGTGACCTCTTTGATTTGGGCTCTACTTCCAATGATGCAGATAATAACCCTTTATTGTCCCCTTATCCTGTATGATTCTTACACACATTCTCCTAGTAGTCTTCCATAAGGAATCCAATCAATGTACTAGGAGCCTTCCTCTCCTTATGTTGATATTTCAAGGCTATGTAGCATGGAGATAAATGGCTGATCTTGGAGACATAAGGACCTTGGCTCAAAGCCTATCTTAGACACTGGCTTTCTGATCCTTTGAATCACTCAGTCTTGCCTGTACCTTCCTGTGTTATTGGGATCATCAACTGAGATATGTATATAAGTCTTTTACAAACCTTAAAGTATGTTAGTATCAGCTAATATAAGGACTAGAGAAATCAGTGGAAAATGCAGATTTTCTATTAGTTATCTATAAGTTAGCTTGCTAACTCTTTGAAGTCAGAGAATAAACTGTTCAGAGAAACATGCCTGCAGAAACCTACACTGCGTCAAGAAGATCCAGAATGAACTTTTGGGTGCAATCGATTGAACTGAATGGGGCTGGACATTTATTTTGAATATACACTTTTATGCCAAAGGGGACTTCCCCCTAATTGGCTTTTGTCAATGCACCTAGCAAAACACTGGTTTTGCTTTCTCTCTCTCTTCTATTTCCCTCATCTCTAACTATTGTAGTTTTCCTCTTAGAAGGTACAATATTGTATACACCTGTAGTTAGAAAATATTAGGGATACAAAATGATTATGTTAAATGACCAATTGGGGAGACTAGTCTCCCAATGATCACCAGGGGAGATTGTAAAGATTAAATTAAATCTCTCCCCTGATTGTGAAAATGAAATTAATTCCCCTGCCCATTTTTAGATTTAATCACCAAAAGTGTAAACACCTCATTTACACTTGAGTGGGGAGTGACCCACATGTGCTATAATGGGTGACAAATCAGAATCAAACTGAGTGCCCTTTTGGGCAGTCTTAAAGCAAAGCTTCAACAATAATTAGTAGCTGTAAAAATTGAAGGAAGGCACAGGAAGTGAAGCAAAAGAAAAGTGTCTTTAAAAGGGAGTTACAACTTCCTGTGGAGATTTGTCTGAGATTTGTGGGAGAATCATCTGAGATCTTCAGAAAGATGGTGACTTCTTCTGGAGTTGAGTTTGAGTTGGAGGCTAGTGAAGAATCTGCTGGCTGGACCCGAGACCTGTACTTTAGTGAGACTGTTCTTAAATCTCTTCCTTTGGACTGAGTGAAAAGAGCTGACTCCTTTCCTGGATTTTCTGATGAGACTAGTCTCAGGAGAGACCTATCCTCTTTAGAGAGGCTCTCTGTATCCCCAGGTCCTTGACTACAAGGGCTAAGGCCTCTCTGGTTAAGGACTAAACTCCCCTGCCTGTTTTTGAGCCAGGGGTTGGAGCAAAATACTTAGTGCTTAACCTAGATATTTTACCCTATCCTCTCTCTGATTTTCTAACTTCACTTTTTCTATAATTGTAAATAAATTATAAATAAATCTCTTTGGAATTAACTAAATTCCTGGCAACTCTAATTTTAAATAATCTAGGCCAACCTTTTTATAAAAAAACCCTTTCCCCCTTACACTTGTCACATGATAGAACCACTATCTTTTTTCTTCATATACTTTTCTGATGATAAGTCTAAAGCTGTTTCTTATAAGAAAGTCTTGGTTGGTAATGAATTGCAAAATACTTACACTGATCATGTGTCTCTTGGAGTGACCCTTAAATTTATTTCTCTGGAAAATGGAGTTTTTTATTATTCAAAGCTATAAAAATTCACCAGAAGAATATTATTTTTAAACAAACTTTTGTTTCAGTGCCATAAGTATGCAATATTTTGAGAGAAACAGAAAAGAGAAATAATTTCTGATTGGGGAGAGGTTGATGAGGGAAAGTTGCTTAAAAGAGGTAGGCTACAACTGGGCATTAAATAATGAGCAGAATTTCAATAAAATTGAAGGAGAACATTCTAGACAAAAGAATAAGAATAAGCAAAAACATGCACAAAACAAATCATTAGTACACATTCAGCAAGTAGCAAGCAAACCAGTTAGTTGAAGTATCAGGTAAGTGAAGGAGATCAAGAGAAGCTGAATCTAAAGAGGTGAATTGGAACCAGACTTAGAAAGCCCTTGAATGCCAGGATAAGAAGTTCTGAACTAACTTAGTAGACAATAAGGAACCTTTACTGAATGATCTTTGAATGGAAGAAATGGTCAGAGCAATGTATCAAGAAATTTCATCTGAATGTATAGGATGGCTTCAGACAGAGAAAAACATAGAGATGGGGGAAAGCAATAGTTCAAGGAAAATGTGTTGAAGGTATGAACTAGAATGATGACTATAGAAATAGAAAGTAAAAGACAATTGTAATAGAGTATTTTCATTCTAAGAAGCTCAGAAAACTTCCGAAAGAGTAATGTGGTGTTTACCCCATTTCAGAAATCACCTAAAAATGATTGTCCTTTATAATTTCTCATTTTTTTGCCCTGTAGTGGAGGTACTGAGTAGAAAAAAAGTGACCCCAAATAGTCAAAATTAAAATAGGATGAAAAAGGAAAAGCAAAAGACTTAGATAAACTATAAATAAAGAACTGGTTGTTTTTTATCACAAACTCTTTAGTCTTGAGAGAAAAGAAATGTGTTTCCCATCCTCCATAAAGCAAGTTTCATTGCAGGACTTTTAGTCAATAAAAAAAAGTTCAGATCCTAAGTTCAACTGGATTTAAGCTCTAACTACCAATGCCTGATAGATTACCATAGAAAGAGAAGAGGAGCAGGAGACACTTAGTTCATTTATCACAGGACAAAAGGAGAGCAAAAGCAAAATACTAATAGGGCATGCAACCTTTCTATCATTCTATAAATAGCCAGTGAATTTACAAGTTAAATAAATGATCAGGATGCTGTGGCCAAATGGTAGTTTTCCTCTACTTGCATCACAGTCGTGGTTCATTTGCTCAGTTTTATGCATCTGAACATTGTAGTAGAAATTTACCTTTCTCAAATTTTGTCATTATTTACAGCAAATACTAAAATGAAAATATAGCAAATATAAAAACGAAAATTATAGCAAATACTAAAATGAAAAATCTTTCTCCATCTTTCTCCCTGACAATAAAATTCATTTTGGGGTACTTCATTTTTTTTACATTCATTCAAAAGAGTTTGGGGGGGTTGTTTTTCTTGTTTGTTTGCTTCTTTTTTAAAAAAAATAAATTAGGCTTCTAAAATTTTGGGCTCAGATTAAAGAAAGAGTACATTCTTTTTTGTGAAACTATAGGATTCTGAGAAGATGCTTTGGTAAAAAGGAGGTAGAGAAAAGGCAGCTGGAAGAACATGCCAAGATTTGCAAAGTTAAGATGTCCTTGGAGTAGAGCCAAATAGCTCATAAAGCCCTAATGTTCCTGTCTTGTCC
Source organism: Monodelphis domestica (assembly GCF_027887165.1). Taxonomy (NCBI): domain Eukaryota; kingdom Metazoa; phylum Chordata; class Mammalia; order Didelphimorphia; family Didelphidae; genus Monodelphis; species Monodelphis domestica. The sequence goes on along the minus strand of NC_077228.1, from coordinate 66,882,843 downwards.
TGCTCTACTCCCGAGACAACTGTGAGAAAATATCTGTGGAGAACATGCATTTTCCCTGGCTTAGGATTCTAGTTGGTGTTTTGGAACTCAGAAATATACTTAATTATTTATAAAGCACAGATACACACACATATAGGCACACATATTTCTCAATGATGTTCATGAAGCTAAAGAGAAAATTATTTCAAGAATTCACATGCAGTCCTTTAGGTTGAATGACAACCTCTTTAAAATAAACACTAACAAAGAAAAGGAATTTCTACCAAAAACTGCTAGCATGCATAAATAACAGATTACAATTAAGGTTTATAATAAAACTGTTGATGTTATCTGGTCTCAAAATAAAGGAAATTAAGCAAAGGAGAAAAATACAGAATTATTTATACCTTATACAAATCCTGCTCAAACTCTTGAATTTTGAATGGGTGACCAAAATAGCTCTTTTAAGGCAAATTCATGTTTTTTTTAATAGATGAGTAACTTTTTTAAAAATTCGAAGCTTCAAAAATGCATCAGTGTTTTCCATTTGTGAAATCTTTCCTGTATCAATGTTTAAACATTAAACAAAAGCTATCATCAAATGGAAAAATATCACTTTCTATGTTGTATTTCAATGACTATAAACAACTCATTTTAACCACATCAATGTTTTATCACAACAGTCATGTCAAAACTCTGCTAAGTAGAACGCATACTGTTCCAAATGAAGGATACTATTTTATATGTGAGTGTATACACATACATATATACATACATACACACACTTACATATACTATTATTTGATGCATAAACTCTAAAATATATCTGTATGTATACAATCCTAAATATCAAATAACAACTTACTCCTTTTGTAACAGTGAGCTTCCTATTTTTTAAAAATGTTTGGCTACAGAAGCTATTGTTATATATCACACGGACATGCATATACACATGCATATATATTATATATACAGTGGGGGCATAATAACTGCTATCAAACAGCAAAATACAACAATAGGTTATTACTGAGGTTGGAACTGGAACATAAGGAAATGGTTTTTTACAGTTCCAAGGCAGTAATAATCAAGAAGGCAAATCTTACTGGTCATTAGGCAAAGTCTACATGTTAAGATCACTTGTATTTAAGGGGTCTATAAGTCTAAATATTAATGTTCCTTCAACAAGTTCAGATCACAACTCATGTTGCTCTTTGAGAGCTGTTGGCTGGTACGAATAATAAATGGATGATGTGGGTCAAAGGTGGAAGTTAATGGCCCTTACCACATCACCTACTTTTTGGTCTTTTCCCTTAGCTTATTTTATATGTTAATCAAGGAGTATCTTGGGAAGTACATCATTGGCTCAGCCCTAACAAAGCTCCTATAGGGTTGGGGGAGTGAAGAAGCACCATCTCTGAAATGGGTTGGGGGGAATACAGACTCATAATGACAAAGATAGACAAAGCTAAGAAAATGTTTCTAACCCCAAATAAGATATTTATCTAGGACCAAGGATTTCATGTCTGTGGTAGGAGATGGGTGAGGAAAGGAACAGAGAGAATCTTAGACTGGGTCTTTGGTTGGTTCTAATTGGTTGTCTGGCTGGATATGATGGTTCACAGCCCTGGCTAATGAACTAAAAGAACATAAACCTGACCTTGGCAGAGAGTAATTTTTTAGACATTGCAATAGAATATATTAGCAGAGAAACCTTGGTAACCATGAGACTGGCAGAGATGTCTGAGATAGCATGATGGAGCATGAAGACGCAATGCCTAGCAGAGTACACATAACATGATGACAACACCAGAGCACAAAAATGTCTCTTTCATATGGATTACCTAAAGTGCTCCAACCACACATGTCCCAAGTATCTATTCTTCACTGGTGTGCCCAGGTCACATGAGCTGCTGGAATGTGTTTCTTCATACATATACTCTGACCACAAATGTTTCCTCTAAGGCTTAGAGTCTAAGCCATGCATGTTCCATGGCCAAATATGTCTCTTCGTGTCTTCTTTTTAGGATTAGCCAGATGGTCCAGGAGATAAAGCACTGGGTGGGACTGGATGCAGGAAGACCAGAATTTAAATCCAGTCTCAGGCTTTTACTAGCTGCGTGATTCTGGGCTATTCATTTAACCTTTGTTTGCTTCAGTTTCCCTATATTTAAAATGGGAGTATTCATAGTTTGTATTGCCCAGAATTGTTGTGATGATCAAATAAAATAATAATTATAAAGTACTTAGCACAGTGCATGAAATATAGTAAGTGCTATATGAATGTTAGCTATCATCATAATCAAAATCATCATTATCATTTTTATTTATTAATATGTTTCCTACCCTATTGGTTATAGAGCAGTCTGTAAGGAGTATGTCTCATGTATGCATAGTGAGAGACCAGAATATGAAATTCTACCAAATAGTATCCAAAAGGACATCATCTTTGTAAAATATATCAACCATTCAAAAGATGAGGGCAGGACCTCTCAGTTGATAACAATTATACTCAATATAGTATAAGAGTTAAAGTTCTGAACTAAAAGATGAGAAAGTAATGAATTCTAGTCCTGCCTCTGATATTTCCTAGTAAGGTAAGTCATTAAGCAATCTAAACCTGACACTACTCTTTGAGACTTATCTATAGAAAGATATAGGTGAGCTGCAGTTTGGTCAGTACTCTACGAAAGACCAAAGGTCTTAGAAATACTACGTGTATATAGAAATTAACATGCGTTGCCCACTGAAATATATAGGACTCGAGATTATGTCATCTTATGAACTTATTAGTGTTAGATGTAAAATCCATGAGTTTCCTCTAGTCACAAAAGGTATCCAGAAAGAAATCTAAAACAAAGAGAGATATCCTATAAAAGGTGACGATCCTGCTTGTAGATAATAGTGAGCTCACCACAGCAAGTATAGATCTCCCTCAGAGAATTGTATTATCACACACAAAAATCTAACTCTCCTCACAGGAAAAGCCATAAGGACAAAAACTGGTTTCTGTCCCTCACAAGATATGTGGTTAGCCTGGCAGCCTTTAAAGCTGGTCCAGATATCTGGACAGATATCTTGAAGATATGTTGCAGATAGATAATAAGCTAATTGCAGGACTAGATGGAAGAAAGAGGAAGTTGGTTTAGAAAACTGCAGAGGTCTTTGAATGACTCCAGTTTTGCCATGGGAAAAAATAAACACCTTAACTTTTTAATATGTTTTCTTCCGATGATGCTATTTGAAAGTAAAATAAGGACCCATTTACCACAGTTTCTAAAATATTAAAGTTGCAAGTTGCAAAGGGAATTGGAAAGTTATGTGGAAACTGTGATCAGGCCACAGCATAATGCCAAGGAAGAATTGTGCAGAAGTCATGTACGTGATTATTATCAAAGAATTGTACAACTAGAAAATGGGTCAATCATGTAGAGAAGGGGAGGGATGACCTTACAGACAGCACACATACTCCACTATTATTCAAACAATGTCAGGATATCCAGAAGAAGGACCAGAGAAATCTCAATCTACCCCCTTTGGAGAATTTAGGGAGGACATGAACAAAGTTGTACAATAAAATACAGTGTATGAAGGTTGTTAATTAAACCACTGGAAGGATACCTACATTGATGAGACCAAAGTTTGAAAAATGTTGAAATATTCTACAGCCTAAATAGATATTAGAGACAAGGCAAACTCCCCCTCCTAGCCAAATACATGGATGAAAAGGAGAAAGGTAACAGAACAACCTGAATTATGGAAAGTGACTTTTTGTCTACTTCCACAAAAGTATAATGAAATTAAAGACTTCTCAAAAGTAACCACAATGCTATATTTTCTTCCATTCCACCTCAGCCCTTCCCTCACCATGCCAACACTTGGACTATGCAGAACTCTTTGGTGCAGGATACATAATCACATTATACATATATACTCTTCACAGGAGAAGAAATTTCCCAAGAGTATATTCTTCAGTAACCTGAAAATAGCATTCTTTTTTCTGTTCCAAAGTATATCTGTATGTAAATGATAGGTACAAAAAGGAAGTAATAACTGAAACAAGTTATTTTACAAAAGATTTATGTAATAGAAGGTCAACAGGTTATTATACAGTGATCAGAATGAAACCATTCAAAGTTACCTTTTTAGTGCACTTCTTTACAGTATTGATTAACTCTTGCATCACCAGGTCTACACTCTTCAGGGAAGGTCCTTTTAGCTTTACAATTTGTTTTTTAACTATTGCTTCAAATGCCATATCTGGAGTAAATAATCCCGTCCTATAAATAAAGAATACAGCATATCAAATAAAATTATTTTTAAAGTGTTAAGATATGAAGTAGGTAAAATACTTATACTAATAAAAACAAAGAATTTTTTTATTCCATCTGTGATAATAAAAAATAAAGAGCAATTTTTAATGTATATGATGATTTATAACATCCATAGTGCTGTTTCTCGTGATGTCATTATTTCTTATAATTCACTTTGGATACTGATCTGTGAAATAATATGCACAATTCAAGTTGGAAAAGAATATCATTGAAAAACATATTTTATAGAAAAGGAAAAAGACAAATGCTAGAAGGATGTGGTGAAATAAGGGACACTAATACACTGCTGGTGGAATTGTGAACTGGTCTAACCATTATGGAAAACAATTTGGAACTAAGTCCAAAAGGCTATAAAACTGTGCATACCCTCAAACCCAGCAATATTACTAAGTACTCCCAAAATCAGAGAAAAGGGGAAAGGAAACATGTGTCCAAAAATATATAAAACACCTCTTTTTGTGACAACAAAGAATGGGAGACTGAGGAAATAACCATCAACTGGGAAATACATGAACAAAATTTGGTGTATGATGGTGATGGAATACTATTAAGTTTTAATTGAGCTAATGCAAAATGAAATGTGCAAACTAGGAGAACATTGTATACAATAACAGCAATATTGTAACAATAATCAACTGTGTGAGACTTGGCAACTTGGATCAATACACTGATCCAAGATAATTCCAAGGGACTAATGATGAAAAATGCTGTCTCCAAAGAACTGACCAACTCTGAGTACAGATTAAAGCTTTGTCTTTTTCTTTTGTTCACTTTTTTCACTTTTTGTTTTTCTTCTTTTCCATTTTGGCTAAAATGGAAGTATATTTTACATAATTTTATCTGTATAATAGGTATCCTATTTCCTGCCTCTCAATGAGTAGGGAAGGAGGGAGAGAATTCAAAACTGAAAAGTTTTTTTTCAAAGTAGACTTTATTTCCCTGTCATCCTCTTACACAATCACCACCCTAGTTTGAGTCCTAATCATGTTTCATGTAGAAAATTAACCACCTAACTGGTCTTCTCAAGTCCTCCCTTCCACATAACTACCAATGTGATTTTCCTAAAGCACAAGTGACTTTCCTAAAGTCATTTCCATATTCAATAAACTCAATTGTCTCCTTTTTACTTCTAGATTAAAATTCATACCCTTCTGTTTGATAGTTAAAGTCCTTCACAACCCAGCTACAATCTACCTCTCAATCATCTACATTGCTCTCCTTCACACACTTCAAAGGCAAGCCAAAGGGATCTTCTTGCTGTTGCTCCCATGTAATATTCAACTTACCATATTTCTGCCATTGTTTCGGTTGAACCCATCATTGAAATGCTCTCTTTCCTGATCACTGACTCTAAGAATCCTTAGTTCTTTTCAAAACTCAGCTCATGTACCATTAATCCTGCTAGGTGATAGCAGTGTCACACACCCTCCAAAAAGACTTTGTATTATATATCTATAATATATGCATATTATGTAGATATATACTATACTGAATGCATGCTGTTGTGCTGAATAGACAGTATAAGCTTATTGAGGCTGGGATGCTTCTTTTCTGTCTTTGTATCCACACATGCCTGCCACATAATAGTTAAGAGAGAAATACTTTCCATCACATAATATAGAATTAAATTATAATTCAATAACAATGAATGAGAAGCAGCTCCATGTAATGGTAAGAAGCCTATATCAGGAATCAGAAAGCTGGAGTTCTAATAGGAGTTCTAGATCTAACTAGTTATACATAGGTTACTACAACTTGGCTAACGATCCCATGTGATCCTCAATTCTTCATAAAGAAAATGGATAGGTTAAATTAGATTCTCTTCAAAATCTCTTCCAGCTCTAAAATTAAATTATTTTAAGTTTCTCTGTCTTTTTCCCAAAAGCAACTAAGAAAATGTGGACTTGCTAAAATTACAAGAAATAATACCCAAGTTCAAATTCTTGACCCCATAATTTATTTAGTTATCTAAACTACAGGAATCACAAAGGATCCTATGCCATCGTTCCATGCAGCTAAATACAAAGATCACTGATAGAGTAATAATCCAAGTCCCATTTTTCTTGCACAAGTGCAAGAACCACTTTACCAAAAGATTAATTTTCTTGTCAGTAGACTTGTATCAGTCAATCAACAACCATTTATTAAGCAATTAGTATATGCTAGGCTCTACTGTGCTAAGTCCTAGAAATTAAAAAAAAAATTTTTAAGAAACAACAATCCCTTCCCTCAGAGAGTTCACATTCTAATAAGAGAGACAAAATTCCAACAACTTGCTATATATAAGTTGTGTACAGGGAAAACTGGACATAATATTAAAAAGAATACACTAGCATTAAGAGAAACTAGGGAAGGCTTCTTGCAGAAGTTGGGATCTAGATGGTTGAACAAAGGGCTATTAGTGGTCAAAAAGGCCAGCTTCCATGAAGATTCGAAGTCTCCTACCTACAATTTAAACTTGTGCAAAAAAAAATTGTTTTTTCCCCAGAAAACTTAATTATGTTTAAGTCTTTTAATTCAAGCCCATGATCAGAGTCTGTGCATGGATATTGTACAGGAGAGCTAACATACTAAAATATTAACCTAAAGTATTGATTATATTCATGGCAAATGTTCTGGACCATGGCAAAATAGAATGGAGGTATGTCTGTATTCATACATGAATAAGGCATGAAACAGTATCAGGAATCCTGGGTTTGTATCCTACCTTAGCCTACGTAGGGGTAAATCACTAACCTCTCAATGCCTTAGTTTCCTAGTCTGTAAAATAGAAATAATGATACTTGCACTAGTGTCACAGGAAAAACATTTTGTGAATCTTAAGAGAATCATATATAAGTAGTTATTATTATTATTATCATAAAACACAAATATCCAAACTTACTGTTTAGATATATTTGTATTATAGAAAAAAGTATTTACTCTAAAATATTTACCAGTGAGTTACTTTGCACAGTTGAAATCTTCATTGTAGTTAGCATCTACTAATTAAATTTACAAGTTAAATTTAAATCAACTTTTCAAAAACACATAAAGCAAAATACCTTCTACTTGCATAGCTAATAATCAGAGGAGATTCAAGGCTTAATTTTGAATGGACTAATAAGAAACAAAAGTGGTTAGGAAAAAATAAATGAAAAAAATTAATGGCAATCCTTTTTCTTGTTAAGGAAAATTTGCTTTACTAAGTGTTTATATGTTTAAAGTTTATATGATCCAAAGGAATTATGAAATCAAGTGTACTTGTAGAATGTTTTTATTTGTTTGTTTTAGTTGTAGTTCTTCTCCAAAATATGGTTTGGGGAACTTCAAGCCTCTCAAGGTCAGAAAATTCTGGCTTGAAGAATGGTCTCTGACCCTGTATGTAAGGAACAGACATTAACATGAGGAAGGGTGTGGTATTGTGAGAAGAACCCTGAATTGAGTGAAAGGGCCTTGGTCCATATTTTACCTCTGCTTCTTACTACCTGTATGATCCTAGGCCAGTTACTTAACTCTCAGTCTCAACTTCTTCATGTGTGAAATGAGGGAATGGGAGTAAGTGAACTCTAGGACTCCATCCACTTCCAGGGACAGCAGACTGAGCAAGGAATCCATAGAGCTTGTGAAGACAAGAGGGAGAGATACTAGGTATAGGAACAAGAAATATGGATATTTCTTAAAAATCAAAAGGAATCCAGATGCCAAAAGAGAGGCTGTGGCAGAAAATTGAATTAATATGAAATGATTGAACACTCATTTGACAAGTATGTATTCAGTCCTTTCCTGAGCATTCCTGCTAGGTACTTAGGATAAAGAATGAAAATCAAACTTTTCTCTGAGAGTTAAATTTTGTTCACAGTTGTAGCATATTGTTGTAGCACCATTGTAGTATATTCTCTAGCTAATTATACTTTTTTATTTTGTTTTTATATCCTTTCTTTCTGTCTTAGAATTGACACTAGATATCAGTTCCAAGGCAGAATATTGGTAAGTTAGGCAATTGGAGTTAAGTGACTTGGCCAGGGTCACACAGTTAGGAAGTGTCTGAATCCAGATTTGAACCCAGGATTTTCTATCTCCAGGTCTGGCTTTATCCACTGAACCAGTTAGTTTCTTCCTGAATGTGCTTACAAAAAAAAAAACTCTATTCTTTACTCTTTCTTCAAAACTCAAAAAAGATTTCACTTTCTACAGCCTGGCCTTTCCCCAGGTTATCTCCATTACAGTGCCTATATATACATAATTATTTTCATTTGCTCTTTTAATTTGACTATGAGTTCCTTGAGAGCAAGGATCCTATTTTTTTTGCCTTTCTTTTTCTTCCCAGTGCTGAGCATGGGCCCTGGCACACAATTAGGTTCTTAATAAATGATTATTGACTGAATGACTTACTTTACCCAAATTTGGATATTTCTAAAATGTGTGTATTAGAATTTGGTACTTCAAAAAGATAGTTTGATTATATGTATAACACATACTCTGTCCCGAGGTTCATGTGGAAGACAACCATTATCTATGGTCAATGCTAATGGAAATTATAGGAAGTAATATTTTAAAGAATATGTTGCTGAAAAATTATCTCTATTTGATTTGGAAATATAAACATATGTGCTTAAGCACATATGTGTACACAAAGCAATCCCAAATTCATTTATGTTCCTATCCCACACCTTTTCCCAATCTGACCCAGAGAGCACAAGTTTAGACTAAATAGGAAAGGGAAAAGAGATCCCAGATCATCTGAAATAACTAACAAAGTTGAAAACAGCTTAATACATATTAAGTCATGGCATAATATAGATAGCAGTATGATCTGCTTTATTAGAACACTACTGACATTGATTAAATTGGAAATCTAATGAAATAATACAATTGTTTCTCATCACACTTCTGTACCCCTCAAAAATAATTAAAATCAGCCTATTTTATATAAAAGAGAGAAATTGGTTGGAAGAAAATAAAAAGATTATGTAAGATATAAAGAATATTTATAAAAATTAGAAATAAGATTTTCTATTAATGACTCCTGTCTCAATGCCCTTTTATCATCAATATAAAGACCATCACTGACACCTCAAAAACATATTCATTTTCTTTTGGTTACTATAACTGAAGACAAGGAAATCCATGTATCACTTACCGAATACCATGAATATTTTTGATTGCATAACTTATTTCTCTTCTCAGTTCTTTCTCATTGAATTCCATCTGGGAAAACAAAATGAAGCATGACTATCTTGTGCTCAGTTCTTTTTGAATAATAGTACAAGCCAATATTAAATAACAAGGATGGCTTAAATGGGTTATTCAAAAATGCACATCTATGTTTCTTATAGTCTAAAACCAGTTTCAAATTTTTTATTTATATGAAAGTTTAGGGTAATGGCAGAAACATGGATTTTTGTGGCTATAAAAGACTATATTAGTAACTCCATTACAAATAATGGTAGGATTAGCTTGGGATATAAGCTTGGAGTGACACAGACTTGGGATCAAATATTGCCACTGATATTTACCAGCTCTGCCACGATGAACAAATCATTTAACCTCTATGGGAATTAAACATCTCAGCTTCTAATTTACTCATTCATAGATAGGTTACAATGTGCATTAGCAGAAGGAATTCCAATATAAAGAGTTCCTTGCATTCAAGAGACCGTGGTTCATTGTATTTACTTAGGACACTAATTTTGTTATAGAAACCATAATGTAACTAAGGGGGTATCACCTACCATGCAATTTCAGTATAATACTAATTCTTATATTAACAATGACTATCACTTCTTAATACCATTATAATTGCCTGTAAAGATGACACAGATAAATGAAATATTTGGAGTTTCTTTGAAAAAGATTGTCAATAGAGGCCTGTATCATCTCTAAGGTCCATGCTAGCTCTAAAAATCTCTCTGGCTTTTAATGTTTGACCAATCTACTATTGAGCAAATTACTGTAACAAATTCTTTCTGTTTCCAGGCCCTCTGCATTTTTTTTGACAATGAGGCTAAACATCTACTGAAGATTTTAAAAATCATATACTTTCAGGTGTTAGAACATGAAGGAATCTCTCAAGCTCGTGTGATCTAGACTTGTTTTCAAGTAAGCCAAGAATTACTATTTTCACTTGACAGATGAGATAACTGAGGGCCAGGGACATCATAGTACAATGGAAAGAATATTGCATTTGGAAATAAAGCATAAAGGATTTAAATTTGACATAGATTCAATCCCACATATAACCTTGAACAAATCAACAATTTTTCTGGGCCAAAGTTTCTTGATCAACATGTTCAATTGTGTGATTAGACTCAATGACTTTTAAGATTTCTTCTAGCTCTTAGTCTGACTCTGCTATTTACCTCAAAAGCAAATATATAGTAAATAGTATATGGAAGAGTTTAATTTTAACCTAAAGTCTTATGCCCCTTAATACAGTATTTCCAGCTCTAGGATTATATGCCTCTATGAACCTGTATTTCTACAATCATTAAATTTGGACATTGAGCATTGAGTATAGACAGAGTACTAGCCCTAAAGCTGGGAAGACCTAGGTTCAAATTCTGGCTCAGCATTTATTGACTAAGTACCAAAGGGCAAATCTGTTAATGTCCCTGAGACTGATTTTTCCCATGTGCAAAATAATGATAAAAATAGGTCTAATGCCCATACTATTGGGTTGTAGTCAGTCTCCAATGAGATTAGTATATTTTAAATGTTCTTCAAACCTAAATATGTTATCTAGATAACAGTTACTGTCAACAGCATTTGTTTAATTTTAAAATTTGAAGAAAAAATATGTAAGTTATAAATATAAAACCTAAATGAACACTTACCTAATTACCTACCAATACTAACTTACTGGGAAGTAGATGTTTAATAAATGTTTGTTGAATTGAAAACTTTAGATAGATTCTCTTTTATTCTTCTAGTTTTAAATAAATAATTAAAATTTTCAATGGAAAGATTAAGACCTAAATATAAATGTCAAGTTGCAAATGGAAATATGAATTTCTTGTGGCTGAAATTAATATTGTGGGTGCTTATGATTATCATTCAGAACTTGGCATATCTAATGAACCCATTTTTATTTAAAGTATTAGTGATTTTTATAAAAGAAAAGGTGGAAAATGTGTGACAGCTTGCCCCAGACCAACTAAAAGTCTTAATCTATTGAGAAATAAGCAAATATTACTTAAAACAAAAACCTATGGGTCAAGTCCATCAAAATACCAAATGTGGAGTGAAATTTTATTAATATAGGTAATAAACACCACAAACTCCTCTTTTGTTTCTGTCACTTAATCATTAGTATTAAGGATATCATTGGGGAAATCATTTGCCCTCTTTTGTTTTCATAACATACTTTCTCAACAATGATTTTGATAGTAGCCAGACAGAGAAATGCGAGGGGAGCAAGAAATAATTTTCAGTACATACACACACCTTTACAATCTCAAAAGGAAATCGTTCATGGAAAATTCGGTTTATTTTCGCACCACCTGAGAGCTCTAGTGTATCTACTTGATCTCCTGATCCTTCAATTCTCTTCTCAAAATCCACTGAAAACTGCTGAACCATCCTATAATATTAAAAAAAAGTTTCAGTCAAAACTTTCAAGTCAAATGGGACTTCCTTTTTCTGAACTGAATTCTACTATATTTATTCCCATATATTATTTTCCTAGTGCTTTTAGTGGCACCTACTGGCAAAATTAAGATCGCATGTGTTTCATCTCTAAGCAAATATAAGATACAATTTAGCAAACACAATTTAAATTGGCATGGATATTTAAATTCCTTCTTAATATTTAACGGATTCTCTCCACTTGATTAGAATGTTGAGTATTCAAGTAATATTTCAATTTTAATTATATGGAGATATATTGGGAAAGTATTTGGTTTCCCCTGATGAATTCTAGTCACATAGCTCAGAGTAAGGACTTCATCTTCACAAATGAAGTAACTGGCAGATGTTAATTGCTGACCCACTGTTAATGACACTTGAATGATCATGGAAATGGGTGAGCTAATACAAGATAAGAGGCAGAAAAGTCTTGATTTTTAGCCACAAAAAGGAGGGAAGAGAGACAGAGACTGCAAACTATGAACCAGAGAAATTGACTTTGATTGCAAAGAAAATTCTAGAAAACATTATCTAGAAAGGATGAAACCAAGTTGATCTTTAGAATTGTTGCTGAAAATTTAGAAAGGGAATCAACAATTCTAAAGATCAACTTGGTTTCATCAAGAATAGGTCATGCTCTAGACTAACCTCATTTCCTTTTTTCACATGATTAGATTACTGGAGAAGAGAAAGGAGCCAGGATAGAAGCTGAGGAAATAATAAGGGGTATTAAATGGATGATGAACCAACAAATCAAATTGATGAAGGTTAGAACTCCATTTATTATCCCCCCCAAACCCACTCATATTCTGAATTTCCTATTTGTGCTGAGGGCACCCCTATACTGTCAGTTACCCAGGCTCACAACCTCAGTGTCATCCTTGACTCCTCACTCTTATTCACTTCACAAATCCATTCTGTTTCCAAGTTACATAAAGTTTTTCTACACAATATTTCATATATGTATGTATATAGTGTATATATTCATATATGAAATATTGTATTTTATATACAATGTAATGTCCCCAATCCAACCCAAATTCCCTGTAGCTTCCAAAGTCTTTTCTCTAAAGCATAGATCTAAGTTGCTTTTCTACTCAGTAAACTTCAATAAAAAGAATTGCCAACTTGTTGTTTCTAGAAGCAAATAGATATCCCTTCGTTGAACATTTGAAGCTCTTCACAATCTGGTCCCTGCCTGTCCTACTAATCTTCCATTATTCTCCATTACTCTCTCCAAGTACTCTCTAGTGCGGCCATACATACTCTCTGCTTTCCTCACATAACACTCCATATTCTATCTCTTTGCTTCTGTGATGGCTCTTCCCCCATGCTGAGAATGTACTCCCCTCTCCCCTTTATTTCATAAAATAAATGGTTTCCTTCAAAACTCATCTCAAATTCCTCTTTCCAAAAGATGAAGAATTGGTTTTCCCTTTCCCTAGCAATTAGAGCCTTCATCTACAAGGTCATTTTCCATCTACTCAGAATGTAACATGTCCATGCCTACTCATTTACATGTTTTCTTCCTCATTAGAATTTAAACTCTTTGAGAATAGGGATTGGTTTTGCTTTTCCTTTTTACACCAACCAAAATAAGTGTCTAATAAATATTCATGAATTGATGACACAAAGCTGGGAGGGATAGTTAACACTGGATGATAGAGTCAGGTTCCCATTAAAATATAGAAATCTACTTTTATTTTCTCACTAATTAGATATTATAATTACCACATGCTAAAAACTCTTTGAAAAATGTTTTAAATTAAATAAAAATAGCACATTTTAATTCAGCTTTAAGTCTTGATTCTATCCTAATATCTCTTCTATTCATCCCACCTCTCCAATTAGAAGGCTACCACCATGGTTCAGGACTTCATTGAGTTGTTGCAGTAGTCTCTGAATCGGTCACTCAGCTTCGGGTCTCTCCCCATTCTGATCTATCTGCCTCTCTCTACCCACAGCTGCCCAAGTGATTGTCCGCAAGCTCCAGGACGTATATAATCTTGACACTCCTCACACCATGCATGGCTAATAAACTCCCGTGGATCACTATTGTTTCTAGGGGGAAACTATGAGCGTGTGGAGCATGTAAAGCCCTGAACTTGCTCCAGATTTATCACAAATCCGCTTCCTCCGTGCACTTGAGGCATCTCCATAGTCAGCATGCCATCTCCCCTTTACACAAGCTGAGTCGATGACTGAAAGGCAATCCCTCGCCTCCATCTCTTCGAATCCAGAGTGCACGACAAAACGAAGGTCAAAGACCATTTGCTCTAGAGGCCTTTCCTGATCCCGCCAGCTACTGGTGCTCTCAAACCGTTCTGAATTTACTTTGTCTGTGTGTATGTATAGTGAATATGCGCACCATACATAACATGTACACACGCAGACATGCACCGTGTGTGTGTGTGTCCTTGACTAACGCTCATCTATGCTACTATTTCCTTTGATAGATAGAAGCTTCCTAAAGCAGAGCACAGGCACAATAGCACCGCAGTGACAGATCACTTAACAGGTGTTTAATAACGCTATGAGTGAAGTAAATGGACACTAAAGTATTAAATTAGCACTTCTTCATGGCTCAGGAGGGCTCCTGAGTGTACAAAGGCTGTCAGTCTGAAAAGGCATTGAATGAAGCAAGGACTCAATCATGTGGACTAGAGGAGCTGAGTTCAACAAAGCTCATGAGCAGAGTGTTGGCCCTCTAGGACTAGAGCACATTCGTCCATAATGCCTCATGAAAGGCTCGGCATGGGTTCAATCAGAATCACTGAGAGGAGGACCCACAACCAAGAAATTAAAATCTCTTGAGAACTCTATTGCAATCCTGAAGAAGCAACACATTAATTATCAGTCACATTTCTTTTCTTTTAACTTTTATCTTCCATCTTGGAATCAATACTGTGTATTGGCTCCAAGGCAGAAGAGTGGTAAGGGCTAGGCCATGGGGGTCCAGTGACTTGCCCAGGGTCACACAGCTGGGAAGTGTCTGAGGCCAGATTTGAACTTAGGACCCTCTGGGCCTGCCTCTCAATCCACTGAGCCACCCAGCTGCCCCAATCAGTGACATTTCTAAAAGTGATTAACCCGTGTGATTTTATACTTAATCTCCACTCTCATGCAAGAATATTCCTATTTATAGAACTCAAAGACAAAAACAAAAACAAGATAGCATAACTCATATTAAACCTGCTAATCAGTTGAATCCAAATTGCAACATAAAATGGAGAAACAAAATAATGAAGACCATAATCACATGGTATGGGGAAATATCCAAACATCTCAAGATTAGGAACTTCAAGGAAACTCATTTATATACCAGAAAATGACAATAACACAGGGAGAAAGCCAAAAATCAAACTGAAAAGATTAATTTATGAACATGATATGGTGGTGTCAACTCACTGTAGCAAAGCTTTGGTCTTTCTTGTGGGATCTTCTGGCTTGAAGTTTTTGTAGGCTTCTACTTCATGTTCTATGGAGAGTAACTGTCCTTGGAGTTTGCTCCTGAAGTTTGGCAGTGTGTCTCGAATGTGGTTAGTAAGTTGCTAGAAAAAGAAATCATAATAATAATGAGTAGATCAAAATGATGGATTAATGTGAAAAAGAATGATATATGCTATTGTCTTAATTATTTAAACTTTGGAAAAACCAAATATGCCTTGCAATAGATGAATACTAGAGAATATAACACTGATGGCACACTTTGTTCATCTGGTCCCCTTTGGGCTGCTTAGTGTTTTCTGACTATAGAAAACAATGTGATTTCGAGATGGAGTTTTGCATAGTATGTTTTCTATAATGATAGTTCACTAATGCTATGTTTCTCCTCGTTCCAGGTATACTATCAATCAATCATATATTTATTAAGTACCTACTATATGCCAAGTAGCTGATGACATAGTGGATAGAGTTCTGGGCCTGGAGTTGGGAAAACCCAAGCTCAAATCCAGCCTCAGACACTTATGAATTGTATGACTCTGAGCAAGTCACTTGATTTATTTGCCTCAGTTTCTTCATCTATAAAATGAGGATAATATCATCTACTTCCTAGGGATGCTGTGAGAATCAAGTAAGATAATAATTGTAAAGCAACTGGCACATAATAAGCATTATATAAATGTCACTTATTGTCATATCTTTTATTTATTTAATTTTTAAATAGATTTTATGTCTAGCTATCTCAGTCCCTACCTCCTCTCTCCACACTATAGAAGTTATCCCCTAACAAAAATGTATGTCTATATGTAAAGTCTTTCACATTTCTATTTTTCTTTTCATTCTCTGAAAGTACATACTTTTTCTACATGTAGTTATTGGCTTGTTTTTTTCTCCATTTGACTGTCAGTTTTATTACAGTTGGAACTGCTTTTGGACTTTCTTTTTATCCCCCAAACTCAGCATAATATCTGGCACATGGCAGCAAGTGCTTAGTGACTTGCCTCATTAATATAAACTGTATATACCCTTCACCTTAGAAATAAATCTATACCATCAAAATTATCAAAGAAAGAAATAAGAGGCTCACATATATACAAAATATATTGATAATAGAAGACTTTGTTGTAGCAAAGAACTAGAAACAAATGGGAGTTCATCAACTGCAGAATAGTTGAATAAATTTTTGCATATGCATGCAATGAAATAATATTGTGCTATAAAAAATAAGGCAGCTTCAGAGAAATCCAGGAAGACATGAATTGACACAAAATGAAGTAAGTAGAACTTGAAGGACAATTTACATGACAACATTCAAAAGGAAAACAACTTTGAATTACTTTAGATCTCTCAAAAAAATGATCTATCCCAATTTATGGGGTCTGGTAAAGCTAGCTACCTGCTGTGAAAGATGATAGACTCAAGACGCAATGAGTCAAATTGGACAGGGTCAATGTGGGAATTTATTTTGCTTGACTATGCACATTTGTTAAAGGGTTTTATTTTTTCATTTTTTCCTTTTTTTTCATTTTTTCCTTTTAAGTGGAGGTAGGAAGTTGAAAAAATAAATGTTGATTAATTTTTTTTAATTCTAAACAAAAATTTAAGCATGTGGCTTGGCAATTATGTGCATTTCTACTAGAATTCCTATACATACATAAGCATATGAACAAATATATGATAGTCATTCTTATATACTCAAGATATTTCAGCTATATCAATTGATCTTTAAGCCTAATTAAAAGAAAGCCATGAATTATATTCACAGAACAGGATACAGTCTAGTTCCACCTTCTTTTTGGTTCATAACAAAATGAAAATAATTTTGGCTTTTTTATTTGAAAATTATTTTTAAAACATAAAAATAACTATTTACTTTATAATTTTTAGCATGTAATTTCTCCAATAACTGAAAGGATGTACATTAAAAACTAGTATCTTAATGTTCACCTGATTAAGGACTTTCTGAAGATGTGGGGTTCCCATTCGATCAGCAATGTGTCTATAGCCTGGGTGGGAAAGAAAAAATTTTCTTTCTGCCAAGAGAGCTGCCTTAATGTCCTTCTTTCCATCGATGTCTTTTTGGCTTCTATTTACCACACCAACATAACCTAAAATAAACAACAAAATTCAACTTCAGGGTCCAGAATTAAGCATATTTGAATTAGACAATGAAGGATTTATGAATTTCAGAATGATTCTCAGACAAGGGTTTCTCATAAGTTTTGTGGTATGGATATGTCCATTTAGTAAATAAGTAAATTAGAAAAAAAATCATTTAAGTGACTTTATTATTATCTTGAAGTCTGTATTGAATCCATATATCCTCCAGTCAATCCCCTTCCTCACTCCCTTAGTTCTTCTTTCCTGTTCTCTTTGTTCTGAAATTTAAATCATTTAGATCATTTTCAAGATATCATTTGGATACATTTGTTTAACTATGATAAAGACCAAATCCACATTCTATAAAAAAGATAATAACTCTTTTGAATGAAGAGACTACATTAAAATTGTTAGTACCATTTGCTGCTCAAACCCTTTCTATTCCTTATATCATCAGGTTTGGGATATCAAAGCATTACCCCTTCGAAGAGGAAGCAATTTGTTCTCTAGAACATCCCTTGCATCAGTTCCTTCATCCATAAGATCTAGTTTGGTGATGACTCCAATAGTTCTCAGACCTGTATAATAAACAAAGAGACAACAACAAAACCCAATTCAAAGGGGCACAAATACATCATAGAGGTATCTCTTAGCAAGTTTTGGTAGGCCAAAGTTTTAGTTGAGCCACCCCTCTCTTCCCTTATTCCAACACATGCTTTCACTGTTACTAGTTCTTCATATATAATTGGTCCTTTTTACTTTTGTCCCTCTATCTTCAAGTTCCTCATCTTCATTCCTTCCTCTTTACATTACTGTCACAGAGCCTAATAAGAAGGTTTTTAATTCACATATTAACATTATCACCCATTCTGAAAAAAAGAAAAACAAATTCTGTATCAAATACGTTTTCTTTTATGTATGTCAACATATGCCAATCTTATTTTTAGAATAAAAAGTCTATAATTATAATTCTATTCTTTATAGAATTTCAAGTTTTTCTATTTCTTACTGTACTATATCAGTTATAAAGATAGTAAATATAAATATATCATTAAGCTAAGGAAAATAATATTTCATTAAAAATATATTATACCTTTCCCTGCTCATCAGAAAAGTGATAAATATCAGACATTTTGGGGATCTTGGTTTTTTTCTATTAAATGGAATGTTTAGCCATCTACAAAGCTCAAGTCAAATTCCTTAAAATTTTTGCTACATTTATTAACTCAAAACAATTATTAAGTATCTAACTATTATAAGGCATTATTAACAAAATGAAACATGAATTTAAATTCTAACCAGAGAATACAACAAGTACACAAAGTAAATTGAAGGTAATTTGAGAAGAGTAAAACTGTGAACTGATCTAACCATTTTGGAAAACAACCTGTAATTATCCCCAAACTGTTATAAAATTTTGTGAAATCTTTCACCCAGCAGTACCACTATTATATTAGTTTCCTAAAGCGATAAGGGGAAAAGGAAAAGAACCTATATGTTCTAAAATACTTATAGCAACTCTCTTTGTTAATGTGGAAAAATCTAAATAAAATTATAAAGAATGAAATGAACAGAACCAAGTAAACATTACATACAGCAACAAAAATATTTTTGGAAGAAGAATTGTATATACCCACCTCCAAAGAATGAACTAATAAGTAGAAACAAGCAAGGCACAGCTTTATATAAACTTTATTTGGTCAAATGATGCCTTCTGTGGTACAGACAGGGAAGGAAATAAGAAAACCATCTGAGAACATTAATGTTAACAAACAAATAAATAATTGTGGTGTTTTAAAAAAGAGAAAGGGGGAAAGACTGAAAATGTGAGGGGAAGAAATCTTTTTTTGGAAAAGGCACTAAAATGCAATTAAAAAACTAATAAACAAGATTAATTGAAGGAGAAAGAAAGGAGAATCTACTTGACTGAGAAGGGGAAATGGTGTGTAAAATTAGAAAAGTAGATAAAAATAAGAAAGATAAATAAGTGAAACCCCAATGGAAAAGAGGTAATAAATGAGAGTAGAGAATCAGAGATTATAGGAAGAGAACCAGTGAGAGCAGGTCCATCTTAAAAAAGATTAAAGTAAATGAAGTTTCATAATATTCAGCTTTCAATAGAAGGAAAAAAAGTGTAATGAATAAAGCACCAAATTAGAAACAAATAGAGGAAAATATAAACCTAACACATAACATTAAGTATGAGTAGATAAAATAATTCAGTAAGATGAAATAGAATGACAGAGTGAATAAGAAAATAAAACACTGCAATCTATTGCTTCCCAAAAAGAATGCATTTAAAAAACAAAGAAATACATAAAATAAAACTGAGGCAATAGGAAAAATTGGCCATATAGCAAATGAATCCAAAAACATAGGACTTGTAATTATGCTATCTGAAAATGCAAAAACAACCATTCAAAAAATAAAAAAGAGCTAAACAAAGAAACGATTATGTTTAACTGAATAATATAGACAACAAACCAATATCAGTAATAAGTTAAACAGAATAAATGCTTTAGCATCTAAATCCATAAAGGAAACTTTGATCTAGGAGAAGTAGAAATCAATACAAAGGTAACAGATATCAACATCCTTCTCTCAGTCTGGGATAAGTCTAACAGAAAGATAAATAAAATTAATAACATATAACATAATAACTTATTGGAGATGCAAAAACTAAAAGATTTATGGCCCTTTCTAACTAGGATGGCAAAGGAATATACATATTTCTTAGTACCACATGGAAATTTTAAAAAATTGACCATGTATCAGGGCAGACAAAGAGAGATTGCAAAGGAGTATATATATATATATATAGGCACTGTAATGGAGATAACCTGGGGAAAGGTTTTGTCAGCTTATCATTGTGATAACATTTACCAAGAATGATAAAGAATACTTTCAAAAAAATTAAAATACTCAAATTCTGAGAAAACCACAAAGAGATCTGAATCCAATTTAAGAAAGTGAATAGATCCAACTGTAAAAGAACTACCAAAGGAAAAAACTCTTGATCCTGATGAATTCATGATAATTCTATCAACCTTTTAAAGAACAGTTAGTACCTATACTTAACAAATTATTCTCAAAAATTGGCAAAGAAAACATCCTATCAGAATTCTTGTGAGACAAATATAATCTTAAAATCTAAACTAGACAGAGAAAAAAAGCACAGAAAGAAAACTATAGGACAATATCATTAATGAATAGACTCAAAAATTTTAAACAAAATCCTGAAAGACTATAGCATTCTATCTGAAAAAAACTATGACCATTTAGGACTTATATCAGTGATATAAGTATAGTTCAACATTAGGAAAACAATCAAGATAATTATTCTTATTTGAAACCAAAACATCTAAACTATTTGGTCAACTTAGATTTTTTTAAGTTTTTTAACAAAGTACAAGACTTTGTGATAAAAACTCTACAAAGCATAGTCATAGAGGAACATTTTTAATACCATAAAAAGTATCTATCTAAAATCATGAACAAATGCTATATGCAATGGGGATATATTGAAATTTTCCCCAATAAATTCAAGAGTGAAGCAAAAGATCTTCACTTTTCCCACTATTAATTGATATAGTTTTGGAAATGCTAGCAACAGCGAAAAGACAAGAGAAAGGACAAGAGAAGGACACTAAATACATAATTATAAGTAAAGAAGAATAAAACTGTTCTTGTTCACTGATGATATATTGGTTTACTAAAAAAATTCCTAGGAAATCAGCAAGGGTACTAATTGAGACAATTAATCGCTTCAGCAAAGTTGGAGGCTACAAAAATAAATCCTAAACAACCAATAGAATTTATTTGCAATAATAACAAAATACATGAAGAAAAATAAAAGGTGAAATTTCTTTCCCTATAACAAAAAAAGTGCATTAACACCCAAGAACTAATATACCAAAGCAAACAAAGATTGTATAGATTTCATTACAAAGTACTCTTTAAATAAAAACAAATAGAAGAATATTGAGTACTTATGATGAGGGTATGTCAATATATTAAAAATGACAATACTACCAAAACTAATTTATACTTTTTTGAGTCTACCACTCAAATTAGCAAGGCTATACATTATAGAACCTGATAAAATAATAACAAATTTCATTTGAAAAAAAAACAAAATATCTACCATAACACAGGAAATTGTGAAAAGAAAATAAGATAAAGGTAGAATATCACTTCCAGAACTCAGACAATATTATAAAGCAATAGTCATCAAAATCATCTGATTTGGGATAAAAAAAGAGACAAATGAATGGAACCAAATAGACAAGAGAAAAATTAAAAATTGTAACATATAAGTCAGTTTTTTATAAAATGGGAAACATAAATAACTAGAGAAAATTCTTCATTTTATTTTTAAAACCTACTGGGAAAACTGCAAAGCATTCTAACAAAAATAAGGTTTAGGGCAATACTTTATGTGATATTACACAATATATTTTAAATGAATACATGATCTTAATATTAAAGGTCATACAATTAATTAAAAAATAAGGAGAGTCACAGATCTTATGTCTCTTATATCTATGGAGAAATATATTCTTAACCAAAAAAGAAAAGGACAGGCAATTACATACAATAAAATCAATAAAATAGTTTACTTTGATTAATTAAAACTGAAATGCTTCTATACAGCCAAAATTAATGCACCTAAGACAAGAAGTAAAGTGGTAAAATGGGAAATAGTTACCAAAGATGGAAGAGTAGCCCAAAAAGGGGCACAGTAAGCCTTCACAACAGAGATGCTAGTCTTCCCTGAACAGCACATACACCTAACCCTTAATATGTCACTAACTAGTTTCACCTCTCTGTGTCTGAATTTCTCCATGTGTTAAAGAGGATAATAGGCAAGATGATCTCTAAAGTCCCATCTAGCTCCAAGATTCTTTGATTCTAAGATAACAAGAAATCATAGTTTCACTTAAAGTTATCAATAGAAATGGGAAAAATAGTAAAGTATTAATACACTAATCCTACTCTTTGACCAATTTAATTACTAAATTGGATGCTCTATGCACTAAACTACCTTCTGTCCTCAAATAACAGAAAAGTCATATATATGATTCTGATATTGTACAAAGAATACCAGATTTTCTGGTCTAAGTTGAAATCTGAACTCTGTTATATACTCCTTTGGTACCCTTGGGAATGTCTCAACATATAATCTTCACCTACTTGAGAGGGTAGAACTAGTTGATTTCTTAGGTCAGGTATAATTGTAAATCCTATATATTATGGAAATGTTTTATTAATTAATGTAAAACTACTAATAAAATTCTGAACACCTAAGAAATCCATATTTGTGTTATATTTTCTTTTGAAAATTTTTCTTTTTTTCAAAAATTAGAATATAGTTCATGGTACTTTGAAAGGTTTCCTCTAAAGTTACATGGTTTCTAATAAATACCTGAAATACATTATAAAATTTTACTGCATATTGACATTACAAATATTAACAAAGTTTTGTTTCATGTTTTAAAAATGTTCTTCTACTCATATCTTTAAGAACTCTAAAAAAATCAATAAATTTGAGCAGATTGAATATCCTTATATTTTTATTTTAAACCAACTTTTAAATGAAAATAGTTTTATTTCTATGGAAAAGTTGGCCAAAGAAATTGTTAAATTTATCATCAATTTCTCCAAAAACTTGTATTTAATAAGTAAATAGAATAAAGATCCAAAAGTTAATTGATATCAAGGAGAAATAAGGAACAGCAGAGTAAAAAGTAGGCTAAGAACCACAAGTGTCTCAGCACTAATCACAGTACAACTGTTTAAACTTTTAATTTCAATTATACGGTTTGAAAAAGTATTTGGATATGATTTAATAAAGTAGAATCACCTGTTATTTACAGCTCTGATGGAGACTGGCCCTTCTCCAGATTAAATGAATGGTTTGTCACTACAATAGTGTAAT
The DNA here is from genome assembly GCF_027887165.1 of Monodelphis domestica. NCBI lineage: Eukaryota > Metazoa > Chordata > Mammalia > Didelphimorphia > Didelphidae > Monodelphis > Monodelphis domestica. The sequence continues at coordinate 66,859,446 of NC_077228.1, read as the reverse complement.
TTTCTCAATACTTTATTAATGGTAGCTGTGAACCAGAGGAGTTTATCACTGTTTATTCCACTTGATAGTAAAAGAAGAGTGAATTTTGTCCTGAAGGAGAGTAGTAAGGACAAGAAGAGGAGCAGCTAGAAGATAAATATTTGTGGTTTAGAGGGTCCATAAAGGTACCAAGGATATCAAGACAAAACAGGTAAGTTATTCATGTCCCCACTGATATGCATTACTGATAGATTTTGATAAATGTGTGACTAATCTCCACAGATTCTGCTTTGCATAAGACAGCAAGATTCAGATTTATGGACAGACTGTGATGTTTTATTCCTGATTTCTTTTTCTATTGGGAAAAGTCATGATTATTTCAGCCTTTGACTTATAATGAGCAAATGTTATTCTTGATTCTATAATCATTTAGTAATATATTAGAATTAATATCAATATTACCATGTTTTTATTTGTGTGTGTGTGTGTGTGTGTGTGTGTGTGTGTGTGTGTGTGAGAATGGGGAGCATATCATTGTGAACATTCCCAGGTAGAAAAAAATGTGTCCTACACAGATCATAAGATTCAGAGAAATGTTATAGTAGAGATGGAGTACTGTACCTATTGCTAGACATCTGCTAAACGCTTCTGTTGAAAGCAGAGCAATTTATAAATTCTTGTTTTGCTGACAAATTCATTCCTCAAAAAAAATAGAGGAAGAAGGAATTGCTAGTTTGAACTCAAACTGATGTTTAGGTGAGATCTAGTTAGTAAAGTAGGAATGGCAAGCACCTTGAGAAAAAGTGACTATGTCATCTTATTATTCATAATAACAAAATATAAGGAAGTATTAGACAGACAAATGCATGCCCTCACTAGAAAAATTGGCTTCAGAAAAGAAAAAAAAGAATTTAATCATTGGTATGAGTTAATGGGGACACATTAAGGGGGATGGAGGCTCTCCAAAATAAAATCCTGCCCAAAAATCACCTGATGAATAAGAAAAGTAAGAAGTATCTAAAAACATTGTTATACAGGAATCTACTTGATGACCCTGGGTGTTAAAAGTACAGAATCCAAAATGTAAATTAGGGTACAAAATATGGATGAATATACATGAGTGGCATTCTAAAATTAACATCAGGAAAAAAGAAGGGCTAGAATTAATTAAGGCTTGCAAAAATTACTTAAGGATAACAACAAAGGTTTTTAATGGAATATTTTCAGTAAGAATAACAAAAAAGGAAATCCATTTATTGCAGCAGATGATATGAGTATTTAAAAAATCTACTTTTTCTTCTACTTCAATCTTATGCCCAAAACACTGACTCCTAGCTATATTTTTAGATATTCATCATGGTGATAAGGAGAAAATTAAATAAGAAAATCAAATCAGTCACTAAATACAATTGGACATAATTGTGTCATGTATGATGAGTCATTTAACAAGTCATCTCAGACCCAAAGACTACTTTCCATTCAATGTCACCATCCTACAAGCTAGGTTGCTGTAGGATCTAAGTCTATTTTCTCCAATTGCCCTTCAATATGACTGGTAAATGTTTTGATGATTATCATCCCCTCCAGGCATTCTGATATATGTGCTTTGTTGTTCTCAACCCCAAGTCTTACTTTGTCCACCAGCTGCTGTGCCCCCTCCTTCCTTTCTAGTTGCTGTTGCTACCCAAATTCAGGCTGGGAAATGTGGATGTCACACTTCCCAGAACCAACCTGATAAATCTGTTTTCTAATAATTTCTTTCTTTCTTTCTCTGTATGTGGTAAAACATAACCTTCTTGTTTTATTTGCTTTTGTAGACATAGGAAGTTTGATTTTCTTAACTTGATGGTAGGTTCAGGGCAGGTGGCATGGAGAAGTCACAGCAGCAACATACTCTATAGAGTTAGATTTTAAATGGTTATGGAAGAACTGCTGCCAAACTGTTGGAAAAAATAATTTGTATGGACTTTGCTTCTTCACTATCCTCTCTAAAACCCTTGCAATCTGTTTTTCTTCCCTAATACTTAATAAATAATGCTAAGTTCACTTTTGACCTCCCTTTTATTAGTAAAGCCAATAAATTTTTTCCATCCTCATCTTCCTTGACCTCTCTGTGGTATTTGTGGAACATTCTCTCAATCTCAAGACTTTCTCATCCCTTTTCACTCACATGGTTCTCTTCTAACTTGTCTGCTTCTTTCCTTGGCTATTCATCATCCTTCCTGACCCCTAAAATTGTGCATCTCCCAAAGCTCAGTCCTTGGCCTCAGCTTTTAATATTTTCCTTTCAATTGCTCACCTACCATAGATAGATAACTGAAGAACTATTATTTTTATTCAGATATCCCCCAGGGATTTGTAACTGGGCCTTTTTTCTCTCTGTTCTATTTCACTTGATGATTTCATCAGCTCCTGTGGCTTCAATTATTTCTTCAAGCAGATGAGGAAGATCTTGCTTATCCAGCTCTAACCTCTCTCCTGGCCTCCAGTCTCAAATCCCCAGCTGCCTATTAGGCCTCTCATACTAGATATCTTGCACTGTCTTAACCAATATATCTAAACTCTCACTCCCTCTCACCTTTCATGTCCAATCAGTTTTTGAATCCTGTTGTTTCTATCTTATGTATGTATGTATGTATGTGTGTGTATGTATATATATATATATATATATATATATATATTTATTTATTTATTTATTTATTACACCCTCTGACACTGCAGGCCCTTCTCTAAACTTCTTCAATAGCCTTTTGGGTCTCCCATCTCATCCCAGGCCAATTCATCCTTCATTCTGCCAACAACAACAACAAAAAAAATGATCTTCCCAAAGCACAGCTCTAATCATGTCATTCTTCAATTCAATCAACGTCAGTGGCTTCCTATCACCTCCAGGAACAAATGCAAAATCCTCTTCTTGATTTTTAAAGTTCTTTGTAACCTGGCCCCTGCCTGCCTTTCTAGTCTTCTTATACTTTAATCCCTCCCCACCTCCTGTATATACTCTGTCAAGCAATGATGCTGGCCTCCTTGCTATTCCTTACACATAACACTCCCTATTTCTCCACTCCAAATATTTTCACTGGCTGCCCCCAGTGCCTCAAATGTTCTCCCTCCTCATCTTTAGCTCCTAGCTTCCTTGGATTCCTTCAGTTCTCAGAAAAAAATGGCAATATCTGTAAGAAGTCTTTCCCAGTCCTCCTTATTCTTAATACCTCTCCTCTGAGATAATTTCCCAATTTATCCTGAATACATTGTTTATAGGCCATTGTTTGCATGTTGTGTCCTACATTACACTGGGAACTCCTTGAGAACAGGATTGTTTTTTTTCCTTTCTTTGTGCAACCAGCACTTAGCACTTTGTCAGTGGTTAGCACATAGCAGGAATTTTAATAAATGTTAGTTGACTGACTCCCAGATTTCCCACCCCAAGTACTCCCAAGAAATCTAATCTCATGTTCCAAACCACTCTTGGAAATTGCCATTTAGATGACCTCAAGTTACAATCTCAAATTCAACGCATCCCAAGCTGAAAGTGAATTCTCCCTTCAAATATATCTCTTTAAAATTTCATTTTTCTATTAAAGGTACCAATAATTTCCCAATTACTTAAGCTCATAATTTTAGATTTTCTTTCTCTCTCTCTCTCTCCACATTTTCCCTCTCTATATATCCACTCAATTGACAAGTTTTATCAATTCTATCTGTGAAATATATTTTTCTTCCATCTCCTCTTCACTCCTACTGCAATCACTCAACTTTAGGCTCTCATTTCTCTTTCCTTAATTAATTCCTCCTTCAGCCCACTCTTCCTTCTGATGTCTGGCTAATCTTTCTACTGTTACTATATTGTCATAGCACACATCTAAAAATATCTCCAGTAACTTCCTAATGCCAACTTTAAGAAGTAATTAATTTTTAAATAATTTAAATAATTCATCAATGATTTAATTAAATATTATTTTAATTAAATTATTAACTTACATAATTTATTATATTATAATACATTTTAGATTTTTAATAATTTTTAAAAATAAATTCATATCCCTAGAATTCAAAGTCTTCTACAAGTTGATTCTCATCTGTTTCCTGCCTATGTTTATACTATTTTACTCTAGTACTGTAGAAACTAGACAAACTGGAATACAGTCATCCCTTGCTATGTGGTTCACTTATATTGACTTCACTTTATCATGGTTTTTAAAATATATATCTAATTCTGTTTCACTGAGTTTTCACTATATCAATGGATTTTGCAGATGAATACTATACTGTACACAAATGCAGCACACCACTACCACTTGAACAAGTTTGCCAATGTGAGATTGACTGATGGAATGAAAAGGTGGCCAACCACAGGGATGTGTTCTATATTATGGCTGCTGATTGGCTCAGTGTTTATGAGTGTGGGAAAGGTTTATAGGAGAGTGGGAAGAGTTTATAAAGCCTTAAAAATATATAAATAACAAAATAAATATAGCACCACTACTTTATTAATTTTCACCTATCGCAGGGGTCTCTGGAATTTAACTACCACGACAGGCGACAAATCACTGTATTTAGTATAACTGGAATATTTGGGAAAATAGGTTCTCTCTCTAACCTCTGCCATCTTTCTCTGCTTTTCTAATGTGATTTCCCAATTCTGAAATGTCTTTCTTCAAATTTCTATTGTTGAAACCCCTTCTTTTCTTTAAAGTTCAGCTCAGTTGCTATATTCCTTCACAGAGTTTTCTCTAATGAGCTTCCACTTTTAGGTGAAAAACAAATCCTTTGACTCAAATTTATCATAATAATTTGCCTATTCCTTCCCCTTTGCACATTTTACTTTTACTTTTATAATAATTATTTGTGTATACAACCTCCTCTTCCATATTTTTTCTTTTCTTTTCTTTTTTGTTTTTGAGTTTAAATGCCAATTGAAATGAGCATTTTATATACACATATAAGAGATCTATGGATCAGAGAAGAAAGACCACATGGCACTGAAAATAGCTTGCTTTTCTAAGGGCATAATGAATTCCACATGACACTTTTAAAACTACAATTATCCTATTCCCTTCCCTCTATCCTTTGTGGCCAAGTTAAAAATATTAGATTCTTTTTTTTCAAACACTTACTTTCCATCTTAGAATCAATACTATGTATTGGTTTCAAGGCAGAAGAATGGCAAGGGCTAGGCAACAGGGGTTAGGTGACTTGCCCATGGTCACACAACTAGGAAATATTTGAGACCAGATTGGTACCCAGGACCTTCCATCTCCAATGCTGGCTCTCTTATCTACTAAGCCACCTAACTGCCCCCATACCCAATTCTTTCAATCAACCTTCATAATGTTCTTCAATAGTTTGAATATCCTCCTCTTTTACATTGTATTTTAGGGGGAAAATATTCTAGTGATGTATTCTGAGCCTATTCTATTATGAAAATCCCTCAAAGCAAGAACTGCTTTGCCTCTTTGCATCTTCAAAACCTAGCAGTTGTCCTTCTTAAATTGATTTTAATGAATGTTTGTGAGATTTAATTGAATAATCAATGGAGGAATATCCTGAAAGAAATGAAAAAGGATGTTATGGTAAAAATGGTAAAAAAAACAATGGTAAAAATGGAGCAGCCATCTTTAGAGAAAAAAAGAATACATTATCCTTTGAGACTTAGAGGATGATTATCAGCCCAATCACTCAGGATTGAAAGCTTAAGAGTCACCTTTATTTCTTCCCTTGCACATACCTTCTATGGGTTCTATTATCCTGCTACAATTTCTCTCCCATTCCTCCCCTGCTCTCTGCTCTACTCTTAGCCAGACCATTCTAATCATCATTTCTCCCTTGAACTACTGTCATAGATTTCTAAATGATCTCTCTGATTCTAACTTCTCTCACTCACTATAATAATTATAATAATAATATAATAACAATAATGCAAACCATTCATATTAATATGATAATACTTCAATGGAGCTGTGACCTCATCAAGGTGCATATTACAATCTGCTTCTGCCTACCCAGACTCTTGCCCACCTTTTCCCACTAGTTTGTCTTATGGAAAGGTCACCAAGTATACTGAGGATCCTCCTCTTGACATCAGATCATATCAATAAAACATTTAGAGGCTATTTATTAGAAATACTCTCTTGTCATACATTACCAGCCTGACTTCTTTTATAAACATACATTTTTATGAGATCATTTCCAAAGCTTCTCTTACATAATTCCTCTTTTGCAATGTGGAGTTGTCTATTCATGTCCACAATGTGCCCATCCAATATCCTTTCTGTGATGTTTGATTTCAGGTTTTTTAATACTAGAATGTTCCATGATTCACAAGCATACCAGAAGAATATTTGTACTAAAAAGATCAGCTTGTTTTTAGAGGAGGTTATGGTTATTTAAGGAACTTGCCTGATTTCCTTTGTTCTTATGGTGAAATTCCCTTTCTGCTTTTCCTGAGAGTTTATCTGGGACTATAATGGTAGAATATAGGTGTATATTGACAAGTATTTGGTTTTCTTTTTAAGTTGTAAATCTTTTCCATGCTACCCTGCTGTCTTCCTTTGAATTTCATCATTAAATGCCTGTGGGATTACTGCTTAACTACATCTCTCACCAAGCTCCCTTTAAACATTTTTCTCACACCACTACTTCTCATTGTTTTATAAAGCAATTCTATTCATAATCTTCAAATATCCTTCTCCCTAAGATTTTACAAATGCAATTATAGTCTAAATGAGTTTTGAGATGGTTGCCAGAGTTTTCCAAACAAATCAAGTCAAGTAAATCAAATATTTGCTGACTAATGTGGTTTCAGGCTCCTTTGATCTTATTAGGGCAAATTATTTGCATGGTTTAAACATATATAAAACAGTTGGAATCAGAGTATGTCTTTTCCTCCATCCATTACCCAATTTATTTATTTTAAAAGTTCAGATTGGAGCTATTTTAAATGCAAGTATAGATTTTTTCTAATTTTTGTTCTAGTTTTATATTTATTTTGATCTTTGCTCTTACTTATCAGTAGACTGCCTAAGTAAGGTGTGAATTCAAGAATAATAACCATATCAAAAATGAGTCATTTCCTTTCTATAAAAAAATAATCAATTTAATGACACTGTTTTGTACTTGACATATTCTTCTGATTCTTTTCTCAAGGAAAAAGAATCATACTATATGAGGTTTATATTTCACCTTTGGTTGATTCCTTAATCCTGAACCAGAAATACTATGTTTGCCCTTCATGCCAACTTTTACATTGAAAGCACCAACTGTGAAAGCATACACTAAGAGATTTCTTAATCAAATAAGGAATTGATCTCTTTATTAAAAATAAAATAGTTATGTTTACATGAAATTGAAAAGCCTTTGCATGAACCTAGGATAAAAGGGGAAGTTATCAACAGAAAAATTATTGCATCAACTATCTCTGAAAATGAAAGCATACTCAATAAATTAAGGCAGGCTGAAAAAAAAAAACATCAAATTCTTACTGTGTACACAGCACCTAGAAAAGAGAAAGGCAGTACCTACACTCAAGTATTGCTATTCCTGATAGGCATGGGCTCAGGGCTATCTCCACCAAGGTCTGAAGGGAAGTCTCTCCCTCAAGATAATGTGCCCCTTTAGCAGCTAAGGTATGTGGGGAAAGAAGTGAAATTTGGTCTGATATCCAAGATATATAAAGAAATAACCCAAATGTAAGACCAATAGTCATTACCCAATAAATAAGTGGTCAAAGAATATGTTCAAAGAATTCTGGAAAGAACAGAAAACTGCAAATCAAACCAACTTTAAAGTTTTACTTCACTCACACGGAACTGGCAAAGATGATAAAAAAATGGGAGTAAATCCTATTGTAGAGTTTGTGGGAAGATAGGCACTGTAAAACACTGTTGGTATAGGTTTGGGTTTGTCCAGTAATTTTGGAAAGTTACTTGCAAGTATCCTAAACAAGCATCTATAATAGAGATATCTTTTGATCCAGAGATCCAACTGGGTGGCAAATAACAAAACAAAACAAGTATCCCAGGTTATGACTTATTATATATCTTTAGTTTGCATATGTTGTCTTCCCCAGTTAGAATATCATTTCTTTAAGGGCTAGTTCCACCCCACTTCTCTGTTCTTATTCCCAGTCTTTGTAAATAACATGGGCAAATAAATTCTTTTTCATTCACTCATTCCTTAAAATTGGATAAAATTCAGTGTTATATAGGCTGTGGAAAAGCAGGCCAGCTAACTCGTTGCTATTTAAGATTTGACTTATGGTGATTTCACAAAGTATATGTTACATATATCTAACATTATTCATATGTTTAACCCAATGACTAAATTATGATCCATGGAAGGATTAGAGGGAAAATCTATTTCTATAAAAGCACTGAGAGTGGCAGGATTTTAATAGCTAAAAGTCAGAAATAATCATGATATTCAATCTAAACAACAAACATCCATTGAGCTCCTATTAGGTATGTTAAGCAAGTGGAGTTGTACAATGATAAACATGGCAGAGTCACTGCCATCAATTAGTGGAATCAGAAAAACTTCCAATAGGACACTTCACATAAGCTGTTTCTATATAACGAGCAATAATGTTCCTACCAGTTATAAGGAAACTAAGGATTTGAATAGTTGGAGCAGAGAAAGGAATACAGTACAGGAATGAAGGAGAGCTTATGCAAAGGCAGGATGTAAAAAGGGCTGAGTTTAGAGAACAGCAAGTAAATCATGTAAAGTGTACGAAAAGGGGATAGTGTGCAGTAAGCCTCAAAAGGTCATTGTAGTTCTTGGGCAGAACTGGAATAGCAAACTTCTGAGTAAGTCAAAGCCAATATTACATATTCCAATATTACTGATGGGAAACATGAGGCTCAGACGTTGAGATGTGCTCATCCCCTACGCAGTTTTTTTAAACAAAAGGACCAATCTCAGGATTCTGAGTCTTATTCTCTTTCCACAAATCAATAAGTCTAATGCACAAGCACATATTAAGTTTTTACTCTGTGATATGCACTGTTCCAAAGTACTAGTTTTTCAAGAAAAGGAGGAAATATTCCTTACCCACAAAGAGCTCACCATTTTAATGGGAGAGAATATGCAAACAGTTATGTACATACAAAATATACCCATCAAATTGAAGGTAACCTCAGAGAGAAGGAATTATCATTTAAGGGACCAACCTGGGAATGGTCTCTTGTGGGCTTAGAACTGTGGCTCAATGGAAGTTGAAGGATCTAGGAAGCAGAGGTGGGGAAAGAATATTCTAGGCATTCACAGCTAATGAAAATACATGGAGTTTGGAGATAAGTGAGAAATAGTAAGGCAGACAGTGTTGCTGTATCATAGAATACAGGGACTAAAGGGAAAGAATAATAGAAAGGTAGGAAAGACCAAGGTTTTAAAAACTAATTAGGGGGTTTTATATTTGATTCTGGAGGTTGGGGGGGTGAACCACTGGAGTTTATTGAGTAGAAGTTGAACTGGAATGGAGAGAGATTTAAGACAGGAAGACAAACCATAAAGTAATTGAAATACTATAAAAGTGAGATGATCAGGGCTTTTACCATAGCAGCCACTGCATCAAGGAAATAGAAATAAGAATGTTTTGAAGGGAAAATTCATAGGACTGGGCCGCAGATTAGGTGGGTGGGATAGAATAAGGAGTCAAGCAATATTATAAATCTTAAACGATCACTAACATTGAAGAATCAAAGATAGCTAGAAAAACTTACAGTGAGATAAAATGAAGATATCAGAAATAAAAGACCATACTGACCTCTATTGGCTAAAAAGATGTAAACAAGATTCAGAGTAAAAGGAATAGGTTACTTTGGTACTTACCTTGTTAAAAGATAAAGCATACAATCTTCATTCATAAGTTTCAAATTACAAAAGTGGGCCTTTGCTATATTATTAGTCATAAAGCGTCTTTTGTGTCATTTTGTATAAAAGTTTTAAATAATTACATTTTGTAGTTTGAGTTTTTATCAACTTAGCTAAAATAAAATTTCTCATTTGAAAATGGAAATAAAATAAGTTTACAAAGAATAAATTTTTAACCTGGACTGGGCAGGTGGGAGGCTGTATTTCCAGTGGAAGTAGATATTAAAGTTATTCTGTGGTATTTTTGTTGTAGTGGGCTTTTCGTTTTCCTTTACTGATGGTACATAAAAGAGAATCAAATACAGTGTAAATGTTGCCAACAGTGTTTGTATCAGTCAACTGCATTGATATAAATACTTGTTTTGAATTAAACAATTTTTAAAGCATTCTTACATTTAACTCATGGTCACCACAACATCCTTATGCTATAAGCAGTAAGATATTATTCCTACTTAGTAAATATGGAAAATAAAATCAAGATTCTGAAATTATTTATAAATGTATGTTTCAGAAGCAGAATCAAAGTTGAGGCATTCACTCTTATTAGAAAACTAAGAATAATAGATATTTTTCCTAATTTGAATGCTATACTAAAGAAGATACAATGAAAATTTCCATATACAAACTGACAATTGAAAGAGGGGAGCCAACCAAATATGGAGAAAAGATCCAAGTTACATTTTGAAAAAAGCTATATGTAAGAAAAAAGACAAGATGCTGTCCCTCGATCGTGTTCTACTTATTACTGTGATTTACTCCAATATATGTTGAAAATCATTGTCTTTAGGCTACAAATCAAATTTTCCTCTCTATCAGTTACTTCCCCTCTGGTCATTTACAAATTCATCTTTTTTTTAATGGCCCAATTTTTAAATGTAGGACTTTAAACTGGCATTTTAGGAACACTGAAAGATATTGAAATCGCTGAAAAACAGGCATATTAATAAAAAAATAAGTCAAGGAATCTCAAAGTTGGAAGAGAAATTGAAAATCATCTAATAAAATTTCCCAAAGCAGTAATTCTACAACATGCCTCTACTTGGTGTCAATAAGCCCCTACTTGAATAATTCCAGAGATGGTTAACATCTCTTCACAAAGAATCCCACATATTCATATATAGGATACTGTAATTGTTGTTAGGTTATTCTTTATAGGAAGTTAAAATGTCTCTTCTTATGAATTCATTGATATCAGTTATATCCTCTTGACCTAAGAAAAATAATTCTTTATCAAGACAATCATCCTGTAAGTGCCCCAAGATACTTGTTTTCTTTTTTTAAGATTTCCACTAAGATTTTGTTTCTCTAGGCTAAACATTCACTTTTTTTCTTTCAACTATTTTTCATGTGATTAGAATTAGAGCAGTCATGTAATATACAAATAGAAGCAGGGTGACTAATCCATACCAAAGGATCAGTGTAGGTCATATTTTGATTTAGTTTTATTACCTATCTTTTATTGTATTTTTATTTATTTTGTTAAGTGTTTCCCAGTTACATTTTAATCTGGTTTGGTGGTTAGATATTTAACCTCTAATTTAGGGTATCCCCACATGCATGCACATTCATACCAGATAAGCTCCCTTTTCTTGATGTTACTTTTCAAATCTATTGCTCAGAATTGAGCACATCATTCCAAATGAGCTCAGACCATTACAAAATCTAGAGGAATTATTCCTCCCTTTATATATATATATATGGATTCAAAAATAAGAAGAAAGCACAAAGAAGTTGAAATCTTCATCAGTAGAAGGAGCTTTGCAGGGCTGGGGCTGGCGGGGGGGGGGGGGGGGGGGGCATAGAGAAATTCCCTTTACCAATACAGATTAGCAACTATAGCTAGGTCCCTATTAGGGCAAACCATGAATTCTATGGTAGACTGCATTATTCAAATTTATACTATTCAAAGTTTTATATCAAGCATGATCATTGATCCCAGACCAATGGAAATGTTGTTGTTCAGTTGTTTCAGTCACGTCTGACTCTTTATGACTTCACATGGGGTTTTCTTGGCAAAGATACTAGAGTAATTTTCCATTTCTTTCTCCCACTCATTTGATAAATTAGGAAACTGAGACAAACAGGAGGGAGATAAATTCAATCATATAGCTTAGGAAAACTTGTGTGGACATTTGTTATTAGATGTAATTGGAAATATATACATATAAAGTAAAAAATTAAATAACCGCAGACAATACAAATAAATAAATAAATAAAATAACTAGTCTTTGAAACTAGTCTAAAACTAGTCTGCATAACCATGCTTTCTCATCTAGCAACCAAAGAAAAATGGATGGCTATAGTCTTTCAGTATGTGAGGATTTGAAGACTAACAAACAAACATTGGTTTTCATTTAAAATCTTATACATTACTTCCCAATGAGGGTGTTAGGTGATCCTTTGACACTTTAAATTCAGATTTAATTTTTTTCATTCTTAGAAATGTCAGTTCTGGAAGGCATCCTTTCCAAGAATAAGCCTGTTTCAATTCACATTTAAAATGTGTTGATCAGTATGTCCTCCCTCAATTGTTTCTTCAAAACATCAGAATATTTGGTAGCTGCATCTATATCTGTACCTCATCCACAATTCTAGCAATTTTAACACTATGTGAGTTAACTTAATTTTTAAAACCAGTTAATTCTTGGAGTAAAAGTTTCTTCACTACACATTTATATCCCCTTTGTCTTCCTTAAATAAACTTGAAGCTTTTGTCTGAATACATATTTGCTGGGAGAAATATGTTTTTATTGTAATTTTTACTTAGGCATTTAAAGACACTATTACTCTCATCCTAGCATGTCTATTTCTTATTTGCAAACTATTTATTTGCAAGTCAGTGCAACTCAGCTTTTTCTCCCTTATATTTCCCCTTCACATTTTATAATATTCTATGCTAACAATTCAGGCATTATGTCACCTCGTCCTATTTTAGAAATACTCCGGTCACATTCATGCTACCCAATCATATCTTTTTTTTTTGTTTTGATGCAATAACAAGTTTCTTCCTTTTTGTAGTGGCTGTGTTTCTCTCTGGATAATTCTTTCATTTGCACAATGTGTTAAGGGCCCTTTTAAAAACTTTACACAACTATTGATAATATGGTGCACAATATCACATTGCATGCAATGATTAAGTGCAGACTGATGATACAATGCAAGTTTAAACTATTAACCACCACACATGAATCAAATTAATTGATTTTTTTAGCTCACATAAAATGCAAGCTGCAATCATTTTATAATTCTCACTAAATTGAATTTCATGTTCTTTAAACTCACATAAATTATATCATCTGTATTTTTCTATTTTAAATCCTGGCCAGGGAAAGAATTTGTCTTGCCTGAATTTTTATATTTGTGACAAGTTTTGTTTTCTTTTTTTCCCGGGGTGTGTGAAAGAGAAAGAAAAATATATTTCATTAGCAATTTATAACTTACTTATTTATCTTTAAATTCCTTACCTTCTGTCTTAGAATCAATACTGTGTGTTGGTTCCAAGGCAGAAGAGCGGTAAGGGCTAGTCAAAGAGGGTTAAGTGACTTGCCCAGGGTCACATAGCTAGAAAGTATCTGAGGGCAGATATTAACCCAAGTCTTCCCATTTCTAGGCCCAGCTTTCAATCCACTGAGGCACCTAGCTACCCCCATGCAATTTGTTTTTTATTTTGTTCAGTGATTTTTAAAAATTGAATTACTTTGTTTTATAGTATAATTATGGATTATTCCCAAGAAGTATCTTCTGGCAAAGTAAATTGTTTAATAAAATTAATAATATAGTGTCCTCATTTGAAATAGAAATAGTCAATAGGTCACCTCTATAGCAATCCCTTCAAGTTAATTTTTAAAAATTGACAAATCTCTTTTCTATCTTTCTTACTCCCCATCTCAGTAAGGAAAAAATGGGGGGAGGAATATATTTTTAAATTTTAAACCTTTACCCCTAGAATCAATACTACTACTAAGTATTGGCTCCAGGGTAGAAAACTGGTAAAGGTTAGGCAATCAGAGAGAGAATTACTTATTCCAAATCTATCACTTCTCTATAATAAATAGAATGTTTCATTATGCTATATATATTTTTGTACAGAAGAGACTTTTCCACTTTCTTTGATATCTTTTGTGTATGGTCCAAGCACTAGAATAGCTAAATCAAAGGGCATGCACAATATTAATTGCTCCTGGGTAAAATGAGTCAATATTTTAAAATGACTATATTACCTAAATTAATTTACTTAAATCAGTCCCACAATAAACAAACTTCTAAAATATTGCTCATCTCATTTTAAAATATATTCAATTTATCCTTGTTTAGTTGTTTATGATTATTTATTCATGTTTACATTTTTGGGTTTGTCTTAACTTGTGTTTAAACTTCAAGGTTTCTATTCAGTTCTCATCTTTTCATCTTTCTTTCTAAATTGCAATGGTTTTCCTGGGAATTTTCATTTGGTGGATTCTTTCATGAAGTGGCTGGTAGATTCCTTCTCTTTATTTTTGCCCTCTGGTCCTAAGAGATCTAGAAAATGTTTCTTTAAAATTGTCTTGGCTCTTCTCTTGGTTATGGTGTTCAGGGAGTCCTGTGATTCTCAATTTCTTGTCTTCACAATCTATTTTCCAGATCAGTTACTTTTGTGATAAGATAACCTTACATTTTCTGCCATTTTTTCAGTTCTTTATATTTATTTTGAGGGTTCTTATTGTCTTAAATTACTGGCATCTATTTGGTTCATTCCAAATTTCAAGGAGTTTGATGTTAGGTTAAGGTTTTGTATCTCTCATACCATGTTCACTCCCCTTCCAATTCTTTCTTCCATAACTTCTGCTTCTTTTTCATCTTTTTCCTCTCTTTCATTTATGAAAAATATTTAATTTTTAAAGTCTTTCTTCTTTTCTTCAAAAAATTCTTGCTGAATCAGTACTGATGCTAGGTTTTTCTTTGAAGCTTTGCTTATAGATGTTCTGGAGCAATTTTCTTCAGGTTTGTATGTTGTGTCTTTTATTATAATGTCCTTGTATATAGTAGGATTCTTTTTTGTTTGTTCATTATTTCAGTCTTCCTAACTTTAAATTGATGCTGGGGTTGTGTTCTGGGGTTGTGTGAATACTTCTGGAGGGAAGATATGGGTTGCTTTTTGGGGGTATTGAATATTGTATTATTTCAGGAATTCAAATACAGCTTAGGCTGGAGTCTTGCAAACTTTCGTGTTCCCAAAGTGGCAAAGTCCGATTTCTGACCCTCTGGTTTGAATAGCATCAACTTCTTGGCCTAGGTTTGGGTTTGAGCAAGATTAAACTACTGCTAGGCTCAGAAACTATCAGTCAGCTTGGAAGCTTCACTGTTTCAGAGTTACAGAAATGCAGGTCCCTCAGGGTCTGAAATTCTTGTCCTGGTTGTTCATATAAAGTCTTCATAAAAGGCAAGAAGTTAAAATTGTGAGACTACTTCACTTCTGTGATCTGAGACATATTTACTGCTCTAAATTTGCAGATATATACATACATATACATATACAAATACATATACATATACATATATATACATATACATATACATATACATATATATATAAAGGTCCTTTCCCCAGAATAACATTCCTGGGCACAGATACCCCTTGATTCTATTAATCAGAATTGGGCAATTGACAACAAAGCTTTGAGATGACACCACTTAGTACCTCACGTGTGTCTGAGATCTCCTCTTACCCTTGGGTATAGCCTCTTAGTTCTGGAATGCTTCATGAACTGACTCCTTGCCAGATCCCATCTGAGGACCTGTCTATTTCTCTCCCTAAGTTGACATGGGCTCGAAATATGACTCATTGTGATTTGTTCCTAGATTCCTACACCAGGATTTGTTCTGATTTATTAACTAGATGTATTGGAAGGCAGTTTGAGGAAAGAACTCACTGCTACACTATCAGCTTAGTTCTCCCTCCTTTAAAAAAATAAAATAAAGCTACAATTTAAAATAAAAACAATTAAGTGGCGAAGGGAGAAAAATCTTTCAAGCAAAGCCTTATTTCCCAGACATATAAGGAACAAATTTAAATGTATTTTTAAAGTTATTCCCCAACTGATAGTCTAAGGAGAGAAATATACAGTTCTTATATGAAATATAAACTTATCAACAGTCATATGAAAAGTACTCCAAATCACTGCTAATTAGGCTATTGTAAATTAAAGCAATTCTAAGATTCCACC
Organism: Monodelphis domestica; assembly: GCF_027887165.1. NCBI lineage: Eukaryota > Metazoa > Chordata > Mammalia > Didelphimorphia > Didelphidae > Monodelphis > Monodelphis domestica. The sequence goes on along the minus strand of NC_077228.1, from coordinate 66,843,391 downwards.
TCATGTCCATCAAAGTGTCAAAGACAACAAGGAAAATGCTAAATGTTGTAGGGGCTATAGGAAAATAGGCACGTTGATACATTGTTGGTGGATCCATGAATGGGTACAATTTGGGATTATATACAAAAATGTTACTAAATGGTATATATACCATTTGACCAATCTTGTTCATTGCAAAAATTAAATTTAATAAGAAAAGATTCATCTTAGGCACTGAGAGATTTAGTGACCATCCCAGAGCCACATACAATGTTGAGTAAACTATTCTTGTTCTCAGAATAAAGGTTTATTTTCCACTCTATAACAGCCCTTTTGATTTCCCCCTATATATTTAACTGAAGAATTGTTTAGCACTTTCTTCACAAATGGTTACCTAGTATGAGATGCAGTGCAGTCTCACAAAATATAAATGTTGCTGACAAAGACCTCATTAATATTTCCTAATTCATGTCAAGAATTTACTTATTATGTCTTCTGTAAAAAATGTCATTCTTAGCACCCTTTTCCCTTTTCCCATCCCACCCCTCTGCAATTATCACCATAGAAGTTGAAGTGGGACTCACAGGCTATGGGTCCTTTTGTATTTTTCTTTGTTTCAGGGATTATCAAAACAAAAGACTTCATCAGTTACCAGAAATATATTGTAAGCATTTAAACATGGCAGAACTTGTCAGTGCACGTGCTTCATCGTCATAACCTTCAAGAACCCAGAATTACTTCCAAGTCACAATTAGATATTAGAATAGGGCTCTTTTACACTAAAAATCTTTAGTTGATATTGTATGGCTGCAAATCATGGACTACAATGGTCTCTCAATAGTTTATTTTGAGGACTACCCAAAGGGCAATGCAGAGGTGATGAATATGAACAGGCTGCAATTTATCAAAGTAGATTCATTCGACTAGCATTTATTAAGTTCCTACTTTGTTCCAGTCATTCTGTTAGGCTCCAGAGACATGAAGACACCTAGGTAGAGCAGTAGATAGAGTGTTGGGCTAAAGTCAGTAAGATATGAGTCAAAAGCTTTTCTCAGACAGGTGTTATGTTCCAGACCATAAGAAAATCATTTCATTTCTTTCAGGCTCCATTTTCACGTCTATAAAATGAGAGAGTTTGAATTTGATGTCTTCTGAAATTCCTTCTAGTTCTAAATCTAATCCTTACCTTCAAAGACCCTTCATTAGAGAGGTAGAGGAAAAGATAGCAATATATAAATATTTGCATATATACATAATTGTAGGATAAAAGAGAGAGCAATATGAAATTGCTACAAAGTACTTATAGGAAGGGCATTAGCCAATTGAGTATGGGAGGGAGGAAGGGGTTACAGGTTAGGATGGGCTAACAGTAGATGGCATGGAAGTTGAGCTCTAAAAGAAATTAGTGCATCTACAAGATACAGGTAGGGAAGAAGTACATCCCAGGTTCAAAGAGGAGAAGTAAAATATCTTCATAGTTCAGAGCAAATAATCCAATTTGGCTGGAACCTAGACAACATGTAAAACTATAATGTACAATAAGTTGGAAAAGGAATTCTGGAGTCAGATTTTGAAGGGCTTTAAATGTCAAATGGAGAGTTTGAAAGACAAGAGAGGGGTCATGATGTTTTCTTGAGTAGAGAAATAATACAGACTGGCTTGTACTTTAGCAATATCTATTTGTTTCCTACATAGAAAACAGATTGGGTGAGAGTAGAGAGTGGAGACAAGAAAACTAATTAGAAAACAATTACACTAGTCCAGGAAAGAGGTGATTGATAAGGACTTAAAACAGTTAGAATTCTCTATTAGCCAGTTTTGGAAGGACTTTAGTTCAGGAAACTCAGGTTAGGTGTATAAAGAAGGTATATAAAAGGAGGTAGCTGGATTGAGAGCTCAGTGGATTGAGAGCCAGGCCTAGAGACAGGAGGTTCTGGGTTCAAATATGACCTCAGACACTTCCTAGCTATGCAACCCTGGGCAAGTACCTTAACCCCCATTGCCTAGCCCTTATCACTCTTCTGCCTTGGAACCAGCACACAGTAGTGGTTCTAAGACAGAAGATAAGGTTTTGTTTTGTTTTTTAAAGATGTATAGAAAGGATGTCATCTGAAAAATCTATGTTTAGGAAAAAAGCTAAGCAAGCCACATCTCAAGAGTAAAGGACAACCAACAAACAGGGAATCTACCTGCTTCACTGGTAAAATAAAATGACAAAATAATTTGAGGAAATCCAAGAATACGATGGACAAGACCTTACATGGTAGGTTTGTGAGAAAACCTGGATATGTCACTCAGGTTGGAGTAGCATGGATTGGTTCCAATCTACATGAAAGGGGTATCCACATTAGTGTGATCCCAGATCCATCTGGATAATGAAGTTTCTAAGTGAACATAACCTATAAATACAAACATAATGTATAAATTGGAAGAGAACATAGGAAAAGATAGTCTATATGGGGTGGAGAACCAATAGTAATAGATGAAATCAGACTGTAAAATTTGAATTATTTATTAGAAATCAGAGAAGCAAAAACTATCTCAATACTCAGGGAGCTTACATTCTAATGGAGACAGACAGCATGTAAATAAGATGTACGTAGCATAGATGGAAGATAATCTAAGAGAGGAAGACATGAAGAGCTGAGAAAACCAGGAAAGCAATGAGATTTGAGTTGAGTCCTGAAGGAAGAAGCTAAAATGCAGAGATTTTGAGATATAGAGTATTCCAGTCAGTGGGGACAGTCGAAGAAAAGCCCGGAGGCAGAAAATGTAGTACTGTATCTAAGGAATACCAGCATATTTTGATCATGAGACACTTAAAAATAAATAAAGCATAATAAGACTGGAAAAGTAGGAAGGGGTCAGATCATTAAATGTCAGAACTAAATGCCAAATGATAGCCTTTAGTTTTATTAGTTTTCTTTTACTTTAATTATTTATTTATTCATCTCAGTTTAATTAGATGCTGGAGCTCCTTGAGCAGGATGAATGGTTCAGACCTAATCTTCTCAAAAAGTCCTCTGAGCAACAGAATGAAGCATAACTTGAAGAGGTAAGAGGCTTGAGGCAAGAAGATTAATTGGAAGTCTATTGAGGTAGCAGAGGCAAACATTGATGAGGCTCTGAACTAGGGCTTGTGTGAGTGGAGAGAAGAGGACATTCATACACAAATGATGATGTGAAGGCACAAATGACAAGATTCAACTGATGATGATTTCATAGCTGTTAGCCTGCGCCACTTGGAGGTTTGTGGTAACCTTGTCAGTGACTGAGAAGTTTGGACATTGGAAGGAGGTCTGGGAAAATATTCATTGAGTTTGAAATGCTAATAGGGCATCCAGTTTGCCAGAAGGCAAATATGTTTACTATATAAGGTTGTGTGAGTATGTGTATGTGCATTCGTGCATGCATGTGCACCTTGGAATTGACTGCATAGAAATAATATTTGAACCCATTGGTTCGGATGAGATCACCAAATAAAGTAATCTAGAGAGTGAAAAGAATAGGGCTAAGTAGAAAACCTTAGGGAACTCCCACAGGAGGCATGATATGAATAAATAATAAGCAAAAGAAACTGATAGGGGGTGAACAGACATATAAGAAAAGAACCAGGAAAAATCACTCACAGAAACCTAAAAAGAAGAAAGTACCCAGGAAAAGAAGACAGTCAACAGCAAGTATTGAAAGTCAAGAAGAATGAGGACTAAAAAAGAGGCCTTTGTATTTGGCAATTGAGAGACAATTGGTATCTTTAGGGAGAGAATTTTAGTTGAATGATGAGGTCATTCAGATTCTAGAAAATTTAGAAGAGAGAGAAGATGGAGTGAATGTATAAATTATAAATGACCTTCATGAGGAGCTTAACCACAAAAGGAAGGCATATTTTAGGATGATACCTAGTGGGTATATAGGAACAAGTGAAAGGTTTTTTGCTTTGGTTTTTTAAGGAAGGGGGAGAGAGAGATGGTGGTGTGTTTGTAGGCAGTATGAAGACAGAATGATAAGAAAAAAGAATAGGGATGATATTGGGGGCAATCTTCTATAGATGTTAGGAGATGGGATCAAGAAATCATGCATGGGGAGGGATTGACCTTGACAAGGGTGGTATTTTATTACTTATTATATATATAATAACATACTTAATGCTAAGATATTCAAGCCAGGGTACTACTTTTAGAATGAACATCATTCATATTCTATGATAGGCATTGGCAGAATTGCCTTAAAATCCATGGAATTCTGCAGTCAAATTAAAAATACAATGGTTTAAATGAAAGGAGACCAGTCATGTAAAGTCAATAAGAATTTATTAATGGCTTACTATGTGGCATATATTGCTAAAACATTGCTAACCATTTAATGCTCTTAAAAGAAGAAAAGAAAGGAAGAAGGAAAAGAATATACTAGTTGGGAAAGGGAGAAGAGTGAGGAAATCTACCTCACATGCTCAAGGTATAGTAACAGAAAACTATACAGGCAGGTGAGTAGTACTTGAACCCTATTTTCTCATCTGAACTGATGAAAGGAAGACTATATACACAACTTGATACATAGAGACAGTAAAATAGGGTGGACAGGCAAGAAAGGACTGAGAGTAAAATAAAAGGGTAAATAAATTAGTATTAAGAAAAACAAATATTAACTATAGAGGACAGATCACAAATAGGAGTTTTAAAGAAAAGAAAGGGTTAAAAACTCATCCTCTGGCTCTAGGAGATGGAAAAACAAAAGAAGCAGGGAATCAAAAGCAAATTACATCAAACCTAGAATCAGTACGGAAGTTCTCATCATTTCCTCTACCTTCTATAGAATATAATGATCACTAAAGCAAGACAATAATTCCTCAGATGATAAGGTAGGGAGAGAATTCTAGTAATTGTTCAGATTGTGCAAGTCACACATCACTACTATACCCTTACCTCTATAGCTATTTTGGAATCTGTTCTTGCCTTCTAGATGAAAGTTCTGCTATGCATTCTTACACCACAGTACTGATCTTATTCCTCCATTAATTCTTTTTTTTTTAAACCCTTACCTTCTGTCTTGGAGTCAATACTGTGTATTGGCTCCAAGGCAGAAGAGTGGTAAGGGCTAGGCAATGGGGGTCAAGTGACTTGCCCAGGGTCACACAGCTGGGAAGTGGCTGAGGCCAGATTTGAACCTAGGACCTCCCATCTCTAGGACTGGCTCTCAATCCATTGAGCTACCCAGCTGCCCCCTCCTCCATTAATTCTTACCCAAATGTTCTCTTCAATGCCCCCTCTCCAACTGTTTCGTGGATTTCCACACTGGGTTATAGCTTCTTAAAATACAATGTTACTAACTACTCTTTTTGACCAATCTGATATTTTAGAACAAAAGATTCTATATCACTGCCATATTTTAGTCATGAGTGACAATCCCTCCAAATTTAATGATAAACCTGACATTAAAACCTAGACTAACTTAGGCTCACTGTTACCCATTCATGTTTAGACATCTGAGTTTATAAGTGTCATTGCTACCCTTTTCCTGAAAATTCTCTCTTGTGGATTACTAGGCAAATTAAATGCAGTTGAATCTCCCTACCATTCTTCCTATGTTATATCTAGGGTACTCTGTGGCATTTAGATCAGTAGTTAAATGTGGGCTACTTTCTCCATTCTCTACTTTTATTATAAAGCTCAGTTAATATTAATTTATCCCACCCAGCTATGAGTCATTTGCATATCCAGTAATCATTTTTTCTAAATCATCCAAAATCATTGATAAAAAAATAGGGCAATACAGGACCCAAGACTAAATTCCATTGTAGTATACTAGAAAATGCCCTCCAGAATGATGTCAATCCACCAATGAGCTCACCTCAGTAAGCTTATCCAAGAAGTTATAGATACACCTAACTCTACTTTAATGTAACAATATGCTTCCAATTTGACCACATGGGTAGACAAGCTCTTTCTACTCCCTATATTTGCCTACTGACATCTTAGAGCTATGAAATCTACAACACTGAAAATACCTGTTCCATCACTGAAGAAAAGCCTATATAAATTGTTCATTTATTTTCCTATGTAATTTAAAATTTGAAGCCTGACTGGGAAAGATTTTCCCTGTATGGTCAAGTATACAAAGTCACAAAACAAAGAGCAGCTCTGGCATGTTAGAAATAAATGAAGAGGGGGAAGCTAGGTGGCTCAGTGGATTGAGAGCTGGTCCTGGGTCCAATCTGACCCTGGGTCAGTCACTTTACCCCCACTGACTAGCCTTCAGCACTCTGCCTTGGAACCAACACATAGTATTGATTCTAAGACTTTAAGATTCTAAGGTAAGGGTTGGGGTTTTTGTTTTTGTTTTTGTTTGTTTTTAACAAATAAACCAATAAAATCTGCCTTTTACTATTTGTTAATTTTCCCCTGACTAACATATAGACCTTTCTATGCCCACGCAAAATAATATCCCACTCTATATTCTAGATCTACCTGACCTGAACCCCACCTTTAAGCTGACTTTGGGAGAGACTATAATGTTAAATGAGCTCCTTAAACGCATCAAGAATGGCAAATGAATAAGTATACCAAGAGGTTCCTTTCACAAACTTTCCCTTGAAAACTTTTCAAACCCAGACATGGACAAGAAAAAAAAATCCTTCCAAATGATAGGAATTCCTTTTCTTAAGGGCAGCAGTGGGAGGTAGATTTTATGACTCACATATACCCCCAGGCATTATTTTCTCTAACCAACCTAACTATTGATACATTTAATTTAAAAAAAAAAAAAAGCCTTCTCTACCTTTCCTGTTCCCTACCTCTGAGGTGATCAGTCATGAAAAAATGATCATCTAGAGAAACTGCATGTTGCACACAAAAGGAGATTAGTCTGTTATTCAGTTATAAAAGTCAATTTCTCATCATTAAGAAAAAAAATGGGAATACTTTTTAGCAAGTAAAAATAGCTACCGGTATTATTTTAACTTTCCACTAACTAATAATGGTAAATATTGACATGTATATTACTTGGTTAAGAGTTGGATTTCCCCTTTGTTCCTACTGAATAATGACAATACAAATACCCAACTTTAGGGAGAACCCCCCCTTACAGAAAAAACATTCATACATGTAAGAATTTCTGTTTACTCTTTCTCTTTGTTCTCCTGCCTTTGAGGGAAATCTTTCCATGTTGTTTTTTCTTTTGAAGTAGCTTGATTCAAGGTGAAAAAGAAACAGGCCTAAAAGCTTTTTCTACCTAAAAAAATGTCTCATTAGAGGATTATTGTGATAAGCAAATGGTTCCTGCAAAATTATTGTACCACTTGATGGATGCTTTTATATTCCAATCATATTTATGTTCTACCTTATTTATGTGTTGTTTTAGTTTAAAAATTCTTTGCATTAGAATGAGAAAAATGTCCATATACATATGTAACAAAAGATTAGAGGAACATTAATTGAAGCAAGGTATAAAGATAAATGTGTGTGTCAACCTACGCAGAAATATATAAATAGGAAAGCCTGATCACCTCTCCTGCCTCCCTTAACATCCTGCTACAAATACCAAATGCCTTGTACAAACAGTAGACAATAAAAAAATACTTGTTATTTTGTATTAAAAAGGATACCCTGACACACTTTATGAATTCTTTGCTGAAATCCAGATATATGGTAATGAAAGTATTTCCTTCATCTAACAGTTTAATAACACTATCATTCATTTATTCATTCTATTTACACTCATTCAAAGAGTGTGGATTAGATGTCTACCATGTACACAGTGCAAAGAACTCAAAGGAAAATAAAGATGATGGTATTAAGATATAATGCTGCCTTCATGAAGTTTGAAATCAAGGAATAGGATAGGACATGAGTAAATTAAACTATAACAGAGATTAAGTATCTCATGACAACAATACAGATTATAAAATAATTAGTATAGGAGGTGAAATGTACTGTGTGCAAGATTTAAAAAAGGGGAGATCATTTTTTTAAAAGGATTCAGTGAACACTTCACAGAGAACTTGGCTAAAATTTCAAATGATAGAGATGAGGCAGAGTAGAAAAAAAACTTGCTCTTAGTGACTATATCTTGTTGATATCCATCAATCAACAAGTATTTATGAAATCTCTACAATGTGCCAGGCACTCTACTAGGTGCAAAAACAAAAGCTAAAATACCCCTTGCCTTCTGGAAACATGTATACATATGTGTGTGTATATATATACATATATATATTTATGTATGTATACACATACATATATTTGTAATAAACACAAAATAATTTTAAGGTGATACTACAGCAGCTGAGGAAGGGGGCAGAGATCTACTTTCATTTTTCTAACCATTCACAAACCATTAATGAGTAACCCTAGAATTTCAAGTTGATAAAACTAAAATAATTCTTTAGTAGTGCCATGTAATTCAACTCTTCTTGTAATGAACTACATGTGAATTATTTCATTGGAATAGTATTGAATCGTATAAATACTGCTTGAAACAAATAGACTATTGTCTGAGACTTGGAGACTTTTGTCTTTTAGTCATTTGGGTAGCTATGGCATTTATCAAAACAGTATTATATCTTTACTATTTAATTTTTCTCTTTGCCACTGAAATGCCCATTACCAAAAATAATTTTCATGACAGTCCTCTAGCTTAAATTATCACATTATTAACTAAGAAAGTCATTTGAGTTTATAAATCACCTTTATATAGACTCACCTCCTTGAAATCTGAAGGCTAACTCACCTGTACATTAAAAGTCAAAGACTCACCTTGAGGGTCAACTTCTTTAGCTAATTTCAGGGCATCCGAGTTGGCAAGATCTGTGTTTGCAGGTGTAACAGCCAAAATCAGACAGTTTTCTCGGGTGATAAACTGCATAATCATTTCTCTGATCTGATATTCAATATCTTGAGGCTGATCCCCTACTGGCACTTTAGTGATTCCAGGCAGGTCAATAAGGGTTAGATTTAACACTGTAGGCCAAGAATAAAAGAGTCATACTTATATGCTCTGAATCCAAATGAAATTAATCATTTAAAGTAATTTGATGTTTTAGTGAAAAAAGCAAAATGATTTCATTTCTATGTGGTATCCATTAAGAATAGCACTGTTAAACAGAGATAAGTGAATAATCCATAATTGTTAATCCCAAACAATTTTAATATACTCTGAAAGGCAATGATTTGTTTGTTTATTAGCTTTTGCTTAGGACTATTGGAGTCAAAATGGGAGGGGGAAGGGATTATAATTAAAACTCATTACATGCATAAGGCACCTGACATGTAATATCAATCCATAATGATGTGAAAACACTTAGACTAAGACTTGTCCTTCTCTTCACAAACACCATATGTTATTTGTAGTATGTTTAGCTAATTAGTCAACTGGAAAGCTGTTTCAGGAATTCATGGTGCCTTCAAGTAAACATGCTAGAGTCATGAAGTGTACATATGGGGAAAGCAAAACAACTTCTGAATAAGTGATAATTTGACTGCAACCCAAATCAGTTATCATCCAGCGTATGCATAACTCAATTTGACACATATGGCAAGCACTACTGGGAAATTACAATTGAGTGCCTGTCAATTGTACAGTAGAGATGGTAAAGCAATAAAGATAACTTGAAAGATTAGAGATGAAAAGGTACAGTACTGCCAACTTAGTTCTGAATATAGATTACTTCTAACAAGGCAGTAAACTTCACACCAGTGAAAAAAATTTTAATTTGTGAATTCATACTGATAGCATGGGTCACAATGATGTCTCCGGTGTCAGGAATACAATGTAGAGATGCACAGGATCATAAAGGAAATTCAGTAAGGGGAGATTTGATCAGAAAACTGAACAAATACTAAAGATTTATGCCAGTAAAAAAGTTAACAATGAATGCATGACCCTTTGAGATTTCAAAAATTCAAGATAAAATTAAGAGACTTTTAAAAATGTGTTAATCAGTTCTGTTATTGATATCCACTAGGAAAATGGGAAAGGAAGCTGTTGGCTATAGGTTTAGCGAAATTTATCATTTTTATAAGAATACTGGAACACAAAAGAATTTTATTGGAAAGAAAATGTCTTACCAATTAAGGAATTAAAAGGTAGACGAAAAGCCATTAGGGCTTATCTTTCACATAAAGACATGCCATTGATCTTATATATAATCATATTTGTGAGGCAAAATGCATCCTAAGAAAAGGATCCCATTCTTTATGGATTTTAAAGTACATACTATAGGTACAAGAACCATTACACTAAATGATACTGAAATAATTTTTGATGAGAAAAATTTTAAGACAAAGATTTGCTTACCATGTGGAGAATAGACTCGTAAATTAATCGGTATAGATGAAATGCCTTTATTCATTCCTGTCACTCGATCAGTTTCTGCTTCAATCTCTTGACAAACTTCATCAAAATCTGTAAACTTCCTTCCTTTGCAGTGTAAGAATTCAGCATATTCTATAAGGACAAAGAAATATGCTAATCTAAATTTATTTAAATTATTTCACATTTTCAAGGATTTGAGTTTGCAGTCTCTTCACTACTAGAAATTGCAAAACCTTTTACAATGTGATTACAGTAATAACAGCTAACATTTATATTGGACTGAATTTTTACAAAATTTTCTCATATTTGTATATACATTTATATATGTGTCATATGTATATATCCATGTATTTAAACATACACCTGTGAGATTTGATTTTCTTTTATCCTCAGGACCTTGAGATTACTATTATGTCTATATCTTGCAGAAGGTGAGTGCTTGCTTCAGCAGCACATATACTAAAAAAACAGAAGGTGATACTGAGGCTGAGAGAGACTTGCCCAGCGAGCAAAGATCTGAAGAATTACTCAACCTCATGCTGTTCAGTCTCCAAGTTCATCATTTTATCAACCATACCACCTACCTGCAATAATGAAAATAATAGTCTTGAAATAATATTGTGGGGGAAATAAATTCTAGATATCTCAAATAATAATGTCAATAACATGCCTTTTAGTTATAAAGAAAATCTTCCCAATACTGCCTGTATAGGCATCAAAGAAAAGAAGACAAGAAGCATTCTACACTTAAAATTTTCATGCAGTTCAACTAAGAATTCTAGTTGACAATTCCCTAAATTGTGTGGTTTTATGAATAATTCAAAGAGATTGGACCTCTGAACTAAAATCTAAGAAACAATATCTGTTATCAAAGAAATTAAAACTACAGTACCTGCATAAAAGTTCAACATCAACTCTATTAAAATTCTTTATGCTATCAATCCTACACAGTGATAAAAGGTTCAACTCACATGAATAATTTATAAACTTTAGAAAGAGGAAATATGTAGAAACAAAAAACTTCATATAATTATTTTAATAGAGGTTACAGAAAGCACTATGAAAATAGCCTGCCAACTTCTACTAATTCATATAGTTAAAATGTTTCTCAGAAATCAGATTAGGAGGCTAGAGATTGAGCTGGAGATAAGGGCACCATGAGATGGAAAGCACATGGTCCAATGGTCAGATGGGACTTTCCACTTCACTAATGCTCTTCCCTCCAAAGGCTAGAGATCAGGAAGGAAACAGACTATCAGCAGGAGACTCAAGTCCTACTCCCCACCAACTTCCCTTTCCTCTATCCTCAAGGGAAAGAAAGGTTTGGCAGGAGATAGAAGGTCTGAGGTCAAAGGCAAAATTGTTCTTTTTTGCCCCAGATATTTGCCTCATCATAGCTGAGAGATCAAGCTGTCAGAGGAGGTCAAGTTGCTTTGTGCTAATACAGATGGGAATCCCTTCCAGGGCCTCTAGCAACCTTTGCTCAGCCAATCCTCACAGTAGGCAGAGTAAGTTCTCACTTCTCTTCTCCCCTGAACCTGGAGATCAGGTGGGCAAAGCTGGATGTATAAGCATCCAGAAGCAGAGGAAAGTCACTTTGGGGCAGATGGAAGTTGACCAGTGTGACCTCTTAGTTCCTTCCCTCAGAAGAAATATACAGCAGGAGATGCAAGGCTCACAGTTAGGGGACGAGTCTAACATGTAGTAAGTGCTCAATAAATGTCTATTATTCAATTGACTGATACTGCTTTTTAAAGAAAAAAAAGTACTCTGCCTTCATTTCTGTCTTTTATATACATCTTTTAAAAAATCTAACATACATTGATCACTGAGCATTCAGTCTTATCTATGTACATGCCAGAATAATTTGTGTTTTTATCAACAGAATTTCATACTTTAAAGCATTCTATCCCTCTTGGAAAAGACTTCCTTTGTAAAGGAATCATATCATAGAATTCTATTATTTGTATGAACTCCTTGAAATCCAGTCCCCCAAAGTCTAAGACATATGTCTTTTTATGCCTTTTTTTCCTCTTCAATATCTAATGGATTCAAAGGTGGACTAGGCACTTCTTCCCAAGGTTCTCATCGTCACATCTGAGCTCTCAAACATACCCTTTGGGATCAGGAAATGGAGTCTCAGAATTAAACTCTGTCTTAGCAATACAGCCAGGATTGTATCTGAAAGGCCTTTTCATTGCAAATTTAGCCCTCAGTAGAAAACGAATCACTTGCCAGTTGGAGATGGTACCAAGAGCTACCACAGGACACCAGATACCAAGGGAAATGACATGCAGTCATACGTCCTCTACCCAGCTGCTTCTAGCAGTCAGTACAGCAAAGACACCAAGGCAGATACATCACTGAGGTTCCTCCTCAAAGAACCAGATAACTGAGCACAGTTTTCTTCAAAAATCCAGAGGCTTACCTAGGTCAGACTCTGGTTTTGCTAATTATCCACTCTACATAGAGCCATAAAAGAAAGCAAACCTATTTAAACCTCCCAGGAAATTATGATTCCCCTCCCTAAATAGCCTGAGAAGCACTAATATCTTTTAATACAGGTTCTTTTTAAATAATGTAAACCTTATTCAGTACCTCGCCATATAGCAAGATTCCACTCATTAATTATACCTGAACAATTGTTCAAGATACTTTATTCTTTTTTGTACACTTGAGGATAGGTATCATAAGCCAAAAATATTATTACTTCCTTTATCCTTTGATGAGATCTCCTTTGAAATACACACACACACACACACACACACACACTCAATGAAATGCTCTATATTAACACATGGTGGCATCTGGCTTAATAGACAAATGTGACTCTGTTTCTTGTACCTTCTTTTTAGACCTAAGGTACATTGCCCATTTAGAATTCTTTACAGATCTCTGACGAAAATTCAGCATTTGTTCAATAACTTAGGATGCAATTTCTCTAGGTAATGTGACTTGAAATCATTTCAGACTTCAATTATCTCCTCATTATTACTTAGAACTCCTATTAAACATTTGCGCTTTAGTCTTCCCAGTCTAAGATTGTTCTTTTAGCAAAGAGAAAACAGGAAAAAAAAAGATGAATAGTTCTGCCTTCTCTGCATCATCTGTCACCTGCCACCATGAGCCAGTATCTACCAAGAAAGAACTTTATCTTTTCTTTCAGCTTCTTGTTGAAACATAATTTTCCCCCCAGCAAAAAGCTTACTTTAATGTCTCAAGAGGGCAGAAGTTACTCTAAACTCTAGAACACTATGCCAGCATAATATAAGCAGGTTTGACCAAAGTAGAAAGACTTCAGGTGTGATCCCAGTAACATCTGCAACCCAGGAAACATCCAAAACCCAGGAAAATTTGCAGTCCCAAGACAAACCTAGCTAACTTCATCAACAATAAGTGATGATTTTTTTTATGTCAACACATAAAACAAGGAAAATAGAGACTGGTCCTCAATAGCATCCATCCACCCAGCCATTTTTGCCCACCCCCACCCCACGATGTATTTTAACAGTATAGTAGAAAATATAATGGACTGGGGCAAAAGACCCAAGTGGGAATCCAAGTTCTGACGATTATTGATTTTGTGAATTTAACCCTCTCAGGGCCTCAGTTACGAAGCTTTAAATAAGACTAGACTACATTTTTTTTTCTACAATTCTTTCCAGTTTTAAATTTCTAGAATTATATGATTACTTAATAGTAAGGACCATATCTTTGAACCACATCTCCCCACACCCTCCAAAATTCAATGTGTGTAATTGTCATTTTTAAAAATCTATTAAATCAAGTTGTTGAATATTATGCACGTTCTGCATCAAACTCAACAAAAAGAATATGTATTATAAAAGTTAATTCTAACTAATCATTAAACCACTAGAATTGGACTACATAATTTCTGAGGCACCAGTTAGCTCTGAGTCTAGGAATATTACTATGAATTGTTATTCTGTCAATAGTTAATAAAAAGAAATTCAACAAGTATATTTCTTTTTCACCACTAGAGGGTACATGTTTACTTTAATCATTTCATTGCTAAATGACTGTTGGTTGTAAGCTCAGCATCTTTTAAATTTCAATTCTAATTCATTTCTAGACTTCAAAAACTGTTTTTTCCTGTTGTGGGGTGAGATAGTACTAAGATTATTTATGTCAAACAAGGTACAAAACACAAAGCCTAATCCTGTCAGAGAAAGTTATCACATGCAAAAACAACCAAAAAACATGCTCTACAAAGTACAAATAAAAGAGAAATTCCCAATTGATGTAAGAAGCTCCAGATGATCAGCTATGTCAAGAGTTTACATGAAAGCTTACATGCTTACATGAAAGCCTTTTATAGTTCCAAGCTTCAATTATATGGCAGTTATAAGTTTTCAAAGTGATTCATACATGTTATATTCTCACAACAATGCTGTAAAGTAAGTGCTATGATTCTTCCCATTTTTCAGATGTGGACATTGAGGCTGAAAGTGGTTAGATAATTTGCTCAAAACTATAGATAACAAGTGTCTGAAACTAGATTTGAATTTAGGCCTTCCTGATTCCAAATCCAGCATTCAATCTCCTGCCCCTACCTAGCATTTCATTCAAGTGACTGATTTTAAAGTGTTGCCAGTTTAAAAAAAAACTATTTGATTCAAAATGCATATTTTTCAGAATATGGACATGGAACTCCTGGTTAATATGGCTGCATCAAAAGAAGTAGGCAACCCAGTGTCAAGATAGTTTCTCCAGAAAAAAAAATTAAAAATAAAAACAGCACCATGCCAAATAGTGATCAAGAAATCCATTGAGAAACTAGAATAAATGACTTTATCTACCTCAGAATTGTATTAAAAATAAGACAGATGATCAATGACACATGTAAAACCCAGTCGAATTCCTCATTGGCTATGGGAGGTGGGGTGGGAGGATGGGAGGGAAAGAACATGAATCATGGAACCATGGGAAAATATTCTAAATTAATTAAATAGATAAAATTTTTCAAATAAAAGAAAAAGTAAGACAGAAACCTGTGGCAAAAGTAAGGCAAATAAGAAGGAAGCCATTTGAGCATTTCTTCTACTTTGAGAAACCTACAGCCCACAAAGATCTATATTGATACTCCACTTTTCAACATCTCTAATTCTTACCCAGGACCAAATTGTTTTGATGATTAGTGATTTCTGACATATTTGAGATCTGGAACTGCTATTATTAATCTTCTCTCCCCATTCCCCTTCTACTATTTCCCTTATCTTGTTTTCCTGGTTAGTTGTTTTTTAATTTTGTAGATAATTTACATTTTAATCTATTTTTTCAATCTTTTGACTTTGTTCTAATAGTTCTTGCTTCGTGGAGTTAGTAATTTTTGTTTTGTCTATTCTAATTTTCAGGGAATCTATTCCTAGATTTGCTACTATCTTCTTTAAGCAATTTTTTTCTCTTTCTAGTTCTTTCCTCTAGAGCTTTTATTTCTTTTTTTTAATTTTTTTATTTAGAATAGTTTCCATGGTTACATGATTCATGATTCACCCACCCTCCTGCTTTTTCCTCCCCCCCTCCCAAAGCAGACAAGCAGTTCCACTGGGTTATACATGTGTCATTGTTCAAAACCTATTTCCATATTATTCATATTTGTAGTGGAATGATCTTTTGACATCAAAACCCTGATCCTATCCATATCAAACTATGTGATCGATCATATTTTTTTCCAGCATTTTTTTCTACTCCCACAGTTCCTTCTCTGGATATGGACAGCATTCTTTCTCCCAAGTCCCTGGGTCATTGCATTGTTGTTAGTAGAAAAGTCTCTACATTTGATTGTGCCAGAGTGCATCAGTCTCTGTGTATAATGTTCTGGTTCTGTTCCTCTCACTCTGCAGCAATTCCTGGAGGTTGTTCCAGTGTCCATGGAATTCCTCCACTTTATTATTCCTTTAAGCACAATAGTATTCCATCACAATACCACAACTTGTTCAGCCATTCCCCAATCGAAGGACAACCCCTCATTTTCCAATTTTTTGCCACCACAAAGTGCAGCTATGCATATTTTTATACAAGTATTTTTCCTTATTATCTCTTTGGGGTATAAACCCAGCAGTGCCATGGCTGGATCAAAGGGCACAAAGTCCATTGTGCATAGTTCCAAATTGCCCTCCAGAATCGTTGGATCAATTCACAACTCCACCAGCAATGCATTAGTTGTCCCAATTTGCCACATCCCCTCCAACATTTATTACTTTCCTTTGCTGCCATATTGGCCAGTCTGCTAGGTGTGAGGTAGTACCTCAGAGTTGTTTTAATTTTCATTTCTCTAATCAGGAGGGATTTAAAATACTTTTTCATGTGCTTAGTGATAGTTTTTATTCTTTTTTTTTTTGCTTAAGTTCTTCCAGGTATTTAGTCATTGTGGATAATTTTTTTTCTTTTCTTTTTGTAATTGTAGAATTATGGAACCCCTTCTTCTAACTTGGATTTTCAGGTTATCTATGCATAAAAGATAAACATTGGCGGGTAGCTAGGTGCCTTAACAGATTGACAGCCAGACCAGGAGATGTGAGGTCCTGGCTATATATCTGGCCTTATACATTCTGAGCTTTGTGACCCTGAGCAAGTCACTTAACCCCCATTGCCTAGCCCTTTTTATTTTTGCGCCTTGAAACCAATACATATTACCCTTGAAACCAATACATATTACTGATTCTAAGATGAAAGGTAAGCACTAAAAAAAAAACACACTACAATTGTGCTCAAGGTAATAATGAACTGAAGGAATTCCATGTGAACTGTAACAACCTCCAGGAATTGATGCAGAGTGAAAGAAGAACCAGGCGAACATTATAAACAGAGACTGATACACTGTGGCTTTTCTACTAGCAGCAATGAAATGACCCAGGACAATCCAGAGGAATTTATGAGAAAGAATTCTATCTACATTCAGAGAAAGAACTGTAGGAGCAGAAATGCATTAGAAAAATGTGATCAATCGTGATGTGATAGGGATATGAGTGGTGTTTTGATATTAAAAGATCACACTATTGCAGGTATCGATAATACGGAAATAGGTTTTGAACAATGATGCATATATAACTAGTAGAACTGCTTGTTGGATTCGGGAGTGGGGAGGAAAGAGCAGGGGAGGGGGATCATGAACCATGTAACCATGGAAAAAACATTCTAAACTTTTTAAAAATTTTTAAAAAACACACTACACCATTTTCCAAGCTAAGCTCTAAATGGAAATATGACCTAGAGATAGAAGGTCACATGAGAAACAATTTAGAAAGTTAACTAGGTGGTACAGTAGACAAAGTGTCAAGCCTTGAGTCAGGAAGACTCATTTTCCCGAGTTCAAATCATAGTATATGAACATAATAGAATTCCACCACCATTATCATACAAGAAAGGAAGAAAAATATAGTTTCAGAGAAACCTGGGAAGACTTGAATGAATTAAGATAGACTGAAAATAGAAGAACCTGGAGAAACATTTCAATATCAATATTTTTAAAACAAACAAATCTAAAGACTGAAGAATTCGGAACAACCTGCCATAATTCCAGAGGACCAATGATGATAGAATGCTGCCGAGGCCCTCTTACTGAGGGTAAACTAATATGCAGAATAAGGCACATATTTTAGTATATGGCCAATATGGGGATGAACTATGCTTATTTAGAGTTTTGTAATTTTCTTTTATAGAAAGAGGAGGAGTAAACAGGAAAGGGGAAGGAGAAAGGGAAGGTTGAAAAAAATGATTAATACTTGAATAAATAAAAACAATTTTAAAATATTTCTGTTGTAATGTGTGAATTAATGTTAAATAATTTTAAATGTGCTGCTTTCTATCCCTTCTTCCATTTCTATTCCTTTCATTGTCTTCTAAATTCCTTCCAACTTGGCCTCTGATCTCCTAAATGAAAACTATTATTCCACAATTACAAATAATTTCTTAATTGCCAGATCAAATGGCCTTTTCTCAGTACCTATCCTCCCTGATCACTCTATATGGTTAACTACTTGTTCTAAGATATTTATAGGAGCTCTTTTTGTGGTAGGAAAAAAACTAGAAACAGAAAGGATGTCCATCAATTGGGGAAATGGCTGAACAAGTTATGGTATCTGATTGTTATGGAGTACGTGGAGTATTGTAATGAAGTATTCTGCCACGAGTAATGACAAACTAGGTGATGACAACAAACCTGGAAAGACTCATATGGAATAATGAAAAGTGAAGTGAGGAGAACCAGGAGAATATTATGTATGGTGATCAACTACAAATGACCTAACTATTATCAACAAGGCAAGGATCCAGGACAACTCCTAAGGAACTCATAAGAAAAAGGAGTATCCATCACCATAGAAGGAACAGATAGAATGTAGATTGAAACATATCATTCTTCACTATTTCTTCATGAATTTTTCTCTACTGTAGTCAATAGATATCTTGTTTCACAAGATGACAAACAATAAAATGTGTATTACATAATAATATGAGTACAACCTATGTATTACCTGCCTTCTTGGGAAGGAAGAAGAAAGGAGGGAGCAAACATAATAGGGAGGGGAAAAATAAAGGAATGAGACAAATTTGTTAACCCTAAAATCAATAATTTGCTTTGAGGATGATTTTAAGTACTATCTTTTATATGAAGTTCTTCCTGACTCCTCTCAGAACTACATGTGCCTTCTCCCAGTATCATATACAAATTGTCTCCACTTGCAAAATGATAAATTGTTGGAAGGCACATTATTTCCATTTTTTCCTTGTAACTCCTAGCACAGGTTCTGGCATATATAAGGAGCTTCATAAATGCTTCATGATCAAACTGATTGAAAGAGTCTCCAATCTGAATCTGAAAGAATCTCCATCTGAATGTTCCATAAGCAACTGAAACTGTACAGTTCCAGAATGAAATTAGTTTTCTTCCCTCCTATATTTTCGCCTTCTCTCAACTTATCTATTTCAAACACAGCTTCACTATCCTTCCAGTAACTCAGTTTTGTAACCCTGTATTATCAGATCTAGATATCTAGTCACAGTCTCTCTCCTAAAGACCTAATCATGTATCAAGAATTGCCTATTGGACATTTTGGACATTTGGACATTGGGCTATTCCCTCTCCCTCCCCTACCCATCCATTCAGTTGATAAATCATAAATTTTACCTCTACAACATTTCTAGTATCTATTTCACTTTCTCCATCACATGTCATTATCATCTTAGTTCAGACCATCTTTTGTATGGTCTGTTTCAATAATCTCCTAAATTGGTCTCCAGATTTTCTAATCTGAACTCTTTGACCTAATTCTCCATGCATGGCAAAATTATTTTCCTAAGTATAAATCTGACCATGTCACTCCTCTGCACAAGAAAAATGTCAATGATTCACTGTTTGCTCCAGGATAAAATACAAATGGTTCATCTTGGTATTTAACGTGACTATCTCATTCCAGCTACCTTCCCAGCCTTGTTGCACATTACACTTTAGGCACCCCTGGCCTCCACATATACTGTGTGACCACAGAGAAGTCACTTGAACTTCTAAGGTCCTAGCTAAGACTGTAAAATTATGTGTTATAGAAGAGATTAAAGTTATGTTTTTGAGGGAACTACTGAGGAAGACAGAAAGGGAGGAAGGAGAAAAAAGGGAAGGAGAGAAAGATAGAAAAGAGATTTTATTAATTAATATCAATATTAAAATTCATATAAGTAAATACATTTAATGTCAAAGTATTGGCCTTTCTGACTCAAAACAAAAAAAAAGTGTCTTTCCTTTTCCACATCCATGTGCTTTTATGTATTTATTCATTCAATAAATCATCATGTGCCTCCTTGGCAAAGCTTTTGTGTACCTCACAAAACTTTGTGAGGTACAAAATATAGGTATAAAGAAAGGTCCTCTCCATTAGCTTACACAGTCAGTCTAGTAGTGAGGTGAAAATGTAAATATTTTAAATGGATAAGGATCCACAAAAGTGCTTCAGAGAGACAGAAATTAGAACTCTAGAGAGATCATTGCTGGCTTGGAGGGGGCACTGGAAGGAAGTAGTGCAGATCAGTGAAGGCCACTGTAAAGGAAGTGGCACAAAAATGTTCCCTAAAGGATAGTAAATTTTCTACAGAGTTGAAGAGGGCATTCCAGACCTAGGAAACAGTATTGGCATCTAGAACCTTCATGCCAGTTGACAATTTTGTCAAGCTTTCCTGCTATTTCATTTAGATTCCCAATTGTCTCCCACAGGAGATAAGGGAGGCTATTTCCTGCTGGGAAGAAGGCCAGTTGAATTTTAAGTAGCAGCTAATGCTCTGTATTTCCACTGTCCTTCACAACATTGTTCAGCAATAATGCTTTTCCTCTGATACCAACATGCCTACTAATTTAGATATACAAACTGGGTTCAATAAAGACACATCATTTTTTCCTTACATATTAACTCTCTGAACTGTTAACCATGTGTTGGACCTTGATATGCAATGTTGCTGGTGTGTCTGCAACCAAATGTTTTGAGGAATAAAAAAAATGATGTAACAGAGAGAAGACAGTCAATTGAAGTCAACAGCTCTGGAATCAAGGACCCTATATTTTCATTTAGTTTCTTTATCTCTTTAAAAGTGAGTTTAAACTAGATAATCTCTAAAATCGAATCCATAACATAGTGTCTAGAACATAGCAGAAATTTAATAAATGTTGGTAGATTAGTTGATCTTTAATATTCTATGAACCTGTATATTATGTATTTTTAAATTCTTAGGTACTTTAAACAAGAAATTCTTTGGGGCCAGGTTTGTATGATTTCTTTGAAAAAGCAATGATAAAAGAATGTACCTCTTAAAATAGAATTCCAATTATTAAATTGAAAAGTCACTGAAGATGACTCAGAAATATTCAAATAGGCATCATGGTTATTCCAAGATTTTTAAAAGAGGAACTCATAATAAGTCTTTCATTTAATTAGGGCAAAAGTTTTCTATTGGGTTGCTTTAGCAGTGATGATCACGTATTAAAATAATTAAATTTTATGGAGAGAAATGAGTATAAAATATTTTCCATAGTCTTTCTCATGTGGTTCACTTATTTGATTCCAAAATCTTGTGTTAAAATTTCCATAACTAACATTTACCTTAATCTAACTCATGATATGATTAATTCAAATGATGCTAGTAGAAATATATTGGACTGATAATAAAGGAAAATTTTCATTTGAAACTGAAGTGCTGGGGGGGTTCCCCTATAATTTGTCTGCTAAATTATATATTTAACCAGGTTTTCAAGCAGTTATGTCAATGAAAACTAAATAAGTAGGAAAAAAACTTTAAAACTTAAAAGAACTCATCCTGGGGAAAACAGATCAAACAGACATACTTAACCAGTAATTTTCATGAAATAGCATGTGTTTACTTTGGAAATTGACCAAAGAATAACACATTACCTGAGAGAGAGATAAATTATCCTGCTTGAGAAAGAAATTGAATTTAACATATTCACAATGCCTGCTGGCTTGCTCCTTCTAAATGGCTTCTTCACCCTAATCTCAGTATGTCAAAAAATGAAATGACCTCCAAACTGTGGTCCTTTCCCTATTTCTGTTAGTAAACTGTCCTGGAAGTCAGGATGACTGAATAACAGGAAGAAATAGAGCCTAACTCCTCCATTACATTGCTTCCACAAATATCTAGGGGGAAAAAAACACCTGCTAGAAGTCTGATTAGAAAATAAAAAAAAAAAAAGTTATCATGAATTTCAGGCAAAGGCAGCTTTGAGAAACTGAAAAAGGTATCTTCAGAGACTGGGGACTGAGTCTGACCAGAATCTATGCACAGAATATTCCAGTGCCTAGGAACTAAAGAGGACTGAGGCTGGGTACCAGGGTAGGAAGATAGCCCACAGGATCCCTGAAATAACTCAAGTTCCAGCAAAAGAGCAGTTCTGTCTTCCCACTACTCAGTTCCACGTCACAGAACTTGATGAAATTAAGGAGAGGACCTGAACCCAGGAATAGTGGAAAAGAGCATGGGCCATAACTGCATACTGAGGATGGAACAAATTCAAAGAACAGGTGTGGTTCTGCTCCCAGGTGTCAATTTTCACCTCCAGCCCAGGATGAAGCCAGCAATGGAATAACTAGCTCAGGAATCCCAGGCCAAAGGTTGCCTGCAGTTGAGTCACCTTGAACCTTCATAGCATCCTGGTGACTGAGTGTATAGTAGCAGTCTACTGAAACTGAAAACCAGGGACAAGCCGATAGACCCAAACTTGGGTCAGGAACCTGTAGAGCTCAGATGAGTAGAGAACCACAATGTCTTATTATAAACTGAGGGCAAAGTAGAAATCTCATGAATTCACTGGAAAATTCTAGAGAATATTCTAGCCAAAATTCAGAGCCTCCTTATGAAAAAAAATACTACAAGAAGACATGAAGAAAGAATTCAAGTACTAAGGAGACATAATATTCACATAAGAATTTGCATCCATGGGTATTTTTAAAAATGGAGAGCTTAGAATGTTATTGCCCATAGGGAAAAGATCAAGGTTTAGGATCTAGAATTCAGAAAAACTGAATATAACCCCAGAGGAAGAGGAAAGGAATGAACCTTTAATGGAATAAAGGATTTCTAAGCCTTCCTCATGAAAAGACCAGAACTGAGTAGAAAATTTGGCATACAAATACAGGAGTAAAAAAATACAAGCATTAAAAAGTAAACAATCAAAAGGAACTAAACAAAGTTGAACCATTAGCATTCTGATGTAGAGACATAAAACACTGTAGCCCTCGGAATTCTATCATCATCTGGGGTAATGGAGTCTAATTAGAAAGGAATCCTAGGAGCAATTCTGTCATATCTTGATGATCTAAAAATAATATGAAAAGAGAAATGAAAAAGAATACACTGGGGGAGGGAGGGGAAAGGAGATGAAAAAAGGGAAAATTATTTCATACCTACATAAGTGGGGTACACAATTCAAAGTACATACAAAATAGAAGAAGAAGTTGGGGGAATGGAAAATATTTGAACTTCAATCTCACCTGAACTGGTTAAAGAAAAGGTAGAAGTTATGAGTATACACATAGTTTGGTACAGTGATACATTTCACCAAAAAGAGAAACAAAAAGGGAGAGGGTAAATGGAAAATGGGGTAAGGGAGGGACTAGTCAAAAGCAAAACAAGCTCTTACACAAAGTGCAGAAAACAAGAAAAAGTATAATATGAAACAGGGAAATAACACAATTAACAATCATAAGTGTGAATATGAATAAGATAAACTTACCCCCCAAAAAAGAAGAGGATAGCAAAATGAATTAGAAACTAGAATCTAATAATATATTGTCTATAAGAATTATATGTGACTCAGAAAAGTACAAATGTACTTGTGATCTCCAGCATTGTAGAAATTCATTCGTGGTCTCCAGCATTGTAGAAATTCATTCATGGTCTCCAGCATTGTGAAATTCCAATCACCCTGGCACTTTCCCCTATGAACCTTCTTGTTTTCCTGCCTTCAGCACAAAGCATTAGAGACTTAGGTATCTCTAGAGCGGTCTGCTTTATAGAGAGAGACTTCCATCTTGTTTTGCTTTTTTTGACTTCTGGACAGGTACCTTTCCTATTGTTAGTGAAGTCAAGTCAAGAAGTATTTATTAAGTATCTGTTATTTAGCAGGCACTTTGTTAAACACTAAAGATGCAAAAAAGTCCCTGACCTCAAGGATCTTGAAATCGAATGGATGAAAACCTGCAAATAATTACATAGGTGTAATTTACTCTGGCTAAATTATAGATAATCTCAGAGAAGGCAGTACCATTAAATGGGATAAAGAAAAGTTCCTTATAGAAGGTAGGAATTTTAACTGAAACTAACAGTGACAGAGATGAAGAGAGAGGTTTTAATTCAAGGCATGGGGAATAGCCAGTGAGAATCCATGCAACTGGTTAATAAAGTGGTTTGTTCAAGAGACAACATGTAGGTGTCAACTTAATTTTTGGAAATCCCAAGTTTGCCTTTGTCTGTTGGGAATTTGCCTAGGGGAAGTCCCAAACTGACTTTGCCTTACACTGCACAAGGGATCACCAAGTGTCCATTAAGTGTTCTGAATAGGAGTAATAGAAATGCTCAAATCCTCAATCACCCTTTTTATCTTAGAAGTTTTCCCCATAGTATGAAAGATCTGTTCCCAAGAAGACCAACACCTATGCAGTAACCATCTTTTTTTTATCCATTGTAGTAGAACAATCCCTGACACCCCTGTGTTTAATTCCCCAAAAGGTATATAAGTTCCCAAGTTCTATTATTCTTTGAAGAATCATCTTTTGTGGTAATTCTCTCAAGGTATACATTTATTTTTTTATTAAAAATTTTATTTTAAATTACAATTAGAAACAATTTTTGACAACTGTTATCTGACATTTTACAATTCAGATTCCTTCACTCACTCCTTCCTCTGTCATGAAACACATATTTCCACATTTCTCATGCCATGAAAGAAGACATATCACACATGCAATAAAAAAACTCATAAAGGGAAAAAAAAGTCTTCTCTCTCATCAAGCTTTTTTAATGTACTTTAGCTTTCTCATCATTTTTTATCACTGCTGATTACTGCCTATCTATCATATTTATCTTTGCATATATAGTAAACATAAGTTCCCTGAGGGCAGGAATTTTTGTTTTTTATTTTTATTTCCCCAGTAACTAGAATAACACCTTGTTTACAGCAGGCATTTATTGAATTTACTCAACCATAATTGTTAATATAATTGCTTTTTCTCCTTAATATATTTTTCCTTAAAAAAAAAACTTGGAAAATTGTGGATTCATTTAATCTTTTCACAAATTGCTTTACAAAACTCTGTTTTATGGGTCCAATTTTTATCTGTTATAACAATATTCCTTAAAGAATTTTATCCTTATTTGACATGACCTCCTGGATAGGACACCAATGATAGTGTGGTGAAGTTCCAACTGCAACTGAATTCAACTATTTGGAAGGCTATGACAGTGTAAGAGGAAATGGATTCATTCTGCTTGGCCCCAAAGTACAAAATAAGGATAATAGGTAGGGTTCCAGGTCAAATTTAGGCTTTCCATGAGGAAAAAGTTTCAAATAATGAGTTATTCAGAGGTGGAATGGTTATTTCATTGAATAGATTCCTCCACAGTGAAGATCTATGAGCAAAGACTGGATGACTACTTATTGACTACATTGTCGAGGGAATTCTCTCTCAGATGTCCCAGTTAGACTGAGGTCCTTTCAAATAGTAAAATTCTGCAATTATGAAAATATTCAATATACCTATATAACTCCTTAGCCAAAATCTACACATGGGTAATAAAACATGCATCAACAGGAGGCAACATATTGATCATTTATCCAAAAAACAGCTTGAAAGTAAGTAAAAATCTTCTATGTAATTAAAATAGAATTCATAAAATCTGTTCAGTACAGCTTATTATGCCCTTTAAGCATACAAGAGTCCCCCAGAGTCTAACTATTCTCATTTAAATACAATTCTAAAAATTTGATTATATAGTTTCCCAATTAAGAGTTGAATAGAAACAATCAGACTGCTAGAGGTGGGCATACTATCAGCAGCAAAAAATGATAACTGACAGTAAGGAAAGAGGAAAAAAATTATAAGAGATGATTCAGAAACACAAGAAGTACAGGAATATGTGAACATGTTATGGAGGAACAAGTTATCCTTTCTTTAATAATGCAGACATCACTGTTATTATACAATAGTGGAGTGTATCTCAGGCCATCACCACTTATCTTGACTTTTATCTTGGTATTGGCTTCAATTATGAGGCTGATGGAAATTCAAAAGCAGTCAAGACATCACCCCATAAAGTCACCAATCCTCTTCAAAAATGAAGAATGAACACAATAAAAATTATTCCAGAAATATCCACAATGAAGGTCTGGAGATCTTCTAATTGAAAACAATGTTAAGCTGCAATTAGCGTGCTATAAAAAAAAGCAAAAGAGCACATATTATTCATTTATAAAAAAATTTTTATCTAAAAATAGAAAAGTTTTTGTCTTTTGAAGGGTAAAATTCAGTCATCTGGAAAGTTTCCTTGTATAAAACTGTTCATTTTCCAATGATGCCAGATGATAGTTTTTTACCAAAAAGTCCTGGTAGGAGGTAAGTCAAGAACCAAGGAGAATCACTTGAAGTTGGCTGAGTAGCTTCAGAAAGGTAAAGAGATAGATAGATAGATAGATAGGTAGATAGATAGATAGATAGATAGATAGATAGATACATACATACATACATACATACATACATAGACAGATAGCTAGATAGTAATCTAAGAGAAAAAGTATTTTAAGATATTAATGAAAACTAGTATGTGTCTAAGCATATATGAAATCAAAGAATGCTTCCAAAATTTATTTCCATTTACATATTTTAAATATTTTCTTTTTTTATGTTTTTGACTTTGTAAACTGGATATACATTCTCCAGTCATATCTGTTTTCTTCTTTTAATGAAATGAAACACATCTTTGAGGCAAGTAGAATAAAAGATCAATAAACATATAGGTCCCATACAATAGCCTTACTTAATTAATAGATAGATAGCATAATGCAATAGAAAATGCTCTAAATTTGGGGGCAGAGTTAATGGGTTTAAATTTAAATTCTGCTACTTACTGCCTACCCCATATGACTTTAGGCAAGCCACTTGAGATTTCTAGATCTCCTCTGTAAAATGATGAAGATAGCTACAGTTCCTTCCAACTCTAAATCTAAAAACCTTAGCTGATTATCCAAACTGAGTCAAAAGAAATTTTGTTGTGGCTTGTTTTAAAACAAGTAGCTCTAATTTCAGCTTTGAACAGATAAATTACAGAAGTTTTATATGCAAAAATCTCAATTGGTAGTTGTTGAGCATTTATTGATTTTGCTGCAGTCTCCACTAAAAGGGCAAAGATTGGGATATGCACAAATTCCCACTTCCCATTGTTATTAATAATGTGTCATTCAATTTTGTCCATAAATATAGTAGGAATTTCACTAAGTCTGTATATGCTCTTTCTCATTCTTTCCATGGGAGGCAGAAATATTTCAAGCCAAACATGAAGAAATCATTTTATAGCTCTGTCTAAAAAAGTATGATTTTTTAAAATGTTTTAAAAATGAGTATTCTGAAAAGGAAAGAGTCTGGCTTTTAAAAGGTGATAAACCAACCACATGTATACAAATCAAAAATCCAAATATATTAATATGTCTCTCATTCAAATATTTTTCCCCAGACATTGGCACTGCATTATTAATGGATTAGAAGAAACCTTTTGATTTAGGTACCTGCTAGAGTTGCTTTTGCCATTCTCTTGCCTGGCTTGAACATTTTAAGATAATTGGCTTCATTTATACACACTCATTAAATACATACTTTATGAAAAGCAATATAATAAACATTGAAGATACAACACAGGTCTTGTTTTTAAGGAATATACAATCTCTCCTGAACAAATAAACTTAAAAAGAATGCATTAAGCACCTATCATGTACCAAACACAAAGCTGTGTTGAGCACACAAATATAAAGTGTGAGATAGTTTCTGACATTAAGAAACTTCACTTATAATAGAGGAAAACACAAATTGGAGGGGAGGAGTAAGTGTTTGTGTCAGGATGTTGAAGAGATAATAAATGGAGTCATCGAGGAATCAAATGATCTATCTTTTCCCCAAACTGAAGTATTGATTTGATTACTGTTCCCAAAGATCACCATTACTATTCCCAAAGATCACCAATCAGAGTTCCAGGACTTCAGGTCCTTGAGAAAAGGGTCCAGGAGGAGTTGAAGTAAGAAGTCAAGAAGGAGAATGGCTTAAAATTGGCTGAATAGTTTCATAAGGGTAAGATATATATATATATATATATATATATATATATATATAGAGAGAGAGAGAGAGAGAGAGAGAGAGAGAGAGAGAGAGATGATAGGAAGAAAGATAGATAAAATAAAATTTATGTATGTATGTGTATATTATATGATATTCAATAATAATTATAATATAAAAGAAAGTGAGAGAAATGCAAAGGAAAAGTTCAAGATAAAGCACTATGAAGATTTGAGGACAAAAAAGAAAGTAGGAAAAGTTTCAGGGAAAAGGTGTCTACACAGATTTTCCTAAAAGCATTTTCTCCCCACATCTGCTTCTGAGAGTCCTTAGCTTTCTTCATCCTTAGCTTTCAACTCATCATCTCCAACAAACAAACAAAAAAAAACTTTATTTATTTATTTATTTGTTTGTTTATTTGATAGTTACTTCTCTGCTTCGTCCTCAAAGTTATCTTGTGTTTATTTTTCTGGTTGAATTATGTATCCTTGCCCAATATACTGTGTATGAGGAACTGTTATTATTCTGTTTTGTCTTTTTTATACCCAGCTCCTAGCAAGGTACCTAACTTGTACATAGAAGCCATTTAACAAATGCATCTTGAACTGAAATGAAACGTATTATATCTATTAGGTCTCAAAGGAAAGAGGAGATTTTAATAAAGCCAGATATCAGGGGGCAGCTGGGTAGCTCAGTGGATTAAGAGTCAGCCCTAGAGATGGGAGGTCCTAGGTTCAAATCTGGCCTCAGCCACTTCCTAGCTGTGTGACCCTGGGCAAGTCACTTGACCCCCATTGCCTAGCCCTTACCACTCTTCTGCCTTGGAGCCAATACACAGTATTGACTCCAAGAAGGAAGGTAAGGGTTTAAAAAAAATAAAGCCAGATATCAAGCTCCTTCCTTACATGGATGACAGAGAAAATGTAGGAGTTTGAGTGTCCAAATGTACTTAGGTCATTCAGAAGCATCTTATTCTTAAACACTTTAATTGGTCTCATCAGCATGGATACTCACTCCACTGATACACAAAGCAACTTACCCATCTGATATTATCATGTAATTTTACATTTTTGGTAAAAAAAAAGTTAAGTTACTGAATCTCATTGCTCTTCCATTTAATTTGAAAGCAGAAAATCTCTAATTAAAACAGAACTGCTTAGCATTAAATTACTATAACTCATTAGTTCTCAGCTCAATATATATTTTTAGCCATGGCATATTCCTAGGAAAACTTGCCAAGCAAAGTGAAGTTCTAATAACCCTAACTGCAGTTGAGCTTTCAAACCCAATTTGAAAGACATCATGTGTTTTCATTAAAAGCTTCCCTTTCTAGCTTGTCATTGTTTTCATATTATCTAGAATCAATCAGAAACTCTTTACATAATAAAGAAAAAATCAAATATGCTCATTTAAATAAAGGTGATTTGATAGAAAATTTCACAACTACTGAATCAAGCCTCTTTGCCTAGAAAAGGCTGTCTCATTTTTCAAAATCTTAACATAGCAAAGTGCTCCATGGTAGTCACTATACAATTTTAAGCGTATTTCATTTATTCAAACATTAGTGTTATAATTTGCTTCTAAAAATGAAGTAGGTTAGCAAGAAGAAGACAAAAGTGACCATATAAAAAGAGCAAAGTGCAAAAAACTGGTTATAACATGCTGAGAGGAAATGATGTAATGCAGTTACTTTGATACTTCAGAATTTAAAACCCACTAGGGAAGATCCCAAGGTAAATATGATTCAATTTTTAAAAAAAGAATAAAATATTAGACTGCCTTAATGGTAGTAGCACAGTTTCCCAATCATAGGAATTAATATTCTTATAGTACTTTGTAGTAGTCAGACTACATCTACCCAGTGATAATTTCTAAAAACCTGTTAAAAGAGACATTAATAAAGTGAAGCTTTGCCCAAAGGAGAGAATCCTACATAATGAAGTATAATGAAGCCAATGAATAAACAAACATTCTAAAGCATCTATCACAATATGTTCTAGGCAATGTGCTAGGTGATAGGGATACAAATATTAAACAGTACTGTATTCAGTAATCACAGGAATAGAATGTACATACATAAGTACAAACAATATACAAAGTAAATATAAGATAATTTTAGGAGTAAAATCATTAGGAGATAGAAGGTCAAACCTGAGGAAAGTACTTGAGCAGACCTTTTGATTTCAGACATGAAGGATAGTCTATGTAAAGGTATAGAAATGAGAAAGGAAATGTCATAATGAGGAAAGTCAGTAAAGCAATTTGGCTTCTCGGTAAAGAGGGTGAAAGGAAGTAATATTTAATGAGTCTCGAAAGATAGGCTGGAGCTTGAACCATGTCATGCTTGGAATACTTGAAGAAAATGAGTACTGGGGGGAGGGAAGATTAGCTATAAACAAGAGTTTTTTTTTAAATATATGAGATGTTGTCAGATATTTGAAGGAAGGTCATTTGGGAGAAAAAATAAATATATTCCAGACAGAATAAGATCAATAAATAGAAGTTATAGGGAGACAAACTCCAACTTATTTTAAGAAAGACCTTTTAAATAAGATAATGAACTGTATTATGAAGAAGTGAGTGCCCAGTCACTGGAAATATTCAAGTAGTAGTTCTACAATCATTTGGCAGAGAGAGGGATTTCTGTACTGGGTAAAAGGCTGGACTAAATGTGACTCCTAAATTCCTTTTTGATGCTGAGCTTATACAAATTTTTTGATTTCCACATAGTAAAATCTGTTAAAGTGATCCCAATGAAACACATTTGAAGCATTTTATTTAGTTAACTCATCTTTGTAATCATTCCTGTCTGTTAGTATTCTTTCGATTAAACCCCATAAAATTGTTAGAAAAATAAAAATTGTGGGAAATGTTCATAAATTAAAAAAGAGTATTTGTAAATGGAAAGGAAATAAGTGAACAAGGCTTACTGAATGCTTCTTAAAGTGAATATCTGTTTTCAGCAAAGGTAACTCAGTTTTTAATTACAAGATGGCTTATCTACATTTTTCATAACATCAGTAGTTATAACTAATTTGCATAAAGTTTTTAATTACAAATGAGGAAATGGCAATCTATTTTTAGCAAATGCATTATCTGTAGAAAAGAAGAATAACATTTCATGAATAACTATGGCATAAAAATGCATCATTACACTTATGAAAAATGCTCTAAATTACTAATAATTAGAGAAATACACATTTTTAAAAGTCAAGTACCACCTCACACCATCATACTAGCTAAGATGACTAAAGGAGGAATTAACAAGTGTTGGAGAGGTTATGACAGAACAGGTATTGTTGGTAGAGGTATGAACTAATTCAACCATTTGGGAAAGCAATTTGGAACTATGTCTAAAAACAATTATTAAAATGCATATGCTCTTTGATACATCAGTACTTACTAGGTCTATACCTCAAAGAGATCAAAGAAAGAGGGAAAAGAACTACACATACAAAATATTTATAGGAGCTCTTTTTGTGGTGGCAAAGAATTGGAAACTGAGGGGATACCTACGAACTGGGGAAAGGCTATCTAAGTTGTCACAAAAGTGATGGCAATACCATAATAAGAAATGATAAAGGGAGGGCTCAAAAAAAAAGGAACCCTGTGATAATTTTAATGAACAAAATGAAGCAAGTGAAATCCAGAGAGCAATTTATACAATAACAATATGGTAAAGATAATCAATTTTGAAAGATTTAAGAACTGTGATTAACACAATGACCAATTACAGTTCCAAAAGACTCATGATGAAAGATGGTATCCACCTACAGATAGAAAGCAAATGGATTCACAAGAGCAAATTAAAGTGTTTTATCTTCCCTTTCTTGCTTTTTCTTTATTTGGGGGGAGATATGGCTTATGTGGGAATTTGTTTTGTATGATTACAAACATATGTAGTAGGTTTTGTTTTTCTTGCCTTCTCAATGAATGGCAGAGGGAAAGGAGGAAAGAAGAGAATTCAGAACAGAATAAAATAAATTGAATTTTAAAAACACAAAAAGTACATTTTTATAAACGAGCTGAGACTGGAGACAAAAAATATGTCATTTTCAG
Organism: Monodelphis domestica; assembly: GCF_027887165.1. Lineage (NCBI taxonomy): Eukaryota > Metazoa > Chordata > Mammalia > Didelphimorphia > Didelphidae > Monodelphis > Monodelphis domestica. Next base: position 66,811,208 of record NC_077228.1, on the reverse strand, counting down.
TCACATTTAATAAGTATGAACTTAAGCACAGAGTGCTTCCAGCTAAACCAATCAGTTTAAATACAAAAGTTTCTTCATTGCACAGCCTTTAATTTCTTAAAATCAAAGTGTAAAATTATTATCCTAAAAAAGAGGTTTTACATAAAGACCAACTATTTTAACCTTCTCACCAAAAGTCATCTTATAATAGCTACCTTTGAACTATGAGAACAGCACAATATAAAAAGAAAATAATTTTGTCCCTTGTGTTGGCAGTAATTGCAGTGCTATTAAAGAAGACTAAAAATTATAGTTACTTAAGAAAAATTGTAAAAGTTATAATCTGAAAGTGCTGGTTTTTCCCTTTTTTACAGTTATAATGGGTTTTCAATAAAAGGGAATAGTTGAATAAGTCTTCAGATGACTCATAATATAAAATAACACTCCCTAAAATAGCCAATATATTTACTAAAATCTAGCAAGTCAAATAAAAACATCTTCTACATTCTAATAAATTCATATTCTGCCTCTAAGTTTGCATGGAGCTTTAAATGTAAATTTTGTTTATTATCACATCTTGTAATCAAGAGATTGATTGGGTAGATTTCTACAAGATCTGAGTTTTAACATCTTTGGGGGGCAAACATCAGTGTACTTCTTAAGGAAAGTTCTAGAATGTTAACATGTTAAGAATAATATCTGGCTTGTAAAAGAAAAAATGGAGGGTGAGTAGGTGAATATGTATCATCATTAAAGCCCTGCTTAATATTCAACATCATGTTGTGAAGATTAAAACAAATTTGACAGATGTCTCTTTTGATTTTCTCATTAAAATGCATACAATTAAAAGAAAGTCACTTGTAGAGAGAGCATTCAGAAAATTCAAAGGATTAAACCCACTCCAGATGAAAATTGGGAGTCATACTGGTATATCTGATAATTTTAGCTGTCCCAAAGAAGTGCAAATGTGAAGTGGCTAAATTCCTTATTACCCTAGTCAAGGTTCTCTTACTCTGAGCTAGATCATTTCTACTCTTCTCATTTCTAGGCTTTCTCTTCTCAAATTCATACTATGTACTAATTGCCAGACTAATCTAATCTTCCTAAAACTTCATTTTCAATGTTACTGCCATGCTCAAAATGTGTTATATAGATCCATCTATTGTCTCTAACATCCAGGCTCAAATTCTCAGCCTGGCTTTTAATGCTGATCATAATCTGGACTTTAACTAGCTAAATGTATTTCTCACAAAGTTCCACCTGAAGAGTTCAGGGGAGATTTCATGTAGAAACAAAGAGAAGATTGTCTCTCTCCAACTCCTCATAAGTTCATTTGGAAGAACCACAAATGAGTGATACTCCTGACAGTATGTACCATATTCTGCCACTCAAAAGAAGATTCAGGAATGGGTCCCACCTTCAAAACCTTACAAATAGACCCAGCCAGGCATGAAACTACAGCTTTGCTGTCAGATTGGAGTGTCTGTAAATTATACAATTGATGGCTAAATCCTTTAATAAAATCTCATTGTGTCCTGGGGGGTGGGGGGGGTGCAATAGATACAATAGATAGTGTAGGACTTAGAGTCAGGAAGCCTAGAGTTCAAATTCTGCCTCAGACATTTCCTAGTTGACTCTTTGTAGGTGATTTAATTTCTCTGTGTCCTTTCCTGCAAAATGGAGATCTTACAGAATTGTAGTTAGAATCAAGATTTAACCTATATATAATGCTTTGCAAGCCTAAAGTCCTCTATAAATGCTAGTTAAAATCCTCTTCAGAAGTCATTTGAGCTGTTCTTTAACACTAAGAATTTTCAGAGACTTAAGCAAGGAGGAGTGAGATATTCCACAAAGAGGGAAGAAGAATGAATAGAGGAATGGAGGTAGAAATGTACAAACATTTTGGGAACAGTGACTAGTCCAGCTCAGCTGAAGCATCTCAATATAAAGGCAAAACAACAGGCATTTGGGTGTCAGCTATTGAGCTTTTATGTGAGGAAAGGACACGCTTAGAAATGGCTATGATGCTTTTGCTCGAGAATCAAGAATTCAAGTTATTTTTAGGACATTTTAGTACATGTTACAAGAGAGAGAACTTAGAGAGTATCAGTGCAATCTTCCATGGGACGGGGAGCCTTAAAAATAGATTAAAATAAATATACTAACTTCCCAGAAAGATCTAGGAAAATATACCCCTCTGTTTTGATTCATTCTTTCTTTTAGTAAACATTTATCAAACACTGGACATAGCACTGAAGAGAGCACTGGGAGAGAGGTGAAGATGATGACAATCATCCCTCTGTTCTTGGGTTTGAGGTTGATTGAGTGGATAAGATTTTCACAATAACTAGCATCTAAGGTAGAACGTGGAAGCACAGTGTGAAAAGTGCAGAAAGCGATTAATGTTCTCAGCACAACTGCCAAAGTGATTTTCCTAGAGTTCAGATGTGGCCATGCCACTTCCCAATTCAATGGACTCCAGAGCTGCCCCATCTCTAGGAGAAAATATCACATCTTCTGGTGGCCTTTTGCAGGCTGGATTAGATGTCACTATGCGTACATGCCTGTGTATGTATATATGTATCCATGTGCATACATAATAAATATGTTAATTTAGTTCTAAGGATTTTAAGATTTAGATGAGGAAGATATATGTGTGTATGTGTATATACACACAAAAATACACTCACATAAACACATTGTGCACATGTATATGTGCGTATATGCAGACATGTTACTTTAGCACCAAGTAAAATTTTAACAGATTTAGGCGAGTTTGTGCATATATATTTGTAATAGGGGTGTATGGGGTGCTCAGGGAGGGGTAGTATCTCTGGTATGGATGGCTTGTTGTGCCCTCCTAGGGCAGCTCTCCAGCCTCTGACCCTCACCTGACACCCAGCTCTCACTTGTGGCTCCCAGTAGCTGCTAGCATGCGGCAGCGGCCACACCCCGGGCAACGGCTTCAACAGGCTGGCTAAACCTTGTGAGGGTAGCCATCGGGTCGTCGACCCCTGGTGAACCAGGGCTTTGCTCACCCAGCATGTGAAGACTGCTTCGGCCGAACAGGCGGAAGAAACCAATAAGAAAGTTCAACAGCTGAGAGGGCGACGCAGCAAAGCACTGTGGAGTGCTTAGGGCGTGTTGGAGCATGTGAGATTTAAAATGGTTGATGTCTTAAACTGTAGTGAGTTAAAATGGTGGAAGATATAAATTGTGATAGATATAAAAGAGGGTGAGTAAATTTGACCACAAAAAATATGTTTCACTACTACAGTGTCTTGGTTTTAAATCAAATATAAGGTGGTGGCCAGGGAAATATTCCCAATTATTCAAATACCCAAGTCAACTGGGTTTTATAGAGATTTTAATTAATACAAATGTGGAATTAAAGAAAAGAGAGAAAGAGAGAAAAAAGGAAATAAGTATGAAGGGCCTCAAGCCAATATGGCCTAGACCTGAGTCTTAAGAGAGAAATCAGTCAGTTTTTTTTAACACTCACCACAAGGTCTGCCTAAGCAAGGATTCTATTGACACCAGGCCAGCTCCATCTCAGCTGACTTCACCAGAGAGCCTTCCAGCCAGAGACTGTTCCAAAGGGCCTCTCTCCAGAGCCTCCAGAGGGACAGAGTCCCCTCAGAGGAGCTCCAGAGAGATCTCCTTAGAGATTGTCCTCCAAGAGCTTCCCTTCTGCAGAGCCTCTCTCAAGAGATTTTTCCCCAGCGATCCTCATCAGAGATTCCCCAAAAGGAATTCCTCCAAAAGGATATCTCCTCAAGAGATTCTGCTTTTTCTTATATAGGGGTTTTTCCCCCATGTCACCTCCCCTAAGTCCCTACATCTACCAATCACTGTAGATGCTTTCCAAAGGACTACCCATCTAAATTCCTGCTAAGTCGACCAATCTCCTCAGTAAGTCTGAATCAGAAAAAATGCTGCTGTGTTGACCAATCTCCTCAGTAAGTTTGAACAAGAGAAAACACAGCTGAGTTAACAAATCTCATCAAGAGAAAACTTGCCCAACCCTTTTAGGTACCTAGCATCCCATTGTATCAATTCTAAAACCAGGCCTGGCTCAAAGAACTCCTTGCCTTATTATAAGCATGGGTCCAAGTACTTTCATTGTTTAGCAAGGAGTTTTCTCCCCTAAAGCAGTCTTAAGTACGGTTGGAGTAGAGGTCCTCCCATTTCTGATCCTGGCGAGTTCTCACATTAAAATGGGGAATGTTTCTCAGTAGGGAATTTGTTCCAATTAAGAATTCCCCGATAGGGAAATTTTTAACATTCACAAGTCGGAGAGATTTCAAGATTTACAATCCCCCCTGATGATCATTAGGAGACTAGTCTCCCCATTGATCATTTAACATAATCAATTTGTAATCCTAAATGCACTTCTAACTATAGATATACACGATATTCAAATTTCTAAGAGGAATGAGAATAGTGAGGGAGGAAATAGAAAAGAAAAGAAAGCAAAACCAATGTTTTCCTAGGCTCATTGACAGAAAGCCAAATTAGGGGCAGTCCCTTTTGGCATAAATGTGTACATTTACAATAAATGTTCAATCAAAGTTCAGTTCAATCAATCATATCCAAAGTTCATTCTTGATCTTCTTGATGAAGTTTAGGTTTTCTGGCATCTTTATGCAACAGTTCATTCTCTGGATATAAAAGTTTCGAGCTTCTTTCTTGAAGATCTTTTCTCGAACAAAATCAAATCTTGAATTTTTATAAAAGTACAATCTTAAGCAAAAAATCAAAATTCTTGGATTTTTATAAAAATACAATCTCAAACAAAAATTCAAAAATTCTTAGATTTTAAATTAAAATACAATCCCCCCTGAAGTAGGTGTTAAAAAAACATTCAGTTCAACTCAGAATGCAATGTTGAGTTATGGGGGTGTATGAGTCAATTATCAAAAGAATAGAAAAACAATCAAAAAACATAAGAAAATTCAAAATAGGCCCTTGTATAGGTCCAATATAAAGTAATTTCTATCCCACAAGTATGTAGGACAGAATGCAGTAATATTTCACTTAGTCATTTGTAGCCAAGACTACAGGAAGTTGCCATAATGTAAGAAGAGAAGAATTAGAATTCTATTTTGATGGGGAAATGTCATTCCCTTGTCTGATTTTTTTTGTCATTCTCAGGGATATAGGGAGCCAGCATGATAGTCAAACCTTGTACTTGTATGAGTACTTTGTAAAGAGTGTAGATACAAGGAAGTCCTATGATTTAACACATGTCAAGCATCGCAACCTCGAGTCTCACATTAGTATTTCATGTGTGCTCTTTTTGGCACTATTCAGGTTAAGTCTGTGCTCCTTGTTTTTTATCCCTTTTTCTGGAATCAGACACAAACATTAATCACAGTCCTATAATATTTTATCAATAAATGGTAGGTTCCCATAGTTTAAAGCTTTTAGGTATATATTGATATTATAGCAAGAATATATATTAACTTCTATTACTGCAGGAAAAAATATTAATATTAATTATGTGTACCTTCAGTAAAAAAATGAGAAAAAGTCAAATATTCTAATCAAAATAAAGAAAAGAAATAATAAAAATAAGGAAAAAAATCAGTAATTCAATGTGTTCTCAAAAAAACAGCATCTATTTGTCTATGGATTATTATCTCCAATTCATATGATAAGATAGAGTCAATCAGTCTCAGCAGAAGATGCTTTCTTCACATGTGAGTAGTGAATCCAAGAGTCCTTTTCTCCAATCTTTATGGATGTTGGAGTAGTTAACAATATTTGGAATGGTCCTTCCCACGAAGGCTGAGTTGCTCCAGTACGCTTGAAATTCTTAATATAAACTTTATCTCCTGGGTTCAGGTCATGCAGAGAAAAATCTAGTGGTCCAGCTTGTACTGCAGCTCCGGATTCATGAAGTTCACGTAGTTTGTGCTATAACTCCTGTATATAGGAAGCAATAGTAATATCTCCCCCTAATAGTGAGGTATATGCCGGGGAGAAAGGCTTAGCCTGTATAGGTGGATGTCCAAAAAGCATCTCAAATGGTGAAATAAGTAAGTCTCCTCTAGGCCTGCTTCTAAGATAAAATAGGACCAGAGGGAGAATTTCAGGCCATTTTAAATGGGTCTCAGTGCATAATTTGCCAATCATAGTTTTAAGTTCTTTGTTCATCCTCTCTACTTGACCTGAGCTCTGGGGATGATATGGAACATGAAATTTGGGAGTTATTCCCAAGCAAGAATATATCTGATTTAGAACAGAATCAGTAAAATGACTCCCCCTATCGGAATCAATACGTGCTGGCAGGCCAAAATGAGGAAGAATTTCCTTTAAAAGTATCTTTGCAACAAAATCCGCCGTGGCTCGGGTCGCAGGAAATGCTTCCGGCCATCTGGTTAGTTGATCTACAATTACTAGACAAAATTTGTAACGTCCAGCCTTTGGCATCATTATGAAATCTATCTGTAGATGTTCAAAAGGTGTGTAAGCCAGAGGATGTCCACCAAAGGCTTTTCCACAAAATGCATGTTGGTTATATGCCTGGCAGGTAGAGCAGGCTAAACACACTTTAGAGGCTATGGTAGTTATACCAGGGGCTATCCATACTCTTTTAACAGAGTCCACGATGCCCTGGGTGCCAAAATGACCGTTTTTATGAATAGATTGGCAAATTTGGTTATAGAAACTTCTAGGGAGCAGGGGTTTTCCTTCAGATGACACCCACACTCCATTAATCTGTTTTGCTTTGAATTTTTGTTTCCATTTTTCCACTTCCTTTTCATTATAGGAAAGTGGTAAATTTAAATCATTAGTAGTTGTTAATGTTAAAATTAATTCAGGCCCTTCTATGGCTGCTAGCTTTGCAGCGGCATCTGCTCAATCATTTCCTCTAGAGACAGGGTCAGTGTCCCCTGTATAGGCAGAACAATGAACTACAGCTAGGGCTTCAGGAAGCTGGAGAGCAGAAAAAACTTCATTAATAATTTCTGCATTAGCTATAGATTTTCCAGCTGAGGTTAAGAATCCTCTCTGGAGCCATAATATTCCAACTGAGTGACAAATGCCAAAAGCATATCTAGAATCTGTATAAATTGTTGCCTTTTTATCCTTGGCAATTATACAAGCTTGCTTCAGAGCTATGAGTTCTGCATATTGAGCACTAATGTTAGAAGGTAGTGAAGCTGACCATTCAGTGGCAAATTCTGAGACTATGGCAGCTCCAGTGTAACGTATGCCATCCCTCATAAAAGAGGAACCATTGGTAAATAAAATCAGATCTGCATTATCTAAGGGAGTGTCCAAGAGATTATCTCGAGGCTTTTCTGCCATGGACACTAATGTTTCACAATTGTGTAATGGTTCTCCTGAAGTTGGTAAATCTGGAAGCAAGGTGGCTGGGTTAAGAGTAGTACAACATTTTAAAGTAATGTTTTCACTATTTAATAAGGTTATTTCATATCTTGTAATTCTCTGATCTGAGAATGCCTGTGTTCTATGTTTTATCAATAATATTTCTACCTCATGTGGGCACATTATTGTTAATGGACATCCCAATACTAAATCAACAGTTTTTGTTACTAGTAAGGCTGTAGCAGCTACTCCTCTAAGACATGGTGGTGCTCCTGCTGCTACTAGGTCCAATTTAGCAGAATAATAAGCAATTGGGCGCTGAGAAGGTCCCAAAGTCTGAGTTAACACGCCAGAAGCTACTCCTCTTCGCTCATGCACATACAAAGTAAATGGCTTGTTGTAATCTGGGATGCCTAGAGCAGGGGCAGACATGATAGCCTGTTTTAGATCTGATAGAGCTGACAAGTGTTCAGGCTCTAATTTGAGGGGTTCAGGAACTGAATCATTTGTTAATGCTATAAGGGGTTTAGTAATTTCCCCATAGCAAGGAATCCATTGTCTGCAAAACCCTGTTGCTCCTAAAATTGCTCTCAACTATTTCTTAGTGGTAAGAGCGCTTAAATTTTGAATATTCTCAATTCGTTTTGGAGAAATATAAAGAGCACCTGCAGACAGGATGAATCCCAAATATTTGACTTTAGGGAGACACCACTGAACTTTATCCTTCGAGATTTTATGGCCATCTAATGCAGCTGAGGAAGTCTCCAGGTGTAACGACTTTTCGTGCCACTGGACCCAGGCTTCCAATGCCGAGAGAGTGGGACTGTCTCTGTGCATCGACTTTTCCACTTCTCCACAAATCTTCACACACAAGTGTTTTTGTGCACACTCATCTATACACCATAGATGAAAACACACAAAGACAATCGTCATCCTCGGTTACCGAGAGACTACTACTACTATTTGCAATAAAATGTATGTAGGTGTATACCTATTTGGGTATATATTCATATATGTTATTTTAACACGAAGTAGAATGTTATCAGAGATCTAGGTAGGGAATATGTATGTATGAATATGCAGGAATAGTTATGTATATACATATTTATAAATACACATTACATATACATATATATGCTCCTTCCATTCATGCATCCTATGCTCCAGAAGAACTCGTCTTATCCCAGAGCACAAGCCTCCTGACATAGCCCTCCCTTTCCTTTATCTGTGCTTTTGTAGCAGTTATCCCCTCTTCTTGAATATTCTCACTCTTCATATTGTATTTTTAGAATTTCTTTAGCTTCTTTTAAAGCTAAACTCAGGCACCACTTCCTATATGAAGTTTATTCTGATTCCAAATTCTGGTGCATTTATTCCCCTCTCAAAAAAATTACCTGTTTTATCTGTTTTATGCATGTTCAGTATGTATTTCAGATTATATATGTCTTTCCTGGAAGACCGTACTCTCTGAATTCAAAGATGATTTCAGTTTTGTCTTTATATCCCTAGCACCTAATACTTACTTAAATGTTGCTTCCCAACCATAATACCTTGCAGTTAACAAGACACTGAAGTTCTAAAAGTCTGTGTCCAGAACCACAGATGAATTTGAACCATACACTGACTATGGGGCTACAAGAGTATCAGGAACAATGTAGGTCAGTGTTTTTGACTCTTAGAATCTTAGGGAAAGAAAGGAAGAATATAATTTTGGAAAAGAAATAACTTTATTAACTAAAATTATACAGACTGTCCTCATACAAAGGTTTTCTGTTGTAGTTATTTAAGAAAAGGGAAAGAGAAAAACTATTGGAAACAGCCTCATTTTTCAGTACCTGATCCATCTACCACCTCACTCCACTCCACCCTCCTAAATAAAAAATGATAAAAGAATTGAGGAAGTGTCTGAGTACTATACTATTTTGCAGAATGCTTAGAAGTCTGAATACTGGGAAGTGGGATGGATTCCATAATTCAGTTTCAGTTTAAAAACCCTTGACCTTAATACTTCCTCTACCTAATTCCTATTGTGAAAACAAACACTCAGCAGTCACTAAGTATTTTAGTCAGAGCTCCATTTTGGAATTTAGCTCCTTCCTGAAACTTGTCTATTTGAGGATGTTTGTGAACAGGGATCAGAACAGGACTGACTGACTGTTTTTAGTGGCACCACTTCTTTCAACTGCAGAGTTTTATCAGAGCTAAACAGCCTTAAGATGCCGCTGCATTTCCTTTTCCAAAGTGATTGTATCAGTGAAATACCAAAATAGGGACTATGATTTAATGTAGAAAATTTTCATTCCCACAGTTGTTCCTGAAAAGACCCCACAGTCCATTGCACTGGTTGCTCTCAATCCATAAATACAAGAGCTTAATTTAGTGAGGTTAAACAGTAAACAGTAAACAGTAGGGACCTTAATTTACTTATCTTAAAAGTATATTAATCCTATTCATGTTTCCTTTATGAGTTAAAAATAGATGGTGGAACTACTTATAAAATTGAACAAGATATTAATTTGCAACTCAGTTTCCCTATCTGTAAAATCAGAGATATTCTTGACCCTGCTTATCTTAACAAGATATTCTGAGGATAGAAAGTATTTATAAAATGAAGCATGTGAATTCATTAGAGGTAGAATGTACTTTATGGAGCTGACCTTGTATATAAGTGGCTAATACACATATACATATAATCACATAACATACATGTATACATATGTAGGTGCATATATTTAATATGTAACATATGCTTGTATGTCATACATCATATAAATAAACCAAGTCTTAGTTGTGACTTTAAGCTTCAATGTATATATATACGTATGTATGTATGTGAATGTAGTATTTGTGTATGTTATATATATGTGCATATGTATATACACATATACACTATTCCAAGAGTCTTGATAGTTTCAGTTTTAAGCATGAACATTTTTAGTATATCTTGTATGTCAGGGCAAGTAGGTGATATTCGACTTCGAGTCAGAAGACCTGAGTTCAAAGTTGGCCTCATATACTTACAAGCTATGTGACTGGTCAAGTCACTTAACCTATTTGTCTTCCTGTCTCTCATCTGTGAAACAGGGGGTAATAATAGCACCTGCCTCCCAAGGTTAGCTTAAAATTGCTAAAAAGAAGATCATTTTTAAAAAATTATTTCTGTGATATCATCTATCAAAAAATCTTCTATGGCGATAAAATAGTCACAGGAGACATAGAGATCCTTTATGGGACAAATAAATCCAAATTCAGTTTTAAAGAGCCACAACTTGATAGAACCAAATTTATCATCAATCCGTGCAAGAGTCAATAAGCAGAAGTCAATAGTTAACAACAAGCATCTGCCGAAGCCAGAGAGTTGGACCAGGCATGAGTCGCAGGATCTTCTACCCTGCCCAAGACTATTCCTAATGAAAAGAAGACAAAGTAGCCTTTCTTAGAGAAAAAAGATGTTGTCTTCCTTAATAACTATTTACTTTCTCCGCCATTCCTCTTTTACTAGAGTGGTCAATGCGGGACCTCCTTTACTTTTGCCTCCCACCCTTCAAATGGTACACTTAGTTTTGTTGTTGACCAGTCATTTTCAGTCATATCTGACTCTTCGTGACCCATCTGGGGTTTTCTTGGCAGAGACGCTGGGTTGGTTGGCCATTTTCTTCTGCAGCTCATTTTGCAGATGAGAAAACTGAAGCAAACAGAAATAAGTGACTTGCTCAGGGTCACTTATCTGGCAGGGTCTGAGGTCAAATTTGAACTCAGGAAAATGTGTCTTCCTGACTCGAGGCCAAGCACTATATCACTTAACTGCCCCGCTTTTAGGTTAAGAAAGGATTTTTCCCTATCTGAGAGAGAATGAAGTGACCAGGACATAAACTAAAGAACCACTCCAGGAGCCTTCTCCCCCAGCACATGAAATAAGGCAGGGTTCAGCTCTGCAGTCTACACTACAAGCAGAATTCTAACAACAGATAAACTAAGGAAAATCTTTTTTTTTTTCCTAACCCAGAGCCTTGGTTGCCTCACCAGCCTTGTAGCCACCCTAATGGGGCTTCCATCTAACATATGAAATTGCTTGAACTTTGAAACCCTGATGGTAGTTCTGAGGAACTTCAGTCAACATGCCACAGAGAGTTGCCTCAGTCTAAGAAGTCCTCTCAGCTGCCTGGCAACTTTTAGATGTTGTAATATCTAAGTATATTACCAAAAAGAAAAGAAAAAAGAGATCCAACGTAGAACTTTTCATCTGAGACACAACTGCTGACCCAACAGGGAACAGGATTTCTAAGTTCCAGTAATACTTCTGAAAGAGTTCTATTGAGTAGTAGATACCAATGTGATTCCCAATGTTGATCAGCAAAGTCTTTTTTCACCCATTGAATAAGGCTGAACCTCAGTTTAACTATCCCTTGAATAACTAATGCATTTATATAATCTGCCACGTGGCTAATATAAAATAAATTTTAGGTACAGCATATGGTCTTTTATTGAATTTCTCTTTATTTTTAAACCATATATGTGGATTTTGTGAAATAAATTATACAATTACATTCAAACTTCCACTTTTCTTCACATTTATCCTATGATAAACTTTCTGAAACATCTCAGAAGACCACAAGTAATTTCCTTCAAAACAAGCCTTAGAATCTTTCTTCATTTCTTGGACTAAGACCAACTTATTTTAGTTTAAGATTTTAACTAAGGTAGGTTTTAAAGTTACTCTTTTTTATTTAGAACATCAGAAAGGTATTAATTTGTTTAAACAAACTAAAATTAAATTTATCTCCAAGACTAAGAAAAGGCAACTCAAATGGGAAGTGCCTGTTCATTTTAATTGGCTGACCCTGAGCAAATCAACCATCTGCTTGTCTTATCTTTTGCTTCATGAACTTCTCTTTGAATAAAAAGCAGTATGGAAGGGATCTGCAAACAATAACAGTACATCTCAAAAAGTTAAAGTTTTTAATACCCTTCTTGGCTTGACAAGTAGTCTACAATAGCAAAAAGTTAGAGACTTAATTTTTTTAATTTCTAATTCTAAATTTCTAATAATTTCCTATTTATATATAAGAAATAATAATTTCTTGATTTTTCTAATAAATCATAGAGACTAAAAATATACACTGTTAAACTTGACCGAATTGATTATAGCCTAAGAGAGAGTTAGACTCCTTCTGTGGAGCCTAGGCTAGAGTTTGAATAAAAACCAATATTAATCTTTTTAAAAGTATCTACACTAAATGCTTCAAGTCTAGCGTATTTCTAGTCACTTTTTCAGTGTAAGTCAATTTGAAGGAAGAAGAAAAATGCTATTCACTTCTTAAACTACAATTACACATTTATGATAGTACATTTTTTCTAAGAAAAATTTACTGATGTTATTCTGTATATATGTATATTCTATTCTTAGCAACCTGTCACTAACATTAACTCCTTTAAATTATCATTGTCTGTTAAAATCAGGTTAATGTCTAGGTACTTTATGAACTAAATATGTGCATGCAGTTTTTAAAAAAAAATTACATTTAAGCTTATCTTCCCTATTGACACTTATATACCTTCTATATTTTCAAGAAAACTCCCTACATCTTATCTTGACTATATAATCCATCCCTTGTCCTTTTCTCTTGTCAAGTCACTCAATGTGTATGTATTCAGGCCAGATAATGCCAAATTTGTATACTTTGAAATTTCACATAGTAACTCATAAAAGGATGAAATCTTCACCTTTCTAACAGTGTGGTCTTATGCTAGCTCCTTTGCCATTCAAGGCCTATTCCTCATTTGGAAAATGGTCTTGGCCAATGCCTTTTCCTTTCTGGTGATGAATCTGGTGATGGGGAAGGACATAGGGTAGAAGAACGGAGGAACAGAATCTGCTGATATTCAACAAATGACCACAGTATGCAGAAGGGTCTGCTGGTTTCTGAGGGAAGAGTCTGTGCCCTCATGGCACTTACAGAGCAGTTAAAAGATATAATACTGTTGGAACTACTTCATAGAGATTTTTGGGAAGTTCAAGTGAAATAAGGTATGTGCTATGGGAATAGTGGTATTATTAACTAAGGTATAAAATCAGAAAGAAACAAGGGGAAGTTTTTATGAGATAATATTTCCAAGGAGGAATTCGATAGGTAGAGAGGGTTTTAATATATTTATAAGGCTTTAATATAAGGGAAACAGGCTTAACGAAGTATAGAAGCAAGAACGTAAGAGGCATGGGAGGAGGACCATAATTAGTTTTGTTTAGGATACAAAGAGGGAAGCAGTATATAATGCTGTGGTGACATTGAGTAGGATGGTGAAAGACTGAGTGAGTCTTGAATGTTCATGTCAGATGCAATAGGTAATATCAAAGGGTTTTGAGAAATTATGTACTTACTGTATGGACCAAATAAATAAGTTGCTGTCACTTGTTGAGAAATCCAGTTGTTTTTTTTTTTCCAAACCCTTACCTTCCATCTTGGAGTCAATACTGGGTATTGGCTCCAAGGCAGAAGAGTGGTAAGGGCTAGGCAATGGGGGTCAAGTGACTTGCCCAGGGTCGCACAGCTGGTAAGTGGCTGAGGCCAGATTTGAACCTAGGACCTCCCATCTCTAGGACTGGCTCTCAATCCACTGAGCTACCCAGCTGCCCCCAGAAATCCAGTTTTTTTAAAGGATTGTCTTTCTATTCATTTTTTATTCTGTAGTATAATTTTCTTCACATTTTCTGATCAGATTTTTTTATGGTTTACAGATTACATTAGTCTTTTTTTTAACTCCTAAGTTTTATCAACTCTATCATTTTTTGGTTTAAAAGTTTCTCTAAATTAACTTCTGAGATTTCTTCTTTTGTTCGTGTTTTAAAGTTGCTAATTTGTTTATATTCTAGTATTTTTTTGATTGTGTGCTCCATTTAAGAGCAGGCAGTACTCGGGAATGTAGGAGACATATAGAACCAGAGACTGAATAACCTAGCCTTAGGAGTGGTGAGTGATAAAAACAAGTCTAAGATTAGGACTAGGGATTCATGATTCAGGACACTCCCTGGGTCCTAAAATATATGATTACATCTGGTTAATATTGTCTTCATGAAGTGCATATTTGCAAGCATGAAGCACAATAGAAAAAAGAAAAAGATGTTTTTAAGGTATACAAATGCACTAACATAGAAATGAGGAAAAGGAAGGAGTAAAATTCAGTATCTAGGGATTTCTACCCTCATGAAAGACATAGAATTAAGATGGAAAAAATAAGGAGACAGTCAATGACCAGGAGAATACATTTCAGAATAAACTAAAAGGCAATAATAAAATGAAAGAGAGCAAACTAAAGGAAATCCTCTTGGAAAAGAGAACTGTAAGAAAATTTGATGTAAACTTAAAATGTTGGAAAAGGGAAAGAAAGATTCTGTGGTCTATAAATTTAATGGGAAATCATTGTACCATAAGAAGACAAGGAATATGAAATTGTTTCTCCCCGCAGAAACTCATGCAGAGAAACAGGAAAAACTATGCATAATTGGACTCCAGGCAACCTCTCTGGCCACCTGCAGGACCTCAGATTTCCTCGGCTGCACCCTTCCATTACTCACCAGGCTTCTCTACTGGCCTATTGGAAATCTTGAACTGGATATATCATAGACATCTTAAACTCAACATTAACCCATTAAGTTTCTTGAAAAATATCTTTCCTCTTCCTAAAATTTCCCTGTAATTGTCATGGGGACGACCATCTTTCTAGGCATCTTGTTTTATAACTGCATTGCTTCTATTTCTGTCTTCCTGGGCCATGGGAACAAGCTGGGAACTATCCAGTAAAAATATTCCCTTCTCCCTCTTCCTTTTTTTTAAACCTTAATCTTCTGTCTTAGTATCAATTCTAAGATAGAAATGTGGTAAAGGTAGGCAATGGGGATTAAGTGACTTGCCCAGGGTCACACAGGTAAAAAGTATCTGAAGCCAGATTTGAACCCAGGTATACCCCAACTCCAGGCCTGGCACTCTAGTCACTGTGCTACATAACTGTCTACTGCCTCTTCCTCTTCCAATTTTCCCTCCTCATTAATCCTTTTAACATTCTCTTCATCAGCTGGGTCAAGAAGGGAATAAAACTCCAGACTTGGAGTAAGTAATTCCTGTGTTCTAATCCTGCTTCAGACCCTTCCTAGCTATGAGACCCTTCACAAGTCATTTAACTTAACCATTCTCTGCTTCCATTTACTCATCTGTAAAATGGAAGATAATAATAGCATCTATCTTACAGGGTTGTGATGAGGATGAAAAAAGCTAACATGTACAAAGCACTTTGCAAACACTATACAAATGTTATTATTATCATCATTATCCAAGTCTCCTGCTCCCAAATTAACACAATAAAATGTATTATTCCCTATACCAGGAATGTCTTTCACCAAAATTTGAATTCCAATTCCTTGATTGAATGGATCCCATCATACCCCAATTAGCTATAGTCTTTGGCAAAATAGATATGAATATTAAAAGAAAACATATCACTATTTACTTCTTCCTGAACCAGATTCTTGCTATTGTAATATCTCTTGATTTGCTATAGAATTCAGGAGATGAAACAGCAAGCCACAGAGATGACTAGTCCATCCATGTAGGCAAAACATAGAATAAGCAAAGAGGAAAAATGAGCAATGTCTAGAAAGATAGAATGTAGTCGGGTTTTAAATGGCGTAAAATGCCTCAGGCATTTGAATTTTTTTCTCATATTCAGAAAGAAGCTAATGAAGACTTCTGAGAACGGACACGGCATAGTCTGTCCTGTGCTTTAAGATAACAGAAGCAATTATAGAGTCAGTTGTAAAAGTAGGAAGCGTATTTGCTTTTCTAGGAATTTATGTCAATAACGGGGTCCTCAGATTTTATGACTTAGAGAGAGAACTCTGTTTACTTTTATATCTCTTTTTAAGAATTATCGCCTGGGGTTATTAGTTATAAGATCAATAAATTGCTTGGAACTTTTACCAGAATTTATCAACTATTAGCTAACACACTTTGCATAGGTTTTGTTAATGAATAACTGTCAAAAGCCTATAAAAACAACTGTGAACATTGATATCGTTGATCACAGACTGGGAATTATGGGACCACTGACTCCATTTACCCATGAATAAAGTCAGCTTTTCAGCTCAGAATTATGGCCCAGAGATTTCTTTATTTCTTACAGTATGATGGCATAAAAATACTAGTCAACACAGTTAGACAATAAGACATATGTGGATTGAGCACATCTATGATCATATGAATAGACTATACATTTCCAAAGGATAATTTTCAAAGAATAGAATTTCTAATTATCAAATTTGTCATTATGAAAAAATGTATTCCAGGTACCTATTTTATTTTTCAAATACCATATTCCTAAACATATTCCTTAATTTAATATTTAACTACATCTATCTGAATATTTTGGAGGTCTTTCTCTGAGTCTTCCAACTGAATTGAAAAAGGAATAGCATTGGAGAGAATTTGAAAAAATGTTCAAGGCACTTTGAATTGAGAAACCCTGCATAATGTTCAAAGTAATGGATTAAAAATTAGAAAAGTATTTTTTTACCTGCTTTCGAAGTGACAAGCTGTAGAACAAGGGGTCGTCTTGTTACGATGCCTGACCCTCGAGGAAGAAAATCCCTGAAGGAAAAAAAAAACATGTTAGAGCATTAAAGCAATTATGATTACCTAAAACTTACATATCAATATTTATAGCAATAGAATTCTTATCCTTCTTTCTCCCATAATATATACAACTGAAAGCCAGACAGAGTGATGTAGTAGAGAGAGCTGGCATGAGTAAACAAGACCTGTGGCAAATTCTGCTTCTGATACCTACTGGCTTTTTACCTCCCTTTCCCTCTCAATGCCCCAAGAAAGTCTCAGACTCTAAATTGCAGAGCAGATACCCATATGCATTGGCAGAGGAAGCTGTTCCCAACAAGAACTCCATACGCCAATATAGTTACAGGTCTGGTCAAAAAGAGAAACCATAGATCCCATCTAAGAAAGACTTCTAGGTCTCCTCTGTACAAAGTGATCAGAACTCTGCATTGAAATTTACTTTCATAGTCACAACTAAATCTAAATAGTGGATATTTCTGTTTAACTAAAATCATGAGGGAATGGGATGTTCTGGTTCATTGATTGTAATAATCATAACCCACAGTACATAATAAAATGCATTACTAATAAGACAACAAAATTCATAGCACTGACTCGGTATTTTACAGTGCCTCAGGGTCATAAATCAGACCATAAGTTAACATTGTAAAGCAGCATAGATGTTGGTAGTAAAGGAAATTGACCTGAATCTGTGTGATCACATTCGTGAAAGTTGCTTTTTACAAAATAAAAAATAAACCTATGACATTGGCTTGCTTGCTTGTCATTTCATATCTTTCTTTGTTTTTTTAATAATAAAACCAGATTTCAAGGAGATAAGGAAATATAACTTGAGTTTTTCTGTTTTCTGCATCCTAGATAAATGGAAATTTACTATAAGCTAATATTTGTTGAACAGCATTATGTCATCCACATGACAGCTAGACTGTAAAAATATTATACAATTATGCCTGCAGTGCAGCATAAATCACTTCTGATTCTGCAATGAAAAATCAGAATACAAGGCAAACCTATTGCAGAATATTAAACACATTCAGAAGATTTATGTTCTTTTGTTTTTAGTAGGTAAATCAGGTAACTTCACTCAAAGGGGATTTTACCTAAAGTAATAGCCTGCTAATGTACTCAGTAACATGATGAGTAATATGGTGATGGGTTTCAAAATATTTGCAAAAATGTTCAACAGGACCTGCTTCTTCAACAGTAGGATACAGCCGTGGTACAGATGAAAGAACTCAGGATCTGGAGTCAAAGGATCTGTTTGTATTACCTAGGGTAAGTTACCTAACCTCTCAAGAACCTCAGTCTTTTCTGTGAAATGGGGGGTTAGAAGGGGTGAGAGATTATGAAATGGAGATTGAACTAGGTTTAATTCATTAACAAGTGCTTATTAAGCACAAACTACTAGCCAGGAGGTATGATAGATAGATAGATAGATAGATAGATAGATAGATAGATAGATAGATAGATAGATAGATAGATAGATAGATAGATAGATAGATAGATAGAAAGAAAAACAAAAATGAAACACTCCCCGCCCTTAGGAATCTTACATTCTACTTGATAGGTAAATCCTTAGGAATGGCCTCACCTGGGGAGGAGGGTCAAGACTGAAGCACCTTCAAAGAAGACAGAGAAATATGAGTCACACAGGTAGGAATAGGACAAGAAGAGAGCCATGTTATGAAAGTCCAGAGAGAAGAGTATCCAGAATGTGAAGGATGATGAATACTATCAAATGGTACAAAGTCTAACTGACAAAAGACCAATATATTCAAGAATAAAGTTATCATGGGGACTTTAGAGAGTAATTTCAGTAAAGTGTTGGAGATAGAAGTCACCTGGCACAGGGCTGAGAACTGAATGAAAAAAAAAAGAAATGGCAACAACTGGCACACATAGCTTTTTCTAAGAGTATTGATGGGAAAGTGAAGAAATTATAGGATGACAGCTTAAGAAAATATTACTTTTCATTTGACCATATGGAGGTCAGCAAAGGTTTTTTGTTGATTTTCTTTTTTTTTTAAGCCAGAAACTTAGACATGTTTGGGTATAGTGGGGGCTACACTAATGTACAAAGGAAGATTTAAAATTAAGGAAAAAGAGAAAATGAATGAAGGTATGAGCCCCTGGAAGAGATGAAGAAGAAGGAATTAAGAGCATAAGAAGAACTGTTGAATTTGACAAGGAAAAAGGCCACCTCTTCCTCAGACACTGGAGCAGAGATGAGAATAAAAGAATACTGAGGGAATTTGAGGCAGGACTCTACAGACTCTAAGATCTCTAGCTCTAAATCTACAATTTTAAGACTGAGAGGGTGAAGAGTACATGAAAGGGACTAAGACTAGAAAAAATCTGAAAAAATATCAAATTTTATTGACACTGCTATTTTTGCTCTACCTTGGCCTTTAAAACCAAGTAGGGAACAGCATTCATGAAAGCCTTGAATCAGATCAGTACCTATTCAAGATTTTAAAATGATTGGTCTAGATTCTGAAGGGGTCTTAATCGCCTTGAAAATCCTCTTATTGCATCTAGTCTCTCCCTTTTAATGGTGCCACACAATCATAACAAATTAACTTCCTAAAGTTTAATCCTTTTCTCCAAAACCATTGGTGGTTTTCCATTGCCTACCAAATTACCTATGAATGTTTTTACTTTCTAGATGTTTTAAGCTCAGGTCTAAATCTATGCTCTTAGGAGTTGTTGTTTTTTTTTCCTCCCCCTGCAGTTACACATAAGAATGCTTATTGTTCCTAAAATACAACTATACTACCCTACCGTCTGACTTCACAGTTACATCCACATAAAATATCCTCCCTCTTCTAATAAATTTGAATCATTCTTCAAGATGCAGAAAAGATGGACCTTGGAAAGAATTCATGACAAACAGTAGAGAAAAAATGGCAGAGCTGGAGTTGATGTGTGTGTGTGACAAGTGAAGGAAAAAAGAATGGAAAGTAAGCCTACAGAGGGAAAAAAAATGAGCTGGATTTTTAGATCTTCAGTTGCCAATGAGACACCCACAGAAGAATTATCTAGAACTTAATCTTTTTTAAATACGCCATTATGTAAATCATTAAAGTATTTCCTTCTTTAAAAGTTTTTAGGTACCTATAACATCTATTCTGCTTAGATCCATTTTTGCTTGCTGCCTATGGTTGTGTATTTGAGTGTATGAGAGCAGTCCATTTTCAACATGATTCAAACAAGTCAGATATCAACCATTTTAACCTGAAGAGAGTTGTCGATGCAAAAGAATCATAGCGACTCCTCATTTCATTTCTGCACTTTAATGGAGCTAAGAATGTTTTGAATTATAGGTGATAGAGTTAAGATTTCTCACGAGTCTTCATACAGACACACAGACACACACACATGCGCATACACACACATGCACTCCATAGAGTCATAGCAATATTCTCTTAATGTTTAAAGATCTCCCCAAATCTTATACTCAATGTCCCTTAGATGTAAATGGGACCCAGAGGGGTACTTGTGAATTGAAGACATGGTCATAATAACTTCCCTACCAACATTTCCCTTTTAATATTTTACTGCTTTTTTAATATTCTTAGAGAATGTACTTGACTCATGCATTCAGCACCAGAGCATTAAAATTAAATCTTTATTTTAAAATGTAATGATATCTTTCCCCACATTTACAGAACTATTCTCTCTTAATGAGTAGGACTTTATCCTGTTTGATAGAGGTAAAAAATGCTGACCTCTTGTTTGATCAGATCTTAACTGGAAATTACCAAATGTACCCAAAGGATGGCCAAGGTTGCATAAGTAATGAGGCCTTATTACTTGATTCACTGAACAGCCCCCACTACCTAAGGACTTAGGTTAAGCACAGTTGGGTTTTTCCTGCCCTCCCCTTTTAAAATAAAACATCTTTAATTGCAAATCTTCATATTAAAAGTACAACGTTTTATTTATTTCAAGGAAAGCAATGACATTAAATGACAGATACCTGGAAGAGCTAAGTAAACACTGTTCAACAAATTAATATTGCATTGATATTTGCATCCATCTATATAAGATTACCACCCTCATTTGGATAAGAACCCAAATGGGAAAAATCTGCAAATTGATTCCAGCCTGAAAAAGGGTAAAAAGTGGTATCTAATTTTGAGTCACACCCACTTCAAAACACCCCAGGAAAGTGAGTTGCAAGAGCTGACATTTCTATTACATTTAAGGAATCCCAGAGACAAAAGCCCTCAGAAGCTGTCTAGACCCAAACATAATGGAAACAGAATACTGCAACATCCATAAAAAGTTGTGATCTAGCTCTTGCCCAAAGACTTGGAGTGAGAGGGCAGACACAGCCTCAAGAGGAAACTCCTTCAATTCAGAGAGAGCTCTGTTAAGCCTGAAGCTGCCTCTTTTTCCCTTCTGCCCTCTGCATCTACTTTGGATTTCTGGGGCTACATAAAATAAATGGAATCCTTCTTCCAGACTTTCAAATACCTGAAAATAGTTATCACATATCCCCTACTCTTGTTCTGGTGTGACATCCTCAGGGACATCATTTTTGTCTTCATGTCCCCAGGATCTAGCACAAAGCACAGAGTGAGCGTGCTCAGATCTCTGGCCCCTCATCATCCTGGCTATCTGCATCTGGACCCTCTCCAGCTTCCCCACATTTTTCCTGAAAGGAGTTACCCAGAACTGAACATCATGCTAAACTGAGGAGATAGGATAATATCCCTATTTTACAGATAAAGAGAGAGCTTCAGAGAGTTGACTATCATAGAGGACTGGCCAAAGAGAACCCATCTGGGGAGAATATCAATGTATGGTGATCCAACTTCCAGGCATGCACAATGAAGGGTCCTTCTCACCATTTCAAAAGATGCATAACTATTCCATAACTATTTCTTGTTTATTTATGGTGTGGCTAAAAAAAAAAAGCCTGTTGATTGGCTACTAAGTGTACAGTGTGAGCATAGGAAAGGCATTAAAATAACCAAAACAAATTCTCAGTTTCCTGGTAATCAATGAGACAAGTATTGTCTTTGAGTCTAGAGAAAGGTTTGGCTAGTACCAAGGCCAGAGGCTCACTCCCCATCTGGGCCCATACAAGGCTACAAAAACATAGCACTTCTGGTTTTTTATTCTTTTGTTTGTTATTTTTGACCCTTAGGTACAGTACTGAAGACAGCTATAGCCTTGTGAAAAGTCAGAAAAGCAAATACCTGAAAATAGTCCAGAATTCCATGAAACTTGGAGTCTGGTCAACCAGAGTTGACTAGAAGCTAAATTAAGTAAGGGAGGAAGAATGCATGTCTTGCATCAAGGGAGCCACTCTTCTACCCATTATTCTACATCTGAAAGTAAAGTAGTTGGGATGAATGCTTTTTAGCAACTACTTTAAGTTTCAATCAAAAGATTTAGAGAAAGGATAGGCAGTTCTCATGTAGTCAGATTTAACAGAAAAGTTTATCCCAGGAGGAATGGGAAATTCTATAGAACAAAATTCTAAAGGCACAAAGAGAAAATTCCCATGAGCAGGAAAAATAAATTATCTAAAGAGACTCATGTGTATGAACAGAAAGAAAATCAGGGTCAGAATACAGAAAATATATCTTTAAGTCTTAACTCTAAAATAGAATGGCTGTAAGATCTTAGGGAGATCACTTAACCTCTCACAATGCTCCAAATTAATTCTTGAACAAAGTACATTGTAGAAAAAGTGCTACTGTGCACTGGTAGAAATTTCAGATCTAGTTAAAAAGTAATCCTGATCTATCAGTCTACTAAGACTGCCAAAGAAAAAGGAAATAAGATTAGTCTGGAAGGACCAGCTTTTGGAGAAATGCTACTTCTGTGAAGAAGAGAAAATGATGTTCAAAACTATCTCTTGAAAATATAAGCTCTAAGTTTCCAGGAACCAAGATCACTCTCACAGTTGTATAGTTGCATTATAATTCTTTTCTTTTCTTTTCTTTTCTTTTCTTTTTAACTCAATATTGCCATTAATTTTCTCAAAACTACTTCTTTTGTTCTCCATCACCTTTCAGGAGGTACTTATAATGGAACAGAAAAAAATGCTAGTTGTGAAATCAGTAGAAATCTAGGTTCAAACTCCACATCAGAACAACTTACTAACTATATGTCCAAAGGCAACCTGTCCAAGCTTTAGTTTCCTTATTTGTAAACAGGGATAACACCTACAGTACCTATCTCACAGTATGATTGTGAGAACCAAAAATATATATAAAGTGTTCTGCAATCCTTTAAATATTGTAGAAATACTTGTTATCATTATTGTCTCCCAAATAACTTCTAATGACCAAGCAATTGCCACTGCTAATTTTTCCAGTGCTCCAGACTGTAGATTATCTGGATCAATCAACTTAAACTGATCAAAGCTGTTTCTTGCCATCTTCCTCACATAATTCAGGTTTAATTTCTCTGTTAATCAGTTTTGTTTTCTCTTTCGTGATGTGAAGTTCATTTCTTTGGCAATGAAATTAAAAGTGAAATATGATTTTTTAAAAACTATGACTTTTCTCCATTTTTCTTTGCCAACTATTGCCATGGGATATAGCCAAGCAGTGAACTATTCCTTTTTTTTTAATCTTCCTCTTTTACTCGATATGACTTTAAAAAATTAAATAAATAAAAATATTTTGGCATCCTCGTATTCCTTGCCAACTTTTATTCTTTCTGATTTTTAGTGTTCCTGATACCATCCTACAAAACTATGCCAGACTTTTTTATTTATAATCTACTGCCTACCCTAATTTCCAGTGTTTTTACATGTTGTTTTTTTTTTTACATTTAAATGAGTTACAAAGAAATCTATGCATAGACATGGGGTCTCTTTAGATAACTTTACTTTTCCTGCTCAAAGGAATTTTCTCCTTGTGACTTCAGAATTTTGTTCTATAGAATTTCCCATTCCTGGAATGGAATGAACTACTCTGTAAAATTTGAACGAGTGGGAAATGTCTATACTTTCTCTAAACTTTTTTATTTTGTTTAATTGTAATAATAGTATTTATTTGGAACCTTAATATTTGTAAAATAGTTTAAAATGTAATCTCAGTTTATCCTCACAACAACACTGGGAGGTCAGGGTTATTTTTATCTCTGTTTTCCAGATGAGAAAATTGAGGCAGTTACAAGTTAAATGACTCACTCCTAATTGTATTCTAGAAGCAGAAAACTCTCTATTGGAGCAACTCAGTGGAACTAAGACCTCTCAGTTCCAATCATATGCTACATTTCAAAAATATTTATATTTCAATGGCTCTGTAATCTCATCAAGTGAATATCCCTCCATCAATGCAGACTCATATACTCAGTTTGGTTCTATGTGACTTTCTCTCCTAAATTCCCCAGAGTGGATCTGCCTAATATACCATAGGCCTTCTTACAGGTTTCTTGAGATTCTCTGATAACCAATGTCACAGTATGGCTTCTCATTTGCTAGTTCTTGCTCTTATAATATAATTATCACCTCATTTTTCTGAAAATATATATGTAAACAGTTTATATTGGACATGGAAGATTCTTTGAGAGAAGGCAATGAGTGTGTCAGTGTGACTTATACACAAAAAGTGTCATAAAATGTAATTCAGAAAAAATATTATCATTTTTTCCTGAATAATAATATTTTCACTATCTTATGGAAACACAGATTTATGTTCGGTCTATAATAATTTTCAGAGGATCTATTTGTTGAATAAATTCAGAGTGCCACATGCACCCCAAGCCAAGAAAAAGAGACTATTTCCTAAAGATAGTCACAATGTCAAGTGCATTCAGCTCAAGCCAGCTACTTGTCCTTCTCTTACTCTGCACTGTTTTTGCTATTGCACCTAAGGCTAGAAAGTTTTCACAATGTGATCTGATCTGACTTAACTACAGATTATTTTCCATTTGTAACACCTAAGAAATGTATGTTGATGGGCTAACTCAATATGATCCTTTCCCAAGCTCCTTTAACATTCTGAGTAATGGGAGTTTTTTTTCTTTTTTCCTATGTGAATGGTTAGGATAATTAAATCTTTAGCTTAACAATGGAACTTCGAAGCAATAAAGCTGCCAATGTGCCCTGAACCCCCTAAGTCCACGATGGTGAAGCTCTCTCTGTGGGCACATAAGCCATCACCTGCCAGAGTTCCTTCTAGACAGGCAGAGGGGCTCCCTTCCTCCCTTCACCTGTGCTGAGGGCATTTTTTCACTTCACCCGCCCCACTGCCCAGCAGCCCAATGGAAGTGTTTCCTCCCCTGTCTAGGGCACGACACGAGGTCTCTAAAAGATTAACCATCACTGCCCTAGCTGGAGTGAGTAAGGCTATCTGGAAATCTCTGTGTGACGTTTAGCTCTCAAGAAAAATCTTAAGAAGGGTGGGGAAGTCCTTTTAATTAATTAAGTTGGTTACAATTTTGTATAACATATGGTTTATTTGGTTGGTTGAGTGTGTGTATATCTGTTTTTGAGGTAAGCTAAGAAACTGAAATGGGGAAGTTAGATTTCAAGCAGCCAGGGCAGTAGGGTGAGAGAGAGAGTTTTAAAATGGGCAGAGGTTTTTCTCTTCCTCCTGCCAGGGCTATCTTCTTAACTGGCAACATAGATAGATATCAAGTCCAATTGTTTTTGAAGTCCTAGTGTTGAATTATAACATTTCATATAAAATCTATAGTAACTTCAGCTGAGAATTTATTCAAATTTTGTTATTTATTTTTGAGCTAGAATAAAAAGTTTAAGCTAATCATATTTAATACTTAGCTAATCTGGTTTTACCATCATTGTAAAATTATAAATTAGTTTATTTTGTTGTACTTTTAGTCTGATTTTTTAAGCATTTTTTTGTTTTCTTATAAAATGTAGGAAAATATTTGCTTTGTATTGGTTCTGTAATAGGCAAATTATTTTTTCTTTTTCTCTTGTGTATTTCCAGATAGTGGTCATTATCTGGAGTTTAAGTGGACTCTTTTTAAAAAATTAATTAGAAAATTAATGGGTTAGTAAAAATATTTTCTAAATTATGATGTAAGAATTTAGGGCAAGTGATTCCAACATAAATATAGGTAAAAGTTATGCTAACCGTTATAAAAGCTAGATTTTATTTAGTTAACAGCAACTTTAGATTGACATGATCCTAGTGATGAATTTAGGAAAGTCAAACTTTTGTTATTTCTAATTAAAAACAAAGTATTGTGTCAAATTGCCTTAGTTGGCAACCTTGTTAACCTAACATGAATATGATAATTCATGGTATTGGGAGATATTATAATGGATTGGGTTGAATCTAACTTTGAGTTTTAGCAATTGAGCCAAACTGCCTAGACATCTGCAATCTGTTACAGGTGAAATGGGAATAGAAATAAATGTAATCTGGATTTCTAGAATTGTGGGAGGGTAATGTGGAGGTGCTTTCTTTAAGTCCCTGAAAACACTTCCCCTAGGGAAATTTATAATTCAAAAGCCCACCTGAATTAAAATATGCTTCTTGATTTGCATTGTAATCTCTTTTCTGAGTAGGTATGGGAGGTGGGGAACAAAGAGATATACATTTCTGTTCAGTGAGGGTATTATCCACAGCCCAAGAGAATGGAGTACCAAGCATCTTTCCTCAAGTGTGCTCAGATGACCTTTCCTTCCCCCCCTCCAGTCAAGATACTTTAGGTGCATTACCTCCTGTCAGTCAGTCAGGGTGCGGAAAGGAATTACTATAAACCTGAGAGATGTTGCAGGTTGATTTAAAAAGACAAAAGAATTAATTGCCTTTTATGTAATGAACAAAAAATTGATCCAGTGTTTTGAAAGGAGAAGGTACTGAAATTTTTAAATTGAGTATTGAAACAGAGCTCTCTTATTGAGTTATAGTTTTATTGAATTGAGACTCAATGTAAATAATGATGATAATAATGATAAATGTCCCACTTCTTGTCATTATTTCTTTAATAAAATATAATTATTGTTTTTAATACAATATAATTACTTGATACTGAATAATTCTACACATGGTTTAAAATGTAATAAAGCAATTATGTATAACATTTGAAAAGTTGGTGATAATTTTTGTTTCATATTTTAATATTCTTAAATACTGTTTATAATAACACACAATGTGGTAAATTATTATAAAGATATAATGTTTAAAACTTCTTTCTCTCTAATTTGGGCATTGTTAAATTATGAACTAAATCACTGAAAGGAATTTTGTGTAGATAGATAGATAGATAAATTTAGTTTTAAGCATCAATAAATACACCTTGGATAAACCTCATTGGCTACCATATTTCCACAGCACAAAGCTAGATAGATAATTTTTAAAGCTGTGATGTTATATTCTAATGCATTGTTCTGAATTTAATTCTAATTATGGGTCTAAATACTAATTTTGAAGCATTAAGTTTTATTCTGAAGTTACTTGGTTATTTGTGGAAATAAGTTAATTGTTTTAATTATTGTATCAATTGGACATTTTTTAAAGGAGAAAATTGATGTAATTTGTTTAAATCTCCTTGTTTGCTTAAAATAGATGGCATTGTTTGAAATTCTTATCCCTCTTCTTTCTTCTATAACTCCTCCTTGACTAGAGGGAAAATAAGGGTCAGAGGAGAGGTAATTAAAAACTCATTTATTTTATAGAACCATTTAATTTTGAATTAATTTTGAAGTCATTTTCTCTATAGTAGGTTCTGCAGCTTTATCAGATATGCTTGGTAAAATGTTAAAAGGAAATTTAAAAATGTTTTCTCATTAAATTATTATTACCTGACTAAGCATAAGTGTCATGTTTTAAATATGGGATACTTAGTATGTTAAAAATATTTTCTTATTTTCTAATATTTGAGAATGGTTGTTAGGTAAAGTTGTAAAAAGGTGTGGTAAATTCCTCTCAGATCTTTGTTTGTTAGGCCTCCTTATCAAATCTTATAAGGCCTTTTACCTGTGTTTTGAGACTTTGTATTATTTTACTTAACTGAATTTTATAAGTGAATTTTATTTTAAATAATTTATAAAATTATGTAATTGAATACATTGAAACTACATTTTTGACCCTACTTTTAACTCTGAAATTCTAGATTATAATTTTTCTTATGACAGAAACTAGCAATAATGTTGAATAAATAACTTTGACAAAGGTTATTTGGTGGGATTTGATTAACACCAATTATAAACAAGGATGTTTAAATCCTGAGTTTGGCTCTGGTACTCTAAATATATACTTTTTTTTGTGGAACTTTGCTATGATTCTTACCTGAAGCCAGAGCTTTCTGTGCTGAAAAGATTTGTTTTGAGACTGTGTGCATTTTTTCTCTACCTTTTCCTCTTATAGCAAATTCCTCTTAATCAGGGTAATTAATCAGTGAAACATATAAATACTACCTTAAATCTTTATTAGTTTAAAGCTGAAAAATATGCTATTCATTTGTAAAATGAAAGTTATCCAACTAAAATTGTAATTCTTTTTATACCCCTAGATGTAAACAAATAGATAAGTATTTGGTCTTATCTATTTGTTAGTAAAATATTTAAAATCCTTCCAACATCTCAGAGTGGAACAATTAGACAATGATTTGGAAACATCTAAATCAGGATATAATTCCATTGTTTCATAAGGTTACATCATTGGCATTTTTTTTGTTTAACTTCAAAAACTTGAGTGCCATCCTTTGTCTTAGAGGAAAATGATTTAAGTTCAATTTTTTATTTCTAAATGACATCTTGAATTGTTATTTGGTGTGATGTTAACACTTGTGTATGAGATATATTCTGTAATGAAACCATTATATTACTTACACAAAGGTATAGAAAAGATCTTAGAGCATTACTCTATGTAAATATAATATCTAATTTGATCATGGTTAGAAACTGGTTACATTTGACTACAGATAGCTTGTTTGATGAAAGCCATCATAATTTGCCTAGCTTTTTATGGACCCCCTGCCACGTCTATTGTTAAAATAGAAGGGTGAGACATCTTTCAGATGAATTCATGTATGTCACCCCTGAGCTTAGTAAACGTAGAAGCCACATATTTGCAAAGAGAGATATCTAAGGATCTTGCAGGAAAAGATTCTTTGCAGAATTTCGCCTTCCTGAGTGGGGACTGAGGGGGTTGAGAATTAAAACTAGAGAAGATTAAAGTAAATAATAACAAACAATAAGAACTAATAACATAATTACAAATAATGAAAAGGAGGTAACAATTGAAGTGAAAGTTTTTGACTAGAAAAGATCATATGATTATGTATGTGTGTGTAAAATCTGTTTCTAGTTGTTTCTAAGGCATTGAGCATGTTCTAATGGCAATTTGAAAAAAATGAGTATATATCAACTTTGTACCATTAGTTGGTTATTGGCAGTTTTCCAAAGCAGGCATTTGGTTCAGACAGAAGTAAAAAACAGCAAAATGTTTAGGAAATCTAAATTCTCCAGTATAGAGGTTTATAACTTGATATCCTTTATATTAATAAAATTAGAATCCTAAAGTTTAAGCTAGCCCTCGCCATATGATCCAACTATTGGCAATACAAAATTTTAGTCACTGTGCTAAATCATATAAGATCTATTTTTTTCAAGCAATTTTAGGGAAAGATGCTTTCAATGACCCTGGAACAGAAGAAAGCAGATCTGCCAGAGATGCTATTCTGAGGACCAGCATGACTCCAGAGGGCCTAAGAAGATGCCAGCTATAGCAGAGGAACCCAGGAATCAGACTGCTACATCCAGAGGCTTTGAGTCCTTGGACATAATAGACAAGACAATAGGGGTAGGTCACCTATCCCTTTCATATATCTCCCATGCACTGTTATTTTGGGGTTTTTTGTGAGACTCGGATACCAGAAGGATATATTAAGTGTCCCCTTAATGTATATCTGTCAACAAATATGTCAATGATTTCTGACATCACATTATTAAATACCCAAGCATCATAGTTAGGTTCTCTATGTAACATATAATCATCATATTTGGGGTGCTTCATTGAGGAAATGATAGATCACTTTTCCTAAGAAGCATAAGGGAATTGTGAGAATTTATTTTTCATATATCATATTAATTCCTATACATTAGGGAGAGAACAAGGGTTTTTTTTCATGCAGACATGGCCTGTCCACCTATGGGGATGGGGAGGAGTAGACAGGTTGATTGAGGTATTAAGCTAATACCTTAATTAACTATTACCAATTAAAGATATCTTGGGATGCTCAACAGAAGGATGAATAATGAACTCCTAAAAATCTATTATAAAACTGCTGGACCCAACTCAGGTTATCCCCTAGGCATGAGAGATCTATGGAGACCTACATCACTTATGATGCTGGCCTGATAAATAAACCTGGTATAATCAACAAACTTATATTCTTACCCAAAAATTAGTCTCAGGATCATTTTCTTATATCAAGAAGATAGACTAGATACCTGGAGAAGTAAATATAAGTCTAAAAGTATATATATATATATATATATATATATATATATATATATATATATAAAATAAAATTTTTTGGAGAGGAAGGGACTGGTCATTAAGGTGACTGCAAAAGGACTTGTGTAGTAGATGGCAAGTGAACTAACCAAGCCTGGAAGGAAGCTATGGAGTTCCATATGTTTACCTACCAAGTATTTTGACCTGAGTGAAAGTCATATTATATAATGGGTCACAATTTACCTAAGCTAGAGGATTCTTTATGATGTTGCATCCCTATACTGAAGATTTCTATTTTAAATGCCCTCAAACTTCTCTTCCAGAACCACCCAGAAGTCATTCCATTGTCCTTCACCACTTCAGCCCTTTAACAATCAGTTGCTGAATTTCATTCATTCTCCCTCCACATCTCTCATATCTGTTCCTTTTTTATCCATTCGTGCAGCTGCCACTCTAGTTCATACCCTTATCGCCACTTTGCCAGGATTATTGTTAGTGTCCAGCCTGGTGTCCCTACCTACAAAACCCTCCTCTCTCTAGTCCATCTACACACAGCTGCCCAATTATGTGACTAAAGCACATATCTGACCACATTATTCCTTTATTTAAGAGTTTTTAGTGATTTCCCCATTTTCTTTAGGATACCTATTCCTCTGATTGGTATGTAAAGCCTTATCTAATCTGACTGTGCCATCGATTTTCAACCCATTAAGGGCCTTTATGAACTCTACAATCCAAGTGAAGTAGACAAACCCCTCCTTGTGAGATGCTCTATTTCCCATTTCTGACTTTGTACAGGCTGTCCCTTGTCCCCAGAATGAACTTCTCCCCTTCTTTTCCTCTTGGAATCCCTCCTTCCTTAAAGATCCAGCTCAAGTGCCATCACTTTATGAGATTTTTAATTATCCCTTCAGTTATTAGATGTCTTCCCACACTCCTTGAAATGAATTTGTATTTACTTTGTATTTACTTTGCATCTTGTCTGTATACATAGTTTCTCCTCAGTAGAAAGTAAACTTGAGTGTGAGGATTGTCTTTCTGTCTCCAGAGGCTAGCCTAGCACAGTACATGGCACATGAGTTTTAAAACTTTCAAAATTTTCTATAAATATGAATTATTGTTATTGCTGTTAATCATTTATGCCTCCTTGTATAATTGAAAATCTGTTACCCTAAAAAAAGAACTACATTTCCCAGGAGCCCACTGACTTCCTGTCATTACATACTTCCTGTAGACAGGGGATAAATTCAGTGGAGGGTCCTGGGGCTGGTAAGGATGGTGGGGGAGGGAGGATTTGAACAGACTGATTAGCCATGGGCACGTGGTACTTTTTTTTTTTATCCCTTTTATTCCCTTACTTCTAATGATCATTAATAAATCCCTTAAAATATAATGTTTTTATTATTTGATATTTCATTTTAACTTTTACATCCTGGAATAGGGACAGAGAATCACTCTTGACTTGGACTTGTCTCACTTCTGACACATTAAGGCAGTGTGACCCTAGATAAGTCACTTAATCTTTTGGTGCCTCAATCAAGTCTTTAAGGTAAATGCAAAATAAACTACACCATATAGAGCAGAGTTTACCTAGAAAATTTAACCAAGTACAGTTAAACAACAAGACTAATGTAGTGGAAAATCTTCTAGGTTTAGATTCTTATACTGCCTTCAATACTCATTAATCTACATATGATATCATTTAACTTCTATGTCTTGGTTTTCTCATATGTAAGAATGGAATCATAATATTTGTACTATTTATTTTACAGCCTTGTTAAGAAAAAACTTTACAAGTTATAAAAATATACCAAATGTCAGCTATTATCATTTTCTCCATTCTTTTTCATTCATAGCTGATAAAGATTTTTTTCTATTGAGAACACTATGCCATTTATAATTTTTCCACATCTGAGGGTTGTTGAATATCAAATGTCTTGCATTTGTAAAGTGTTTTAATGGATTGATCCATGTGTTGAACTGGTGCTGTGGGTCCAGCACCAGGATAATGAATATGCTCATACATGAATTTATTTTTTACTATTCAGAATACACCTCACTTTGGAGATAAATTGCTTATGAAACAGATGAGAGAAATAGATTTGAAAATAAAATATTGAATTTATTATATATGTGCAATAGATATATGAAGCAAACCATATATAATAGATTTGTGGTGTAAGAACATGTTAAGGACTTGATTTTTATTAAAGAAAATGATAAGAATCATAATAGTCATTATTTAATCATCCTTACATAAATATCATATAGCATTTAAAATATAATAATATTTATTACATAAATATTTCTCCAGCCTACAGTCTTTTTTTAACACTAATTTGCTTAACAGGTTACAAAATGTTTTCCTTATGTAGTGAAATAGTTAATATATTATGATGCATTTTTTAGAAGAAGAAACTGAGGCAACTATAAAACTTTAAGTAGAAGAGAAGCTACTGATTTGCATTGTTAAAGCTCCCTGAGAGTGACTTCATTTTTGTGTTTTCTATTCCTAGCCCCTAGCATAGCATCTGGTACCCAGTAGCTGCTTAATAAATACTGTTGAATCACTTGGATTTTGATTGGGATCCAAAATCATCAATCTATACTTTCTAGCAACTACTGTTACTACCATTTGGTAAATTAGTACAATATTTGTTCAGCTTCAGTCATCCTTTTCTACATAGTTCCTCAGAGCAATATAGAGCCCATTCATCTGGGGCACAATTTTCAAGATTACAGGACATAATTCATTTTGGATTTAAAGAATGAGAGTCATTTAAAAAACTCATCTCTTACTTGACAATCTTGTACTTAAATTCCTTCTCACTTTAATTTCTAAACATTACATTCTTCTTACCAATCAGCCATCTTTTCTTTCTTATTCATCTTGCTCCTAACATTATATTTTAAAGTTCTTTTATTGTTTCTAGTGTTTTTCATTATTTTTAATTCATCCCAAACATTTAACTAACTTTTAATTATTCCTATACTTCTAAGCCACTTTCTTATATGCATAGTCATTACTGATCATATTTTATCTTTTGTGCATCCTTCTTTTATCCCCCTTTTAGCCTTTTTAACATCTTTTAGCTCCATCTTTTTCTTTTGTTCCTCCTTTTAAAATAATATTAATCCTAGCTAAATATATATAGCACTTTATGGTTCATAATGGGTTTTGCATATATTTACTCATCTGATCCTCAGAACCATCCCTTATTATATCCATTTTACAAATAAGACTATGAGACATTACACGATTTGCCCACATTGCTGCAACTAATAAATGTCTAAGGCAAGAATGGAACTCAGGTCTACCTGATTCCAAGTCTAGCACTATTTACTAAATTACCAAGCTGCTTTGGTTCTATATTAAGCAAAATTCTTTAAATACTTCATATTTTTCTTTGTTGTGATGATCTGATGTGTTTATTCATTCAGATATTTGTTGAATATCCACTACATGGAATATACTATAGTGGACATGGTGGCTATTTCATTATAAGTATTCAATATTCATTTTAGACCCTGTGGGAATAGGTTCATGTTTAAAATTTCTATAAAACTTTTTAAACTCTGCTTTTCTAAAATCTAGTATATACATCCAACTGTGACATGACATTGTTTGCCTATTGAAAGAAAAGCATTAGTACTATTGCTTGAGACTAGAATTAAAAGATTAATTTCACTGTAATCTTTAAAGGGATATGAGTTAATATTATAATTAAAAATGAAATCTCATCTCAACATAGTCTAAGCAGTCCCTAAAATAGTTTACTGGAACTATTATCTAATACAAAGTATTTCTCCTATTCTCCTTCTGTTAACAATAGAGTCAAGTCAAGAGACATTTATTAAATACTCACTATATACCAGGAAATGTCTTAAGTGCTGGACAAAAAAGGAGCAAAAACATTCCCTGCCCTCAAGGAGCAAATACTTTAAGAGAGAAGGAAACATGTAAACAGCTATGAATATACAAGATACAAAAGATTATGGGTAAACTGAAAAAGAGGCACTAATATTGAGGAGAACCAGCAAATGGCTTATTGCAGGAGGTAGGACTTTTGCTAGATCTTAAAAGGAAGCCAGGGAAGCCAGGAGCTGGCGATGAGAAGCATTCCAGATGTAGGGTACAGTCAATGAATCAAATGAACCCAATACAAAAACACAATATCTAGAAGTGTCTTTAAGATCAGTAATCTTCTGGCTATAAAAGTGTTTTTAAAAGAACTATTTTTATTAAATGTACAGCTGTAAAGAATTTTCCAGTGCTATTTTTAGAGAATTTTTTAATATAACCATTAAGTGGCAAATAAGGGCAAGTTGAACTATCAATCAAGAGGCCTAACAGCACATAGCTAAGAAACTCACTCTCCACTCCTTTCACAAAGGCAAAACTTAACCCCATGCCAACCACTCATCTTCTCGGCCACAATTTCCTTTCAAATCTGCCCTGGACTCCCAGGGGAAGGGAAAATGTGGCTACTGCCTTGATCACTTAATTATCTGTGTGGCTACTGGGTCATCTTTATCAAAACTAATCTGGTCCTCAGAAATATATTCTCTCTCTCTCTTTCTCTGTCTCTCTGTCTCTGTCTCTCACTCTCTCTGTCTCTGTCTCTCTCTGTCTGTCTGTCTGTCTCTCTCTCTCACACACACACACACACACGCACACACACACACACACACACACACACACACACACAAACTCATTTTTATTGAATATGGAAATCTGAATCTTCAACTCCCAGCCAGTTAGTAATGGTATAATTCAAATTGCTTTTATGATTCCTTAAAAAATTAGATCTCCTCTCTTTAGAATTTCCTCTATTTTCCCCTAATTTCAAATAAAAAGAACTGGCAAAGATCTAAAAGCTATCTGACTCTAGGTAAACACATAGAAAGAAACCACCACCCAAAAAAAAAAAAACACTTTTTCAAAAAGAGCAGTTGTAAAGGCAATGAATATAAGATCTCTATATGAAAAGAGTCAGAACTTAGTCCAACTCCCACACCTCAGATCTTTGATGATTGCTGGGAAGAATACTATATTAAATGTTAAGCTCTTGGAGAATTTTCTCTCT
The DNA here is from genome assembly GCF_027887165.1 of Monodelphis domestica. Classification (NCBI taxonomy): domain Eukaryota; kingdom Metazoa; phylum Chordata; class Mammalia; order Didelphimorphia; family Didelphidae; genus Monodelphis; species Monodelphis domestica. The sequence continues at coordinate 66,775,775 of NC_077228.1, read as the reverse complement.
GAGAAGTACTTTACCAAGGTAAAATTTCAGTCCCTGAATTCAGAATAAACAACTTCCATTCAAAATGTTTTCTTCAATATTTTCTCACATTAAGTCATCTTGGAAAAGTGACTGAATCAGTTCTTCTCAAACACTCATCCTTAGCAACAGATTAGAATATGAAAAGATTCATTGCAAAAGCAAACATTCAGAAAGCAAAGAGCAAGTGCAATGATTATTCACAACAAAATCATTTCTGTAACCAGAGCAACAGAATTTCTAACTACCAACTCTATATATCCTGAATATATTCATCAACATATTTCTAACTTAAAATTTATTCAGACAAATCCATTTTTTCCACTCAAGCAAAAAATTATTCTTATACCTTTGCTCTGTCCTTAGCACCTCCACAACTGTTAAAAGAGGATTTAAAAGAACTATAATGGCAATTCTTGTTCAGTGACTAGAAACAGACCAGGAACTGGTAATGGTGGCTTTAATTAACTGAAAATATCAATGTTCATGTCCATAGTTACAGTGCTGTATATCAGACAACTGAAGAACTGGCTTGTCATCACATCTGCCAGCAGACAAGTCAAATAACATCCTAATTTCACAGTTCAAAGGGACAAAATACATGTGTATGTGTATAAATATCTATAGCACAACCTCCCATCCTCCCCGGAAGTGCTGGGAGGAAATGTCACTCCTGAGATGAAAATCTTTTCCCAAACCTCTTGGGATTCTCCAGTTGAGTAAACTCCAGTATAAAGCATTTAATGATCCAATTATTTTTCATCAAAACATTACAGATTTAACAGATTAGAACTGGAGAGGATCACAAAGATCCACTAGTCCAATTCCCTAATTTTTACAAATTTTACAATTTTTTTTAACAAATAAAAAGAGAAAAGGATCAGGGAGACTACAACTAACCCAAAATCACAGATTTTTTACTCTTACTCCAGTAGTTTTCCCACTACACTACATATTAATACAACATACCCTTTTTTAAATAAAAACAAAGGCCTGTGATCAATCAACAAACATTTACCAACAAGCTCAGAATTTTATTCCAAAAATAAAATAATCCCTGCTCTGATGGAGTTTATTTTCTGTTTTCCACTATCTACAGTTAAAATCTTAAGTCCTGTTGCCTGGATTTCATATAACAGTTAATGAAATACCAAGATTTAAGGCTCCCTTTTTTTTTGTAAAGCTATAACTAGCTACTTTAAAGATAAACTCTACTGAAACAAACACTAATTAAAATGACTCCTTATGTTACACAGGACACTGAGTTCATTAATGTCATTATTAGTCCTTGGTATTGTCATATTTAAAATAAAATTTACTCATTCAAAGAAGCAAAGGGAAGAAATGGTTTATATCTAGACTGGCACACCAAAACTATTTCAATACTTGTATAGAAAAGGTCAAGTAAAAATAGGTCATGCTAAAGCTATTTTAAGTGAGTATTCTGATTAAATAAGGACTTTGTTCCTCATTCATTAATTTATTCATGAATTCACTCAAACACTTATGAAATGCCAACTATATACAAGATACCATGCAGCATATATTTGTAGAATAGGGAATGTGTTTAATTATAGTATAGGGCATGCAAAGAAGAAGAGCATGATTTAAGGCTGATAAGCTAAATTGAGGCTAGACTCTGGAGTCAGTTCTGACTATCATTCTAACAAAGAATTTAAAAAGCCTAAAAAAAAGCACATAAGTCTTTCAGGATTGTCCCAGATCATTACATTGTTGAGAATAGCCAAGTTTTCACAGTTGATCATTGTACAATATTGCTGTTTCTATGTACAATGTTCTCCCAGTTCTGCTTATTTTGCTCTGCATCATTTCATGCAGATCATTCCAGCGTTTTCTGAAATCTTATCATTCCTTATAGCACAATACTATTCCATCATCAATATGTAACACAATTTGTTCAGCCATTCCCCAAATGATGTACATTCCTTCAGTTTCCAATTCTTTGCCAGCACAAAAAGAGCAGCTATGAATATTTTTTGAAGTAGGTCCTTTCCCCTTTTTTTAAATTATATCTTTGGGTTACAAACTAAGTAGTGATATTACAGGATCAAAGGGTATGCAGAGAGAAACTGCAAATATTCCTTAAAATAAATCCACCCTAACTCAAATTATATTATGGTAGAGTAGCACTGTGCAACAATTATTTTATTAACTACTAAACATTAACTTGCTTTTGTCTTCTTCTAAGATAACACATGTCACATTTTCTTCTTGTATTCTTTAAATGCCTGATTTTAAAGCTGCTAAAGGACATGAGATAAGGAAAAAAGGTATTCCCATAGTCATTATTTTAATGTTGGAAAGAAATGGTTTTGATTAAAATTAGTACTATTGGAGATTAGTAATAAGCAAAATAAATCTGACTGCATTTATTCCAGTGAGACAAAAGCTAATATGCTTGTGTTTGAGCCAATTTAACTTTAATTTCTTTATTCTGAAAAATTAAAATAGGGCATTCAATGGTCAACTAGATGGATTTGCAGTCCCAGTGATGTTGGATTTCCCTCCAGTTCCACAGATTGCCACCCATCTGTGCCTAAACATCTTATTGTCCTTATGGTCCCATGAATTCTGTTCCAATGCTCCCCTCAATGTGATGGGTCCTTGCTTTCCTTTAATATCTCCAAGAAAACAATAAGAGCATACAGATTGTCAGTCCTCACAATTGCCATATGATCAATCCATTCCCCACCTTTTTTTAATTCATACATTTTTGATGACCATTTATACCTCTTTTTATTTCTAATATATTAATACCTGCTCATTCCCACCATATATCTCTTTTGCTCTTTAATTGCAAGTCTTTGGAGACTAGTGTTCCATGATTGATAGTCATAAAATATTAAGTATTGGTTCCGAGGAAAAAGAGGGGTAAGGGCTAGTCAGTCGGGGTTGTCACACAGCTAGGAAGTATCTGAGGTCAAATTCAAACCCAGGACCTCCCACCTCTAAGTTCTCTATCTTCTGAGCCACCCAGCTGCCCTAATGGCAAATTTTTAAAATATCTGTTCAAGATTATCTTTTGGCCAACTATCTGCCTCATATTTCAGTATATAAGTGTATCTTTATGCAGCAATGCCTCACCCATCAGTGCATATATACACATGTGCATGCATATGTATAGTCTACAACCAGAAATGTATTTGACATCCACATAACAGAGCACAAAGTGAATAATCAATGGGCGGTTATAGCTATATGCTGGTAAGTTAACGATCTGATTGGCTATTTCACAAAACCGACTTATTTGGGAGGACATATAGAAATAGATGGATATCTCTTTAGGAGGTAACACCTCAGTATATATGTGGGGGGGTACATGCATGTATGCATGTGCCGCTGTGTGTATGGTATATATGCAGAGTTGGATGGATGCAGATTAAAGCATACTATCTTTCACATTAGTGTATTTATTTTATTTAGGGTTTTGGTTTTGCAAGAGTGCACTCTTACTACAACGAACAATATGGAAATGTGTTTTGCATAATAATAAAATTAAAAATATATTTGCAGCTTCATGATCCTTTTTTGAAGGTAAACTTCATATAACATCTTATAGGAAAACAAGGAATTACACTCAAGAAAATATAAGGAATAAAAGTACCCTATAAGCATTCCTACTATCAGCAAAAGAGTGACATCAGATAGCTTCCTTGCTGCTCACCTTCACACATGCAGTTTTTCAGTATTCTCTAAATAGGATCAGACCCACAGCTATTTGACACAAAGTGGGTTAAATTCTCCAACAACTAATAATACAGTAAAATGAACTTCATCACCAAGTCTTTTTTATCTTAACCATATTAAATGGAAAGCCTTCCAAAATATAATAAATTTCCTATATTCTTTAGCAGTATATACACAATACAATTTAAACCTTTTTTTTTCCCTTGGTGACTCAATATTTTTATGAACTTCATCAATTAAACTGTTATAAAATCTTCAGTATTTAAAGATATCTGTCCCTACCCTTAAAAAGTCCAGATTGCTGTACTTTTGGAGTGCTGTACTTTTTGGAGTATTTATTTTTTTACAGTTTCTATTGATAGATCTCCCTTGCTGGCAGATTGGAAGGTGTCACTTTTCCCTGTCAATGAACATCATTACAGGTATTATTATTCTCCAAATTTAACTTGTTGCTTCTGTTTTCTTTGGTTAGAAAGTCAAATAACTTAAATTGTTGAAATGGAATGCAAAATAAGAACAAACCCATTAGGCATAAAGGCATGGATGACAGACCTATGAGAAAAGTAAATGAGCTATTTAGAATATGGTCTTCATGATTTCTACTCTGGCTTTTCAAAGTATTTTTTGTTTACCTAATTTATAGTTTTCAGTTATGTTTCATGAATATGTTTGCCATACAACTAAATTATGAATATTCCTATAGTAATATTTTTTCATTTATAGAAAAATGTATACCTTTCAAAATATTTTCACACCTATTCCTTTATTTAATCCCCCTCTATCCTATTTATTCCCATTTTGTAGATTAGAAAAAAGACAGAAAAATTTGGTAATTTATCCAATTTTTCTATGCAGCTAATTAGCAACAAAACTGAGATTATAGATCAGGATTCTTCATCTCTGTTTTCTTTTCAAAGGGAGAGAACTGCTCAAAAACTGAATTCAAATCACATTTCCCTAACTGTTTTAAAAGGAATATGCCATAACACTTCATTTTAATTCCTGATATATAAAGAAGAAAGAATGTCTGGTCTGAGGAAATCTGGACTTACCATTTCATTAGGATAGGGCACTCTGGATAAAGGTTTTCACCATTCCTACAGATCTACAATAATTTGCAATATTATTCAAGAATATGGGGGGAGTACTGACACAATCATCACACAGTCAATATATGTTAGAGGCAGAACTTGAAATTAGCTCTTTAGCGCAATTCTACTATATATTATCCCACCTAACAGAATATATAATAGCAGCTCAAATTTATAAAGTACTTTAAAACATATACATATGATTGATTTCAAAGAGGCAAATTTAGACCTGATGCAAAGAATATCCTAATAATCAACTATAGCTACCTCTTATCGGAACAGGCTTAATCAAGAAGTCATGGAGTCTCCTATTGTTCTTTAAGCAAAGGTTAGATGGCCATCCATCCAGTGTTTGTAGAACAGATTCTTATGGGGGAGGGGGAGGTGTGAATTAAATTTGATGAGCAGAGAATCTCCTACCAACGCTAGGATCCTAATATTTAAATCCTCTAGTCTAAATGTGTTCTCATTAATTTGAGAAATCTCCCCAACAATTCAGATGACAACTCATGAATGCCTGCCTGTCTTAAATTATTTTCTGCCATTTCCTACTGAAAATTTGCCACAGGAGTTCTACACATCCTGCTGAGGTCCTTCTTTATTTTTTCCCAAAATTATAAAGGTGTCAGTAGAGCATTATGGGCAATGGTGATAAAAGATGTAAACACAGCAGTAATATTTGTTTGCACAGGACCTTTCCTGAGGAGAAGAAAATGTTGCAGGGCTGGAGAAAGAAGAACATCTCAAAGGGTCTCACACACAGACTTTTTTATTCTAAAGCCCTCACCTTCTGTACTCTGTATTGGTTCCAAGGTAGAACAGTGGTAAGAGCTTGGCAAAGGGGGTTAAGTGACTTGCCCAGAGTCACACAGCTAGGAAGTGTCTGAGGCCAGATTTGAACCTTGGACCTCCCATCTCCAGGTCTGTCTCTCAATCCACTCAGCTACCCAACTGCCTCCTCAGATACAGACTTTTAACTGAAACAAAAGGCCTTAGTGACAAATCTATAACTAAAAATTTACAATTTTTAAACATACTCAAAAAACTCCTTTCAGAAGTTGTGAGAACATTTTATTTATACATGTATATATTTGCAAACACATATATGTACTTCGAAATTTTTGAAAGAAGGGTGCTACATAAAAACCAAAGTTTATAATCATCATATAAGAAATGAGACTCTACATCATGTCCCAATAGTCTTAGTGCAGACTTTTGAGACCCTCTATCTAGTCACATGCTTCAGGTTTTGAAAATATGAAACAAAATCCCATGCATTCAGAATTCTAAAAGCAGATTTTTTTTTTGTTTAAAAATGTGAAAATCTGAACTTTTCCTTAGCCTATTACAAGTCACGTAAACTGTTGGGGGACTCCAATTCTTTTCATAATATAGAGTGGCAAAACAAAACTCTACCAACCTTTGAAGCCAAGTTGTTTTCCACATCAAAATTAGGTTTATATTTTAAACATCCCCATACAAGTGATTTCCTCACAATTCTTTGAAGGAAAACACGTTCAGTTATGAGAAAAGTACAAGCAATGCCCTAGCAAACATCTCCACAGCATCTCACAATAGGGCTTTCAAAGAAGAGTATAGTGCCTGTTGATAACGCTTCACACTAGTCATCACATGGCAGCAATGAAAACAGAAGAATGCAAAATGCAGAGACAAAGAGCAGAGATGAAGGCTGGCTCTGTTCCTGCTGACTCTACTTTTGCTACAGTTCTTTTAGCTGGGCTAACAAATCAGGATTCTGCCAACATGCAGTCTACCAAGTAAGCTCCTGTGGGCACCATATATCCACAATGTTTGGCAAATTTCCTAGACCATTACTGCATTAACTTGCAACGGATTTCAAACAGAACTCAATGTTTCTTCACAAGACAAAATCATGGCTTTATTTAAATTAAATACAGTAAAAAAAAAGAAATTCTACATTTTCCACCTAAATTTTTCCAGTCAAATTAAATTTATAAAAAATATTTAATGCCTGCAAAATGCTAAGGATTTTCCCTATCACTTATATTTTTTATTTGTATCCGAGGAAATAAACAAATATTTGTCCAAAAGAAAAGTTTAAGATCTCTGATATACAAAATTAAGAAAAAATGATGTGGCAATATTCATTAAGTATCATCCACAGCAATAAGGTCCAATGAAATGTTTATATTTGAAAATGTATTTAAAATGATTATAAAATATAAACTAACTTCAAATCCAAAAGAAAAACTGGGAAGTAATTCATTAGACTAAGCATTGAATCAAGAGTCTGAAGACTTCAGCTCAAAGTATGTCAGTGGTTCTGAAATGGAAAAGATATCATTTTACTTTGAAATGTTTATGATAAAAATTATTTTCTAGTAAGTCAGTCTTAATGTCTTAATATTAGATATAGGCATTTCCAAAGTACTTTTTGTCCATACTACAGTGAACAATAACAACAAAATGCACTTAAGAAAAAAAGTTCTTGCATAAAAATATGGAATAATCATTAAACAAAAAGGAAGTTCAAAGACTTGATCTGTGTTTTTTTGCCCCAATATAGGAAACCAAAAAATATTTAAGGTGACAGAAAAGCAATTCAAAAGGCTAAAATGAATTCTGCTGGGCTTTTTTATGTTATCACAGGTAAATATTTCTGGGAAATAGTATTATAGAATCTAGACAATATACCAGCAATGTGCCGAGAAATCAAATCACTTCCATTTAAATTGTCCTAGGAAGATTGTGAAGATACCTGGCAAGATATGATACCCAACCCTGAGGTCCTTTCTCAAGCTGAACTGCCAAACACTCAACCTCTACTGCAGAGGGTACAACTTCAATGGGCTGGTCATGTGGTTTGAATGCTAAATAAATATACATTTGCCTAAAAGACTATATTACAGAAAAAATACAAGGCAAGCACTTACACAGAGGTCAGAAGAAATGAAACTGGTATGTTCTCAAAGTCTCTCTGAAGAACATTTGGGAGATATGGGAGACACTGGCACAGGACTATATTGCATGGCATGCCTCCTCAAAGAGGGCACAGTGCTGTAGGAGCAAACCAAATGGCAGTAACTCAAAAGAAACATGACATCTGCAAAGTCAGGCATCTCTGTCTCAAACGTTCATATGAGCTACTTATGCCAGACCTGTGGTAGAGCCTTCCAACATCCTAGTGATCTAATTCACTACCATCAGATACACTGCATGCTGACACAATATTCGGATGCCACTTTAATTTTAGAGTATGTAGGACAACAATAAATGATAAGATTTAGCTCTCAATGATGCATGAAAAAGTAGATCATACTGGCTAGAGAGAAAGATGATGTCACTCATCACCATCCTACTGTGCTTTAAAATGGTGATGCATTGGGGGCAGCTGGGGAGCTCAGTGGATTGAGAGTCAGACCTAGAGATGGGAGGTCCTAGGTTCAAATCTGGCCTCAGACACTTCCCAGCTGTGTGACTCTGGGCAAGTCACTTGACCCCCATTGCCTAGCCCTTACCACTCTTCTGCCTTGGAGCCAATACATAGTATTGACTCCAAGACAGAAGGTAAGGGTTAAAAAAAAAGGTGATGCATTTAGGGGGAGCTAGGTGGCTCCATGGATAGGGCACCAGTCCTGGAGACAGGAGGTCATGGATTCATATCTTGACCTTGGACACATTCTGGCTGTGTGACCCCAGGCAACTCACTTAGCCCCAATTGCCCTAACCCTTACTACTCTTCTGCCTGATATTTAAGACCAATTCTAAGACAGAAAGCAAATGGTTTTAAAAAAAAGAGTTGACACATTTAATATCTTCATCTTCTATATCTAAGCATTTCCCAGGGGATAGTGTTGGCCCTGAAGTAAGGAGAGGCAGGAGTTCAAATCCTGCTTTGTATGCTTACTAGGTAATGACCTAAATTCGACATGCACAAATGAGCCTATTCCATCTCATCTCCAGCAGACTGACCCCTTTATTTTCTCCAGTTTCACTTTTCTTCAGTCTCCCTTTCCACTTACTTCTTCCCTTCTGTCTACAAACATGCTTATGTCCCACCCACTTTCAAAAACTTCTCACTCATGCCTTCCATCATACTGATTTTATTATTTATATATCATATATGTATATTTATCATTATTATTATTATTATTACATCCATGTCTCTCTTTTGTGGGACTAAATTCCTTGAGAAAGCCATCTACACCCACTTCTCCTCTTACTTTCTCTATAGTCTCCATGTCCGCCTTATTTAATAGAAACTGCTTTCTCCAAAGTTATCAGTGGTTGTTTAACCCCCAGAGCTAATTCCTAATCCTAGTCCCTCTTGACTTTACTGCAGGCTGTGTCATTGTTAATCACTCTCCTCCCTGATGCTCTTCTCTCTAGGTTTTGGGCCACTACATGGTTTTCCCTCCATCCATTTAATCACACCTTTAAAGTGTCCCTTGCCGGATCTTCATTGAGTTCATTCCTGCAATCTGTGGGTGTCCCACCAGCCTCTGTCCTGAGCCCTGATCTCTTCTCCTTCTATGCTACATTAATAGACCTACCTGGTAATCTCATCTGCTCCCAGAGATTAAATAATCATCTCTCTGCTGATGGTTCTTAAATAGACTCCTCCAGCCCTAATCATTCTACTGGGCTACAGTTTCCTCTCTCCAACTTATTAGAGTTTCCAGAACTGGTTGCCTCACAGGCTTCTTACACTCTCCACATCCCTGAAAAGTTCTCCCCTTCAGAACCGCCCCATTCCTGATGGGGGCCCCCAGGGTCACAGCCTCACCTTCATCCTTGGCTCTCACTCTCTCATCCCTGTAGCCAAGGGGTTGCCGAGGCCTGCCGATTTTACCTTTCTAACATCTCTCCTCTGTAGCTGCCACCACCCGAGTCCAGTCTCTTCTCTCCTCTTGCCTGGTCTACATCAATAGGCTGCCATTCCTCTCCCCATCCAGCCCACCCTCAATCACTAAGCCACCCCAGTGACATCACTAGCACAAATCTGGCCATGTCCCACACATTCATTCTGATGGCTCCCCATCGCTTCCAGGATCAAACATGAAACATTCGAAGCCTTCCCAGCCTAGCCTCCCCTACCCATCACGCACCCTCTCTGGTGTCCCTGTTCTCACATACTCCCTGATGCAATGACACTGGCTTCCCTCTTCCTTGAACAAGACTCTCCATCTCCAGCCTCATCATTTTCCCAGGCTGTCCCCCTGGCCTGGAATGCTTTGCCCATTCATCTCTACTTCCTGAAATATTCTGCTTTCTTCAAGTCCCCATTTCTCTTCCTTTTGTGGATTCTTTCCTATAGGGCTTGTTTGTCCACATGTCATCTCCCCCATTCTAGTGGGAGCTCCTTGAGGGCAGGGCAGGGGCTGCCTTTTGTCTTTTTTGTATCCTCAGTGCTTAGTAGATTACCTAGTACAGAGTACGTGCTTAATTGACTGACCTCTATGGGCTTCAGATTCTTCATCTGGAAGATAGGGATAATAAAAGCACCTACCTGCCATTATCCTAATGAGGATAAAACAGGATAACACTAGTAAAACACTTTGGGAAACTATCAATTCAAGGAAAAATGATGAAAACCTAGGTATTATATATAGTTAAACACAGTGGAAAGGGGGTGTATTTGGAGTCAGAGGACTTGTTTTCAAATCCCAGACTTGTTTCTTGCAATCTCTGTGATCCTGGACAAGTCATATAACCTTTCAGTGGCTCAGTTTCTTCATTTGTAAAATGAGGTTAGATAGATACAAACAACATGCACCTTAGCTTCTAATGACCCTTCTCCCTCTAAATCAATGATCCTATGATAGATATGACTGCTTCCCATGAGCAGATCCCTGGCATCTGCTCTCCTTGCTGAGAGGATAACCATGACAATTGTCCAGATAAAGGATTCATTAATCTATGTGCCAGATACTATGTCTCACTGGAAAATAATTAAAGATGTTCAGTTAAGAAAAGAGCACCCTGGCTGCTTAGAGAAAGCTAAAGTTCAGATCTCCGGAAACCCTTCCCTACCGATATCAAACTATATGCTCCTAGGGTGCCGAAATTCAAAACGATCAACAGCATAGACCCTGGGAATCTTCCTCCTGGACCTGGACCTGGATCAAAAGGTACAGCCCCCCTCAAAAGCCAGAACCCGAGATCACTTGGACCTAAGGGGTAGGAGCTCCAAGTCCAAGGTTACAGAGGAAAACTTAGACCCGAGATTGTAACCCCCTGGCAGGATCCTTCCATCGAGTTCCAGTGAAAGTCACTGCCCTCGGAGCTCCGGAGCTCCAGGAAGCCGCGGCCCCTCCCCCCTCAGAGAGCAGGGTCGTCTGAAACAATAGTAACCATCAGGGCCGACAAGACAGCTTCACGGCCAGCTATTCTGAAGGCAACTTCCAGAAAGCAACCCGACCCAGTCGAGGGGTCACCCAATCATCAGGGAAACAGAGAGAGCCGGGGGAGAGTGTAACCCCCCTGGCCTGATCCTTCTATCCGAGTCTCAGTGAAAGTCACTGCCCTTGGAGCTCCGGGAAGCCACGGCCCCTCCCCCCTCAGAGAGCAGGGTCCTCTGAAACAACAGTAACCCTCAGGGCCGACAAAACAGCCTCACGGCCAGCTACTCTGAATGCAAATTCCGGAAAGCAACCCGACCCAGTCCAGTCGTGGGGGCACCTTAGCAGCAGGGAAACAGAGAGAGCCGGGGGAGAGTGTGGCCCCCTGGCCGGATCCTTCCATTCCAGTTCCAGTGAAAGTCACTGCCTTAAGGCATACTCAGTTCAACCCAGGGAAAGCTCATAGAACGGACAATCTGCCCAGGACTAAAACCTCTGAACAGCAGACAGAGATAAGAAAAGCTAATCCTCCCCATTCAGAGATGGCAAACTCCACAGAAGCACAGAAGCCCCAAAATCCCAAGAAAAATAAGAAGAAAGGGGCAACTTTGGACACATTCTATGGAGCAAAAATACAAAATACAGAGGAGATAGAATATGATACACAAGAAAATGCTCTGAAACCTTCCAAAGGAAATGGAAACTCTCCACAAACCCATGAAGAATTTGAATCAGACATGACCAAAAAGATGGAAGCCTTCTGGGAGGAAAAGTGGGAAATAATGCAAAAGAAATTCACGCATCTACAAAATCGGTGTGACCAAACTGAAAAGGAAAACCAGGCTTTAAAGGTCAGAATCAGACAACTGGAAGAAAACGATCGTGTAAAACAGCAAGAATTAATAAAGCAAAGCCAAAATACCAAGAAATTAGAAGAGAACATAAAATATCTCACCGACAAGGTGACAGATCTTGAAAATAGAGGGAGAAGAGATACTTTAAGAATAATTGGACTTCCAGAAAAGCCAGAAATAAACACCAAACTCTACATCGTGATACAAGATATAATCAAAGAAAATTGCCCAGAGATTCTAGAACAAGGGGGTAATACAGCCACTGACAGAGCTCACAGAACACCTTCTACACTACACCCCCAAAAGACAACTCCCAGGAATGTAATTGCCAAATTCCAAAGCTCTCAAACAAAAGAAAAAATCCTACAGGAAGCCAGAAAAAGACAATTTAGATATAAAGGAATGCCAATCAGGGTCACACAAGACCTTGCAAGTTCTACTCTGAATGATCGTAAGGCATGGAACATGATCTTCAGAAAGGCAAGCGAGCTGGGTCTTCAACCAAGAATCAGCTACCCAGCAAAACTGACTATATACTTCCAAGGGAAAGTATGGGCATTCAACAAAATAGAAGATTTCCAACTTTTTGAAAAGAAAAGACCAGAGCTCTGTGGAAAGTTTGATACCGAAAAACAAAGAGCAAGGAATACCTGAAAAGGTAAATATTAAGGAAAGGGGAAAGGAGAAAAATGTTATCTTCTTCTTTTATTCAAACTCTCTTCTATAAGGACTACATTTCTATCAATCTATGTATACTAACATGTGGGGAAAATGTAATGTATAAATAGGGGGTAAAGAAAGGCCAAATAGAATAATCTTTCTCACACAAAGATTCACATGGGAAGGGGAGGGGAAGAAAACTCCTATAAGAAGGAGAGGAAGAGAGGGTTTTTTACTTAAACCTTAATCTCAGGGAAATCAACTCTGAGAGGGAAAAACATCCAGATCCATTGGGATTTTGAATTCTATCTTACCCAACAAGGGTAGGGAGAAGGAAAAACCAAGGGGGGGAGGGGGAGAGGGAAAACAAAAAGGGAGGGAAAGAGAGGGGGGAGGGGGAGGGAACAAAAAGGGAGGGACTAAAAAGGGAAACATCAAGGGAGGGGACAAGGGGGACTGATTCAAAGTAAATCACTGGACTAAAACGTAGAGCCGAAGAAGAAAAGGTTAGAATTAGGGAAGGATATCAAAATGCCAGGGAGTCCACAAATGACAATCATAACTTTGAACATGAATGGGATGAACTCACCCATAAAACATACATGAATAGCAGAATGGATTAGAATCCAAAACCCTACCATATGTTGTCTTCAAGAAACACACATGAGGCGGGTTGACACCCACAAGGTCAGAATTAAAGGATGGAGTAAGTCCTTCTTGGCCTCAACTGACAGAAAGAAGGCAGGAGTGGTAATCATGATATCTGATAAAGCCAAAGCAAAAATAGACCTGATCAAAAGGGACAGGGAAGGTAATTATATCTTGTTAAAAGGGACTTTAGACAATGAGGAAATATCATTCATCAACATGTATGCACCAAATAATATAGCAACCAAATTTCTAATGGAGAAACTAGGAGAATTGAAGGAAGAAATAGACAGTAAAACCATATTAGTTGGAGACTTAAACCAACCATTATCAAATTTAGATAAATCAAATAAAAAAATAAGTAAGAAAGAGGTAAAAGAAGTGAATGAAATCTTAGAAAAATTAGAATTAATAGAAATATGGAGAAAAATAAATAGGGATAAAAAGGAATACACCTTCTTCTCAGCACCACATGGCACATTCACAAAAATTGACCATACATTAGGTCACAGAAACATAGCACACAAATGCAGAAAAGCAGAAATAATGAATGCAGCCTTCTCAGATCACAAGGCAATAAAAATAATGATTAGTAATGGTACATGGAAAACCAAATCAAAAACTAATTGGAAATTAAACAATATGATACTCCAAAATCGTTTAGTTAAAGAAGAAATCATAGAAACAATTAATAATTTTGTCGAGGAAAATGACAATGGCGAGACATCCTTTCAAACCTTTTGGGATGCAGCCAAAGCGGTAATCAGAGGTAAATTCATATCCCTGAATGCTTATATTAACAAACTAGGGAGAGCAGAAATCAATCAATTGGAAATGCAAATGAAAAAACTCAAAAGCAATCAAATTAAAAACCCCCAGCAGAAAACCAAACTAGAAATCCTAAAAATTAAGGGAGAAATTAATAAAATCGAAAGTGATAGAACTATTGATTTAATAAATAAGACAAGAAGCTGGCACTTTGAAAAAACAAATAAAATAGACAAAGTACTGGTCAATCTTGTTAAAAAAAGGAAAGAAGAAAAGCAAATTAACAGCATCAAAGATGAAAAGGGGGATAGCACCTCCGATGAAGAGGAAATTAAGGCAATCATTAAAAATTCCTATTATATGGCAATAAATACACCAACTTGGGTGATATGGATGAATATATACAAAAATACAAACTGCCTAGACTAACAGAAGAAGAAATAGAATTCTTAAATAATCCCATATCAGAAAATGAAATCCAACAAGCCATCAAAGAACTTCCTAAGAAAAAATCCCCAGGGCCTGATGGATTCACCAGTGAATTCTATCAAACATTCAGAGAACAGTTAATCCCAATACTATACAAACTATTTGACATAATAAGCAAAGAGGGAGTTCTACCAAACTCCTTTTATGACACAAACATGGTACTGATTCCAAAACCAGGCAGGTCAAAAACAGAGAAAGAAAACTATAGACCAATCTCCCTAATGAATATAGATGCAAAAATCTTAAATAGGATACTAGCAAAAAGACTCCAGCAAGTGATCAGAAGGATCATCCACCATGATCAAGTAGGATTTATACCAGGGATGCAGGGCTGGTTCAATATTAGGAAAACCATCCACATAATTGACCACATCAACAAGCAAACCAACAAGAACCACATGATTATCTCAATAGACGCAGAAAAAGCATTTGATAAAATACAACACCCAATCCTATTAAAAACACTAGAAAGCATAGGAATAGAAGGGTCATTCCTAAAAATAATAAACAGTATATATCTAAAACCATCAGCTAATATCAATTGCAATGGGGATAAACTAGACGCATTCCCAATAAGATCAGGAGTGAAACAAGGATGCCCATTATCACCTCTACTATTTGACATTGTACTAGAAACACTAGCAGTAGCAATTAGAGAAGAAAAAGAAATTGAAGGCATCAAAATAGGAAAGGAGGAGACCAAGTTATCACTCTTTGCAGATGACATGATGGTCTACTTAAAGAATCCTAGAGATTCAACCAAAAAGCTAATTGAAATAATCAACAACTTTAGCAAAGTTGCAGGATACAAAATAAACCCACATAAATCATCAGCTTTTCTATATATCTCCAAAACAGCTCAGCAGAAAAAACTAGAAAGAGAAATCCCATTCAAAATCACCTTAGACAAAATAAAATACCTAGGAATCTACCTCCCAAGACAAACACAGGAACTATATGAACACAACTACAAAACACTCTCCACACAACTAAAACTAGACTTGATCAATTGGAAAAACATTAACTGCTCATGGGTAGGACAAGCCAATATAATAAAAATGACCATCCTACCCAAACTTATTTATCTATTTAGTGCCATAGCCATTGAACTACCAAAATACTTCTTCACTGATTTAGAAAAAACCATAACAAAGTTCATTTGGGAGAACAAAAGATCAAGGATAACCAGGGAAATAATGAAAAAAAATACAAAGGAAGGGGGCCTTGCAGTCCCAGATCTCAGACTATATTATAAAGCAGCGGTCTTCAAAATAATTTGGTACTGGCTAAGAGACAGAAAGGAGTACCAGTGGAATAGACTCGGGGTAAATGACATCAGCAAGACAGTATATGACAAACCCAAAGGTCCCAGCTTTGGGGACAAAAATCCACTATTTCATAAAAACTGCTGGGAAAACTGAAGGACAGTGTGGGAAAGATTAGGTTTAGATCAACACCTCACACCCTACACCAAGATAAATTCAAAATGGGTGAATGACTTGAACATAAAGAAGGAAACTATAAGAAAAGTAGGCAAACACAGAATAGTATACATGTCAGACCTTTGGGAAGGGAAAGACTTCAAAACCAAGTAAGACTTAGAAAGAGTTACAAAATGCAAAATAAATAATTTGGACTACATCAATTTAAAAAGTTTTTGTACAAACAAAACCAATGTAACCAAAATCAGAAGGAAAGCAACAAATTGGGAAACAATCCTCATCAAAACCTCAGACAAAGGTTTAATTACTCAAATTTACAAAGAGCTAAATCAATTGTACAAAAAATCAAGCCATTCTCCAATTGATAAATGGGCAAGGGACATGGATAGGCAGTTCTCAGATAAAGAAATCAAAACTATTAATAAGCACATGAAGAAGTGTTCTAAATCTCTTATAATCAGAGAGATGCAAATCAAAACAACTCTGAAGTATCACCTCACACCTAGCAGATTGGCTAACATGATAGCAAAGGAAAGTAATGAATGCTGGAGGGGATGTGGCAAAGTAGGGACATTAATTCATTGCTGGTGGAGTTGTGAACTGATCCAACCATTCTGGAGGGCAATTTGGAACTATGCCCAAAGGGCGTTAAGAGACTGTCTGCCCTTTGATCCAGCCATAGCACTGCTGGGTCTGTACCCCAAAGAGATAATGGACAAAAAGACTTGTACAAAAATATTCATAGCTGTGCTCTTTGTGGTGGCCAAAAACTGGAAAACGAGGGGATGCCCATCAATTGGGGAATGGCTGAGCAAATTGTGGTATATGTTGGTGATGGAATACTATTGTGCTAAAAGGAATAATAAAGTGGAGGAATTCCATGGAGACTGGAACAACCTCCAAGAAGTGATGCAGAGCGAGAGGAGCAGAACCAAGAGAACATTGTACACAGAGACTAATACACTGTGGTATAATCGAACGTAATGGACTTCTCCATTAGTGGCGGTGTAATGTCCCTGAACAATTTGCAGAGATCTAGGAGAAAAAAACACCATTCATAAGCAGAGGATAAACTGTGGGAGTAGAAACAGCGAGGAAAAGCAACTGCCTGAATACAGCGGTTGAGGGGACATGACAGAGGAGAGACTCTAAATGAACACTCTAATGCAAATATTATCAACATAGCAATGGGTTCAAATCAAGAAAACATGTAATGCCCAGTGGAGTTATGCATCGGCTATAGGGGGTGGGGGGTAGGAAAAGAAAATGATCTATGTCTTTAATGAATAATGCTTGGAAATGATCAAATAAAATATTAAAAAAATAAATAAATAAAATAAAATAAGGCCAAAAAAATAAATAAAAAATAAAGGAAAAGCAGCTTGGTAAAACTAAAAAAAAAAAAAGCACCCTAAGAATAAAGGTATATATTTTTTAAAAAGAAGTGAAAGGACCTTGTTTAATTGGGAGGCATTATTATCAATAGTGTATAGACAACTGATTTATCAGTGTTCTTGTGGAGGAGTATCTCTTGGGTAATACTGGGCCTTTCCACTTATGTCCTTTTTCTATATAATGCCTGTCTTTCTTAACCATCTGAACTGCATGATGACATGGACAGTTTTCACCTTCATCCTCCATTGCAGACTAAAGGAGTATCTCCCTATTGGAAAATATTACTATGCCAATAGGAAATGACAAAATGGACCATTTCAGAGGAAAGTAGAATGATCATTATGAACTAATGCAGAGCAGAGAGAGAAAAACTAAGAGAACCATTTCTATAATGATAATAACAAATGAGAAAAAAAAACAACTTTAAAAAGAGAAAAACAACCTTAAAAGACTTTTAGAACTCAGGTCGATACAGTGGTAACCATAATTCCAAAAGAATGAAAGAGAAAAATAATGCACTCACCTCCTGATAGAGGGTGATTAATCCAAAGGACATTTTCAGACATAGCCAGGGTAGGAATTTGTTTTGCTAGAAGTTGCATGTATGTATTAAGGGGATTTTAAAAATTTTCTCAAAAGGGAGGTATAATGGGATCTACAGATTGATAAAATAAAATGTTTAAATGAAAAAAGATTATGATCAGAAAAGAAATAAAAATCATTGAAGTTAGGTTTTTTTAATTTATGGAAAAAACAGAAGGAAGTTTAGAAGAAGACTCAAAAGCACTGAGAGTGGCATGTTGGATTAATTATGTGCTTAAAAAATAGTACAAGCTCTATATAAGAAATCCATCATGTCTTTTTTTCTGTTCTACCTTGTGTATGAAAATATTTTCCTTTTCTTGTACTCATTAAATTCAGGAGGGAAATTTTTAAATCTGGCATATGAATTTAATAGAATATTGTTACACTATAAGAAATAAGGAAGAAACCTGGGAAGACTTGTGTGAAGTCATTCAGAATAAAGTAAGCAGAACCAGGAAAACAAATTATACAACAAATTTATAAACACAAACAATTTTGAAAGACTTAAGAATTCTGATAAACTCAACCACTACTCACAACTGCAGAGGTTCAATGTTGAAATTTGTGCCCCACCTCCTGCCAAAGAAGGAATTGACTCAGGGTACAGAGTAGGACATGTGGTTTGGGGATAGGGTCAACACAGAAGTTTATGTTCTTGACTGTATATTTGTTACAAAGAGTTTCTTTTTCAGTGGAAGGCAGGGAGATGGTAGAAAGAGAATACATTTTTGTCCATTGTAATTTTTAAATTAAAAAAAGAAAACAACTTGCTTCAGCATTATTTATCTGTTTCATTTTTAAGAGTCCTTGGAAGGGGGTGGGAGGGAGAGATGAAAAAAAATCCCAGGATAAGAATGGAGTTCAGAGTCAATCTTATATAATCCATATCCAAACTAATGCCCTCTACTACAACATGCTTGACATCTCCAGAAGCAGACGAGGAAAACTTTATAACCATATCATCTCCCCACAAATTTCCTTCCTCTTTTCTAATATTCATTGGAAATAGCTTGCATAGTGGATAGAGCTCTGGGGCTGGATTCAGAAAAATCTGAGTTCAAATACAACCTTAGATACTTACCAGCTGTGTGACTTGAAACTAGTTACTTAACCCCTGTTTTCCTAAGCAAAATGGGAATAATAATAGCACCTACCTCCCA
Source organism: Monodelphis domestica (assembly GCF_027887165.1). Lineage (NCBI taxonomy): Eukaryota > Metazoa > Chordata > Mammalia > Didelphimorphia > Didelphidae > Monodelphis > Monodelphis domestica. The sequence continues at coordinate 66,756,634 of NC_077228.1, read as the reverse complement.
GGATTGTTGTAAGGATCAAATGAGATAATATTTTCAGAGCACAGTGCCTGGCGCATAATAAGCAATATATAAATGCTAGTTGCTATTACTGCTACTGCATGTACTCTTCCTCCTTACCTGTAGAACAGAATCAGTGGCAGAAAACCATGTATTTTTATGTAAAGAAGCTATTTGTAGAAGTAGAATGAGAAAGTGAAGGTCCCCACCCCAATCTTACCAGATTCCAGAAAAGCAGATTTAACTAATTTGCTAATATTGCTTTGTTTCATATGTTGCTCAAAACATTAGAGGCAATTTCATACAGTGTAAAGAATTGGTCTCAAACCCAAGAAGACCTAGTTCAAGTCCTGCCTCTAACACAGAACAAGACACTTAATCTAGGAAACTTTCTAAGGTTTTAAGCTACAGAGAAAGTGGTTTGCATTAGTAGAGGAACTTTCCTCATCCAGGGAGCAACCTGAATCAGAGTCAAAGATCTAGTCCTTGTCTCTCTACATGAATGCAAAGCCTCAAACCTGGATCACCCCCACCAGCCACTGTCACTCTCCTTGAATGAAACTATAGAAAATGACAAATACATGTTCTCCACATCTATTAGAAATGTTACATCATGCCCCCTGTGTTCTATCTACTGCAAAGTAATCTTTTTACATTTCCCTGATGTGACTCACCAAGTGGCTTTTTCAAAACTTTTCATCCTTCTTCCAATCACCCATAGCCTCTGCCACCCTCTCAGCTAAGAACCTTGCTTTATATTAGACTGAAAAAAATTGGGCATTTGCCAAAAGCTCTTATTTCTCCCTTCCTTCTAAACTCACATAATCCAGATGCTTTCTGCCACTATCTGCATCTTCACTCCAGCCTCACATGACTCTTTTCACCAAAGCAAATAATTCTACATGCAAAAGGGATTCCATTTCATCGTGTTCACTAATAGACTTCCCTCTCTATCAGCTTTAATATCTCCCTAATGGCTTCAATCTCTGCCTATGGGGCTGCTTCCTTATTGTTTACAAGTATGTTTAGGTTTTCCCTAGCCTAAAAAATATTTCACTTGATTTGTCCAACCCAACTAGTTATCATTCCATATCTCTTCTCTGCTTTGGAGTTAAGTTCCTTGAGAAGACTGTCTACAATTCTCTCTCTTCTTTCTTCTCTCTCTCTCTCTTTTTAAATCTCTAGTCCTGGGTTCCAAATTCATTCAACCAAAATTGCTTATCCTAAAGTTACTAATGATCATTTAATTGCATTCTCAATCTTGATCCTTCTTGACCTCTCTTCAGTTTTGGGCACTGTAATTACCTCTAGGTTTTTGTGACATGAATAAATGACAATTCTCTTCCTATCTATCTAACCATTCCTTAGACTCCTTTCCTAAATCTTCAGTCAGCTTTTATTCACTATAATGTATATTCCTCAGGGCTCTATCCTTGACCCTATTCTCTTCCCCATTTGTATTATTTCCCTTGGAGAACTCATAAGTTCTCATGAATTCAATTAGCATATCTATGCTAATGATTATAAAATCTAATTAACTAGCCCTAACCTTTTTCTTGACTTCCAGACTCACATCCCCAACTGGTTATTAGATATTTCAAATAGAAAGTGCCACAGACATCTCAAATTTATCATATCCAAAACATAATCAAGTCACTAAGTTTCACAACCTAAGTCATCCTCAAATGGTCACTCTCTTTCGCCCACCCTCATATTTAATCTATTGACAATCTCTTTCAATTTTTACCTTTAAAACCTATTTTTACCTTTAAATGAATATACAATTCTCTCCTGACATTGCCACCACCCTGGTGCAGGCCCTTCTCACTTCATGCCTAGTCTAATTGGTTTCCTATTTTTTTTTCTTTTCCCACTCTACTCCATCCTACCCTTAATTGTCAAAGTAATATTCCTAAAGTTTGACCACATCTCTCCACTCCACCTTATCCCAATGCAATAAACTCTATGGGTTTCCTATCATCTCCAAGATCAAATAGAAATTCCCCTCTTTGCCATTCAAAGACCTTAATAACCTGCTCTACCCTCCACATACTCATCAGTACAATGACTCTGTCCTCCTTTCTGTTCTTCCCACAAATTCCCTCTCCTGAATCCTAGTATTAGCAATGGCTGCTCTGCATTCCTGGAATTCTCTCACTCTTCATCTCTATCCCTTGACTACCTTGGTTTCCTTCAAATTCCCACTAAAATTCTACTTTATAAAGGAAGCTTTTCCAGATCCCCTCCCCTTCCTTTTAATGCTAGTTCCTTTCCTCTGTTGAATATCTTAAATTAATTCTCTCTAAATATTGTTTGTACATATATATATATATGTGTGTGTGTGTGTGTGTGTGTGTGTGTGTGTGTCTGTAGTTTTTTTTATATTGTCTCCCCCAACAGACTGTGACCTTCTTGAGAGCAGCAACTATCTTTTCTTTGTATACCTATCATTTAGCATAGTGTCTGACACATGATACTTAATAACTACTAACTGGCATTCATACACACATATACACCCCTACTTATATGTATACATGTTGTCTCCCCTAACAAAAGGAATAGGGATTGTTTCATTTTTTGTCTTTAAATTACCAAAGCTACCTCCTTGCCTAATAATATATACTTGTTAATTGATTGATAAACATTGCTTTAAATTTTTTTTTAGTTTTATTTAATTTACATATTTATTTTTGTTTTAAAAACAAATTTCCACATGAGTTTTCCAAAGTTATATGATCTATATTATCTCCCCACCCCCCACCTCTTCCCTCCAGGAGCTGACAAGCAATTCAATCTAGGTTACACATGTATTATCACCCAAAATATATTTCCATATTTTTCATTTGTATGAGAAAATGATCTTATAAAACCAAAACTCCAAAACATATGCCCCCAAAAAAGTGATAAATTATACATTTTCATCTGCATTTCTACTCTAATAGTTTTTTCTCTGGAGGTGGATAGCATATTTTTTCATAAATCCTCAAAATTGTCCTGGATCATTGTATTACTGCTGTTAGTAGCAAAATCTAACACATTTGATTGTTTCACAATATTGTAGTTACTATGTATAATATTCTCCTGGTTCTGCTTATTTCACTCTGCATCAGTTCATGTGGGTCTTCCCAGCTCTTTCTGAAATCATCCTGTTCATCATTCCTTAGAGGATTCAAAAATATTTTTAACTGAAATCCTTTAAATTAGATGCAATGACAAATGCTGCCAAACCTTAAGAATTTGGGAAAATCGAGTGACCTCTCTACTTTCTTACTCTGGAAAATGAGTGACAGTATCTCTCATTTTATGAGTGTTCTCCCAGGTACTGATATCCTCATCTGCTATAGGGATCATAGATTCAGACTCAGAGAACTTTATAAATCATGTAGGCCAGTTCAATTATTTTGCAGATGAGACAACTGAGGCCCAGAAATGTGAAGCTAACACCCTTGATCACACACAAAATAAGTAGCAGAGTAAGGATATGTTAGGATGTTGCCTAAAGCATCTGTTAAAAGCAGATGTGTTACAATTTTGCAATTCCCAGCATAAATGTATTCAAAAGAATGGACTGAGTTGAGTGTCTGATTGCTTTAATTGCCCATTGTGGTAAAGGAACACTAAAGAGAAGAACTGATGAAGCTTTGGGCCCAAGACTACATTCTAAAGATAAAAAAATGCCTTGAATTCTTTGGATGGAAATAGAAGCAGCCAACAGCCAACAGCCAACAGAAGGACTTGTCATTTGTAGGTGACCCTAGCATTCTCATTGCCATTCATTCCTAGGAGCCTCTTTTGTTATTGTTCAGTCATTTTAAGTCATGTCTGACTTCTGTGCCCTCATTTGGGTTTTTCTTGGCAAAGATATTAGAGTGATTTGCCATTTTCTTCTCCAGTTCATTTGACAAATGAGAAAACTGAGGCAAATAGAGGGTTAAGAGATTTATTTAGGCTCACACATTTAGTAAGTATTTGAGGCCAGATTTGAACTCAGGAAGATTGACTCCAAGGCCTGGCACTCCATCCACTGCTCTACCTAACTGCCCTAGGCATTTCCTATCCACTACTGAACTCTCCTTGTCCCTATAATACATTTACTTCTCAATTATCTCAATGGAAAACAAAATCAAAGGGTGTTTTTTCTAATTTACCTTATCCTCTAATCATCAATACTCTGTAATCCTGTCGACCTAGCAGGACCTTTAATCACTGGGTCCTTTTACAATGATACTTTTTTCTCTGGCTATTGATTCCATCATAGCTTTGTTGTTTGGCAATAAACTATAATTGAGGTTTGAAAATGTTCAGGTATTAGTGGCATCATGTCTCCTATGAGTCATTGGCATCAACTTATATAAACTGCATTCTTTATTATTAAAATTTTAATTAGGTATACTTTTCTTCTTATATTTAAAACTGGTCATTCAAAAGTCACAAATTATCAGTTCCTCTAAGAAACATTTCCTGAGAGAGATAGAGACAGAAGCAGGGAGAGGTATTGCTTTTATAACATGAATTGTATCATTTCATTTGTTCTAGTGTTCATTTTATAGAAGTAGTAGCAATAAAATAAGATGTTTTAAAATTAGGAATTGCTTATGATTTCAATCAGCTGAAATCTGAAACTATTTTCCACTGTTAACAGTGACAATAAATTTTTTTAGGTTTTCATAATGCTATTTTATACATACATTTTGCAGCTAACTTACTACAGAAATCAACAACTCAATGTAAAAGATATCTTACTGAATGCCTCCTCAAAGAAAATTGCATGAGAGTTTTCTAAAAATTTATAAAAGTTTGCCTGTTCCTTTCTCAATTCTTTATCAAGGATGCCTTCATTTCAAGTTTCTGTATTTCTTACTATCTGTTTACCTATCATGGATTTTAACTGAATTTATACTATGATTATTCCATTGTCTTCAATTTATAGATGATTCTAATTGCTATACAATATTATAATTAAGCTGAGAAGATGGCCTTCTTACTACAACTTTTTACCATGACCCAAACTTCCCCAAATTGTGGATATAGCCATTTCTTATTCTTCTTGATAGGCACATAGTGTAAGAGATCCCTTTTGGTATTCCTTGGTATTTTTTTAAATTCATTCTAGGGTTTAATCTCCTTAAAACTATTCTTCAACTTCTGTTTCACTTTTTTAACTTACCTTTGTTTATATGCCCCTCTAACTACTTTTTGAATGTCTTTATTCAAATCTAAAATAATAGTTTCCTGTGCATCAGTTTCTTTAAATGCATTCCCTAATTTTTTTGGAATTATTCATAAATATGCAGCCAGAATTTTTAAATTTTAGACCCTTATCCCTCAGAAGGCATATTCCCATTCAGGGTATATTTTTAAGGCTTTTTAAAAATCCATTTACTTAAATCAGTTCTCAAGTTATCTGAAATAACATTCTAATCCTTTGGGGATAAAGTTATTCCATTATATTCCATATCATAGTTATCATATATGATGTATATATAAAATATTCCATATTATAATTATTCCAAATAAGCAACCAAGAAAATATCAATAACCATGAAATTATGTACCTACTTCTCAGAGTTATTGTGAGGACCAAAGGAAATATTATGTAAGGCATTTTATAAATCTTTAAAAGTATATAAAATATGAGCTATCATTCTCTTTAGAAACCTTACATACCTAGTATTACAAAAAAAGAAAACTGAAAAAATATTTAGTGGCTACAAACTACTCTCTCATGTACTACAAAAAATTTTACAAAAATAATCCATGTTCCTCCAGGACATCCTGGATTAAAGTTTGAAAAGGGAACAGAGAGAATTTTACAAATGATTATCATCAATAGATCACATCTCTAAAGTCACACAATTACCTAAGTGTTATAAAAAATACAAAATTCCATTCTTCTGATTGTCTGTTGGCTATTCATAAAAAGTAAGACTTTATCAAAGGTTCTCTTCCAAAAGATTTATCTCATACATATTCAAAACCATACCAAATACTCCCAAAAGATGTAACAACAGAGATAACTTTAACATCCTCTGATTAGCAACATTAAATGAAGCATAAAATAAGGAGACAAATCTTCATCAAAGTTCACCACTCAATAGTTCACTACTATTAAGGGTAATTCTTTGTGCAGAGTCCAGATGAAAGAAATTTCCTAAAGATGGTGCTCCTATTTTTGGATGACATGATGAATCCAAAATATTTCAAAGCCTCCAAAATAAGATACATAATAGTTCAAAATAATTCATCATAACTATCTGTAAGGGAAAAACCAAGTGGATGAAGATTGAACATTGGCTGAATTATAATATATAGTGGACTATACAAGACATAAAATTAGTCCATTAGTATATCTCCTTAGATAGACAATGTAGAATAATAGTCAAATGGATCCATAATTGAAAAGGAAAGTAGGCAACAACTTCAAACTATTACCTAAAACAAAGTCCCTTATTTTTAAATAATATTCTTTTAATGTTGAATAACTATGAGTCAAAAAATAATCCAATCCAAAAAATTAAATTTGCAGCTCACCCAAAGGATAATGGAGAGACATATGGTAAGTGTGAGTAGGCTACATCATATTATCAATGAAGAATTATGCAGCAAAAAAAGTATAAAAGATGTCATCTGAGCTATGTATAATTAGAAAAGAAGGAAACCTAGTCATATAGTGAGAGAAACACCTTTTCTTTGCTTCACTGTTATCTTTATGATACTAAGAGAATAGGGACTTCTTATCCTAGAACCACAGACCCCCAATCTATTTAAATTTAGGAGAAAAAAATTCCATCTTTTTTTTAATATGACTGATTTCTTTTGTAATCCTGTTTATTTTATACTATGCAATTTAACATATTCTGAGAATAGGTTTCACCAGACTGCCAAAGACACAAAACTATACAGAACTACTGACCTAAAGAAAAGCACACAACCCCTTTAGTGGTGCCATTTACAGGAGAGCATGAACGAGAGTCATAAACGAAGAGAAAGCAGAATGGATTGTGAACTGTGCCACTGAAGAAAGTCTCCATGCCCAAGAGATCACCAATACAGTAAATGACCAAAGCAAACTTCCCTGATGTCTGAGGCAAAGTGTGACCATTGCCAGGGCTCTAGTCTTATTTTGCTTTCAGGGACTCCAAAATAACATGTTAATTGCCTTCTGAGGTTAAAATTGAGAACAGAAATGACATATGTCCCAGTGTAATTACTTGTTGGCTATAGGAGGATGGTGGGAGGAGGGGACAGAAAGAACAGGAATCATGTAATCATGGAAAAATATTCTAAATTAATTAATTAAATAAAAATTTTCAAATAAAAACAATCAAAAATAATTAAAAATCTTAAAAAAGTAAAATATCATAAAAAATAAAAATAAATAAAATCGAGATCAGATAAGCAATTCCCGACATTACTTTCCCTGTTTTCTAGGAATTGTCAGCAAAGCAAGTCAAGAATGTATCACAAATCTACTCATAGAAGAATTATAATAACAACAAATGTCACTCCTAATTGAAGTTTCTCATCACCCTCTTCTCTTTGTAGCAGTATGGTGGAAGGACTAGATTAATGATTTTATTGGTATAGGAAGCATCCAGGTGAAGAAACTCCTTCCACCATTATGTCTAAGCACCCACAATTTATTGTCTTAGTTGCTAAATGCTGAGAGATTGAGTGATTTGCCCAAGTTAACACAGACAGCATATGCTGCCATGAGGCAGTCCTTGAACCTACAGGTTCCTCTTTCTGAGGCCAGTTCTCCAGGTAATTTGTATCACTTTAGAAAGAGAGTCTGTTGGTGATATTTATTTGTAAAATGCTTCTGTTCACTCTTCAAATTTTTATCCAGAATATCCTTGACAAAAATGTATTATTTTCATAACTGATGAGAAAATAGGGTTGTAGCCACTAACATTTTTTCAATTTTTCTCTTATTTTGGGGGATAGGGTAAGGTGTGTAAAATTTTCAAAAAAGAGATATTACATTCTATTTAGTATTATTAATTTATAAAATGCTTCACACATATGTTATTTTAAAAAGAAAACATTTCTGATAGGTACAAGATGGTTACTTTAGAGTTGTTTTAATTAGCATTTTTCTCATCAATAGGGATTTAAAGAATTTTTAATATGACTATAGAGAGCTTTGATTTCTTCTTTCTGAAATCTGCCTGATTATATTCTTTAAGCATTAATTAATTGGAGAATGGCTCTTATTTTTATAAATTTGATTCAGATCTATTTTCAATATGTATTTGAGAAATAAGGCCTTTATCATTGCTAAAGAAATATTTGATATTATATCATTGTCTAGTATACCTTTTAGTATAATGTGGTTTCCTTGATTCCTTTTAATTAGGTCTATTGTTGCTTTTGCTTTGTCTAAGGTTATGATTTCTACTCCTGCCTTTTTACTTCATCTAAAGCATATTAAGATTCTACTCTAGACCTTTATTTTCACTCTGTGTATGTCTTTCTGTTCAAGTGTGTCTCTTATAAACAACATATTATTGAAATCCAGTTTCTAATCCATTCTGCTATCCACTTCCATTTTATGGGGGAGCTCATCCTATTCACATTTAATATTATGCTTACTAACTGTATTTCATTCCATTCCATTTTCTTCTCTGTCTTTCTCTTTATTTTGTCTCTCCTCAGAAGTCTATTTTCCTTCTAATCACTGCCTTTATTTATCCCCCCACCCTTTTGTCACCCCACATAACACACACTTTTCTCTCATTTCTCTCCTATTTCCCAAATGGGTAAATTACATTTCAATACAAAACTGAATGTGTATTTATATTCTTCCCTCTTTGAACCAATTCTGATGAGAGTAAGGTTTAGGCATTGCTTATCAACACCCTCCCAGCATTTTCTCCTTCATTCTAAAAGCTCTTTCTTGGGTGGGAGAAAATTTTAACCATTCTGCCTCTCCCTTCCCTCTTATCCCAGTGCATCCCTCTTTTTCACTCCTTTTTTCTTGAGATCATGCCAACATAATCAACTCACACCCATGCCCTCTGTCTATGTAAGTTCCTTTTTACTTCCCTAATAATGATAAAGTTCTTAAGAGTCACATGTATCATCTTGCCACATAGGAATATAAACAATTTAACTTTATAAATTATCTATGATTACTCTTTCATATTTATCTTTTTATGATTCTTTTAAGCTGTGTTTGAATGTCAAGTTTTCTATTCAATTCTGGTCTTTTCACCAGGAATGCTCAAAATTCCTCTACTTCATTAAATATCCATTTTTTCCTCAGAACTTACACTTCATTTTGCTAGGTAAATTATTCTTGGTTATAATCCTACTTCCTTTGTCTTGTGGAATATCATATTCTAAACCCTAAACTCCTTTAATGAAAAGCCACTAAATTTTGTGTGATCCTGGCTATGGCTCTATGAAATTGGAATTGTTTCTTTCTAGCTTCTTGATGTATTTCCTCTTTGAACTAGGAGCTATGGAATTTGGCTATAATATTCCTGGGAGTTTTCATTTTGAGATCCCTTTCAAAAGGTGATCAATGTATTCTTTCAATTGCTATTTTACCCTGTTGGATATAAGATATCAAGGCAGTTTTCCTTTGATAATGTCTTGAAATATGATGTCAAAGCTTTTTCTTGCATGATGACTTTCAGATAGTCCAATAATTCTTATGTTATCTCTCCTCAATCTATTTTCCAAGTCAGTTTTTCTGATGAAATATTTCATATTTTCTTCTATTTTTGAAAATTATTTTGCCTTTTTTGTATCATTTCTTAATGTCTCAGAGTCATTAGCTTCCACTTCCCCAAATCTAATTTTTAAGAAATTATTGTCTTTAGTGAGATTTTTGTACCTCTTTTCTAATTTGCCCAATTATGTTTTTTTTGAAAGTTATTTCCTTCAGTGAATTTTGTACCTCTTTTACCATTAGGCCTAGTCTATTTTTAAGATATTTTCTTCATTACTTATTTGTGCCTCTTTTAGCAAGTTTTTAATCCTCTTTTCATAATTTTCTTTTATCATTTTTATCTCTTTCTTTAACTCTTAAAGGAATTCTTTAGGTCTAGGGTCCAATTAATATTTTTCCTTTGAGCTTTTTTTCTTTTTGTAGTTGTTTTCACATTGTTGTCTTCTTCTGAGTTTTCCTTGCAACATAGTAAATATTTCTGGTCAAAAAAATTTTTATTTGGTTGGTTGCTCATCTTTCCACTCTTTTTTATTTTGAACTTTATGCTAAAGTTGGACTCTGCTCACCTGGAGCTGGGGAGGCATTGTCCCAAGTTTTAGGTTTTTTTGTCCTATTGTTTTCAGAGTTAGTTCTAGGGTTCTACAAATTCTTAGTGCTTCCAAGGTAGTGTGATACAAGTAGAGATATGGTCACTGCTTTCCTGTTCTACATTCTGGTCTTTATTTAGTAAGGGCCTCTGGTCCACTGTAGCTGAAAGTTTTAGGATTCCTTTTTTGCTTTGGAACTATGAACTGACCACGAACATTCCTCTCTACCGTGGAATTGCATATGAGAAATAAAGTTGCCAATCAGCACTATCTATACCCAGTGCCAACAAAGGATCCCCTGTAATCTCTTTCTGACCAGTAATCTAACTCCCATACCATCTCTGGACTAAGAGCTCCTATACCAGGAAAGCAGCAGCTGCTGCTATTGCTTTGCCTAAAGGTGTGTGGCCTCTGTTAGGCCACTACCTTGGTGTCACAGACTTCCCAGGAAATCTCTTAATAAGTTTTCTTAAAATGAAAAAATATCTTATCCTGACCCTTCTGTTGGCTTTACTGCTCCAAAATTTTATTTCTGGAATTATTTTAAAGTTGTTTAGAAAGGAATGTTGGGAGAATTCAGCGTGGAAGGAGAGTTACACCTAATCAGCAATCTTCACTCTACCCTTATGGCAATATTCTTAAAGGATTTCAGGAAGCTCTTTTGTTCTCCTCAGTAACTTGCCTTTTTACCTCTCTTCAATCCTCTCTTTTGAGTTTGCTATGCATCCATATGAGGCTTTCTGAACAATTCCTCCTTTCCTCCTCATCAGAACAGTTTCCCTTTTCAGAGTTTCTCATTTGTATGATTTCTAAGGTCCCTTCCATCTCTCATTATATGATTTGGTGAAAACAATGATTCAGGAACCTGTTTCTATGATCATAAAATTCCTATGCAGGATATATTGCTAAAACACACACACACACACACACACACACACACACACACACACACACACACATACATATATATACTCACACACAAACATATGTATATATATTAAGTTTTACATCTATTTCAATTTCAACTAGTCAAGTTTTCTATATCTTTTAAAGCTATACAAGTCTTGATATGTTTTATATATAAAAATTAAAAGGTCTGTATCCAGAATATACATTTTAATAACATATAGAAATGGCAGTCACAAATCCGGAGAACTGGCTTGAGAATCAAAAGATCTTTTCAGTCCCAATTTTTTCAGACACAAGATATCAGGCAAATATCTTTACTTCTCTTGACCCCAGTTTAGGAGTAGTTGATAGCTGCTAAGGTTCTTTCTGGATGTAAAATTCTATCATGTTCTGAATAATAGCAATAAACAACTGGTATGGAACTTAGAGCTCTCAAACAGGAAATAGGAGGATTCTCTTCATCAACACAGAAGTAATTGAGTTTTCCTTCACAGCAATAACACCTCCTGTAACTCAATTGTTTGATCAAACTGCCTTTTCCTGTCTTCATATAATTGTATTAGTGAGAAGTTTCTATTACTCAATACCATATCAAAGTGAAATTCCATTACAGCTAATAAGAATGTTTTAATAAGAGACAATTATCAATCTAATATTCATGCTTCTATTTGTCTTAAGAACTACATTTACACACTTAAAGGAATGTTAACAAGCCAGCTATAGTAAGATATTATATCTGAAAATGAAATAAGTACATATTAGTTAACAATATTACTACTGGTATTTCTTGGTTTACAAAAATCAGTATGTAGTCAGAGAAAAAAAAACTTTAATTTTGCCCTTTTGCATCCAGAAGGCATGAACAAAATATTAAAGAATTATCATTTATACCACTGTACCATAGTGATAATAGAAAGTAACTCATAATTTTATATATTTTCTAAGGAATAGCAGTCTATTCTTCCATAGCTACTATGCTCCATCATATTAACAAAAACTAATATTTAGAGATCCAAACTACATAAAGTTGTATATAAAATAGGCAGCCAAATTTAATTATTCACTTAAAATAAAATGTAAGAGTTAAATGACTATTTAATTTATCACATTATTACATAAAGAAATCTGCTTTCATGGAAATTCTTGATTTTCACATTATATCAACTCAGTTATGGTTCCTTCAGAGTCTCTCTCTTGCACATCCTCATAGATTTCAGACCAGTTCTGGATTATTCACAATGTCAATATCTCTAGGGAGACCAGGCTGGTTCAGGGAAGAATTGGACTTGGGGAGATACTAAGATCTCTAAGACCTAAGGGCACACCTAAAACCTGTACACAGACAATACTGAACTAAAGTAAACATCATGTATAGTTTTGAAGAGAAAATGAAACTTCAAAAGGGTAGTGTAGGATGTATATAAAGAAAGATGGAGAAACAATCCCACCTTCTTTGCCTTGATTATAAGATGGATTTTGGATACCATAAAATTTTGTATGGTATCCTTTTGTTTTTTTCCTGATATCTGCTGGCAGAGACATTTCCTTCCCCTTCATTAGTTATCTCCCTAAGTCATGCTCACCTCCCATTAGTGTGGGGCCCCATAGGCACAGAATTATCACACTCCAATTTGTTGTATCTTAAGGAGGACCCTTGTTTGAATAGATCACTGATGGGTTTAATAGGATAGGCACAGCACAGGAGAGTCCAAATTAAATTTACTTCTGGTCTTATTAAATAGTGATACCAATCCCTGAGGAGAAACATTGATTCTAATCTTCTTTAACCTGTTCCAAAGCCCATTGATTTGATACTCTCCCCTTCTTGGGAGAGATGAAGGTCCTGCCCTACATGAAGGGTAGGGTGGAAGAAAATAGGTTAAAAGCAAAAGATTCAGTTCCCAGCCAGTCCCCTTTTTGGAGCCTCTTCAAGTATGAAGCAGGAGTCCCCCTGTAGGACTTTCTGAATAATTTTCTTCAAGTAGAGCATTATGTAGCCTTCAAGCTTTGAAAGAGAAGATGTAAGAGGCCAATCCTACTTCTCATTGCTATAGGAAGGATCTGGGAAGACCTGAGAGGAGCAGGAAGTGTCCATCATGTGCCTATTCCCAGTTTGCCACTACAGACTTCTAGGAGTTTCTCCTTGAGTGAGATCCAGGACCCTCTCTCCGTTGATTTAAATTATCTTGCGTCCAATGAAAGAACTCCTTCATTCTATATTGTATGGTCTCTATTTTCCTATGTATATCTTCTGTGATTTCTGTTTTGACATTGGTTGATATAAATGGGTTTCTTTGCTTTTTGCTTTATATGTTCATTGCGAAATTAGTATTAGATGGGAAAGGGGTTGACTTGGATATAGACTTGGAGGTTTCCTTTCCATCAGGAATGACAGATCCATCAAAAGTTATAAGAGAGATATTTCTAACCCAGTACCTGCCACTCTCTAAGAGTAATAGCCTCTAGCTCCAAACCTCTGTTTCCCCTTCCAGCAGAAATAAAAGTTTCTCTTGGATAAAGTGAGGGAAAGAGAGGCTAGAAATGTGTACTATGCCTCCCTATGAGCCACACAAGGCCAGATCCTTGCCACATATGGGCCTTTCTCTCTACATGTGGAGCTCCATATCACTACTTGTATCTCACTGGTTCCTTAAGACAAGGCTTAGACTAGAGCTAATCTGCTTCAACCAAAATGATAATAAACAGGGAGAGTTCCCATCAAATTATAATTCAACTGGATTCATCTTTCAGAGAGTCTAGGTCATTCATCAAAATTGAACCAGTCTTGGAAAGGTTGGAAAGAGCAGAACATCTATTCAACTCAACATCATTCAGCTCACAGTCAGACAATGTTGTCACTAAAGATGGTATGGCAAGCACATTGAATAGATATGTTGAGTAAAAAAAGTACTAATTTCCCATTTTGATTCATAAAATTTGCTAATCCTTAAATCCTAGACACATCTTTTATCAATAATAATAAAATTAGAACACTGGTAAGAATTCTATAGTTGTATTTACATTTAAACGTTTTTAGAGAACCAAAAATTTTAACCTATAAGTTAATAGCTCCCACAATTATTCCTAAACCTTAAAAAATATTTGGGAGTGGGGTTTGAAGGGGTTAGTTTTGTTAACTTTGTTTATTTGTTTCAGAATTATGTGTGTGCACATTTTGAGATATGTTCAAGGGAGAATTTATTTTCATGCAAACTAACTCCCAAGGGCACTCAAGGAAAGAGCGATAAGAAAGGGAAAATTAGTATTCAGAGCTCTGTGTTTTCCTCCTAAACAGATGTGATAGCTACAACTCTAATTTCCTCTAACTCAGAACCAACTACAGGCCAAAGGTGTTTGGCAGCACATCAATAGCCAGCATTCCATACAGTGACACTCTCAGTATATGTGCACTAGAGGGTCTTTAACATTTTATTAAAATCTCTAGAAACATAAAATACAAATTTCATTGGTAAGATTTAAATTTCTAATCCTAGATTAATTTCACTTCTCAGATTATATTATTATAAACTTCAATTAGAAAGGGCCTACTCACCAATTTAAAATTCTCTCTAAACTATGACATAGCATACATATTCCAATAAAATAAACAAAAACTTCAGTTCAATTCTCCAGTAACAAAAATTCCCTTTAGAGTGCAACTAGGTGGCTTAGTGTATTGAGAGCCAGGCCTAGAGACAGGAGGTCATAGGTTCAAATCTGGCCTCAGACACTTCCTAGCTATAGAACCCTGGGCAAGTCACTTAACCCCCATTACTTGCCTAACCCTTTCCACCATTCTGCCTTGGAACCAGTACACAGTACTGATTCTAAGACAAAAGTTAGGGATCTGTTTTTGTTTTATTTTGAAGCTCTTTTTAAGAACACTGGTCAGAGTTCCAGTTAAGATGGCAATAGGAGAGGCCGTAAAGGAACATAACCCTAGTCGATGACCCTCTATAATAATGAACAAGAGGAGCACAAAACAGGGAGATGTAAGCACAGACAAGTAGGGCAATTTTGAAAGTAAAATGTTAAATTATCATACACTTTTTTAAAGTAATTTATATGTAATGGACTTCTATGCTTCTTTTGCGCATGATAATTTTTTGTGTTAACTAAATTTAAAATAAAATATAATTTTAAAAACCATAGGGAGATATATGCTCATCAAGATATTCACCCCTTAGATGAAGGAGATCCAGTGCAGATGGTTCAGGTAATTTCTTGTGTATGATGAGGTCCTCCAGATGATCCTGTTTGCGGGTGGCATTATGTTTATTACATCAGCTTTGCAGAGTCTCCTGGAAGTAATCTGTAATAACTCAAAGAAATTTGTCTTGTCCATCCACACAGAAGAGATCAAATGGATAAAAAATGTCTATCACCCAGATTTTTACATATATCTGAAAGGACACTATATGTAAATTGTCCAATGATATGTATGTATGTATGTAGTCTCTTGGTGATCGAGAATGACTATTGTCTTTGTGCAGTTTCATCTACGGTGTACCCTCATGTGGCTTTGGAATCCAAAGGCTAAGGCGCAAATTTTGTGGCACATGGGGCCTGGGACGCCAGTTGTTACAGGAGGTGCGGTTGTGGCCTGGTGTCGGCGTTCACGCGCAGCGGCAAGACGTCGACGTCGCTCATCTTCAAAGGTGGTGGCAGCATGGTGAATGTGGGTACACCAGCTGCTTCTGTCAGAGGCAGCGAGTTCTAGTTGCTTTGGTGTAATGCCAGCCCATTTCAAGTTGGACTTTAGCTGATCCTTGAATCTTTTCTTTGGTCGGCCTTGTTTGCTGAGTCCAGCTGACAGTTCACCGTAGAATAACTATCTTGGTATTCGCTGTGGGTCCATGCGGATGACGTGTCCAGACCATCGTAGCTGGGTTTTGAGGACCATGACTTCGATGCTGGTGGAGTTGGCTCTGTCGAGGACTTCCTGATTGGTGATTCAGTCCTGCCATCAGATCCTCATGATTGACCGGAGGGAGCGTTGGTGGAATTGCTCCAGCTGTTTCATGTGCTTCCAGTACAGTGTCCATGTCTCACAACCGTACAGGAGCAAGCTGAGGACCGCTGCATTGTACACTTTGAGCTTCGTCGCAGTGCTTACACCGCTGTGTTGGAGGACCTTGGAGCGCAGCCGCCCGAGTGCCTGGCTGGCCTTTTGGATCCTGGCATTGATCTCATGGTCTAGGGACCCGTCATTGGCGATGGTGCTGCCCAGGTACTTGAAAGTGTTGACGTTAGAAAGCTGCATGCCATCGATTGTAATGCATGGCTGATTAGTTGGCCTCCCTGGTGCAGGTTGGAACAGCACCTCTGTTTTGCTGAGGCTGATAGTCAGGCCAAACAGTTTTGTTGTGGTGGAGAACCTGTCCACAATGGTTTGGAGATGATTTTCTTGGTGGGTCACGAGAGCACAGTCATCTGCAAAGAGAGCTTCCAGGATGAGTCTCTTTGTTGTCTTTGTTTTTGCAGTCAGGCGGCGAAGGTCAAATAGTGAGCCATTCAGTCGGTATTTGATGTAGACACCCAGGTCTAGATCCATCACAGCATGTCGTAATACTTGGGTGAAAAATAGGTTGAATAGTACTGGAGCAAGGACACAGCCTTGTTTCACGCCATTGGAGATGTTGAAGTGATCGGAAGTCTCTCCACCAGATAGGATTTCCCCTGTCATGTCGACATGAGAGAGCTGGATCAGTTTGACAAATTTTGCTGGGCAACCGAGCTTGCTGAGGATCACCCACAATGCATCCCTGTTCACTGTGTCGAACGCCTTTGTCAGGTCTATGAAGACAATGTAGAGACTCAGGTTCTACTCAAGGCATTTTTCCTGCATTTGCCTTACCGTGAAGACCATGTCAATGGTGCTACAATCTGGTTGGAAGCCACATTGTGATTCAGGCAGGTTCTGCTCTGAAACAGATGACAGGAGTCTGTTGAGTATAACACGGGCGAGGATTTTTCTGGCAGTGGAGAGTAGTGAGATGCCTCTGTAGTTGTCACAGGCTGCTCATGAGCCTTTGTTCTTGTATAGGGCTACGATGGAAGCATCTCTGAGTTCTGGGGGCATGTCTTCCTCTTCCCATATGCTGGTCAGTACTATGTGGAATGCCTGGAGTGCCTTTCCATTTAAGGCCTTTTACACCTCGGTTGGGATCCCGACTTTACCGGGTGCCTTGCCTGCACTCATTTGTTTGATGGCTTTTGGGACTTCCTCTATTGAAGGAGGGACATCAAGTTGTTCAATGGAGCGGTTTTGGGGGATCTGGTCAAGGGCGCTTTGGTCGACTGAAGAGGGTCGGTTGAGAAGCTGACTGAAGTGTTCTTTCCACCTGTTGCTGATGCCTTTTTTATCTTTTACGAGAGTGTCACCGTCAGAGGATAGCAAGGGAGTGGTGGTGGGTTTTGATGGCCCATAGACAGTCTTGAGGGCACTGAAAAATTGTTTGTAGTTTTTCATATCAGCAAACCGCTTGATTTCTTCTGCCTTTTTTTCCCACCATCGGTCTTGCATCTTCCTGATCTCACGCTGCGCCGTGGCTTGGAGAGACTTGAATCTGTCCATTTTAGGAGCAGAGTTTGGGTTATTTTGCCACTCCATAAAGGCTTTGTTCTTCTTACTCAATAGGTCTTCAATAGCACTGTTGTTCTTGTCGAACCAGTCCTGGTGGTTGCGTTGTTTTGGGCCTAGGACTGCCTTTGATGTTTCCTTCACTGCGTCTCTGAACTGGTTCCATTTCTCGGTTGAGCTTCCAGTGAGTGGTCCCTTGGCAGACAGCTTGTTGTCCAGGCAGGACTGAAATGCTTGCAAATAAGATGGATCTCTAAGACGACTCATGTTGTAAAATGCACGAACTGTCTGGGCGCGTTTTGGATAGCGAGGCGCAATGCGCATTTGAAGAGTCACTCTAACCAATCAGTGGTCTGTCCAGCATTCAGCTCCTCTCATGGCTCTGGTGATCTTTACATCCTGGATGTCTCGCCAGCGTACAATGATGTAGTCAATGAGATGCCACTGTTTTGATCTTGGGTGCATTCACGTTGTTTTATATTTGTTCGCCATTCTGAACACAGTGTTCATGATGGTGAGTTCAAACTCTGAGCATTTGCTGAGTAGCAGTAGGCCGTTGTTGCTCATTTTGCCCAAGCCGTGTTTGCTGAGCACCCCTTTCCATCTTTTATGGTCCTGGCCAACGCGGGTGTTGAAGTCTCCCAGTAGTATCAGCTTGTCATTTGTGGGCACTAAGTGCAGGATGGCACTCAGGTCAGAGTAGAACTGCTCGATGGTCTCTGTGCTGGTCAGTGTTGGGACATATGCACTGATGATTGTGGCATACCGGTCTTTGCTGAGAGGCAAACGGATCTTCATGAGCCTCTCACTGATGCCCACAGGCAAGTCTGGCAGCTGTTTGAGCAAACTGGCCTTGATTGCCAGGCCAACACCGTGGATTCTGTCTTCATTTGAGGCTCTACCTTTCCAGAAGAAGGTGTATCCAGTGGTGGGTTCGCTGAGTGATCCCTCTTCTGGTAAGCGTGTTTCGCTTAAGGCTGTGATGTCGATGTTATATCGCGCCAGTTCTTTACTGATTAGAGCTGTTCTTCTCTCAGGTCTTGGGGTATTCTCTCTATCAAGTAATGTCCTGATGTTCCATTCTCCTAGTAGGAGTTTCTTTGTATTTTTTCTTTGATTTCGACTGCTTAAAGGGGATGACCCACCAGCCGCGGTGTGCTGACTGGGTGTTTGTAGGGCAGGCAATGTTTGGGACACCTTTTCTAGTCCCCTCCCTTGATTAGGGTGAGCAGTGCTGTCCTAGAGAGGGCTGCTCAGTCGCCCAGGATGCTGCCGAATGTCCCTGCTGCCCACAGGGCCGAGCGACCACTGGTCCGTGGGCCGCCTACGTGCAGGATCGTGACTACAACTGCCAGTGGTCACCTCCATCTGTTGCGTCGTCACTCCCCCATCACCGCAGGTCTTGAAGAGGCTGGACGGGGTTAGGATAGATGAGTGTGCACAAAGATACTTGTTCATGAAAGAGATTTAAGTGGAAAAGCCGATGCACAGAGACAGTCCCACTCTCTCGGCGTTGGAAGCCTGGGTCCAGTGGCACGAAAGATTATTACACCTGGAGACTTCCTCAGCTGCATTGGATGGCCGTGTTGTCTTTTGTGCTCCAACACACACACACACACACACACACACACACACACACACACACACACATACATATAGCACAGATGGACTATGAACTGGACTCAGTGTTAAAAAAAAAAACGAAAGGTATTGAATTGGCCAAATTACTTGTGGAAAACTACAATATATATTTTTGCTGACCCCAAGCTCTCCATAACAGCAAAAAACGTGTTGTTTTTGTTTCATACAAACATTTTACCAGTATTGCAATATGATAGTAAGACTTGGAATACCATTACCTCCAAAGGATTAAAGACCTTACAAAATAAAGTGATGGAAAGGCTCATGGTGGCAGCATAACCAGTTAAGAACTCTGAAGACAAACAAGAGTAAAGGATGTTATCTAGCAATTGTATAGCAAAAAAAGAAAATCAGATGGACATTTGACAGGAAAGATGACAAGTAGACGGACAGAGTACTTCACCATTATTCTCTTGTCATGATGGATGAAATTAAGAAAAGCCTCCAACACACTAAAAGATGACTTGAGGTGAACTTTCTGAAGGAGGGTACAATGGTTAGGTATGTATAGCTTTCCATTTATAACACTGGAGAAAACTCCTAAATTAATGAAATCAGAGATCCACTTGAATGTTTGAGTTAACCAGTACAAGACCAAGATAGATCCCTAGTATAGTCTACTAATGACTCATTCCAAAATGTTTTAATTCATTAATAACTATACTTTGGGCTCCAACATTGAGCCAGTTTGGAATCCTTAACTATTCTTCATTATAGTAGAGTGAAAATGATCAGAATCTGGAATAAGAGGGCCTTGTTTCAAATCCAGCATCTGCCACTATCTACCTATATCATTTTGGGGAAGTCATTTAATTTCTCATGACATATTGTTTCATCTGTAAAAAAATGAGATTAAAATAGCTTACCACTCAATTCCTTTTCATCTTTATACCTATGATCTAGAAATCACAGAACTAACTATGGCCATCATAGTCATCATCTTCCTTCAATAAACTATGCTTCTGAGGCTTCCGGGTAAACATGGCTGCAATCTAGATGCGAATTGCTTCCTCTCCCCGGCACCGAGCGAAATAGACTACCTCAAAAGAGCATAAAAATCACCTTTGGAAGAACAGAGGGACTCTCCAGTACCCCACAGAAATGAAGGCACGTGGGGTTTGAACATTTCCACACTATAAGAAGGAAGAAAAGCTTGCATAAAAATGTGAACTGAGCTGCCCTCCCCCCCACTTCCCCCACCAAACCAGAGTAGGGTGTCAGAGCACTCACTGGAAGCGAGTGAGTGAGGAACTTCTCTGTCTGGGGGGGGGCGGGGAGGGGGGGCGGCACACCAGGGTCCTTGGGATATAAAGACTGCTAGGAAATGACCTCTCAGGGTGGTTACACAGGAGAACCCTGTGCACTGGAGAGCGCACAAACGGCGGGTCCCCTGCATACTGGGAACAGTGAGGAGTCTCCACAGTCTGTAAAAACTGCCTAAGGCCAAAGCATTGCCCTTCGCTGTAGTGAGGGGGAGGGCAAGCCAGGCTCCCTGGAAACTGACAGGGAATACCAGACATCCACCCCTCAGAATAGTTTTACAGGAGATTCTTGCGCACAGGTAAGAAGAGAACACAGAGCATGGGGGCGGGCGAGCTGAACACAGGGGCAGGCGCTCTGAGCACAGGGGCGGGCGCACTAAGAAACCTCAGAGGCTGGGAAGAACTAGTCTGAGGCAACCTAAATTCACAGAAAACCCACCCGTATCACCCAGACCTCAGACTAAAAAGGAAAGGGGAATAAAGCCACCAAAGGAATGGCTCACATGACCCAAAATCAAGCCTCCAAGAAGAAAGAGAAAAAAGTGACTATTGAAAACTTTTATGGTGGGAGTACCCAAGGAAAAGAAGAGAAAGAGGATGAAATCCAAACAAAATCAAAACATGCCTCCCAAAATGGAAATTATCCACAAGCTCTGGAAAAACTCAAATTGGAGCTTATCCAAAAGATAGAAACCTTCTGGAAAGAAAAATGGGAGAAAGAGATCAGCAGTCTGATAGACAAGACTTCACAATTGGAGAAAGAGCTGGAAGTCTCTCACTAAAGGGTAGAACAAGCTGAAAAACAAATCCAGTCCCTAAAGACCCGAAATAAGCAACTGGAAGACAGTGAGCTTGCAAAACAGCAAGAATTAATAAAGCAAAGCCAAAAAATTAATGAATTAGAAGAAAACATAAAATATCTCACTGACAAGGTGACAGCCAGAAAAACTGAGGAAGAAGAGACAACTTGAGAATTATTGGTCTGCCCGAAAAACCAGAGATAAACAAAAACCTCGATGCTATACTACAGGAGATTATAGAAGAAAATTGCCCACATGTTCTGGAGTAGGGGGCAAAATAGAAATAGAAAGGGTTCATAGAACACCCTCAATACTAAATCCCCAGAAGACAACCCCCAGGAATGTAATCACCAAATTCAAGAGCTTCCAAGCAAAGGAGAAAATCCTACAAGAACCCAAGAAGAGGAGCTTCAGATATAGAGAGGCTCCCATAAGGATCACACATGACTTAGCGGCTAACACGCTAAGAGACCGCAAAGCATGGAGCACGATATTTAGAAAGGCAAGAGAGCTGGGTCTCCAACCAAGAATCAACTACCCAGCAAAACTGACTATATACTTCCAGGGGAAAGTATGGGCATTCAACAAAATAGAAGATTTCCAAGTATTTGCTAAGAAAAGACCAGAACTTAATGGAAAATTTGATATCCAATCACAGAAAGCAAGAGAAACATGAAAAGGTAAATATGAAAGAAAGGGAAAAGGAGAAAAATCTTATCTTTTTCTTTAAGTCAAACTCTCTTCTATAAGGACTACATTTACATCAAATTATATATATATATATTAATATGTGGGGAAAATATATTCTGTAACTCTCAAAAATTGTATGCATCATAAGAGAAGTTAGAAGAATCATGCATAGGGAAAGATTGGGGCATCAAGAAGATTTGGTGAAAGGGGGGGCAAAGAAAGAAAAAGGGAGGGGGGAATCATCAATGATACTCAGATTTACTTCAAGAAATGGGGGGGGGGGAACTAAATAGAATAATCTTTCCCATACAAAGATACACATGGGAAGGGGAGGGGAAGAACTCTCATATGAGAAGGAGAGGAAGAGAGCACGAAGTGGTATTACTTAAACCTTACTCTCAGTGAAAACAACTCTGAGAGGGAAGAACATCTAGATCCATTGGGATCCTGAATTCTATCTTATCCAACAGGGTAAGAGAGAAAGGAAAATTAAGGAGGGGGAGGGGGAGAGAGTATAAAAAGGGAGGGAAGGAGAGGGGGAGAAGGGAGCATAAAAAGGGAGGGGCTAGAAAGGGAAGCATCTCAAGGGAGGGGACTAGGGGGACTAACCTAAAGTAAATCACTGGTTCAAAAGGTTATAGCTAAAGAAGAAAGGTCAGAACTAGGAGAAGATATCAAAATGCCAGGTAATCCACAAGTGACAATCATAACTTTGAACGTGAATGGGATAAACTCACCCATAAAACGTAGACAAATAGCAGATTGGATTAGAACCCAAAACCCTACCATATGTTCTCTTCAAGAAACACATATGAGTCAGGTTGATACTCACAAGGTTAGAATTAAAGGATGGAGTAAGACCTTTTGGCCATCAACTGATAGAAAGAAGGCAGGAGTTGCAATCATGATATCTGACAAAGCCAAAGCAAAAATAGACCTGATCAAAAGGGACAGGGAAGGTAAATATATTCTGTTAAAAGGGAGTATAGACAATGAGGAAATATCACTAATCAACATGTATGCACCAAATGGTATAGCATCCAAATTTCTAATGGCGAAACTAGGAGAATTGAAGGAGGAAATGGACAGTAAAACCATATTAGTGGGAGACTTGAACCAATCACTATCAAATTTAGATAAATCAAACCAAAAAATAAATAAGAAAGAGGTAAAAGAGGTGAATGAAATCTTAGAAAAATTAGAGTTAATAGACATATGGAGAAAAATAAATAGGGACAAAAAGGAATGCACCTTCTTCTCAGCACCACATAGCACATTCACAAAAATAGATCATACACTAGGTCACAGAAACATGGCACTCAAATGCAGAAAAGCAGAAATAATAAATGCAACCTTTTCAGATCATAAAGCAATAAAAATATTGATTGGAAAGGGTACATGGAGAGCCAAATCAAAAATTAATTGGAAATTAAATACTATGATACTCCAAAATCGGTTAGTTAGAGAAGAAATCATAGAAACAATTAATAATTTCATTGAGGAAAATGACAATGGTGAGATATCCTTTCAAACCTTATGGGATGCAGCCAAAGCAGTACTTAGAGGAAAATTTATATCCTTGAGTGCATATATTAACAAATTAGAGAGGGCAGAGATCAATGAATTGGAAATGCAAATCAAAAAACTTGAGAGCTAACAAATTAAAAACCTCGAGAAGAAAACCAAACTAGAGATCCTAAAAATTAAGGGAGAAATTAATAAAATCAAAAGTGATAGAACTATTAAACTAATAAACAAGACTAGAAGCTGGTACTTTGAAAAAACAGACAAAATAGATAAAGTACTGGTCAATCTAATTTAAAAAAGGAAAGAAGAAAGGCAAATTAACAGCATCAAAGATGAAAAGGGGGACCTCACCTCCAATGAAGAGGAAATTAAGGCAATCATTAAAAACTACTTTACCCAACTATATGGCAATAAATATACCAACCTAGGTGATATGGATGAATATTTACAAAAATATAAATGGCCTAGACTAACAGTAGAAGAAATGGAATTCTTAAATAATCCCATATCAGAAAAAGAAATCCAACAGGCCATCAAAGAACTTCCTAAAAAAAAATCCCCAGGGCCTGATGGATTCACCAGTGAATTCTATCAAACATTCAAAGAACAGCTAATCCCAATACTATACAAACTATTTGACATAATAAGCAAAGAGGGAGTTCTACCAAACTCCTTTTATGACACAAACATGGTACTGATTCCAAAGCCAGGCAGGCCAAAAACAGAAAAAAAAAATTATTGACCAATCTCCCTAATGAATATAGATGCAAAAATCTTAAATAGGATACTAGCAAAAAGACTCCAGCAAGTGATCAGAAGAGTCATTCACCATGATCAAGTAGGATTTATACCAGGGATGCAGGGCTGGTTCAATATTAGGAAAACCATCCATATAGTTGACCATATCAACAAGCAAACCAACAAAAATCACATGATCATTTCAATACATGCAGAAAAAGCCTTTGATAAAATACAACACCCATTCCTATTAAAAACACTAGAAAGCATAGGAATAGAAGGGTCGTTCCTAAAAATAATAAACAGTATATATCTAAAACCATCAACTAATATCATCTGCAATGGGGATAAACTAGAAGCCTTCCCAATAAGATCAGGAGTGAAACAAGGATGCCCATTATCACCTCTACTATTTGACATTGTACTAGAAACACTAGCAGTAGCAATTAGAGAAGAAAAAGAAATTAAAGGCATTAAAATAGGCAAGGAGGAGACCAAGTTATCACTCTTTGCAGATGACACGATGGTCTACTTAAAGAATCCTAGAGATTCAACCAAAAAGCTAATCGAAATAATCAACAACTTTAGCAAAGTTGCAGGACACAAATAAACCCACATAAGTCATCAGCATTTCTATATATTTCCAACACAGCTCAGCAGCAAGAACTAGAAAGAGAAATCCCATTCAAAATCACCTTAGACAAAATAAAATACTTAGAAATCTATCTCCCGAGACAAACACAGGAACTATATGAACACAACTACAAAACACTCTCCACACAACTAAAACTAGACTTGAACAATTGGAAAAACATTAACTGCTCATGGGTAGGACAAGCCAATATAATAAAAATGACCATCCTACCCAAACTTATTTATCTATTTAGTGCCATACCCATTGAACTACCAAAATACTTCTTCACTGATTTAGAAAAAACCATAACAAAGTTCATTTGGGAGAACAAAAGATCAAGGATAACCAGGGAAATAATGAAAAAAAAAATACAAAGGAAGGGGGCCTTGCAGTCCCAGATCTCAGACTATATTATAAAGCAGCGGTCTTCAAAATAATTTGGTACTGGCTAAGAGACAGAAAGGAGTACCAGTGGAATAGACTCGGGGTAAATGACATCAGCAAGACAGTATATGACAAACCCAAAGGTCCCAGCTTTGGGGACAAAAATCCACTATTTCATAAAAACTGCTGGGAAAACTGAAGGACAGTGTGGGAAAGATTAGGTTTAGATCAACACCTCACACCCTACACCAAGATAAATTCAAAATGGGTGAATGACTTGAACATAAAGAAGGAAACTATAAGAAAAGTAGGCAAACACAGAATAGTATACATGTCAGACCTTTGGGAAGGGAAAGACTTCAAAACCAAGTAAGACTTAGAAAGAGTTACAAAATGCAAAATAAATAATTTGGACTACATCAATTTAAAAAGTTTTTGTACAAACAAAACCAATGTAACCAAAATCAGAAGGAAAGCAACAAATTGGGAAACAATCCTCATCAAAACCTCAGACAAAGGTTTAATTACTCAAATTTACAAAGAGCTAAATCAATTGTACAAAAAATCAAGCCATTCTCCAATTGATAAATGAGCAAGGGACAAGAACAGGAATTTCTCAGTCAAAGAAATCAAAACTATTAATAAGCACATGAAAAAGTGCACTACATCTCATAATCAGAGAGATGCAAATCAAAACAACTCTGAGGTATCACCTCACACCTAGCAGATTGGCTAACATGACAGCAAAGGAAAGTAATGAATGCTGGAGTCGATGTGGCAAAGTAGGGACACTAATCCACTGCTGGTGGGGTTGTGAACTGATCCAACCATTCTGGAGGGCAATATGGAACTATGCCCAAAGGGCGATAAAAGACTGTCTGCCCTATGATCCAGCCATAGCACTGCTGGGTTTGTACCCCAAAGAGATAATAAGGAAAAAGACTTGTACAAGAATATTCATAGCCACGCTCTTTGTGGTGGCCAAAAATTGGAAAATGAGGGGATGCCCTTCCATTGGGGAATGGCTGAATAAATTGTGGTATATGTTGGTGATGGAATACTATTGTGCTCAAAGGAATAATAAAGTGGAGGAATTCCATGGAGACTGGAACAACCTCCAGGAAGTGACACAGAGCGAAAGGAGCAGAACCAGGAAAACACTGTACACAGAGACTGACACACTGTGGTACAATCGAACATAATGAACTTCTCCATTAGTGTCAATGCAATGTCCCTGAACAATCTGCAGGGATCTAGGAGAAAAAACACTATCCACAAGCAGAGGACAAACTGTGGAAGTAAAAACACGGAGGAAAACTAACTGCTAGACTACAGTGGTTGAGGGGATATGACTGAGGAGAGACTCTAAATGAACACTCTGGTGCAAATACCAACAACATGGAAATGGGTTCGAATCAAGAACACTTGTGATACCCAGTGGAATCGCACGTCGGCTATGGGATAGGTGGGGTGTGGGGGGGAGAAAATGATCTTTGTCTCCAATGAATAATGCTCGGATATGACCAAATAAAATAATGTTAAAAATAAAAAATAAAAAATAAAAAAATAAACTATGCTTCTCACTATTTTTACGAGGTCACTAGCTTTATCAGTCAAAGGCTATTTTCATTATTAATTTCTGTGTTTAATTGATAATCACTTTTTTTAAACCCTTACCTTCCAACTTAGAATCAATATTTAGTATTGGTTCTAAGACAAAAGAGTAGTAAGGGCTAGACAAAAGGAGTTAAGTGACTTGCCCAGGGTCACACAGCTAGGAAGTGTCTGAGGCCAGACGTGAACCTA
Source organism: Monodelphis domestica (assembly GCF_027887165.1). NCBI lineage: Eukaryota > Metazoa > Chordata > Mammalia > Didelphimorphia > Didelphidae > Monodelphis > Monodelphis domestica. The sequence goes on along the minus strand of NC_077228.1, from coordinate 66,729,397 downwards.
GGACCTCCTGTCTCTAAGCCTGGTTCTCAATCCACTGAGCCACCCAGCTGGCCCCCTAATATGCTACTCTTAAGGAATTGGCAAAGCCAGGATTAGAATCTAGCATTCTTCTGTTCCATGCTAGTTATTTTTACTATAGGATGCTTTTATCAAGTATTTTCTTTTGATTATATGCATGCTTTTTTCACCAACCTCTTAGAAAATTATTTAACAACTAGATTAGACATTAAGGTCACATGCTTAAATTTGCAATAATACAATCAAGCAATTATATTCTATTAATTATAATTAACACATTTTGTTGATGATTATCTGCCTCTGAAGTTCACAAAATTAATAAGACATATGAAAAAAATTCTTCCATATTTTAGTTTATTCTACCAGGTCAACTATTTTAACATGGGCCATACAGAAGCCAAGCTACTTTCTAGAACATGCGATGACTTACTATAACTTTAAAGAGTGACTTTAAACCTAGCATTTGCTTCCATTAATATGCATTATGCTTTTATTTGCTCCAATTAATGCTCAGTAGGCAATAAACTTCAACTAACTGCACATGCCCCATAGTCAGTAGCAAAAAATTAAATCTTTAAAATAGTCATGTTTGGAAAAGTAGACATCTGGAATGTCAACCGAAAACATACATAGATACCTGAAATATTCTAGCTGTACACTTGACCAGAACACAGAAAACTCTTGTTTATTTTAACCACTTGCAAAGGCTTGCATGATGATATGTTTTTAAAGAATTACCCATAAAGCCATTATAAGTAAAATAATCTATGTGGAGACCTACATGCAATGCTATGACTATTCATATGTAATTCTTATTGCATATTTTACGTGCATTTAGATATAGATATAGCTAAAAAAAATTTCCCCCTATTTAACCCAGATTCTGAGTTTAAAACTTTGTTTTCTAGTAATCACAAAGGACTAACAAAAAGTAATTCTGCTACAACTTTATGGGGGAAGGCAAGTTAAATTTTGTTCACCTTTGAAGTTAAAATTCTGGAATTTTCTGGTTTCTCTGCAAAAGCACACTTAAGAAGATGATACTTCAGAGTATTCCAATTCATTTTAAATATTCCTTAAAAAAGTAGCAGAATTCACATTCAGTCCTTCTGATCTCTGAACTATATCAGAATTATAATATAGAACATGAGTTTTTAGTCAGCACTGAAAGGCAACAGAAGAGGAGGAGGATGCCTTGGACTTGTAGTTGGGAATTCTGCATTTAAAACCTGTCTCAGATCCAGGCTAGATATACAAATTACAAACTTTGTTTCTGCAACTGTATAATGTGGATGATATTCATCCTGAGATACTATGGAAGGGTTGTTCTAATATGATTTTCTCTTAAAGAGAGAAATAGCACCAATAGCAGAGTTTGAAGGAGGAAGATTCTGACTTCTGTGACCGGAAAGAACTGCAGAGGTTCACAGATTTAGACCTAGACGCCATTTTAGAGATTAGCTCAACCCCCTGCCCCCCCCCCCCAATTGGAGGAAACTGAGGTCCCTGGTGGCATGTGAAGTCCTTAGGAGTAGGAATGGTTTCGTTCTTTTATGTAGTCCCAGTGCCTCCCACTGGGCCTACAGTACGCAGTAAGTTTTAATTAATAAAAGTTTGATTGATTTACCAAACCACCTATGCCAAGAATTATACTGAAAGAAGTAATTAAAGCATTATCGTTTGTTACCAGAATGTTATTTGTGAGTAGGAAGTAGCATTATAGCAAGAGTTAAGAACACAGATCACAGCTTTGGCGAAGGTTTTCAAGTTCGTCGGCCCAAACTGTACCTCTGTGCTGCCTGCGAGCGCCTTCTTAGCCCACAGAGCAGATGGGAGGAAGCGCTCCTTTTGGGCTTCCGGCCAGAGGGGCGGGGCACGCGGAGGACGAGCAGGATCCACGACCCCACCATCCCCCAGATCGCCTCAGCCCATGGGCCAATGCTGATATATAATAAGAAAAAGAGGTCGTTACACTGTTTCTAGAGTACGAGCTAGTTTCTAGAGTACGAGCTAGGTCTTCCATGGAAGATTTGTAGAAGCATTTGAACAAGAATTACACGGTATGGGTTATCATTTGAATGAACAGAGAAAACGACAGCAGTGAGATTACAAACCTACCCAAGGATCAAAAAGTGCATTTTTAAAATGCAAAAATATAACGTCATTACAGGGTGGGAACAACATTAAAATGTATCAGCATCATGAGTCTAGATTCCAGTTCCAGCATTTGAAGAGGTATAATGAAGAGTCTTCTCATCTGTAAAATGGGCATGATAATACTATAACATTTAACATGTGTCAGGCATCCTGCTAAGCACTTTATTGGATCCTCACAACAACCCTGGGAGGTAGGTGCTATTACTATCTCCATTTTTCAGAGGAGGAAACTGAGGCAAACAGGTATGACGTAACTTGCCCTGGTTACACAGCTAATAAGTGTCTGAGACAAGAGTCAGACTCAAAAAGATGTACCTTCCTGACTCCTGGTCTAGCACTCTGGATAGTCAATAATTTTATAAACTTTAGAGCACACTTAGAGATATAAGTTATTATTAATATTCTCCAAGTCAGTTACGTCATTACTTTCTAAATATAAGAGAAGCCTCATTAGACAATAGAAAGAGTAGCAAATTCAGGCAAGCCACAAATTCCCAATTTTCTCATGTAGAAAAACTGAGGAAAGATTGGTGATGAACTGTAAATTAAGTCCCTTCCAGATTCCAAATTACTATCTTTCTACATGTCTTCATATATAAAATAAGAATACACTATTTGTACTGCCTATATTCTCTGAAAAAACACTTTGTAAATGTTAGCTGCTATTAATATAAAGTCATACCTATCATTTAATAAATAACTACTTAATTTTTAATTTCTGGAAAGGAATGATCTAAAAGCTCTTGATAATCTGTGCTTATGAATGGGAACAGTGGTACTAATGGTACAAAATATGCCACTAGACAGGGCTATTATGTTTTAATGGGCTGATATTAAAATGAGTATGAACTTCACAAGTATACATCCATTGACAGAAGTGGGAACAAACTCAAAAGCAAGTGGAATAAAAGGGGAAAGCCATACTAGAATAAACTATTTATAAAGAAAATGATATTAACTATGGAAAAAAATGGTATTACCATATTCACAACCATAATGTATCATGAAGAAAAATAGCTACTAAGATATAATTTTAGAACCACTCTGGGTCACTGGAAACACGACATGTTTTTCCAAAGAATACCCAACTCAACCTTTTCCTCTTAGCTACGACTGATCACAACTGTTTGACTATCTCCCAAATAATGTCATCCACAAACATGGCATCTGGTCCACCTCACCAACTAAAGGCAGCTAGTTGACATACTGGAGGAATTAGTCACTTAACTTCCTTTAGTCTCAGTTTCCTCATCTGTAAATTGGGAAATCATAATAGCGCCTAACTCTCAGTTATTGTGAGGATCGATGAGATAGCACTTGTAAAACTCTTTGTAGATCTTCAGGTGCTATAAAAATAATAGCTATCAATAATAAAGTAAATATTTCAAGTTGGGTCTTAAATAGAACATCTTTTCATAAAAGTAGCAGTGAATTAAGTCCCTACCAACAAAGAAATTATGGTATAAGAGGAGGGTAAAAGATAGTTATATATGAAGGCAAATATAGATAAATAAAAGTTAAATTAAATATTAGAGACATCAATGTCTCCTAAGTTTGGGACACTATTATCATTCATTTGATCTTTCAATGTCCCTTCCTTCATTTGAAAAGTGAAGTGTAAGGTATATTTAAGGTGAATTAATATTAATTTTATTTGGGGAGATTCCAGGTCAAAGAAAAAAAAGTACTTCAAGAGTTCAAATTATCTCAAGTACTCTAAAAATATCACCAAATAAAATTAACTTTAATTCACCTTAAAAATATACCTCTTACTGCACTTTTCAAGTGAAGGAAGGGACACTGAGTTTACTGTTTGCTATTTGATTCATTCCTTTTCCATCCTTTGCCACTTTTTTCTAACTGAAGCATTTCAATTGCTGATTGTTCATCAATGATTCAATTTGCACTGGGAAAATCTAGTCTCTGAGAGCAGATGTTAAAGCTAATGATCAATTGTCTACATCATTCAATTTTGAACAATTCTTTCAAAGTCAGATCAAACAGAATTTTTAACTAATCCTGTTGTCAGTGTCATGAAGGGATTTATGATTCAATTTGGAGTCCAACATCCCTTCCAACTCTTAAGATTACATGATTCATATGATGTTATAACATTACTTTTTAAATGGCATCCAATTTTGAACATATAGAAAAAAAATCTCCCTGCATACATATTCAGAAAGTGCTCAGTTCATAAAACAATGAATGTTTCAAGTCAGCTTTGAAGATTAGGAGCAGAAACCTCTACCATTTGCAAAGTTTGAATAGCTCTTTAAATGCTATGGTAGGAGTCTAAGTGATTGAGCCTAAGTGATTCTCACATTCCTTTTCTGAGGTCAAGTGATACATTCTACCATTTGAAAACAAACTCAGTGTTAAAGTCAAATAAGAAGAACCAACTTAACTGCTTCTGGTTTCGGTCAGATATATATTCAAAGAAACGACTCTCCTAAAAGATTTGATAATACTGTTACTAGGAGTGCTTATTCAATTGTAATAAAGTAGTGAGTAGAATTTGATGCAGTGGGCAACAGGGTTGCTCAGTGGATTAAGAGTCAGTCCTAGAGACGAGAGGGAGGTCCGGGGTTTAAATCTAATTGTGTGACCCTGGGCAAGCCCCATTGCCTAGCCCTTACCATTCTTCTGTCTTAGAATCCTGGAAGGTAAGGAATTAAGAAAACAATAATTTCCCTGCAGTCTCAAATATGAAAAGGGAAAATTGTAATTTTCCACATGATTTGATCTTCAATAATTTAAACTACCAGACCATTGTCACATCCTGTGGATCTCAGGGTCATAGGATTTAGCACCAGATAGGAATTTGGATGAGTTTTCCTCTGATCTCTTCAGGTCTCCCTCAGAAAAGTAATTTCACTTGGAGGGCACTAGCAAACTGGAAAATCAGACAGTTTTCAAATCACAGAAAGTTAAATATTTATTAAATATTTACTATGTGTTAAGTACTACGTTGAATTGCACTTTGAAGGCACTAAAGCTTCTCTAAGGGAATGTGAAGAAGTGCATTTTAGGCATGAGGAACAATAAGTACAAAGACCAAGAGCTGTGAGTTGAAAAATCGAAATTTATGTATGGGAAATAGCAAGTGGCACAGTTCGGCAGGAGAAGTAGAGTACATGAAGAAAAGTAATGCATAATAAGGTTGGAAAGGCAGGCTGGAGTCCACTTGTGTAGGACTTTAAAAACCAGGGCTATTTTTATTTTATCTTGGATGAGAAAGAGAGTCACAGGAACTTTTGGGGTTAGAATGTGACATGGTTAGGTCTGTGCTGTAGCAATATCAATTTGGCAGCTCTGTTGAAGAGAAGAGAAGGACTGTGGGTTGGCAATCCAACTCAGAGGCTATTGAATAGTCCACATGCAAACTAAACTAGGGTGACCACTGTATGAACAGAGAAGGGAACAGAGTAGAGACATATTTTGAAGGTATAAAGTGGATAAGGATTGGCAAATAATTACAGGTGGGTGGAAGGGAAAAGGAAAAGCCAAGGATAACTCCAAAATTGTGAACCTGAGTGACTAAAAGGATATTGATGCCCTTAACAAAAATAAAGAAGTTGGGAAGAGGCATGAATTTGAGAGGAAAGATAATGACTTCCATTTCAGATATACTGAGTGTGAAATACTTTCAGGATACCTACTTAGAGGTTTCTAATAGATAGTTGGTGATGAAAGACTAGAATTGTAATAACAGACTTGGGCTGGATAGGTAGATCTATAAGCCCTGCACAAAATGATGACAGCTGAACCCATAGAAGTTCAATACATCTCTGCTAGAGAGAAAGATGAGAAGCCAGAGACAATAGCTCAGGACAGAGGCCTGATATCAGAGAGTAGGATAAGAATGATCATCTAGCAAAGGAGACTAACAAAGAATGGCCAGATAGTTAAAAGAAGAAAAAAAGGAAAGCATTGTGTAAGAAAAACCTGAGAAGAGGGTGTCAATGATGAAAAAGTGACCAAGTGTCAAATGATGCAGAGAAGCCTAGAAAAGAAATGGATATTTCTATTGTTTCTAGGTAAGGTACTTGTCTTCTCTGCAGAAGGGCAATGAATAAAAAAATTATTCTATTAATTCTATAAATCCAGATATGGATTAGTTTGATCATAGCCTAAATGCCAAAAAAAAATCTGGAAGGTATTTTTAACATATTAACTGCTGATGACTTCTTTGTACATATTTATTGCTATGCTAAATTGTATTTCTCTGGTGAAATAATTTACCAAGAAGAAAAAATATTTCATCCCTCCATAGCTTATAAGATCTGAAGTCATATTTTAAAACATTCCTTAAATGATTACTATGAATAAGAATCTGCAGAGGATACAAATAAAAGGAAAAGATTATTCCCACCTTTAAGTTTACTGTCTGACTGGGAAGAAGTTACTTTGAATAATGAATACATAACTCCCTATTTTATTTTTTACTTGATAGTAATGATCAGAGTTTATCCAAATTACCTTTTTATGTCTTTGAAGAAAACTTTTCTTATTCTGACATATGCCAGATAAATACTTCATTGGAATTGATCATATAAGCGATCATTTTGCTCTACCAATTCTCATGCCTTTAGAGACAGGAAAAAGGGAGAACTGTTCACTTTTAAAGTCTTTCTGTCAGCATCTATTATATAGCTTTGTACACAGGTGGTACTTAATAAATACTTATTGACTAAAGGATTTTTTCCTAGTCAGCAAACAAAAAGCACAGTGGGATCTTATATCCTCCATTCCTTTCTGTCTATTGTGTAACTACAAAGGCATGGTCAGCATCAGAATATTATCTTTGAAAGCCTTCTGGTCTCTTCACAAATATTCACCAAGGATGTCCTTAATGCATATGTAAATTATTCCCATTAAGACTTTGAATGGAGAAGAAAGTAGATATAGGAGTTCATAGTTATTGGTATTTTCTCTGGGTGTTTTTTAAATAAGTTACATAATTTTTCAAAGTAGTTAATATTCTTTCTTCTTTCAAATATGTTAAGAATTGACCTTGTCAGTAAGCTGTGTTTTCCTTTGAGGCTTTGTTTGAAGGTGTTTGGGAGTTATTCTCCTACTATATATTTGTGTATTGTGTATCCCTGGAAACAATATCTCTTCCAGATCTAGACAGCCTGGGGCTGCTGGCCTTGCTAAGAATACAAGGGCCTGGGTCTTTGGTCATGGCACCAGCAGCAGGGGTGTACCATGGATCAGTGAACAGAGAGATGTATTCTCCATCACATACTACATTATATCATACTTATTTGCACACATGTACTGGGAGGAGTTCCAAATGCAGTGCAAAGGACCACTTGGTTTCTGAGGGTTCAAATAAACTTTACTAAAAAGGTACTTGATGACCCACAGACAAAAATAGTCCCAAAGGAGGTTCTGTGAGGTCATCATAGTCTCTTGTGGACAGATCTTTATACACTCCTTCCGAGGCTTCATGGCTAAGGTTCAGGTAAATTCATGGTGACAAAGTTAACTTGAACTTTCCCCAATCTGTTCTGCAGAGTCCTGAATCACAAGAGCTCTCATTGGAAGGGTTGGGGTGAGAGCTGAATATTAACTCAGGATGCCCCTGACCCACAACAATATGTCTTATTCTCCCTCTCAGACTGAAAGCAAGTTGAAGGCAAAAATTGTTACCTCCCATTTTTGCATACAGGATATAGCCAATACTTGGCACAATAAAAGTTGCATTTGATTGAGAACAGTGTAAGAAAACAAATTAATTTCAAAAATTAAACAAACTCATTTTAGGTAGGTATATCAACATCCAAAAAAAGTGTAAGATTTGCTAATACTTTATGCATCTGAATTTTTAAGACTAATCTTTTTTTTTAACTTTCTCTTGGGTATTATGTCTATAACTTGGACAGCTGCTACCAAATGAACAATGGCACTTAAATATAATTTCATGGCCCAATTGGCCAAGCTTCCTATGTATTCCTGTAAATGAGAGGAAGACAGAAAGAACTAATAAACATTTTGCCACATATGAATTATAAACTTTAAAATTAATGGGCACCAAAATTTATTTGTCCCATTTTTAATTTGTTATAAGATACATGTAAAAGAGGCTGCTAGATCTGGAACTGACATGACTGACTGGATCCAAAGAACTATAATTAATAAATCATCAATATCAACCTGGAATGATGTTTCTGATAGACTGTCTCAGGTACCTTAACCCTATGCAACTCAATATTTTTATTGGTGACTTAAATGAAGTTATAGATGGTATATTTATCAAATACATAGTCAGACAATGCTAACCTGGGAAGGAGAGCAAATGAGATAGATGATAGAATAAAGAAACTATAAAAGGATTTCAACAAACTAGAAAGATGGACTCAATCAATTAAGGTCAAATTTTCAAAAGACACATCTATACTTGAGTTCCCAATTTCAACAGCATAAATTCAGGATGAAGGAGACAGAAATATACAACATGATTTCTGTGAAAAGTATTATCTGAGGGTTTTGATGGACCTCATCAAAATTAGTCAATGATGTGTGATGACAGCTAAAAAAAAAAACTAGTATAATCTTATATTCTCCACAGCGAAGCAATCTCCAGAGTAAGGAAAATATTAATTCCACTGTACTGTGCCAAACTTGTGCCACACCTGGAGCATCATGTTCAGCTGTGGGTACCATATTTTAAGCATGCCACTGACAAAGGGAAACCCATACAAAGGAGTGTAACCAGAATGGTGAAGAACCTAGGGATTATGCCATTCAAAAATCTGCTGAAAAAAAAACTGAAGATGCTTATTTTTATAAAATATTTGGTGGTGAGAAAGGATAAATGATAATTCTCTTCAAGTATTTGAAGAATTGTCATGTGAAAGAAAGATGGAACTTATTCTGTTTACCGCGGAGGACAGAACTAGGAACAATGGATTGAAGATTCAAAGAGATAGATTTCCAGTCAGTGCAATAAAAATGCTTCCTCAAGATGGAGAGCTATCAAAATGTTGAGTGATCTATATGACAACATATGGGTTGAGCTAGATAATACCTGAAGTTCTTAGGAAATGTGAGATACTATGAAATGCAATAGCAATAATAATGCAGCAATCTCCCTCATTAAGAAAGAGAACATTTAAAAGTCTTTGACAAAATACAACACTCATCCCTATTGAAAGCACTAGAAAGCATAGGAATAGAAGGGCCTTTCCTAAAAATAATAAACAGTATATATCTAAAACCATCAGCAAACATCATCTGCAATGGGGACAAACTAGAAGCCTTCCCAATAAGATCAGGAGTGAAACAAGGATGCCCATTATCACCTCTACTATTTGACATTGTACTAGACACACTAGCAGTAGCAATTAGAGAAGAAAAAGAAATTGAAGGTATTAAAATAGGCAATGAGGAGACCAAGCTATCACTCTTTGCAGATGATATGATGGTCTAATTAAAGAATCCTAGAGAATCAACCAAAAAGCTAATCGAAATAATGAACAACTTTAGCAAAGTTGCAGGATACAAATAAACCCACATAAGTCATCAGCATTTCTTTACATCTCCAACACATATAAGCAGCAAGAATTAGAAAGAGAAAATCCATTTAAAATCATCCTAGACAATATAAAATACTTGGGAATCTATCTGCTGAGACAAACACAGGAACTATATGAACACAACTACAAAACACTTTCCACATGATTAAAACTAGATCTAAACAATTGGAAAAACATCGACTGCTCATGAGTAGGACGAGCTAACATAATAAAAATTACAATCCTACCCAAATTAATTTACTTATTTAGTGCCATACCCATTGAACTACCAAAAAACTTTTTACTGAATTAGAAAAAACCATAACAAAGTTCATTTGGAAGATCAAAAGATCAAGTATATCCAGGAAAATCATGAAAAAAAATACAAAGGAAGGAGGCCTTGCAGTCCCAGATCTCAAACTATATTATAAAGCAGTGGTCATCAAAACCATTTGGTACTGGCTAAGAGACAGAAAGGAGGATCAATAGAATAGACTTGGGGTAAGTGACTTCAACAAGACAGTCTATGATAAGCCCAAAGATCCCAGCTTTGGGGACTAAAACTCACTATTTGATTAAAAAAAAAAAACTGCTGAGAAAATTGGAAGACAGTATGGGAGAGATTAGGCTTGGATCAACATCTCACCCCCTACACCAGGATAAACTCAGAATGTGTGAATGACTTAAATATAGAGAAGGAAACTATAAGCAAATTAGGTGAACACAGAATAGTATACATGTCAGATCTTTGGGAAAGGAAAGACTTTAAAACCAAGCAAGAGCTAGAAAAATCATGAAATGTAAAAACAATCATTTTGATTACATTAAATTAAAAGGGTTTTTTACAAACAAAACCAATGCAACCAAAATTAGAAGGGAAGCATCAAATTGGGGAAAAAATCTTCATAACAAAAACCTCTGACAAAGGTCGAATTACTCAAATTTATAAAGAGCTAAACCAATTGTACAAAAAATCAAGCCATTCTCCAATTGATATATAGGCAAGAGATATGAATAGACAATTTTCAGTTAAAGAAATCAAAACTATTAATAAGCACATGAAAAAGTGTTCTAAATCTCTTATGATCCAAGAGATGCAAATCAAAACAACTCTGAGGTATCACCTCACACCTAGCAGATTGGCTAACATAACAGCAAAGGGAAGTAATGAATGCTGGCAGGGATGTGGCAAAGTTGGGACATTAATACACTGCTGATGGAGTTGTGAATTAATCCAACCATTCTGGAGCGCAATTTGGAACTATACCCAAAAGGCACTAAAAGACTGTCTGCCCTTTGATCCAGCCATAGCACTGCTGGGTTTGTACCCCAAAGAGATAATAAGGAAAAAGACTTGTACAAGAATATTCATAGCTGCGCTCTTTGTGGTGGCAAAAAAATTGGAAAATGAGATGCCCTTCATTTGGGAAATGGCTGAACAAATTGTGGTATATGTTGGTGATGGAATACTATTGTGCTAAAAGGAATAATAAAGTGGAGGAATTCCATGGGAACTGGAACAACCTCCAGGAAATGATGCAGAGCGAGAGGAGCAGAACCAGGAGATCATTGTACACAGAGACTGATATACTGTGGTACAATCAAATGTAATGGACTCCCCCATTAGTGGCAATGCAGTGATACTGAACAACCCAGAGGGATCTACGAGAAAGAATACTATCCACATTCAGAGAAAAAACTCTGGGAGTAGAAACACAGAAGAAAAACAACTGCTTGAATACATGGGTTGAGGGAGATATGATTGGGGATATAGACTCTAAGTGATCACACCCTAATGCAAATATTAATAATATGAAAATAGGTTCTAATCAAGGACACATATAATACCCAATGAAATTGCATGTTGGCTGCGGGAAGGGTGGGTAGAGGGGAGGGAGGGAAATAATGTGATTCTTCTAACCAAGGAATAATGTTCTAAATGGACTAAATAAATTAATTTTAAAAATATCTATAGTTGTTGTTTTTGTGGTGGCAAAGAAGTGGAAATTGAAAGGATGCCCATTAACTAGGGAATGGTTGAACAAATTATGGTACCTGTAGGCAATGGAATACTATTATGTTATAAGACATGATAAGCAGAATGATTTCAGAAAAACTGAGAAATCTGCGGGGACTGATGCAGAGTGAAATAAGCAGAACTGGGAGAACATTTTACACATTAATAACAATATTGGACAAGGATTATCTAGGAAAACTTGGCTACTCTTAGCAATGCAATGATCTGGGATAATCTTGAAAGACTTATGATGGAGAATGCTATCAACCTCCAGAGAAAGGACTGTTGGAGTCATCTTTCACATGGGTGTATTTTTGGTTTTATTTTGAGATTTTGGTTATGTATGAGTTTGCTCTTACAACTATGACCAATACAGAATTATGTTTTTGATGACAATAAAAAATGGAAAAAATGGAAAATTAAAAAAAAGAAAGAGAGCATTTATCATGATGACTTTTGGTGGGACTCTGCAAACCAACAGCAATGATTTATTATTTATCAGAAGAGTAAAAACAGGTTTTAGGAGAGTAGAGGAAAGATTTAGAAAAACCAAATAAAAGAATCTTGGGTATCTAACAATATAGAATCTTTTAACAAGTTCCACACAGTGTAAATTAAGAGACAAATGAAACAATTAGTTTCCTTTAGAGGAAACAGCTTCTGTACTGGCATGTGCTTGAAAAGCACACACAATCAAAGGTGAAAATGAAGAAGAGCAAAATTCCAGAAATATACTCATTTTAGATCTAACTTCTCCTAAAATGTATTTTGACAAGCAGATGGTTGGAACTCCAAAGAGATATAGAAGATAGCATAATTCAAGAAAATGCCAGAGTATTTCTCAGAGTTGTGCACATTTATGTTTCTGTCTCATGATTCAGAATCACATAATTGGAAAGGTCCTCAGAAACCACGTAATCTAACCTATATGAAACCACTATCTAAAATCATAAAAAACTATTGCTGGCAATTCATAATCTAACCACTTCTTGAAGATCTCCAATGAAGAGCGACCTACAATCTCCTAAGATAACCAATCAACTTTTTGCATAGTCCTAATTATAAGAAATGATTTCCACACATCAAACTGGAATTTGTCTTTTGAACTGATTTATATTTTATCTTTCTCAATTCCATGTAATAACAATTTTCAACATGTTTTCCAAAATTATAAGATCCAAATTGTCTCCCTCCAGGCATTTTCACTGATTGTTCCTCATGTCTAGAATTCTGTTCCCTCTCCTTTCTATTTCCTGGCTTCTTGGCTTCCTTGAAGTCCCTTTCCTGATTCCCCTTAATGCTAGTGCCCTCCCTCTACTTTTATCTCCAATTTATCCCATGTGTAATTTCATTATTTGTAGTTATTTGCATGTCATCTCTCAAGAGGAGGAACTGTTTTTTGCATCTCCAGCACAGTGCCTAGAACATAGTAGGCAATTAATAAGTGATTGTTGAATAACTGCCACTTTCTCTTTTTTTCAGTTCTCATACTTTTACCAATGTATGTTGATCATCAGATTGATGAGGAAAACCTATTATTCCATTTTTAGATATCACCACTTTAGAAAATTTTATGTTATTAAATAATTGTATTTTGCCAATCAGTAGAATGATGTACTCATGTTTCAGCAAAGCTGGATTTCTTGCCATTTGACCCCGTCTTCTCCTATATATGTGTCTTTGCTCTTATAATCTCTTTCTTTAAATATCTAACTTTACTGTCTCCTCCATTAACTCTTTCCTGACAATTATTCTGACTCCACCTCCATATGTACTTTGGGACTTCTGATAATTATGAAATATTGGACTAGATAAATGTTAGCTAAAAAGAACAACATTTATATTCCATATCCCTAATATTTGGGTTCAGATGCTGAGGTACCACCTCACACCTAGCAGATTGGTCAATGTAAGAATAAAGGACAAATAATATATGTTGAACGGAATGTGGCAAAATTGAAACACTAATCCATTGCTGGTGGAGTTGTGAATTGATCCAACCATTCTGGAGGGCAATTTGGAACTATGCCCAAAGGGCTTTAAAAGACTGCCTGCCCTTTGATCCAGCCATAGCACTGCTGGGTTTGTACCCCAAAGAGATAATAAGGAAAAATGTTTCTACAAAATTATTCATAGCTGCACTCTTTGTGGTGGCAAAAAAAATGAAAAATGAGGGAGTGTCCCTCAATTGGGGAATAGCTAAACAAATTGTAGTATCTGATGATGATGGAATACTATTGTGCTGTAAGGAGTGACGAACTGGAGGAATTCTATATGAACTGGAAAGACCTCCAAGAACAGATGCAGAGTGAAATGATCAGAACCAAGAAAACATTGTACACTGAAAGTGAAACATGGGAAACTATCCAATGTGATGGACTTTCTACCAGTAGTAATACAATAATCCAGGACATTCCTAAGGGACTTATGAGAAAGAATGCTATCCACATTGAGAGAAAGAATAATGGGAGTAGAAATGTAAATGAAAAATTTATGGTTTATTTTTTGTGTAAATGGGTATATGATTTGGGGTTTCAACTTTAAAAGATTGCTCTATGGTAAAAATGAATAATGTGGATATAGATATCAAATAAAAAAATATTTGGGTTCAGAAAATTTAAATTAATATGTTTTTCCATGGGATAAGGCACCATGAGCCAATAACAAAAATTGGGGGCCAGCATGAAATGGTAACAGGAGTGATTTAGATGCAGAGGATCTGAGTTTGAATCACAGCTTTGCCACAAAGTCCCTAGCATAGCTCCAGGGACATAGCAGACACTTAATAAAATGCTAAAAGTCACAATTTGATTATGTAATTTGGAGAAAGTCAATTAAACTCTTTATACCTCAGTTTCCTTATATGTAAAAAGAAGGAATTGGACCAGATAACTCCTAAGGCCTCTTTTAGCTTTAAATCTATCACTGGACACAATCATTAATAGATTTCACAGCAGGCTGTCCTTCACTACCCTCAAATTTCAAATAGATTTGACATAATTTAAATTGCTTTCACCCTTGGGCTTAAATTTGCTTCAAGTTCAATCTCAACCCAAATATTCCTTCTTTAGACTTGCCTTAAGATTCTGATTCTAAATCTAATCCATCCCACTGTAAACCTTAAAATTTCTTAGACTTATAAATGTTGGAAATTTCACCATTGGGAAATTTCATACTTGAAAAATTTCCTACTGATAGTCTATTGGAATATGAACCCCCCTTTGGCATGGGAGGGTCCTTCTCCTCCCTACTTAAGATTACTTTAGGACAGAAACCTTTTGCTGAACAATGGAAAGGGCTTTGACCTATACTTAAGCATAGAACAGGAAGTTCTTTGAGTCATGATTGATTTTAGAATTGATACAATAGAGATACTTGGAATGACAGAACCAGGTCTTGGAACTTCCAATCTCCACCCTACTCAGTCCTAACAGGATTTAGGAAGGGCTGCAGCATAGATCAAAATTTAATTATTTGAGAATATGACCTTCAATAGACATGTGCAAAGGGGCAGACCTCTGGGCGGTCCTGGGTTAAGCTAGAGCCACCATTGGCACAGGGAAGACATGGACAGTGATTGGTAGATGTGAGAACTGAGGGGAGGGAACTGAGATGGGGTCCTTAAAGATAGTAGGGTCTGAGGACTGAGGGGAGGTGGGAGAGGTTTTGCTCTGAGAGGTTGTGCTCTGAGAAGCTTGCTCTGAAGGAAGCTGGAGGTGGAGGCCCCTGAGACTGTTTCTCCAGTGAGTGATAGGGACGGATCTCTTTTCTTTGCCTCAGCTATCTAAGGGCTTGGGCCTTTTGGCCCAGCCTAAACAGAGGGGGTATTTAAGCCATATTCCCTTCTCTCTCTCTCTCTCTCTCTCTCTCTCTCTCTCTCTCTCTCTCTCTCTCTCTCTCATACCTTTCTTCCTCCTGTTTGTAATTAAACTCCATAAAAGGTTGACTGATGACTTGAGTTTTCATTAAGGAATTACATAGCTGAATTCCTTGGCGACCTTAAATTAATATATATCAGTCTTTTAAAGTGATTTCCTTGTCACACCACTCTTTCCTCTCCTTTGAACAAATTGAGCACAAGCTAATTTCAAAGACAGCAGTGTTATGTGGTTACCTACATGACTTCACTTTTTTTTTTTAGAGAGACAATGTTAGCACTATTTATTAATGTTTAGTAGATTTTATAAATAGGAATATATTATTAGTTTTTCTTATGAAGCCCTTTAAGAAACCAATATTGACTTGGAAGGCAACCTCTAACGAAGTAATACTAGTTATCTATATATGTATGTTATGAAACATTTTTAAAGGTGTAAGTGATGTGCTTTTTAAATGTGCTGATGACAATGCTATCACAGATGGGATTCTAAACTGAGCCAATTCTAGTAAGATGCAATTTAATTAAAGACATCAGTTCAAAAAATCAACTTCACAAAAACAAGATTGGAGAAATTTGGATAAGCATTATTTGAAAAAGTTTTAGTAGACTTCTAGCTCAAAAGGAGTTGAAAGCATAATTTGGAAGCTAAAAATACTCATGTGATCTAAGACTAAAGTAATTAAGAAAGGTATAATATCCAGCACTAGGAAAGTGATAGCTTTTCTGTATCTTGTCCTAGTTAGATCACAATTGGAATAGTGCATTCAGTCCTTTGGGAAGTATATTGATAATTTAGAGATCATCTTGAGGATAACTATTATTTATAGTTAAGAATCAACTAAGAATAAGTTGAAAGAACTTTTCATAATTAATCTGATGAAGGAAAAAGTCAGGAGAACATTGGAAAAAAGAATTCAAGTCCTTTTCAACTTGGGGCAAAGGGACAAGTTACAAAAAAGTAAAGTCTGATATAAGGAGGAATTTGATTATTAGAGATAACTCAAAATGGAATGTTTAAGATACTAAAGAAGAACAATTTTGAAGTATAATTATGTTTGCCTACATAAATCTTTACTAAAAATTAAATATACTTTTCAAGTTTTTCTTTTGTACTTCCAGGCTTTATATAAACTCTACAGTGTAGCATCTACCCACAGACATTTGTATCAAAATGCTTTTCCTGCATCGAAATCAAACTCTACTGAAGAATCAGAACGGAAGAAAATGTAATCCATATTTTAAAAATAGATGCATGAACATTTATCCATTATATCATCAGTTACATGCATACATGTACATATTTTAAAGTATTTAAGATTATGACTTCACATTTTAAAAGAAAACAAAACTAGTTTTTATCAGACTCCTTCTAGTATCCAAAATAAATTTTTTAAATTTAAAATTTAAAATTAAAATTACAGGAGCCAAACAGCAACTGAGTAGTACAATACAACTGAATATTTAGAAGTTGACGACAGTGTAACAAAACAGTTTTTCTGTTAAGAATTCTATGGTCATCTCTCTGATAATCACTATTGTACTCTATCAAATCTCTATATATTGTACTCTGTCAAATCACAAACAACAAATGTTCTTCAGTCACAAATCAGTAAACAAAAGTTTGATGATGTACAAAATAAGTCATGACTAGAAACAAGTTTTTAAATGTTAAACATTAAGTTGTTAAATGAATGGAAAAAAGCATTTATTGTGTGCTAGAAACAATCATAAATGAAACGCAGCCCATCTCCTGAAGGAGCTTACAATTCCATTAATCATATACATCACATCTGTGGTCAAAATGAAGTGTTCAGCAAAGAAATCAATAATGCAGCCATTCATCTTTTAATCTTAATTCTCCTCACTAAGAAAATGTCATCTATGAAAATCTTGATTTAAAAACAGACAAAATAGAAAATGATCATGTTACAAAACAATTCTGTTCTTCACAAAAAAAAAAAATCATGCTCTAAATTAAGAGCAGACTGGCAAATTTTAAGTAAGAATACTAACAGCTACTGCCAAAGATCAAAGGAAAATTAAGATAAATTATCTCTGAAATGGTATTATATTAATGGGAAAACATTATTTTAGTTTAAAATATCCCATTAACATACAATATTTTCAAGGAGGAGACTGTATTTTACAAAATCACAGTAGTACTTTTTCTAATAAAGTGTGCATATAAACTGTGCTTCCTTTGTACTCCTTTTGGTTTCAGCTAATATTGAAGCCTTTTTTTTCAAGCTCTGGGGCCTCTACAAACTCACTATACTTTCACAAGGCCTATCTGTTCTGCAGACAGCTGGTAGCTTGTCCTCTACACTGGCAAGATTTATTGGAAACTCCATTAGTTCGTTCTAATCAGGCAGGGATTGACAACTCCTAGGTCTTCTCTGAGTTGGCACAAGTGCTTAAAGGTCAGGCAGCTGGAGACCTCATCTAGAAAATGAAGAAGATAGAATCTAATACCTTATCTTCTAATGTTTGGTCAAATGCGGTTCTCTCTCCTACCTCACCCCTAATACAGACAATGAAATATGTTTCAGTGTCACATGGGGAAAAAACTTCTTCAAACTTTGTATACCCCTTCTAAAAAGGCAAAAATACTTCTTCAAATACAGATTCTTCACATATAAAGGTTCATGTCAAGAAGATTTAAACTTTTATGCCCTTCCAATTGATGTAATCTCCAAAAAGTTTTATTTTCCTGCTCTTTTGTCTGCTCTCTCCTTTGCACTGCCCTGTATTATTCAATTGGTCCCTATCATAGCTCCAGCAGAAAGGAAGTTCATGGAAGGCAAGAACTGTTTCATTTGTCTTTGTACTCCCAGGACCTAGCGCAGTATTTTGAACATTCTAGGTACTTAACAAATTTTTGAAGTGTTTTTTGGCTATATTTAAATATTTTTTCCTAGGCAACTTCAATTATTCAAATAGGAGTCCAAGTGACCATAGCCTTAACCATCTTAATTAACTCAAACAACTTCTCAGTGCTCTAGGCAGCTAAGACTATAAATTAAATTTATTGACCTATATTGGAAGCTCTTCATACCTATGAAATCAAAGGTCTTGTCTCCAGCCTTATCATGAATGTAAGACTAACCCCCCTCACCTGAACAGTAATTCATATAATAAAACTGTCACTAAAAATTATGAACTGCATTGCCAATGCTAATGAATCTTAGGCAAGTTCCAAAATTAACAAGTATTTTTCGAGGATACATACATATATACATATATATGACCAGAAGTGTGCTAAAACTAGGAAATGTAAGGATTTATGAAGGTATCTCTATTCTTAAGAACTGACAATCTAGTTTGGAAAGACTAAAACCAAAATAAATGGAAAAGTTAGAAAAATATTCAATATTACCTATATTCTAGTTATTATCAATATATTTCAGAGAAGAAGGATATTGCATAACCAAACAATAATGAAGAGATTTTCCAGACTTAGCAGGAAGGCTCACATTGGGGATTAATGGAAAAATGAGATTTAATAGAAAATATGGAGCCAGACTGTAGAGCCTTGGGAATCCAGCAGTGTTTAGATTTGACATGGGAAGGACATAGAAGCCATTATAGGCTCGCAGGCAAGAGACAAACTGCTGTAAGTGGTAGTTTCAAAAGATTAATCTGGCAGCTAAAAAAAAAAATGGTACAGTGGACAGAAGCTAGAAGATCTGGGTTCCTGTCCCATCCCTGATAATACTAGCTGTGTGACTAAGAATAGTCACTTAATTTCTCAATGACCATCAGGTAAATCCCTAAAAACTACATGCAGGAGTCATTAATCTGCATTGGTGGAGGGAGTTATCCCCCTCCAGGTGCTCTTTTACTCCATTGAAATCGCAAGTTTAGTCATTTTTTTTAATTTTTAAAAAATCTTGGTATGGGAAGCAGCAAGACCAGTTATTATTACAACTGCAATTTAATTACAAGTTATTAATAATTGATACATAAATTAAGAAGGACCCAAACTATGGGTCCAAGCAATAATGAAGAAAGAACAATGAATAAGCCAAGAGGGTATCTTAAGTCAAGTCAAACATTTATTAAGTGTCTACTATGTGGAGATGGCGAGGTGGCTCAGTAGATTGAGAGCCAGGTCTGGAGACAGGAGGTTCGAATGTGACCTTATATACTTTCTAGCTGTGTGACCCTAAGCAAGTCACTTAACCCCAGTTGCCTAGCCCTATCTGCATTTTTGCCTTTGAACCAATACTAGGTATCCATTCTAAGACAGAAGGTAAAAACAAAGGAATCTACTACGTGCATTTCTTTTTGAAAGAAGAAATGACAGGACTAAATAGAATGGAGAGTAAAGAATCAAAGGTGACTATGGATTCTAACCTAAGAAATGAATCATTAGGAAAGGAAGCAACTCTGTGGTGCAGCTTATATACAGTGCATACCTCGGTGCTGTAAACTCTCAAATATTTGGGGAATGGACCTAATTCACCTTGAAGAAAACCGAAGGAATAACTGAACGTGAGAGTTCTGTTGCACAGAATCTTTTGTCAATAGTTGTAAGCACAAGATGGGGGAGGCATGTATAGACATTAATTAGAAAAAGATGTGGGCGTTTTAGTGAACTACAAGCTCAATATGAGTCAACAATATGATATAGCAGCCAAGAAAATGAGTACAATATTTAGTTGTATTAAGAGCCAGAATATTCATGAAGAGGGAGTCGATAGTCCCGTCACCCGGGATCCGAGCTTTTCAGAGTAGGTGCCATATTGTAGAAAGGATTTTGGTTAGCCATTGACTATGGGGAGGATAAGATTATACATTCAAAGCAGCTCTTAGAGGTCATCTGGTCTAGAGGTGTTCATTCAGACAGAAGGGGGGCCACCAGGGGGTGTTACCCATATTTTGTTGTACAGTATTTTTATTAATTTTTATGAAATAGTCGGCAATGGCACCTTACGCCAGTCCAACACCTCTGGTCTAGTTCGGGCTCCTCGTTTTTTAGTAAGGACGCGAGGAGCAAAGAATGGAAATGCTGAGCCCGAGACAGAACCAGAACTCCAGCAGCACACCAGTCCCCCCCCCCGCCCCCGCCCTGCCACAATCAAAAAAGCCTGGCATTCCTGACCCAGGAGGCTGGTGAAGAAACGAGGGGCGTGAGCCCGGAAACCAAGAAGGAAGGGGCGACGCTTGTCTTTGCGTACTCCATAGTCATGACAATAATAAGAGCAGACAGAGCTGGTGCTGTTGGGTTTGCCATATGCTTCACAAACATCCTAATGGGATCCTCACAACAATCCTAGGAAGCATTTCAGAGGAGGAAACTGAGCTTCAGAGAAATCCACAGGATCACAGGTTTAGAACTGAAAGGGTCCTTGGACTATTTTTAGTCCAATTCCCTCATTGTAAAGATGAGAAAACTAAGGCCCAGAAAGCCTTTGAGTAATTTACCAAGGGCCACAGAAGCGGTATCAAAGGGAGGATATGAATTCAGGTCTCTCCCACTCCCAGGTCTAGCCATTTTCTATCCCACCACAAAGCCAATATATATCAGTCAGAAGCACACTGGTGACTATTTCAACACATTGTAATTCTTTTCATAAAATCCAACTTTTACTGACCAGTGGTTTAACCTTTTTTGTGATATCACAAGACATTTTAAAAATCAAGGCTACTTTTTTCCTATTACCAACAATGTTAGGGGACAGCTGGGTGGCTCAGTGGATTGAGAGTCAGGCCCAGAGATGGGAGGTCCTGGCTTCCAATCTGGCCCCAGACACTTCCTAGCTGTGTGACCCTGGGCAAGTCACTTAACCCCCCTTGCCTAGTCCTTGCTGCTCTTCTGCCTCAGAACCAATACCAAGTATTGATTCTAAGACAGAAGGCAAGAGTTTAAAAAAAAAAACAGTGTTAGCCAATCAGAAGCAAAATGAATGACCTGAGTTAGAAAGGACCTCAGAGTCCTCCAGTCCACCCATCATTGTACAAATATTCCCTCCTAACATACTCAACAAGGAGCAGAGCCTAAGAATTCAGCCTGGAATTCCTACCCTCTCAGAGCCCGAAAAGTACTTAAAGATAACAGACCAAATCCCCCCCCCAAGCATTGGAATCTCTGACAAGACCCCTGAATTTATACACCAACATTCCTGAGTTCATACATTCACTGCTTAAATTTTTTCTGTGATAGGCACTAAGCATCTAATTCAGCTCTGAGCAGCTCTAATTGTTAGAAACCGGACTAACCTACAACAGTAGTATTAAACACTGCTGGGCATTAAAGATAGATGGTATCTTGGACGATTTAGCCAATCAACCAAGAAACGTTTATTTAACATCTACTGTGTACCAGGTTGTACTAGAAGCTGGGGATGCAATGCCAATAATGAAATAATATACCATAACCCTATTATTTTAAATGTGAAATAGTAATTTTCCCAAGGACACATGTAGCAGAATATTAATAAGAACCCAAGACTTCTGAGTATTTTTCTATTATTCTTTCCTCTCTATCATTTAGCTTTTATATGTTGATTATCCACAAAGAATAAAAAATGCTATTAATTACCACCCTCCAAAAAAAAACCCCATTAATCACCACTCCTGCAAACCTTGTTTTCTTTCTCCTCCTCTCTAATTGTTACTAATATATACTGTATAGTTATATATAAATATATTTGTATATGTGTGTGTAAAGATTCTTGATTATGTAGACTTTAACTTTCTGTATATAAAATGTTCAGTGTTTCATAAATATAATTCTTTTCCCTAAAATTGTAAACTCCTTAAAGGTAATTAGGGGCAGCTAGGTGATACAGTGAATAAAGTGCCAGACCTGGAATTAGGAAGTCTCATCTCTTTTGGCTCAAATCTGGTCTCAGACATTACTGGCTAAATGACCATGGGCAAGTCACTTTACCCTGTTTGCCTCAGTTTCCTCATCTATAAAATAAGAAGGAAATGGTAAGCCACTCTAGTATCTTTGCCAAGAAAACCCAAATGAGATCACAGAGAGTAAGATAAACTGAAACAATTGAAAAACAAGTAATTATCATAGGCACTCAATAAATATTGGCTAAACTAAATAATTCATGCCCATCTCTTTCTTTATTAGTTAAAAAGGGCACATCAAACTGAACTGACTTACAAATGCCCTGCTTCTCCTTTAAAAGCTGGTCCAACAGAACTGTTTGTTCACGGAGTTAGAAAGTACCAACCTCTGCCTGAATAGGATGTCCTCCAATACACATCACATCAGTAGTCAGTCATCTGGAATTTGTTTGAAGACCTCCAGGAGAGAACAGCCACATATACCTGCCCTACTTCTGGAGAGCTGAGAGAGGAAGTTTTTCCTCAAATAAAATTTTGTCTCCTTCTTTACTAATACATTCAGTGCTCCCAGGACTGTTCTTTGAGGTCAAACAGAACAAATCTAATCCCTATTCCACATGGCAACCTTTCAAATACTTTGAGACAATTATGATTATTCTGTTTCTCTCTCTCTCTCAATCTCTCTGTCACTCTCTCTCCTCTCCCCTTTTTTGGCTGCTTATTCTTCTTTTTCTTCTTCTTCTTCTTCCTCTCTCTCTCTCTCTCTCTCTCTCTCTCTCTCTCTCTCTCTCTCTCTCTCTCTCTCTCTCTCTCTCACACACACACACACACACACACACACACACATACACATACCTTAAAAAAGTTTTCCCTTCCAAAGGGGAAACATCTCCAATTCCTTTTATAAAAACCCTCCTATGTCATCAGCTCAAGGTCCTCCAACCTGGTTACCCTCTTCTAGATGCTCCCCAATTCATCAATGCCCTGCCCCAAACCAAATGTTACCCAGCACTGAATACAATTAATTCTCCAGATGTCATTTGACCAGGACACAGTCAGCAAAACTATAATCTCTCTGGCACTAGGTATATACTCTGCCCTTTTTCATGGAGTTAAATTAGCTTAAATGTAGTTATATTAATTTTTGTGGGACTGTTGAATTAAACTAGAATTGAGTCCTCTTAAAACATGCAGTCCTTTTTTCAGAAAGTAGTTACATTTTTCTTACCTACTCTTTTAAAAAAAAACCTCATAATTCCAACACAGCTCAGCAGCAAGAACTAGAAAGAGACCTTAGACAAAATAAAATACTTAGGAATCTATCTCCCGAGACAAACACAGGAACTATATGAACACAACTACAAAACACTTTCCACACAACTAAAACTAGACTTGAACAATTGGAAGAACATTAACTGCTCATGGGTAGGACGAGCCAATATAATAAAAATGACCATCCTACCCAAACTCATCTATCTATTTAGTGCCATACCCATGGAACTTCCAAAAAATGTTTTTACTGATTTAGAAAAAACCATAACAAAGTTCATTTGGAAGAACAAAATATCAAGGATATCCAGGGAAATAATGAAAAAAAGTACAAAGGAAGGGGGCCTTGCAGTCCCAGATCTCAGACTATATTATAAAGCAGCAGTCATCAAAACAATCTGGTACTGGCTAAGAGACAGAAAGGAGGATCAGTGGAATAGACTGGGGGCAAGCGACCTCAGCAAGACAGTATATGACAAACCCAAAGGTCCCAGCTTTGGGGACAAAAATCCACTATTTCATAAAAACTGCTGGGAAAATTGGAGGACAGTGTAGGAAAGATTAGGTTTAGATCAACACCTCATACCCTACACCAAGATAAATAAGATAAATTCAAAATGGGTGAATGACTTGAACATAAAGAAGGAAACTATAAGAAAATTAGGCGAACACAGAATAGCATACATGTCAGACCTTTGGGAAGGGAAAGACTTCAAAACCAAGCAAGACTTAGAAAGAGTTACAAAATGCAAAATAAATAATCTGGAATACATCAAGTTAAAAAGTTTTTGTACAAACAAAACCAATGTAACCAAAATCAGAAGGAAAGCAACAAATTGGGAAACAATCCTCATCAAAACCTCAGACAAAGGTTTAATTACTCAAATTTACAAAGAGCTAAATCAATTGTTCAAAAAATCAAGCCATTCTCCAATTGATAAATGGGCAAGGGACATGAACAGGCATTTCTCAGCCAAAGAAATCAAAACTATTAATAAGCACATGAAAAAGTGCTCTACATCTCTTATAATCAGAGAGATGCAAATCAAAACAACTCTGAGGTATCACCTCACACCTAGCAGATTGGCTAACATGACAGCAAAGGAAAGTAATGAATGCTGGAGTCGATGTGGCAAAGTAGGGACACTAATTCATTGCTGGTGGAGTTGTGAATTGATCCAACCATTCTGGAGGGCAATTTGGAACTATGCCCAAAGGGCGCTAAGAGACTGTCTGTCCTTTGATCCAGCTATAGCACTGCTGGGTTTGTACCCCAAAGAGATAATGGACAAAAAGACTTGTACAAGAATATTCATAGCTGCGCTCTTTGTGGTGGCCAAAAATTGGAAAATGAGGGGATGCCCGTCAATTGGGGAATGGCTGAGCAAATTGTGGTATATGTTGGTGATGGAATACTATTGTGTTCAAAGGAATAATAAAGCGGAGGAATTCCATGGAGACTTGAACGACCTCCAGGAAGTGATGCAGAGCGAAAGGAGCAGAACCAGGAAAACATTATACACAAAGACTGATACACTGTGGTACAATCGAAGGCGATGGACTTCTCCATTAGTGTCAATGCAATGTCCCTGAACAATCTGTAGGGATCTAAAAAATGCTATCCACAAGCAGAGGATAAACTGTGGGAGTAAAAACACCGAGGAAAAGCAACTGCTTGACTACAGGGGTGGAGGAGATATGACTGAGGAGAGACTCTAAAAGAACACTCTAATGCAAATACCAACAGGGAAATGGGTTCGAGTCAAGAACACATGTGATAACCAGTGGAATCGTGTGTTGGCTATGGGAGAGGGAAAGGTGGTGGGAAGGGGGGAGGGAGGAAAAGAAAATGATCTTTGTTTCCAGTTTGTTTGGAAATGACCAAATAAAATAATGTTTAAAATAAAAAAATTTTAAAAAAAACTAACTTGCCATCATAGAATCAATAGTTGATTCCCAGGCAGAAGAACAGTAAGGGCTAGGCAATTGGGGTTAAGTGACTTGCCCAGGGTCACACAGCTAGGATATATATACATATATATATATATATGTCCTCCTATCTCTAGGCTTGGGTTTCTACCTACTGAGGCACTAGCTGCCTCCTACTTTAGAGATGATTTTTAACCTGTTAAAGACTTTGTATTGTGGATGTAGTTAATAGATGTATGCAATTTTACCTTATCAAATATAATTCAATATTTTAGGCCTCTGAATACCCTGAAGATCAGCAGTGGCAGTTGGAGGCAGAGCTTAAGACATAAAGAATATTACAGAATGCTTAAACCCACCACAGTTTTCCTTTTCTGGTAGACAAATGAAGAACTTGAAAATTTACCAACTGCAAGAATTGAGAAAAAAGAAGCACATTTTTTGTGTGTTGTCTACTCCACTCACATCCTTCCCTGGTAAGGTCCAAGCAAAGGAGCTGCTCTCAGGCTGTCCCTATAACCCAAGCATCCAGCTAACTACCTCTACTGTATTAATACTAGATCGGGGGAAAATTATGCAAAGCTATTCCCACACATCTGCAAACATTCTGGGGTTGTACAAAGAGAATGTGCTTCCATTCAGTAGAAATAGATATATAGCTTGAAGCTAAAATGAATAGTTAATTAGTCCTGTAAGTGCTAGTCAAGTTGAAAAAAGATGATAAAGAGTAATAAATGATTCTTTCCTCTGAAAATACAAAGTGTTACCATGACAACATCAACTACTAGAATTTTAGTATTTCTCTTAAAAACTAATAACATCAGATAGCACAGGGTTCTTTTCCTCTCCACTTATATATGGTCTCAACATATCTGAAGAAAATACTATAAAGGGAAAATAAAGACTCCCTGGGCAACAAATTGCTTCTATTTCTTCACCTACCTCGCACAGCCATTGGCTTCTCTAATCTGACTATGACAACAGTTTTCACCTCTCTTCCCTTCTCCAGAGCTAAGGACTCACCTACTTTTCCCCCAAAAAAAGGAAAGATAATCACCTCCATACTGGTTTTTCCCATGTCAGAGAATCAATTACCTTCCTCAACAATGCAACTTTTGGAGCAGGGCACTAAATAAAACCTCATTTTAATTCATTATCTCTATTTTTCATTTCTTTGTCTCTGTCATTCACTGTTACCCCTAAAATAGGCTTTTTTCATTTCTAAATTAATGATTTTTAAAAGATTCAATAAAAGTTTTATAGAATTAAATGACCTAAGTAGGATGTTCATCACACAATTCAAAAATCACAGGATCAAAGATTTTGAGTTGAGTCTTTGTGATCATCTGATCTGACTGTCTTATATTACAGATAAAGAAACTAAGGTCCATAGAAGTGAAGTAATTTGACAAGTCAGAAAGATATTAAATAATGGAGCCAATATTCCAATACAACTGCCTCCAATATTAGTGTTCCTTTCACTCCACTACTACATCTCAGAGAGGTTTTTTTTTACTATTACTTTTCTTGTCAATTAAGTATTAAATTTTTATCCCATTGTATAAATTTTTTATTTTAAATTATTCTCATGAATTATAGTATGCCCCTCCACTTGGACTTTATCATAATCCCAGAAATAAAAATTCATGAAACAAAATATGGAAAAATACTTTGAGTTTCTTGAAAGAAGAGTAATTTGTAGGTGCTGAGATGGATATGCAAGGCAGCTAGGTGGCACAGTGGATTGAGTGCTAGGACTGGGGTGAGGAAGGTTTTTTTTTTCTAACCTCAGATACTTACTAGGTCACATTTACTTAACCATGTTTACCTCAGTTTCCTCATCTGTAAAATGAGCTTTAGAACAAAATGGCAAACCACTCCAGAATCACTGCCAAGAAAATTCCAAATGGGGTCCTAAAGAGTCAGACATGACTGAACAACAATATGGATATGCCCTTCAATGCTTCAATACTGACCTTAAATAATTTTATTTTTATTTGCTACAAATATCATCTGAAACTAATATTAAAAGCAATTCAAACATTGTACATGTTGATTCAACAAATATTTAAGTAACTACTAAACACCAAAAATTAGCTATCCCCAAACAAAGTGGGGAAATCTCTCTTTATAAAAACCTCAAATGCCATTTAAACCAACTTAGACCAATCTAAATTAAAGATCATGACCCAAATATACAATTTTCAGGTTTCCAATTTTTGTCCAACAAGCTTTCAAATAGATTCCAACTACATCTTTCTATACTTCAAAAAGATCAGTGATTTCAACAGTGTAGGTAATCCCTTCTCCAACCTCAATTCTAACTACTCAGAAAGCACCAACATGAGCTTCCATGACCAAAAAACTTACACCCTTGGTGTCCAGCCTTCTAATAGGCTTCTTTCTAAGACTGATTCTGAAACAGAAGGCATAGATCATTACCAGGCCTGCACCTAAAAGAATATACCCAAACTTTCAGAGTCTTCAAGAACTGTCACCTCCACATGAGTATTTTAGTGGGGCATCTTGTCTGTTTTTATTTTTAAAACCAGCCAGAAATGACTCCCATTAGATTTTGTCTCTTTCTCAAGCCTTCCCTTATGAGTATTTAAAAGAACAAATTCTAAAACCAAATTAACTCTAGTCTAACAAGTTGCTTATTTAAATGAATTATGCTTCCCAATTTACTTCCTTCTTCTTCGAGACCAATGGCATAATGGACAATGAGACCTGGAGGAAGTTCTAGCTATTTCCAGGATGCATTTGTATATAGTATACATGCTAATGTGTCTACCTAAAAGGAATTGACAATGAGACAGATTCAGATAGGAACATTAAAATACATGTAAAATTGCTAGCAGAATTTTACTTAAAACATATAGTAAATAAATCATATAATTAGAGATGCAGAATGCAATGTTTGTCACATAATTCTGGAATCAAGTATACTGTCCTCTTTAAATAGCCACACTATTTTTCTAATCAATTGATATTCAAAGTTTGGCATGCTGCAATACATTTAAAATTGTTTCTATGAATTGCTAATGAGCTCTTTTTTTTTATTATTTTAAAACCCTTACCTTCCATCTTGGAGTCAATACTGTGTATTGGCTCCAAGGCAGAAGAGTGGTAAGGGCTAGGCAGTGGGGGTCAAGTGACTTGCCCAGGGTCACACAGCTGGGAAGTGTCTGAAGCCAGATTTGAACCTAGGACCTCCCATCTCTAGGACTGACTCTCAATCCACTGAGCTACCCAGCTGCCCCCAATGAGCTCTTTTTAAAGAATATATGACTGGTATATAAGAAACTCAACAAAAGAAATAAATTAGGGAGAAACTTTTTTTTTTTCAGAAGTGGATATCTAATATTGAAACTGCTCCATTCCTTCTACCTTTCAATATTCCATTCTATCAAGAAGCGGAATTTTTCTACAAATGTCTCTTTGATAATTTATTCAAAGGAAGGACAAGGTGTGACAGGAGGAACAAGATAGAAAAGAGAAAGAAGAAAAAAAAATCAAAGGGAGGGGGGAGGAAGAAGATAAGTCTGAGACAGAGATACTCTAGAAATAGAGGAAAAGAAATTAGATTTACACAGGGATCAAATTTCACAACATTGAATTCTTATCTCAGGTCCAGGGATACCTAACCTTTAACAAGACTCTGGAATTCTCTGTGCCCTAATTCAGCGCTAGAATATTGGCAAAGCTAAAACAAGAGGCAATGCCTTTCACAAAAGCAAAATAAATAGAATAATTTGGTGGTAAAAAGTAAGGAAAGCTGAGATATAATTAAGGAGTGACAATGAAAATTAGCACTGTTGTGTAAAAAATTATGGATTGGAGAGTTTTAATTAAATGGAATGCTTAGCATTTAGTCTTCCTACCTTTTCTTGATGTTTTTTTTTTCTTTAAAAGGCTTATTGACTAGAAATATTTCTAGGCATTGGTATCTTTGTCTCTCAGACTATTATTTTTACTGAGTTTTAAATCAGATTAAAAATACAGCTGTGTGTTTCAAATGACTAATAAGAGAAATGCAAAGCAACAAGGTTTCATTTCATGCACTACAGATCGGCAAAGATGACAAAGTCAATAGTAGAGGTCCTGCAGAAAATCACATTTATATATCATTGGTATCTTTATAAATGGATCCAACCATTCTGAAAAGCAATTTCTTGGCCCAGAGGTCCTCTTGCTTTGCTTGTTCCTCCTAGAACTTAAATACAGGGAAAGATCCCATGTAGCCCAAAATAGTCTTAGCAATTCTTTTTTGCAGCATCATAAAACATGTAAAAAGGCAAATAGATGTCCATTAACTGGGGAATAAGTAAAGAAATTGTGATTGATAAATGTAATGAAATATTGTGATGTAAAAAGCAATGGATATGGGAAAACTGGGGTTGAGAGGGATGGCAATGTGAAGATCCAACAGAGCCCATAAGCCCCATAAATATTGCAATAAAGTTCTAAATAAGCACCAGAATTATGACAAACTGAAGAGCAAGAGCTATATGCTTCTTTATCTGGTCTACATTTGGCACAAAAGCCTTTCAGGATCCTTAGAAAGCTGAGTAGAGACCAGCCATGGGAGGCAGCTGACAAATCCAGAACCCAGAGTGGTAGGCAGGACCAAAGTTGTCCATGCCCCATATAGCAGGAGAAAAGGAAGAGGCAGCACTTGGGAAAGAAGAGACTGGGAACTTTCCCGGAAGCCCACTGCAGACACATAACAATATCTGGATGGGGCCTGGCTGTCGCCCCTTACAGCATCAGAAAGCCCCAACTCTGGGGTTGGAACTGTGCTAGACAAAGGAGAGAAAGGAGAGAAGGCCAAAGTAATGCTCCACCAGGCAAGCCGGAGTCCAAGCGTGTCTACAAGAGATATGTCTTAACCACCATGAATACGGAATACGGCTATAGGATCCAAACACAAAATCTCAATCCAGAAGTTGTAGTTGGAAATATGGTAGAGTAAAAGAAAATACTGAGAACAACGGAAGAGACACTTTGGACAGACCCAAAGCTAAACCCAGAAGAATTCCGCAAGTCCAAGTAGAGTCTCAGGGGAACACGTTTCCTAGCCACAAGGACTACCAAAGTACCAAGGAAAAAATGAAACAATATGCAAAATGCTTTAAAGGGAGGAAAAAATGTGAGAAAAAATCAATAGCTTAGTACAGATGATGCTAGACATTATCTAAGCATTGATCTCCCTAAAAATTAGAATGGATCGAATAGAAATTGGTTGAAACAATAAGAAATTCTGAAGCAGAAAGAAAAGATGAAAATACAAATTATCTGGCATCAAAAATAACTGATCTGGAAGACAGGTCAAGGAGAGAGAATCTAAAAATCATTGTATTATCCAAAAAGCATGCTCAAAAAACAAACTTAGATGTCCAAGTTCAAGACATCATAACTAAAAACTGGCTATTTCCAATCTATTAGAACAATAGATGAAATAAAAATGAAATGAAATAGAAAGAATGCATCAGTTACCCCCTGAAAGAAATCACAAAGTGAAAATTCAAAGGAAAACAAGCAAAAATAAGTTTCCAGGTCAAAGAAAAAAAATATTGCATACAGCCAAAATAAAAGAGTCTAAGCATCAAGGGGCCACCATTAGGCACCACATGACTTGGCAACCATCTCTATAAAGGAAAGGCAAGTTTAGAATATTCTAAGATCTCCCAGAAAGCAAAAGTGCCTTGGCCTACAACCAATATCAAGCAATAACTAAATATAATCCTACAAAGGGGAAAATATTTTTTCCTAAAATAGAGGACTTCCAAACATTCTCTATGAAAAGGCCAAAATTAAGTAAAGACTTTGATGTGTAAACATCGGAGTCAAGAGAAACTAGAAAGGACACTTGGAAGGAACTATACCATAAAGAAGTGTTTATATCATAATTGAGAAAAAAGAAATGTGTCCTCCCAGAATTGTAAGGTCCAGGCAGTTGATACAGGCACAAGGCCTGGAGTGCTATTGTTGTTGATCTATTTTGATGGTCTCTGGAGAAGGAATGTAGAGGCAAAGACTGGGTTGGGATGGAAAAGGAAAAGGAGTAGAAGATAATTTACTATATCACATAATAAGGGTGCATGAGATGAAGATTACCTAAGCATGAAAAGAATAGGAGACATGGGTGTCCCATGAACCTCACTTTCCTCTAAACAAGACAAAGGAAAAGAAAGTAGAAGAATCTTTCTCTCTCCTTCTCTCTCTCTCTCTCTCTCTCTCTCTCTCTCTCAAACACACACACACAGTGTTGTACAGAAATATATTAAAGTCAAGAGAAAAATGGATAGGGACAAAGAGAGTGAAGGAGGTTCAAGAGGGAGGGTAAGATAGGTGAGAAAATAACCACATCCACAAAAACATAAACACTAATATCTGAGATATATGTGGAAGGGGGGAGGTGTAAAAGAAAAGAAAAAAGAGTAATTGCCTATAAATAGGAGAAAAACAAGAGGAAGGAAATGGGACACCAAAGTATTAAGAAGTCAATTAGATTATAGATCATTAATATTAAGGAAACCCTTTTTTTCACCACTTTATTTTCTCTCCAAAGAGTGAGGTAGAGGCAAAAAAATAAAAATACAAGAGCACAGGATGGAGGGAGATCAATCATAATTGTGAGTATGTATGGAACAAACTGCTCCACAAACATAAGAGAACAGCAGGATTAGAAAGCAGAAGTCAATTATAAGAACACATTTGAGATATAAAAATTCACATTTAGAGCTATACCAATATTTATTATGCTTCCGACACACTCAAAAAATCAAAGGTAGAGACAAGGCAATAATAAGGAATAGACATAATAAAAAGAAATAAGCAAACTACATTATGTTTTATAATGTAGATAGACATATACATAATACATATCAATATTTAACATACGTGCACTGAACAACATGGTATCTAAGTACTGAAAGGGAAAGTTATTCAAACTAAAGGGAAAAATAGACAGCAAAACTATAATATTAGAAGATGCCAATGTACTCCTTTTAGACTTATAAGAATCTAATGACAAAACAAAATGAACTTAAAGACTTGAATTAAAATGAGAAAAGGTAGAGATTACAGGTCTGTGTTTATTTCTGAATGGAAATAGAAAGGTATTTAGATATTTCTTAGTTATGCATAAATATCGACCGGATATTGGGCACAAAACTATCACAAGCAAATATATAAATACAAATATTAAATATATTCTCTTTACTGAATACAACTTAATAAAAATATATTAAATAAGTGACTTTTGAAGAAATGATTTAAAAAGTAATTGGAGACCATCTTTTAAGCCTAAGAAACTGGTGGGTCAAAGAACAAATTATAGAAAAATTAATCAAAGAACATGACAACAATGAGACAATATAAGACTTGCAGGATGCACCTAATTCCATCTCTAGGTCTCTTTTTTTCAATTTGGCATAAAAAAGTTTTAATACAATAGATGATCTTTAAGGTATTTTCTAGCTTTAAATCCTTTAACTCTTGTTCATTATCCTCCTCCCTAAAATGAAAGAAATAGGAGCAATGAGAATTAGCTCCAGCAAAGAGACTTGCCCAAATTCACTCAATAAGTACTAGAATCGTGACTAGAAACTAGATGCTTTGACCTGAACCTAGCACTCTTTCCACTGAACCACCACAAAAACCCTCTTTTTTATTACAATCTTAAAATATTTTAATAAAGCTGTTGTTTACTCTTCTACAAGCTGTAAACATTCCCAGGTCCATCAACCTGTTTTCACATAGTAATTCCTCAGTTATCCCACCATCCAGGTCAATTCTCTCACCATCCTGATCACCCTCAAAAGCATGTGTCTGTTAGCTTTCCAGACTATCCCCAAAATCTCCCAAAATGTGGTCCCCATAACTGACCAACCCAGCAGGCGTTATTGGTGATCTAACAGCCTAACTATGGTCCCTCTCTAGACACTACATGCAGTTTTATGGGATAAAGTTTTTTGACTAACATGTTAAATTGCTAATACATTTTGAGCTTGTAGTCTTCCAGGAGGCTCTTCAGAGTTCTGAGCTCTTCCAGGAAACTCTCCAGTACACAAGATACATATCATGATCAAAAAGTTACCTACAGTGGCAGCTAGATGACTCAGTAGATTGAGAGCCAGGTCTATAGATGGGAAGTCCTGGGTTCAAATCTAAAATCAGACACTTCCTAGCTGTGTGTCCCAGGGCAAGCCACTTAACCCCAATTGCCCAGCCTTTATTGTTCTTTTGATTCTATGACAGAAAGTAAAGGTTTTTTGTTTTTTTTTTTAGTCACCTACAAAGACAACCATCTAGGAAAATTCATCATTCTCTTAACCTTGGACACTGCACTAAATCTTCATGGAAGTGACAGACACTTTGGGCTAGCATATTTAATGCTTTATTACTAAGCAGAATTATTTGTTATATCTTTTTAGTAATCTTGGATGATTTTAAACACATGAATGGAGGGTGTTTTTTTTTTGAAGAGAGCTTTAAGGTTGTATAATGCTCTTTTCATCATCAATAAACAATAAGCACAGTGTGATACATTATCTATATCTTTGAGGCAATTGAGTAGTAGAGATATGACCGATTGTAGGATGGCACTTTTGAAAGTCTGCTTATCCCCACTAAAAACCCAAATCAAGAATATCCTTAATAAAGGAGTCACATATTTTATACAGAAGGGAAATTAGGTGTAAAGATCTAAAGTTGTTAATATTCTTTCAGCTGCCCACAACATAGCAAAAAAAAAAAAAGATCTATGTTCAATCCCCAACTCTACTACTTTCTATGTAAACTTGGACAATTCATCTCTCCTCTTTTAGGGCTTTAGTCATCTCACCTATTAAATGAGGAAGTTGAACTAGAGAAATTCAAAGTTCTCTAAAACTCAAAATATTAAGATTCCATGATAAACTCAATTGCAGGTCCTTTTAGAGTAAGAAAAGTTTTATACTTCTGCCCATCTTCCTTGCAAAGAACCTTGCATATATTAGGTAATGAATATATGTTTGTTCCTTTCTGGAAATGTTTAATATATTTATTATAAACCCTCCTAGATAAGATTAAGTGCTCTAAACACCAAAATTTGCTAAAGAGACTCTGGAAGAGGCTAAACATAAAAATATAACTAAGATGGTGGGGGGGGGGGGTTATATACCTATACATTGAATTGAGGTTGTATATATATTCATATGTGTATATACATATGGTAAAACATTGGTCCTAAACCCAATTCTTTTTGTTTGTGGAATGAACTGTCCATTTCTATCTGATTATTTGCTTCTCTATAATGCAAGGTCACATATTTCCCTCATGTAGGCTAATTAACTCTAAGGTGAAACTCCATCACAGAAAAAGGTTCAGGCAACACAAGACACCTATAGACCAATTATTGATTAAACTAATAAATAGTTTCTAGGTCTTCTTGGTAACAGGCTGCCCACCAACTTGATTAAATTAGCAAAAGCAAGAAGATGCTAGTGTTCAATGTATTTAACCATAAGGATGCTTTTTTGGACAGGACATATGCCCTATTGTGTACAGAAAGAAAGACCACTGTTGACACATATGTAATTTTTATTTTTAATGTGAATTATTTTTAACATAAGTGTTGATTAACAAATATTATTAATATAAATAATTAAATTACATACCATAAATTCAGAATTGTAGATAACTTAGATATGTTTTATGACATTAATTGAATAAATTACCTTATAATTGCCATTATGTTTTATTTATTGGTAAACATTTGTTTTAATTTGTATTGTGCATCATACTAGAAAATATTAGGATTACATTTCTCTAAAAATATTCCACAATTTATGTTTGACTATTTTGACAGAACTAGATCTTTGTCCTCTCAATTCTTACCCATACCAACAATCTCAATTAGTGAGATTTTATATATATATATATATATATATATATATAACACCACTATTTTGAATTAGTGGGATTTTCTACAATAGCATTGATGCTTGAATGCCTATAAGAAGTCATTCTAAGTTTCTATTAAAAGGTTCAGAAAAACTTCTAGATACCCCAAATGTGACTACTCTTCCTTGAAACTGCCTAAAAGAATAATAATCCCAAGAAGAGGTATCTACATCAGTTTTAGAAAAGTAAGGAATTAATAGCAGTAGTATATACATAACTTTTAAACTTTATCTTGCCACAATCACTCTGTTTCAGCAATAGAGGATTAAGTAGAATCTCCTAACACCAAAAACTTGCTTAACTATATTCAATTTATCCATCTTAGAACAACTAATGTTATTATTCTAGGATCCTGAAGCAAAACTAGATTATTTCAATAGTGACACACCAATATTTTCCCTTTAACATAGCTTGCTAAAAAAAAAATACTCCAGATTACTAAAAAGCTCTGTTAGTTGCTACCCATTAGTCACAAACTGAATGTGCATATGTTGAGTAAATTTGTTAACTACTGTAGGGTAGAATCAAAAAAGGTGGAACCATCAATCTACACAAAGAATCTTGTGAAGGTGTTAATGAGTATATCATTAAAAAAACATTTGCGCATTTGCAACTAGTATAGTTTTCACCTAACACCTCCATAAACATGTTATGAATATATAGTTCCTCTAATTAACAAATTATATCTGAGAGGTCTTCCCAAAGAAGTATATGCCAGTAAGGGAAAATATTTATTTTTAGGCTAAGTTGATTTTAATACTATTTGACAATGTTATATAACCTTGTTTTCTTAAGTGGCCAGAAAGTTAGTTCTCATGGTATTAGTGGGAGAGGAAGAAGAAAAAAAGGTAAATACCAGCATTGTAAGTCTGAAAGACCAAGTTTAAATTCTGCCTCAGACAATTACTAGCTTTGGGACCCTGGGTAAGTCATTCAGCCATACTCAGCTTCAGTCTCTTTTATCCAATGGGAAAAATAATAGCATCTACTTCATGGGATTGTTGTAAGGATCAAATGAGATTGTGCATATAAAGTATAAGTTTTTTAAGCACTACAGAAATGCTAGCTTTTATTATTAATAATTTAATAACTGCATTCACATAGCACTTTAAAGTTTGCAAAGTACTTTGTATATGTTACTACATTTAAGTCTCATAACAATTTATAGGTGGGTACCTCATATTTTTGTATTCCCATTTTGCAGATGAGGAAAATAAGGTTCAGTGAGGCGAAGTGACTTGCCCAGAGTGACACAACTTTTCAGTCAGTGACAATATTTGAATCCTAGCTCCTGTTGACTGGGAATTCAGTGTCTGTTCCACTTTACCATAATGCCTCATGATGAACTAAAGGAATCAAAGCATGGAAAGTAAGCTTGACTCCTTGGTTACTTAAAACAGACTAATTGGCAAGGTTCAAGCCAAGCTACTGAGCCCAGATGTTTTGCCTATGGAGCTAGTATTCTTTCCATTTACACCAGACAGCTTCACTTGAGCATCTCAGAAATTCACCCTCTTGATCAGTTTTGTTATTCATACTCTCTCATACTTATTCATCATTTAAATAAAAAAATGAGCATCAAGGTATCATTTATATAGCTTATTCATAATGAATCAAAACCCTATACTGAGTTTACAGTTATAATTTAAAAAGTAAAGAAATCCACACATGAACTCACTCAATGAAACAAAACTATATAAACATAAATATATATAGACAACTTGGGAAGAAGACAATATTATTAGTCCAGAAATTATGGTGTCTGCTTATAATTAATAAGAAGAAACCATGTCATTTTCTACATAATCCTTCTAGAATACTAAGCAACTTACAAAGAGCAGTGAGGGGCCCCTTGTTATTGCTATACACAATGGCTTTACACTAAGTTGAGGTCTTGAATGAATAGTTATACACAGAAGGGGAAAACTACAAGCATGGAAGAGGTTCTTTTCTATTTCCATTAATTCAAAAAAATTAAAATTAAAATTAGAGGTTCAAATTCGGTGATTGGAATGAATGTATTTGTTCTTTTAGCCAGAGCCAATGGTCAAAACAGATCATCTCTTTTACTCTAACATGTAATTAAAAAGTTGGTTCTTCAATGCTTCTATCGATGACAAAAGTCAAAAGGTCATTTAACCAAGTTTCTAATATGCATGCTTTGCTAGACAGAGATGCCATCTCTACAAATAATAAGTGCTATAATTCATCTGTCAAATGAGTTTCCCTTAAAATCATCTTTTTTGTCAATATCACAATATCAATTATTTTTTTTTTTTTTTTTTAATATATTTTATTTGATCATTTCCAAGCATTATTCGTTAAAGACATAGATCATTTTCTTTTCCTCCCCCCCACCCCCCATAGCCGACGCGTAAGTCCACTGGGCATTAGATGTTTTCTTGATTTGAACCCATTGCTTTGTTGATAGTATTTGCATTAGAGTGTTCATTTAAAGTCTATCCTCTGTCATGTCCCCTCAACCTCTGTATTCAGGCAGTTGCTTTTCCTCGGTGTTTCCACTCCCATAGTTTATCCTTTGCTTATGAATGGTGTTTTTTTTCTCCTGGATCCCTGAAAGTTGTTCAGGGACATTACACCGCCACTAATGGAGAAGTCCATTACGTTCGATGATACCACAGTGTATTAGTCTCTGTGTACAATGTTCTCCTGGTTCTGCTCCTCTCGCTCTGCATCACTTCCTGGAGGTTGTTCCAGTCTCCATGGAACTTCTCCACTTTATTATTCCTTTTAGCACAATAGTACTCCATCACCAACATATACCACAGTTTGTTCAGCCATTCCCCAATTGATGGGCATCCCCTCGTTTTCCAGTTTTGGGCCACCACAAAGAGCGCAGCTATGAATATTTTTGTACAAGTCTTTGTGTCCATTATCTCTTTGGGGTACAGACCCAGCAGTGCTATGGCTGGGTCAAAGGGTAGATATTCTTTTATCACCCTTTGGGCATAGTTCCAAATTGCCCTCCAGAATGGTTGGATCAGTTCACAACTCCACCAGCAATGAATTAATGTCCCTACTTTGCCACATCCCCTCCAGCATTCATTACTTTCCTTTGCTGTTATGTTAGCCAACCTGCTAGGTGTGAGGTGATACCTCAGAGTTGTTTTGATTTGCATCTCTCTGATTATAAGAGATGTAGAACACTTCTTCATGTGCTTGTTAATAGTTTTGATTTCTTTATCTGAGAACTGCCTATCCATTTCCCTTGCCCATTTATCAATTGGAGAATGGCTTGATTTTTTGTACAATTGATTTAGCTCATTATAAATATGAGTAATTAAACCTTTGTCAGAGGTTTCTATGAAGATTTTTTCCCAATTTGTTGTTTCCCTTCTGATTTTAGTTATATTGGTTTTGTTTGTACAAAAGCTTTTTAGTTTGATGTAGTCAAAATTATTTATTTTACATTTTGTGATTCTTTCTATATCTTGCTTGGTTTTAAAGCCTTTCCCCTCCCAAAGGTCTGACATGTATACTATTCTGTGTTTACCCAATTTACTTATGGTTTCCTTCTTTATGTTTAAGTCACTCACCCATTTTGAATTTATCTTGGTGTAGGGTGTGAGGTGTTGATCTATTCCTAGTCTCTCCCACACTGTCTTCCAATTTTCCCAGCAGTTTTTATCGAATAGTGGATTTTTGTCCCAAAAGCTGGGATCTTTGGGTTTATCGTATACTGTCTTGCTGAGGTCGTTTTCCCCCAGTCTATTCCACTGATCTTCCTTTCTGTTTCTTAGCCAGTACCAAATTGTTTTGATGACTGCTGCTTTGTAATATAGTTTGAGGTCTGGGACTGCAAGGCCCCCATCATATGTGTTTTTTTTCATTATTTCCCTGGATATCCTTGATCTTTTGTTCTTCCAAATGAACTTTGTTATGGCTTTTTCTAAATCAGTGAAGAAGTATTTTGGTAGTTCAATGGGTATGGCACTAAATAGATAAATAAGTTTGGGTAGGATGGTCATTTTTATTATATTGGCTCGTCCTATCCATGAGCAGTTAATGTTTTTCCAATTGTTCAAGTCTAGTTTTAGTTGTGTGGCGAGTGTTTTGTAGTTGTGTTCATATAGTTCCTGTGTTTGTCTTGGGAGATAGATTCCTAGGTATTTTATTTTGTCTAAGGTGATTTTGAATGGGATTTCTCTTTCTAGTTTTTGCTGCTGAGCTGTGTTGGAGATATATAGAAAAGCTGATGACTTATGTGGGTTTATTTTGTATCCTGCAACTTTGCTAAAGTTGTTGATTATTTCAATTAGCTTTTTGGTTGAATCTCTAGGATTCTTTAAGTAGACCATCATGTCATCCGCAAAGAGTGATAACTTGGTCTCCTCCTTGCCTATTCTGATGCCTTCAATTTCTTTATCTTCTCTAATTGCTACTGCTAGTGTTTCTAGTACAATGTCAAATAGTAGAGGTGATAATGGGCATCCTTGTTTCACTCCTGATCTTATTGGGAATGCATCTAGTTTATCCCCATTGCAGATGATATTAGCTGTTGGTTTTAGATATATACTGTTTATTATTTTTAGGAATGACCCTTCTATTCCTATGCTTTCTAGTGTTTTTAATAGGAATGGGTGTTGTATTTTATCAAAGGCTTTTTCTGCATCTATTGAGATAATCATGTGGTTCTTGCTAGTTTGCTTGTTGATGTGGTCAATTATGTGGATGGTTTTCCTAATGTTGAACCAGCCCTGCATCCCTGGTATGAATCCTGCTTGATCATGGTGAATGATCCTTCTGATCACTTGCTGGAGTCTTTTTGCTAGTATCCTATTTAAAATTTTTGCATCTATATTCATTAGGGAGATTGGTCTATAGTTTTCTTTCTCTGTTTTTGACCTGCCTGGTTTTGGAATCAGTACCATGTTTGTGTCGTAAAAGGAGTTTGGTAGAACTCCCTCTTTGCTTATTATGTCAAATAGTTTGTATAGTATTGGGGTTAACTGTTCTCTGAATGTTTGATAGAATTCACAGGTGAATCCATCAGGCCCTGGGGATTTTTTCTTAGGAAGTTCTTTGATGGCTTGATGGATTTCAATTTCTGATATGGGATTATTTAAGAATTCTATTTCCTCTTCTGTTAGTCTAGGCAGTTTGTATTTTTGTATATATTCATCCATTTCTCCTAAATTGGTGTATTTATTGCCATATAATTGGGCAAAGTAATTTCTAATGATTGCCTTAATTTCCTCCTCATTGGAGGTGCTGTCCCCCTTTTCATCTTTAATGCTGTGAATTTGCTTTTCTTCCTTCCTTTTTTTAATTAGATTGACCAGTACTTTGTCTATTTTGTTTGTTTTTTCAAAGTACCAGCTTCTTGTCTTATTTATTAAATCAATAGTTCTATCACTTTCGATTTTATTAATTTCTCCCTTA
This sequence comes from Monodelphis domestica, assembly GCF_027887165.1. Classification (NCBI taxonomy): domain Eukaryota; kingdom Metazoa; phylum Chordata; class Mammalia; order Didelphimorphia; family Didelphidae; genus Monodelphis; species Monodelphis domestica. The sequence goes on along the minus strand of NC_077228.1, from coordinate 66,688,446 downwards.
ATTTTTAGGATTTCTAATTTGGTTTTCTGCTGGGGGTTTTTAATTTGATCGCTTTCGAGTTTTTTCAATTGCATTTCCAATTGATTGATCTCTGCTCTCCCTTGTTTGTTAATATGAGCTTTCAGGGATATGAATTTGCCTCTGATTACCGCTTTGGCTGCATCCCAAAAGGTTTGAAAGGATGTTTCGCCATTGTCATTTTCCTTGATGAAATTATTAATTGTTTCTATGATTTCTTCTTTAGCTAAACGGTTTTGGAGTATCATATTGTTTAATTTCCAATTGGTTTTAGATTTGGTTTTCCATGTACCATTACTAATCATTATTTTTATTGCCTTGTGATCTGAGAAGGCTGCATTCATTATTTCTGCTTTTTTGCATTTGTGTGCTATGTTTCTGTGACCTAATGTATGGTCAATTTTTGTGAATGTGCCATGTGGTGCTGAGAAGAAGGTGTATTCCTTTTTATCCCTATTTATTTTTCTCCATATGTCTATTAATTCTAATTTTTCTAAGATTTCATTCACTTCTTTTACCTCTTTCTTATTTATTTTTTGATTTGATTTATCTAAATTTGATAATGGTTGGTTTAAGTCTCCCACTAGTATGGTTTTATTGTCTATTTCTTCCTTCAATTCTCCTAGTTTCTCCATTAGAAATTTGGGTGCTATATTATTTGGTGCATACATGTTGATTAATGATATTTCCTCATTGTCTAGAGTCCCTTTTAACAAAATATAATTACCTTCCCTATCCCTTTTGATCAGGTCTATTTTTGCATTGGCTTTATCAGATATCATGATTACCACTCCTGCCTTCTTTCTATCAGTTGAGGCCCAGAAGGTCTTACTCCATCCTTTAATTCTGACCTTGTGGGTGTCAACCCGCCTCATGTGTGTTTCTTGAAGACAACATATGGTAGGGTTTTGGATTCTAATCCATTCAGCTATTCGTCTACGTTTTATGGGTGAGTTCATCCCATTCACGTTCAAAGTTATGATTGTCATTTGTGGACTCCCTGGCATTTTGATTGCCTTCCCTAATTCTAACCTTTTCTTCTTCGGCTCTACCTTTTAGTCCAGTGATTTACTTTGAATCAGTCCCCCTTGTCCCCTCCCTTGATGTTTCCCTTTTTAGTCCCTCCCTTTTTGTTCCCTCCCCCTCCCCCCTCTCTTTCCCTCCCTTTTTGTTCTCCCTCTCCCCCTCCCCCCCTTGGTTTTCCCTTCTCCTTACCCTTGTTGGGTAAGATAGAATTCAAGATCCCAATGGATCTGGATGTTTTTCCCTCTCAGAGTTGATTTCCCTGAGATTGAGGTTTAAGTAAACCCCCCCCCCCCTCTCTTCCTCTCCTTCTTATAGGAGTTTTCTTCCCCTCCCCTTCCCCTGTGAATCTTTGTGTGAGAACCATTATTCTATTTGGTCTTTCTTTACCCCCTATTTATACATTACATTTTCCCCACATATTAGTATACATAGGTTGATATAAATGTAGTCCTTATAGAAGAGAGTTTGAGTAAAAGAAGATAACATTTTTCCCCTTTCCTTAATATTTACCTTTTCAGGTATTCCTTGCTCTTTGATTTTCGGTATCAAACTTTCCACAGAGCTCTGGTCTTTTCTTTGCAAAAAGTTGGAAGTCTTCTATTTTGTTGAATGCCCATACTTTCCCTTGGAAGTATATAGTCAGTTTTGCTGGGTAGCTGATTCTTGGTTGGAGACCCAGCTCTCTTGCCTTTCTGAAGATCATGTTCCATGCCTTACGATCATTCAGCGTAGAACTTGCAAGGTCTTGGGTGACCCTGATTGGCATTCCTTTATATCTAAATTGTCTTTTTCTGGCTTCCTGTAGGATTTTTTCTTTTGTTTGATAGCTTTGGAATTTGGCAATTACATTCCTGGGAGTTGTCTTTTGGGGGTTTAGTGTAGAAGGTGTCCTGTGAGCTCTGTCAGTGGATGTATTGCCCCCTTGTTCTAGAATCTCTGGGCAATTTTCTTTGATTATATCTTGTATCACCATGTCCAGTTTGGTGTTTATTTCTGGCTTTTCTGGGAGTCCAATTATTCTTAAATTTTCTCTTCTCCCCCTGTTTTCCAGATCTATCACCTTGTCGGTGAGATATTTTATGTTCTCTTCTAATTTCTTGGTGTTTTGGCATTGCTTTATTAGTTCTTGCTTTAAAGCCTGGTTTTCTTTTACAGTTTGGTCAAACTGGTTTTGTAGATGCATGAATTTCTTTTGCATCATTTCCCACTTTTCCTCCCAGAGGGCTTCCATCTTTTTGGTCCTTTCTGATTCAAATTCTTCATGGGTTTGTGGAGAGTTTCTATTTCCTTTGGAAGATTTTGGAGAATTTTCTTGTATATCTTCTTCTATCTGCTCTGTATTTTGTATTTTGGCTCCATAGAATGTGTCCAGAGTCGCCCCTTTCTTCTTATTTTTCTTGGTATTTTGGGGCTTCTGTGCTTCTGTGGAATTTGTCATCTCTGAACGTGGAGGATTGGCTTTTCTTGTCTTTGTCTGGTGTTGAGGCTTTAGTCCTGGGCAGATGTTGGTTCTATGAGCGTTCCCTGGGTTAAACTGAATATGCCTCACTGGAACTGGAATGGAAGGGTCTGACCACGAGGCCACACTCTCCCCCTGGCTCGATTTCCGGAAGTTGCCTTCAGAATCGCTGGCCGTGAGGCTGTTTCGTTGGCCTGCGGGGGGGATGGGCTGCCGCTTCCCCAAGCTCCGAGAGCACAGACTTTCACTGAGACTTGGATAGCAGGATCCAGCCGGTGAGGCTGTCTTGCCCGCCCTGGGGGTTGCTGTTGTTTTAACCAGCTCTCTGCAGTGGAGGCCCCAGGCAGTAACTTTCACCCAGACCGACCAGCTCTTTGCAGCGGAGGCCCCAGGCAGTAACTTTCACCCGGACTGACCGGCTCTCTGCAGCGGAAGCCCCAGGCAGTAACTTTCACCCGGACTGGGACTTGGGTAGAAGACCCTGAGGGTTGTTGTTCCTCAGACCCTGCTCTCTGAGCCAGGCACGGCTGCCGCTTCCGGGAGCCTTGGACTCTGCGCTCCTACCCCTGAGGTCCGAGGGATCTCGGGTTCTGGCTTTTAAGGGGAGCCGTACCTTTTGAACCGGGTCCAGGTCCAGGAGGAGGGTTCCCAGGGTCTGTGCTGTTGATCGTTTTGAATTTCGGCGCCTTAGGAGCTTCTAGTTTGAGATCGGTCGGGAAGGGTTTTCCGGAGATCTGAACTTCAGCTTTCTCTAAGCCGCCATCTTAACCGGAAGTCCACAATATCAATTATTAACAAAACTCACAAGAGAACAGTGAATTATTTATGTACTTGAGCAAATACAGGAATTTGCATGAAATCTACAAGGAGCTTGTTTTCTATTCTTTAATACAAAAATAAATATCTTGTCCTGATCAAAAAAAATCCTTATTTGTCAAAGGAAGTGTGACTTGTCAAAGTCAAAGCAAGGTTGACTGAGGGGAAAAGACCTTATTACTGCATTATAAAGAACAGCAGGGAATGAAGCATTTAGGATAGCTATTGACATTTGCTAGTCAAAGATGTCTCCTCAAATAAAGAATACATATAAACTATCAGATCTCCCAATTAAGAATATTAACAATCCATTAAAAAATACAGGACCTATATTCACATTTAAATTCTTAATCATTAACTGTTTAAATCACAAAACATACTTTAAATTATTATTAAGCATCATGATTTCACATACAAGCTTTTGAAATGCTGGAATGAAAAGTATCCTATTTTCTATTAAAAACAAACAACTAAAAAGGTGAGTCAAGTCCCAGATCCTGAAAATGGTGTCACTAAACCCATTTCTTTTTTCTTCACAAAACCAGAGGAAGGACAATCCAAAAGCATAGAATTATTATAATGCACTTATTTTAGGTTCACTTTTCCTAGGTCCACTTCTAAGATGAGTTGGCAAAAGGTTCTATCTTTACTTTTATTATTATTATCATTATTATTACTCAAAACAAACGAATAAACTGAAGTAGACTGATTACGCAGCTGTCAGAGCACTTCAGCTTAGTGATTAGGCAGCCAAATAGCACGCAGCTCCTTTTCTGTTGCTAACCATACTACCTCCAAATGCATGAAGAAAATAGTCATTAATTTTTTTAAAAACCTCTAAAATGACTGAAGCATTTTTTCAAGAAACACAAAAAGTACTTTATAAACACATCCTCAGACTAAATAGAAATATACAACTTTCTCTGAATTTTACAGATTTAAAAATTAGATTCACCCCGCTCCCCCACCCAAAAAAAATCCTTAAAACCATAAACCATTAATCAAGAAAAAATTGAAATTCTTAGATTCCCCCTACACACTTTCTTCTAACATACATTTTTGTATAGCTTATAGCTTACTAACAGACTTCTAGGTCCTCATTAAGTTTAAATTGGCCTATTGTTAGCAAATGTCTTGACTATTTAACCGAGGTCACCCAGATATATCTGCTCTTTCTATTACTAAACAGTGGCAAAGTCTTGTTCTGATTTAAATAGTTCTTTCTGCTCTTCCCTAATTCCCTAGTAGGAGTCAGGGCAAAAACCACAAGTATCTTTCAGATTCAAATTGAACAAAACAGAATGTTATCTTTGGGACCTAGAGCAAAATAACAGTCAAGTAAAGGGAAGGAAAAGATGAAGGTGGAGAGGTTTAGAGTGGGGGGTGGGGGGAAGAGAGAGAGTTCGGGAAAGGTGCCAGTCAAAATTCACAGGCTGATGTGATTCATTGAATGACATAGCACCCCCAGATGACAAAAGTCCACGTACACAAACATCAGACTCCTTGCCTAGATTTCTGTAATGCATGTAATTGTGAATAGATGAAAACGCCACCTTTTATCCTTCAACTTCTAAGACAAGAAAGAGGGAGCCAAGAGCGGATAAGCTATATGTTAAGAAATGTCTTTATTTCCCCCTTGTCTCCTCGCTCCCTTCCACCACCACCATCACCCCACCCCCCCACCCTCCCCCCACCCATTGCCCAAACAAAAGGGAGGAGGGGGGAAGAGCGACACAACAAATGTCTGAAATAGTATGCAGCCGAGTCGAGAGAGGAAAGAACGAAAAGGGGAAGCAAAGGAAACACTGCTCTCTGGACTGGCACAATCTCCCCTCTCCCCCGCCAGATTCTGAAGGAGGACCTCTTTGCGGGGCGGATGGAGAGCTTATGGAGAAGAGATAACGGGAAAAGGCAGCCCAGAGCAGAGCTCTAGTTAGACAGCAGGGAGAAGGGCCATCGTGGGCATCACTGGGGAGGTAAAGGAGGCGCACTCTCCACTGCTCCGACCCACCCTACCCCACCCCACGCCAGGACTCGCTCACAGCAGGAGGAAAGGGAGGAAATGGCTTTGTATGCCAGGATGAGAGGCAGCCAGGAGGAGCCCCCCAACACACACTCCAGTCAGAGAGGGGCAGGGAGTGCTGGGGGAAGATGTCCCTCTGCGCGCGCGCGCGCACATACACACATACCCCACACATACATTCATATTCACACACACACACACACACACGCACGCACAGAGGCATCCCAGAGCCAACCCCGCCCGCCCGCTGAGTGCAAGGTCCAGAGAGTCCCCATCACTCTGGTTCGCGCTCCTCTCGCGCCGCCCCCAGCCTTGCGCTCGCGACCACCTCCCCAGCCCCCCAGCCTCGCTCTGGCTCCGCGTGCCCCGGCCGCACTCCAACCGCCCAGAGTGGGACCGCTGCACCCCCCCACCTCCTCCACTCCCAGTGGGGGGCGCCCCCCCTACCCGCGCGCCCGGCCCCCCTCACCTGCCCACGAAGTTCTCGAGCACCGAGCTCTTGCCCGCGCTCTGGCCGCCCACCACGGCGATCTGCGGCAGCTCCAGCAGGCAGCTCTGCCCCAGCGCTGAGAAGGCGTCCTGCAGCCGGTTCACCAGAGGGATCAGCTCCTCCATCTCCCGGTTCCCCATCCTGTCTGCCTGTCCGCCAGTCCGGCCGGCCCCGGCTGGCTGTCTCGAACCCCAACCCTTCCCAAACTCCACTCCCAGCAACTGCCGCTGCCCTCGGGGTGCCGGTCCGCTGGATCCCGGGCGCTGCCCACCCGACGCCCCGGCTCTTTGCCCCACGACAGCCTGTGGGCTCCTCTGACAGCTAAGGGTCTGCACCACGCGTGCGCAGCCGAGGGGGCGGGGTCGGTGCTCAGCTCAGCCCTCCCTCACCCTCCCTCACCCCACCCCCCCACACGCACATACACACGCACACTCACAAACACATCTCAACACACACTCACGGACCCCCCACCTTTTCAACTGCTCTATCTGAGCAGTTCAGATACTGAGGTATCAGAACAAGACTCCCCCCTTGGCCCCACCCCTTGTCGCCTCCTGTCACTTTCCACTTCCCCTCCCAGTTGCAGCCAGATGTTAAGGCCCCCAGGAAAAGAAGAGTCCTCTTCTTTCTATTGCGAAGGTAAAAGTGTTTGGGTTAGGAAACGACATAAAAAGCATTGTCTTCCCGCACCACTCTTAAGTTCCTCCTTGCAGCAACCGTGGTCTGGGTAATTACAAGGGGCACCTTCCCACCCCCCTCCAATCTCCCACTCCTTCTGTGCCCTGCTGCCAGATTAATCTTCCTAAAATACCTGTTTCCACGCCACTCCTTTGCTCCTGAATCCCTAATAGCTCCCCATAGCCCACAGAATGAAGCCCAAATACTTCATCCTGTTAGTTCGTTCCATACTTCCACTATTCATTCCAGATCCATACTCTAACCCCACTTTACTCTTCCCCTTTTGCTCTGGTTAGACTAGTACCCTCAACGTCCTTCACACCCTGATGTCCCCTGTCTGAATTGCTTCCCCGCAGAATGCTAAGTATTGTTCAGGGCATGAGGGATAAAAGAATTCTAAAACATTTGATCATGCTCTCCAAGAACTTACACCTTAACTGGGAAGACAAGTCTAACATAAAACAATGAAAAATCAGCACACCATAAGCACACCACATTCCTACAGTATTTTAAGGTTTGCAAAGTGCTTTTCTTCAACAACAGTGGGAAGAGACAGTGCTGATAGGATTACACCAATTTTATAGCCAGGAAAATTAAGGAACTTGTCCGTGGTCATACTAGGGCAAGGATTCGAGTCAAGGGAGGCAGTTGTGATATCGTGGGAAAGCTCTGGAGATAAGAGCTGAAAGACCTGTGTTCAAATATGCTGCTCCTGATTTGTGCAACTTGAAGGAAGTCAACTTTAACTCTCTCAGCCTCAGTTTTCTCATCTGTAAAATGAGGTTGAACTAGATGTCCTCTGATGTCACAGCTTTAAACCTAAGACTTATACCAAAGTCTTTTGTGTCAGTCCAAATATTCAACACAAGTAACTATGTTACAAGAAAAAGTCTAAATAGAGACAAGACAAAATATTGCAAGAAAACTGAGGAGGGTAAAGATCACTTTCAAAGCCAAGGAGTTGAGGGATAGAAGTGAGTTACATAAAAGAGGAAGCATCAGGAGGAATCTTGAGGGAAGGAAAGGCATCAACAAATGAAATTGAGAATCCATTCTATGTATGGAGTACAACATGAACAAAAGCAAAAGGAGCTAGGGAAAATTCGAAAAGGGGGGAAAAAAAAGAATATTCCACCTTTACCAGAATGTAGACTAAGCAAAGAGGAATAACACATTTAGACCAGTATGCTAGAACCAGATAGTGGAGGGGCTTGAATGCCAGTCAGAAGTATATACTTTATTCACTGGGTAATAAAGAGCCACTGAACAGATGAGAGCCATAACTATAGCAGAATTTTACTTGGGCAGCAGTGTGGAGAATGGATGGGAATGGGGGTAAACTTAGAGTAAATTAAAGGAAATAGCCCTTCCTATAAGACATACTTCATTCAAATGAATGCAATCAGAATCAAAACTACTTAGACAAGCTTGAGAGTTTATCATAAGAGAACTAAGGGTCTGACATTGGGTGGTTGTAGCAAGAATGGAGTGGAGGGGCCAGACTTGATAAATACTACTGCAGAAGAGGTAATAGGGTACAGTAACTGACTGAACATATGGGATTGAGGAATAAGGAAAAGTCCAAAATGGCTCTATGATTACCAGTCTGAAAGAGGGAAGATAATGGATTTAGTCTGATATGAGTTTAGAATTGTGAAATGGGAAAGTTGAATAGCTCAGTGGATAGAGAGCCAAGCCTGGAAATAGGAAGTCCTGGATTCAAATCTAGATTCAGATTTATCCTAGTTGTGTGACCCTGGGCAAGTCATTTAATCCCAACTACCTAATTCTTACCATTGCCTTAGTATTGATTCCAAGAGAGAAGGTAAGGGTTTTAAAAAAATAATAAAATGAAATTCTGAAAGGATATACAAGTTATAGGATATAGGTTATAAGACTATAGCTAGCAGGCAATTGGAAATAGAAGATGAGTTGGGAGTAGTATGGATGCCTTGAGCATAGAAACAGATTTTGGAGTCGTCTGCATAGAAATGATAATTAGAGCCATGAAAGTGTTCAAAGTCATCAAGAGAGAATATGGAGAGAAAGAAAAGAAGCTTAGAACAGAAAAATGGAAGAATCTACTCTGAAAGTAAGTGGAGAAAGAGGGAGAGCCAACAAAGGAAACAGAAGAAATAGAGCTAGGTGGAAAGAAAAAATGAGTACAAATTCATAAGTTGGAGAAGTGGTTCATATTAAATATCACAATGAAGCCAAAGTAGATGAGGACAGAGTAAAAAAAGGACATTGGATTTGTTAATTAGTACATTACTGACTACAGAGAGAGAAGTTTCTGTTGAAGGATAGAGAAGGAACCAAAAAATGAGTGAATGATGAATAAGTAAAGAAAAAAAGACAAGAAGAAAGGTTAAGAGGTGGCAGAGTCAAAGAGAGGTTGAGTTTTTTTCTTTTTTAAGACAGAAGGAAACTGAGCATGCTTTTAAACTAAAGGCAAAGAAGTAAAGATGTATTTGAGAAGGGGATTTAAATATTCTTTAGCTCAAATTAAATATTTTTCCATTATGCCACTAGTTACTAGATACCCTATAAAGCTTTCCCTCAACCACTCAGACCCACAATCAACAAATTTCCTCTATGCTGGGTACTGTATTAGGTATTAGGGATACAAAAGGGGAAAAAAGCAATTTCTGCTCTCATTAAGCTTATTCCAACAAGAGAGATGGCATATATAAAACAGGACATATAATATTAATACAGAGAAGGTAGAAAATGAGCTTAGACAGGATAAGGGTCGTGGGAGAATAGGTGATAAAGGATGGGAGGAAAGGGGGGAATAGTGAAGACCTCCTAGCACTTAGCATAGTGCCTGGCACATAGTAGGTTCTCCCTTCACCCCTAGTATCTTTATTTTTTTAATATTTCTCTTGTTTACATGATTCGTTTTCTTTCCCTCCCCATTCCCAGAGCCAATAAGCAATTTCACATATTACATTCTTAATAAATGTTTATTTATTGATTGATTCATTAGTTGGCTTTTGAGCTGTCTTAAAGAAAGCCAAGGATGCCGATTCTTTAAGGATGGAAGGGAGAACATCCTAGGGATGAAGAACAATCAGTGAAAAGGGAGATGGAACTCCAAGTTTGAGTAATAGAGAAAGACAAGTATGACTTGAATATTATAGAGAATGGAGGGAAGTAGAATATAAGTAAACATGATGCTAGACAGATTAGGCAGCTAGATGGAGCAATGGATAGACCCCTGACCTTGGATAGAAAACCTGAGTTTGGATTCTGCTTCAGCTGTTACTAGTTATGTGTGCAAATTACTTAATCAAATTCTGCCTCAAGAGATTCAGGGCTTCAGGGCAGAGGTTTTCCCAGAACAGGAAAGAGGTGGCAAAGAGAGCAAATAAAGGTGTGAGGGAAGTAAAAGCATGGTTTTTCCTCAAAAAGTAATTATCAGAAGTTGGATTTGAACCTCAGTGCTCTGACTCTGGAGGCAAAACTCTTTCTACTGTACTGGTCTGACTTTTTCTCATCTCTAAAATGGACCTGGATCAGATTAGGAAATCTTAACCTGATGTCTATGAACTTTTTTTTCCTTTTAAACATTATTTTATTTGGTCATTTTCAAACATTATTCATTGGGGGGAAAAAAAGATCATTTTCTTTTCCTCCCGCCACCCCTCTCATAGCCGACATGCGATTCCACTGGGTATCACATGTGTCACCAATCCAAATCCATTTCCATGTTGTTGCTTTTTGCATTAGGGTGTTCATTTAGAGTCCCTCCTCAATCATATCCCCTCAACACCTGTAGTCAAGCAGTTTTCTTTCCTCAGTGTTTTTACTCCCACAGTTTGTCCTCTGCTTGTGGATAGTGTTTTTCTTCTAGATCCCTGCAGATTGTTCAGGGACATTGCATTGACACTAATGGAGAAGGCCATTACCTTCGATTGTACCACAGTGTATCAGTCTCTGTGTACAATGTTCTCCTGGCTCTGGTACTTTCACTCTGCATCATTTCCTGGAGGTTGTTCCAGTTCACATGGAATTCCTCCACTTTATTATTCCTTTGAGCAGAGTAGTCCATCACCAACATACACCACAATTTGTTCAGCCATTCCCCAATTGATGGGCATCCTCACATTTTCCAATTTTTTGCCACCACCAAGAGCGCAGCTATGAATATTCTTGTACAAGTCTTTTTCCTTATTATCTCCTTGAGGTACAAACCCAGCAGTGCAATGGCTGGATAAGAGGGCAGACAATCTTTTAGTGCCCTTTGGGCATAGTTCCAAATTGCCCTCCAGAATGGTTGGATCAATTCACAACTCCACCAGCAATGCATTAATGTCCCAACTTTGCCACATCCCCTCCAGCATTCATTACTTTCCTTTGCTGTCATGTTAGCCAATCTGCTAGGTGTGAGGTGATACCTCAGAGTTGTTTTGATTTGCATCTCTCTGATTATAAGAGATTTAGAACACTTCTTCATGTGCTGATTAATAGTTTCTTTTTCTTTAACTGAAAATAATTGCCTATTCATGTCCCTTGCCCATTTATCAATTGGAGAATGGCTTGATTTTTTGTACAACCGGTTTAGCTCTTTATAAATTTGAGTAATTCTACCTTTGTCAGAGGTTTTTGTAATGAAGATTATTTCCCAATTTGTTGCTTCCCTTCTAATTTTGGATGCATGAGTTTTGTTTGTACAAAAACTTTTTAATTTGATGTTATCAAAATTATTGATTTTACATTTTGTGATTTTTTCTAGCTCTTGCTTGGTTTTAAAGTCTTTCCTTTCCCAAAGATCTATGAACTTTTTAAAAATAGATTTTCATAATTATTTCATATATTGATAAATTGGTCTCCTTTGCAATCCTATATATTTTCTGCATTTAAAAATTCCAAGGAATCCATCAGCTCTACCAGCCTGCCAAAGGAGTCCTTAACCCAAAAATTACAGAGAGGTCTATATATTCAAACTAATTGTGAATTTCTCAAGGTGAAGGATGTCTTTAAGCTGTGATTATAAAATAATGAGATCTGTTACAGTAATTTCTTTTCAAACAAACCTACCTGATTGTGGACTTTTAATTTATGAGGCTATCTACATTTTCCAGCAATATCAACATGCTCAAAGCACTTATGGAATTCCATTTTGGAAATCACTTTCAGAGCCCCTTGACAAGTCATATGAGTCTCATTACTTGACAATCACACTTCATTTAGGACCAAAAATGTTATTAGCCAGCCATCTTTATCATCTTGCACCTTATTCAACAAATGTGGTTTGGTATGTCCTTTGACTGTTTCTAAAATTCAAGATTTACCTTCAAAAGATGAAGATATTCCAAAAATGTGCTCAGAAGGCAGCTCCAAAAGAGGTTCTCTGAAAATATTTCAAGCAGTAGCAATAATACTAGAATAAGTGTGTGGACTCTCAAGGTGAATAGTTTGAAAGAAAAAAAATATTCTTTTGGATATATAAATTCTCATATCTTTCTAATGTTAAAGTATTAACTTTTCCTGATTTTTTTCCCAGAGGCCTCATGACAAATAGATCTCTGACAAGTTTTGAGTGCTTCACATAGAAAAATGTAAAAACTTACATTATTCACATTTAGATATTACTATTAGACTTAAAAGTACTCTCTTCACAATCTTGTGAGATACATATCTCAAGTAATATCTTCATTTTACAAATGAGAAAACTTAGGCATGAAAAAGTTAAATAAATTGCCCATGACTCTCTAACTAATAAGTGCCAGAACTGAAAGATGAACCCCAGAACTTTTCCCCTATAGCACCCTCTGACAGTACTTCCCCAGGTGAGACTACTGGCATACATCAGCCTTGGGGTCAGAAAATCATGGTTCCAAATACCAATTCCTGCATTTAGTGTGGCATTGTGCAAGTATAAATTTAGGTCTCTTTGAGTTTGGGTTTCTTTATCTGGAAAATGGGAATAATAATGATAATGAGGCTTGAATGAAATAATATATGTAAAAGCCTTAGCACACTTTAAAGTACTCTACAAATGTCAGTCTTTACTATTAATGAGAATCCTCCTCATTTTTATCTCCCATCTCCTTCACCAGCTGTCAGTAGAAAGCAAAACCTACCCTCAGAACCACTTGACTCCTCTGTTTATCTCCCTGAAGTCAGTATGAGAGCCAACAGATGGGAACTCACCAGTAATCACACTGCAAGGTTGCCAAATAGGACACCAATACAAGACAGAAATGTGATGTGTTTCCTGACTGCAGCACACTGAAAGTCTATCCTCACAATTAAAGGTGATTTTTAAAAGGAACTACTTGATTATTTTGCAGGTCAGAGGTAGCAAATAAATGACACACAAATACTTTCTGGGGAGAGGAACCAGATTTCAATGTGATTGAGAAATGTTTAAGAAAATAAATAAAAATACAATAGAACTTAGATAATGTTAATATGTGGTTTTCTGAGTCAATATGCAGCCTTTAAGGATTCTTTTGGATGGTTTAATGACCCCTGTTTCTATTTGAATTTAACACCACTGTTATAGGTAGCAGTATTCTGTTACTGGACTCAAGTGAATGGTTAGGAAATAAGGGAGGGGACACATTGTATGAAAGACATGGATAACAAGCAGAAATATCAATCAAGTAGTAAAAATAGAAATGGATGGAATGAATACAGATGGGTCTAGACCAGTGATAGTGAACCTTTTAGGGCTGGAGTACCAAGCCCTGCCCCCCCAAGTGCTGGGGGAACCCTGTTCCCCTTTACCCCACACAGGGGAGGGAGAAAGCATTCCCATTGGGCTGCTGGATAGAGGGCCAGTGAAATGAGGAATGCCCTCAAGGGGTGTAGAGAGGGGAGAGTAGTGACCCAAGTGCTCCACTCCTCTCCAGCTCTGCCACCTGTGAGTGGCCCACCTTACCCCTGTGAGCACCCATTAGGCTGTTAGGCAGAGGCGCAGGGTTGTGAAAAAGTGTCATAAGGCATAGTAGAGAGGGGGAGAGGAGTAGCTCTGCCCAAGTCCCTCTACCTTTCTAATAATGAACTTGGGGGGGGGGGAAGGTGAATGCATGCCCACAGAGACCACTCTGTGTGACATCTTTGGCATCCGTGCCACAGGCTCACCATCACTGGTCTAGACAATAGAATTCATGAGAGTAAATGGCTCCAGGGACTCCTGTTCATCACTCAAAAGTTGAGTCTTGACTCTCACCCAGACTCTTTCAAACTCTACTTCTGTCTCCTCTGAAGTCTCTCTAATCAATACCCAAAGTTATAGGCTCAGATGTTTCTCAACCAATCATGAGTCCTGTCTCCCCACACATACAATTCAGTGTGTCATAAGGCATCCTTCAGAGAACTGCCAAATCCTCCTCTAGTAAAGGTGCAACACAAAAAGGGGAAGGAAGTACATTCAATTTTTTCCTCTTTGAGGAAAGCTTAAACATCATAGTTTAACACTAGTCAGTTTTGATTATTTCCTTGTTCTTTCCACATATATTAATATAGTTATGTACAATGTTTTCCTGCTTCTGCTTTGCTTCTGTTCATAGAAGTTTACCATGCTTCTTTGTATTAATCATATTCAAAAGTCAAGTAAATGATTGTTAGAACTGTAAATTGGTCCAACCATTCCAGAAAGCAATTTGGAATTATTCTAAGTGACTAAAATGTTGAGATCCCACTGCTAAACATATGCCTCAAGGAGGTCAGTAATAAATAGAAAGATCCTACATAGATCAACAATACTTTTATGTGCACTTTTCATAGCAGCAAAGAACTAAAAAAGATAGGTTTCCTTTAAATAGAAAGGTCCTCTGGAACACGTGCTGTACTGTCATAAGAATGTGATTTATGCTTATAGGTCTTTAAGCATGTTATAAAGAAAGTAATTTGGGAGACAGTACATTATTCAAACAACCTTTTTTTTCCTTCATTGGCAACTAGTGGTTGATTATTAAAGGGATTTTTTCATGGGAAACATTGTTTTGGACTCACAAGTCCAAACGGTCCAAATCATCTGAGGACTATAGCAGTAACTTGGTAAAATTGGGAGACTAGTCTTAATCTAGATGCAATGGATCAGCCTGCAGTCTCCCCACAGATGTGCAAGCCATACAAAGTATAAATAGGTGACTTATTGGCTCTAACAGAACACCATATGCCAGCACCTATAGCATCCCACACAAAATATATAAATATGGGAAAGAGACACATCTGTACCTCTGTACTCATACTGAAATTATGTAGCTAATATGTGTATATGTCTGAATCTTTGATTTCAGTGGTGTAGAAAACTCCCAATGTGATACATTTTTTTACAAATATAGATCCTCAAATCATCTGTGATTTATAATCTTGGACATTAAGAATATAAATGATTTAGAGGGCAGCTAGGTGGCTCAGTGGATTGAGAGCCCAGTCCAGAGATGGGAAATCCTGGGTTCAAATCTGTTCTCAAATACTTCCTAGCCATATGACCCTGGACTAGTCATTTAACCCCCACTGCCTAGCTCTTACCACTCTTCTCCCTTGGACTCAATATATATATTAAAAATAAATATTTAAAAATACTCCCTTGGACTCAAAAATCACAAAAAAATGGACTCAAGTATTGATTCTTAGGTAGAAGGTAAAGGTTGTTGGCTTTTTTTAAAAGAGGTTGTCCATGGTGAGGAGGCAGCTGGGTAGCTCAGTGGATTGAGCCAGGCCTAGAGACGGGAGGTCCTAGGTTCAAATCTGACCTCAGATACTTCCCAGCTGTGTGGCCCTGGGCAAGTCACTTGACCCCCACTGCCTAGCCCTTACCACTCTTCTGCCTTGGAGCCAATATACAGTATTGACTCCAAGATGGAAAGTAAGGGTTTAAAAAAAAAAAAAGAGGTTGTCCATGGTGAAACAGCTAGTATGTGTTAAAGGAAGAAATAAAACCCAGGTTTCCCTGCTCTAAAGCTGCTAGCCTTCTATTCATTCCATACAACACCACCTCTCTCTTCTGTACTTTACAACAAAAAGAAATAGGGACCACTAAACTTTACATAATGATTCTTTTTTAATTGCAATATTGAGTTAGAAAATCATATTAATATTATCTATATCCTGTTATATTTTTATTAGTTAAATATCCCCAAATTACATTTTATCTCATTCCTTCCCCAACTCAGGATTTCGGCCCCATGTGTGACACTTCTAATTACATAACAATAAAATTATAGTCTGATGATAAGGCCAGAGTAAGCATCTACCTCTTTAATGTGACTTGAAGAACTCAGGAAGATCCATCTGACCAAAAATATCTCCCCCATTACTCATCTTTGTATCCTAAATCCACCATTAAAGATTCATTCCTTTGAGTATTTAAGAGTTCCCTATAGGAACGAATAGGAGAGTCAACACTTTTTCACCCAACACCTTGGGAAATACTACATTTCTAATAATGATAGCTAGCTGAAGAAGCAAAACTTGACATTAGTACATAAAGTAGACATTTTAGGAAGAGAGGACTCAAGGAGGCCACTTGGATACAGAATTCAGGACACAGTTTGCCTACTCCACATTTTTCCAAGATCTTCTTTCTTGTTTTTACTTTACAAAAGAGTAACATGAACAATAACAAAATTAATCCTTTTTTTTTTTTTCAGAACAGAGAACCTGATCAGGGCAGAACTGATCTCCAAATTGAGTAGAGTTCTCCCTGGTTCTCTCCTTCCAAGATGAGAAAGGTTATACCAAAATATGCTTTAAATGTTTCCTTTTTGTGTTATCTCCTACAAAAATGCCACTGACACGTCAAATAAAAACTATTACAGTTTTTAACCAATTGGATTTGTAAACCTGATTTTGAGATAGGAAAACACCTTATATCCTGAAGTCACAAAAATATTTTTGAAACAAGAACACATTTATCTTTGCAAAAACAAATTTTAATCTCCCCCATCAGCTATCCATAGAAAGAAAAGATTGAAATAAAACAAGGCATCTTTAGATTCACTTGTATCTTTTATTCCCATTCCTGGCAGCCTATTTGAGATCCCATAAATGGAAATTCACCAGTAATCCTAATAGGCATGCCTGCAAACATTAGACAGTCATCCTTGTTCCATACACACTTTATGAATCATAGACCTATTGAGTTTTAGAGCTCTAAGGACCCTGAGAGACTAGAAATTATCTAGTCTGACTGATTTTATAGCTGAGTCACAAAAGTACTTAAGTAACTTGGCTGAGGTGATGCCGCAGCTTATTAGTAGAAAAGATAGGATGGAACCCTGGTCTCTATTCCATATGCAATGATTTATGGTCAATGTTATCCAGAGACCAAATATCTCTAGTAGGGTTTTTTGATAAAATCCCAATTGTATACAGATATATTCCCTCCCTTGTGGATTAATTATAATTAACAAATAATTTATGTAATAAAGATCTATGAGACTAAAATAATGACACTGTTGGCTATTATCTTTCTGATCAATTTTAGCTCTTCTGTATCTGGTAAATCACAATGGTAAGAGAACTGTATACTCTTAGAGGAAGTAAAGAGATAAGTGGAGACTTTCAGAGAGCATGAATCACCATAAATTTTCATATTATACAGTAATGGAAATTTAGAGCTTCTTTCACACATACATGTGAACAGTTAAAGGACAGTGACAGAAGAAGAGGATAAACTTTTGTGTGTGTGTGGAAAAGTTGAGATTAGGTTAAATTTTCACCTCTCTCTTGTTTCCTCACAGTACAAATAAGAAGAACTTTAAAAAAGGATTAAGAGAGGAAGTGTCATGTTTCATTTCAAGAATCCCCCTCCAAAAAATCATAAAGGTCTTTCAAATATAAATTAAATATATGTTATATCTAATTTAAATTATGAATATGTAATAAGCATATAATATTATTCCATTATTTTATACTTCTATGCAATTATAAATAAGAAAACTATTTCTATTTAAGATAATTAATAGAACATACAAATAATTTTATTATAAATATGATGTATAATTTATAATTATGTTATAATATAATTATAAATAATAATATAATTGTAAATGTGATGTATAATTTATAGTTATATATTATAATATGATATGATTACAAATAATAATTCTATAATTACAAGTAGGATATATAATCATATATATTTGATTATATATATGTTTTTCTGACCCCTGCCAAATCCTACCCACATAACCTACCCATCTTTCCTTGCAGAGGCCCCCACGCTCTTGAAGTTCCCATACAAACAATTGCTTTCATCCAACTTTGCTCTGTCATCTCTGCACTTAGCTACAAGGTTCATCTGACTTAGGAAAGTGTTTTCTGACCTGAGCATCTGGCACACTTCAAATCTTGCAAATAAGCAAAATGAGATGGTGAAAAGGTGACTTAAAGTTATACAAATGAAAGCTCCCAATCCCTGATTTTTACTATCAGGAAACACCATCATGTGTCATTAAGAAAGATTAAATATTTCAATGGCACATCTTCCTGCACTCCCCGTTTTGATCCTTCAACAAATCTTCAGACCAGAATGACTTCACATCTCTCCTATCCCAAGTCTTCACACAATCCCTACTCAAAAATAGGTCCCGATTACATTTTGGATAAAATGAAAACTCCTCAGTCTACCTTGTAAGCCCTCCACAATCTGATCCTCATCTACCTTTCCAATCTTACTGCAATTTCCCCCAGCGCTCCACTTGGGATCCTAATCTAAAAGATCTGCTCTTTGTTCTGCCTATATATTCGTACTTTGACCTAAATGTTTTTGCCAAGTGCACCCCCCTCACTGGAATGAACTTAAATTTTTTTGATTCTCTCAAAGCAACATTAAGTGAGTCCTCCTAGCTGAGGACTTTCCTCATCCCACAACCATCAGGCATTGATCGCCAAGTGCTTATTCTGCACCAGGCACTGGGCTAAGGTCTGGGAATACAAAGAAAGACAAAAACACAACCCTGATCTCTAGGAGGCCACATTCTAATGGGAAAGATAATAAATAACTATGCAGTGTAAATGGGAAGTAATTTCACAGGGAAGGCACCAGCACTGGAATGGGGAGGAACAGCAAAGGCTTCCTCCTAAAGATCAGTGTTGAGCTGAGACATAAAGGAAACTATCTGTTGAAATAGCAAGATATTTACATATATATTTGGTATTTATTTACTTTTGTAAACGTGGTCTTCCACATGACCCCCTTTAAAAATACACAAATGCCTTAGAAGAAGGAATTATTTCATTTTTTGTCTTTGTATCCCCCAGGACCTAGCAGAATATTTTAATAATAATAACTAGATGATAATACATTGTATAACCCAGACTGAATTGCTTGTCAACTCTGGGAAGGAGGAGGGAAGAGAGGGAGACAATATGAATCATATAACTTTGGAAAACTTGGGTAGAATTTTATTATTAAAATAAAATAAACAATAATAATAGTGAGAATTTGTTGTGCTTTAAAATTTCCTAAGTGCTTTTTTTTTTGAACCCTTACCTTCTGTTTTAGAATCAATACTGAGTCTAGGTTCCAAGGTTGAAGAGCAGTAAAGGCTAATCACAAAATGGATTTAAGTGACACCCCAGAGTCACACAGCTAATCTGAGGCCAGATTTGAATGCAGATCCTCTTATCTCCAGGCTCTGAACCACTGAGCCACCCCACTAAGTACTTTTAAAAGATTATCTCATTTGATCCTCAAAACAATCCTTGGGAGATAGAGGCTCTTATTTTTTTTATATCATATCATATCATATTATATTATGCTATATTATGTTATATCATGTTATATTATGTTGTGTTGTGTTATATTATATTATGATATGTTGTATTATATTATACTATGTTTTGTTATATTGTGTCATGTTATGTTGTTATATTATATTACATTATATTATAGTATAGTATATATTATTTTATAGATGAAGAAAAGTTTAAGACTGAGAGAGGATAAATGACTTGCAAGTGTCTAAGGCAGAATTTAAATTCAGATCTATCCTGACTCGAAGTCCCTCACTAAATCCACTGCCTCACACACCCCTCCAGTTGCCTACTATGCGCTTTGCACTTAAACTGAAATTGAGGAATAGAACTTCCATTTCCCTTCATGCCTAAATATGCCTGCTTAAAGGCATATCACAAGAGCTGATAAATATGTATTGGGAAGATGGAAAGTGAGAAACCACGCAGAAACAAAGTGGCAAATCCAACTGTTTTTCCCTCTTCCATAATTCCCTCTTTTTTATTCCGACTGTAAGAGCACACTCACACACAGACATCCCACCCTGGCTTGAAGGATTACATTCTTTAAAAACATGAGGTCAGCTGGGAGGGCTGAGCTTCCAGCCCGACAGCACTGTGGCATTGATTTAGTTGGGGCACTCTGTGCTTCTCCCCTGCTGCAGAAATGAGTCTGCAAGAAAAGGAAACCCAGGCTCAGAGCCCTGAGAAACGTTTCTCCCTCTGGGTCATTCACATCTGGACAATGACAGATGCAGCTCCGAGGAAGAAGTCTGTTTCCAGATGCCACCGCTGCAGTGAGTGTGATGGGAATCTGTTCTCTGGGCATGAGTCTGCGTCGCTTCTCTAATGAATCAGCTCTCCGACCAAAAATTAATTTCCCTGTCAGAACACCAGGCAAAGCCAGGCCTCTCAGTGGTGGCTCATTAGGAAAAGGCCTGTCTGGCAGTCGTGCTAATCACCCATCCACTGACACTGGCTCTTCCCCACATGTAGGGGTCAGGATCCACACTTGGAAAGGAGACCTGATGGCAAATCACTGATTCATCCAGTTTAAGCAAGACGATGTTCTTATTTTTTTTCCTATTCCTAAGAGCCCTAGATACCGGATGAGAAAAATCAGAGGGAATGGAGAAGATCCTAGGATTTCTCTGTCCAACAGACCCACTAGCCACATTCCTTTTTCCTCCTATCTTAGCTCATTTCTGAAGTCCTTCCCCCAAGGACCCATAATCTTCTCTTCTTGGAGCCTTCTAAGATTTGAAGCTTTCCATTTTCTACCTAACTGGCTTCTCCTCACATTGGACCACAAATTGGACCTGACCTTCCCTTTAAAATATTTGACCTGCCCTGCCCTGGAGCTGCTTTAATTCAAGGAGAAAGGAGGGATCCAGGAGTTGTTGTAAAGCCATTTTCTAAACCAAAACTATTTCCCATGTTTATATCCTTTCAAAACTGTGACTGCTGGAGTCAGTAGCTTCTCACCTGGGGTACTCTCAAATGGCTCCTCTTAGAAATATGGTCATAAAATGGGCTTTATAGAAAAGGAAAAGAGAACATACCCAAAGAATAAGTTTAAATTTCTCAGGGCTGTGTATCTTAAAAGGGTTGGGGAAATCCACTGTCAATCCCTAGGAACGTTTTGAGTAAATATAAATTCAATGTCTGAGCTCTCCCTTTTCATTCTATAGCTTCTCCTATTTTGATTTTAATATGTTTGGTGAGTCTATTCTTTTTTTGAGTGACTTGTAGAAACAATTTTTGACAATTGTTTTCTGACATTTTGCTATTCAAATTTTCTCCTTCCCTCCCTCTCTGCTCCCATTCCTCAAAGCAGTAAATAGTCTGAGATAGTTTATACCAGTGCTTTCATGCAGTACCTTTTTTCTTATTCCCCACGCTGTGACAGAAGACACATATCACACCTACAGTAAAAAATTCATGAAGAAAATAAAAGATGGAATTCTTTGATCTGTAATTAGATTCCAACAGTTCTTTCTTTGGTTATAGACAGTATTTTTTTATGATGGTTCCCTTGAAGTTTTCTTGGAACCTTGTTTTGCTGATAATCACTTAGTCCTTCACAGTTGATCATCATGTAATATTTCTGTTACTACATGCACTGTTTTCCTGGTTCTACTCACTTCACTTTGCATCAGTTTATATAAGCCTCTCTGGGTTTTTCTGAACTCATCTTATTCATTATTTCTTATGGCACAATCATATTCTGTTACAACCATATGCCAAAGCTTATTCTGCCATTCCCTGTGGGGCATCCTCTCAGTTTCCAATTCTTTGCCACTATAAAAAGCTGCTATA
This sequence comes from Monodelphis domestica, assembly GCF_027887165.1. NCBI lineage: Eukaryota > Metazoa > Chordata > Mammalia > Didelphimorphia > Didelphidae > Monodelphis > Monodelphis domestica. Next base: position 66,666,918 of record NC_077228.1, on the reverse strand, counting down.
AATATTTTTGTACAAGTAGGTTCTTTTTCCCTATCGCTGATCTCTTTGGGATTCAGACCCAATAGTGGCATTGCTGAGTCAAAGGACATGCATAGTTTTAGGACCTTTTGAGCATGTTTCCATATTGTTCTCCAGAATGGTTATATCAGTTCACAGTTCCACCAACAATGTATTAGTATCCCAATTTTCCCACATCCCTTCCAACATTTGTCATTTTCCTTTTTGGTCTCATTAGCCAATGTGATATGTGTGAAGTGGTATTTCAGGGTTGTTTTAATTTGGAGCATTTTTCATTATTTCATATTTCAAAACTATTAATAATTTTAATTTCATCTGATGTGTCCATTCTTGCTACACATCTTGTAAAACCCCTTCAGCAGAATATAAAACCAGAAGGATCCTTGCCATTGCCAGCACTTGCCTGCTAGACTCCATTTCTCAGCTCTGGGCACTCTGTCTGGCTGTCCTCCATACCTGGAAAGCTCTCCCTCTTCAGCCCTCCTTCCTGGCTTCCTTCAAGTCTTAGCTAAGATTCCACCCTCTACAGAAGCCTTTCCTATTCCCTCTTAATTCTAGTTCCTACTCTCTGTTTAGTATTTCCTGTTTAATCTGTATATAACTTGTTTGTGCATATTGATTTGCATCTGCTTCACCCATTAGATTATAAAATCTTCAAGGGCAGGAAATAACTTTAGTTTTTCTTGGTATCCACAGCATTTAGCACAGTACATGACACATAATAGGTACTTAACAAATGTTTATTGACTGATTAGTTAGAAAATGGTCTCTCTTTTCTCCTAGGACAGAGAATCATGGACCCCTTTAGCAGTCTGGTGAAGTTAGAATTCCCTCCTCAGAATAATATTATTAAATGTATGAAACAAAATCCTTATAATTACAAAGGAAACAAATTTATTGTAATATAGTTACAAAGAAAAAAAATTTTAACCCCAGCTTATGAATTGCCTGTCTAGGAGAATAATACCCTAGTCTATAAGACTCCTAGAATGTTAGAATTTAAAAGGACCTTAAAGATCATCTTACCCAACCACAAATTTTACAGATGAAGAAACTGAGGTTCAGAGATGAAGTAATTTTCCCATCTCCCTTCCCCCCTTTTAATTTCTTATAAAGTGCCTTGAGCTGCTTGAAAGAAGGTAATCCCTGAAGGTTAAAACTTTCACATTTATTATCCTCACCTTAGAGTGAATCTTTTTACAATATTAAATTTTGGCATTAACATTCTTTAAAAAAAAAAAAGGGAACAAAGAGAGAATGATCAGAAGACTACTGTGATAAGTCCAAATATGAGGTGATAAGGATCTATGCAGTGTCCTAGCAAGCACTTAATAAGTATGCTTCTAGAATTGTTCATTAAATGCTCTTGCTATATAGCAGAGAGGGATTTTTTCTCTATCTAGTGACTACTTTGGGAAGCTCTATGATCTGACCCATGTGAGGTTAGTTTTTAGTAAAACTGGCATAATGGGGACATGTAATAATAGGATTCTGCTTCATTTCCTAAAGGGGAAGGAAAGAACAAGCATTTATTAAGTTCCTACTATGGGCTTAGGCACTGGGTTAAGTCCTTTTTATAATTATTATCTCATTTGATCCTCATGACAATCTTGTGAGGTGTGCTATTATTATCCCTATTTTAGAGTTGAGCAAACCAAAGCAAATAGAGGTGGAGGATTTACCCAGGATCATACAACTAGAAAATATCTAAGACTAACCACATCTGACCTCTAGTTATCCTGACTCCAAGCCTAGAGCTCTATTCACTGTACTATCTAGCTCCCTTTTTTTAAATGGGGGGGGGGATTAGTTTTTGGAGAAGTAGTCTATTTTAGAATGCTCTAGGAACTGGCTGCTAGAATCCTGGGATCAGTAATAATTGTATTTGAAGACTCACAGAGGAATGGCAAGATCCCAGACAGCTGCAGAAGGCAAATGCAGTAACTAAATAAAAGAAAGAAATAAAGAGGTGCTTGAGATTAACAACCATTTATGCTAATGTCCACACCTGGAAAAATCCTGTTAACTAATCATTCAAGGGGATATATTATTTATGACTGCCTAGAGAAGTTTTAATTAGCAGACAAAGCAGATTTATCACAAACCCAAGTAGAAAATCAACCTAACATCCTCCTCTCAAATCTTTTGTACACAGACAATCCAAAAACTGGGTGGCTCCTACCCTAGCTCCTTTGTCCGCTTTTCTGCAGTTCCACTTCTACCCTGGGGGCCATTTACTGTCAGTTTATTTCATGGCTTGTCACAATCAACTCATCAATTAGAGACTGACCAACTGGTGATGAGCCTCTTGAGTCTATTCTTAAAGTCACTATGTAATCTCCCAGAATTTGTGCCCCTCTGATATGACTTCATAAACCCAAACTTCCCAACTCAATATGTCCTTAGGAGGAAAGTCTCAAGCATTCTGGGTGCATGGAATAGGATAAGACCACATAAACAGGTCACAATCTGTGTTCAGTTGCAAAAACTCAAAAATGTGAGACCAGAGAACTAATATTCATTTAATTCTGTAGGCACCAGCAGTGGGGAAAAGGGAGACCAGGAAAGGATTCTTGTAGAAGGTGGGATTTGAACTGAAGGAAGAAAAGAAGCCAGGAAAGTCAGAAGGTAAAAATGAGGAGGACAAACATGACAGACATGGGAAAAGACATGGAATGATGGGATGTAGAGTCTCATATGTGAGGAACCAAAAGTAGTTGAATCCATAAAACCTAATGAGATCATTAAGTAACATAACAGAGATGGAGGACAGAAGAAGGAACTTGTTTGATACATTAGTCAGGGTGCAACCTTGATGAAGATCCAATAAGAAACTGAGGAGCAGTGAAACAGGTAGTAGGAAAACCAGGGCAGGGAAGAACAGTGTCATGAAAATCAAAGGAGATGAAAATATCAAAGAAAAGAGAGTGATCAATGGTGTCAAGAGATTTAGAAAGCTAAAGAGGGAAGATGATTGAGAAAAAATCATTAGATATGATAATCAAGAGATTACCAATAATTTTGAAAAGAACATTTTCAGTCAGAAGTTAAACTGCAAAGGTTTTAGAAACGAGAGGAAAGAAGCAAAGGTACCTAGTGTAGGCAGCTTTCTCAAAAAATTGCCTGGGAGGAGAAATACAGGACAGTAGAGAACAGAGATGTCCAATCAAGTTATTTCTTTTTAAGGATGGGGAAACACCGGCATGTCAGTAGATAGCAAGGAAGGAGGCAATAGAAAGAGAAAAATTAGAGTCAAAAGAGTCAATAAATATTTATTAAGCATCTACTATATACCAGGCATTGGTGCTAAGCTTTAGGGATACAAAAAAAGTGCAAATGATAGAAGAGGCAATCTACTGGAGAAGAATGAAGGGGCTGGGTTTAAGCATGCCATGTTGATGAAACAAGGGTGAAGGAGGAGATAGTGGAAACTTCTAAATAATGGAAAATTAGGGTTAGGGAATTAGAGGGAGTTCACAGCAAATCTTGATTTTTCAATGAAGCATGAGGCAAGGCCTTTAGTTGAAAGAATGGGTTTAGGAGTAATGAAGAGGCTTTGGGGAATAATGAGAACATCTGAAACAACCACAGTGATGAACAGATTAAGAAAGTATAAAAGAACTACCTTGCTGCATGCAGTGTAAATTCAGAGTGGATCCAGTCAGGACTTTTTCATGATTTCCTTCTGCCATGATTTAATAGCATGTGAAAAGGAGTGAAGGAACTGAATGGTGAACTGTGATCCCCAACAGGACAAGAGGGCAAAGTAGAGTATAGTGTAAAGCTGAACTGATTTCACCAAGGAATGGAGATAGGGAAGAGAGGACACTCTAGCCAATGAAGAGGTAATGGCCTATATAAGAAGTGAGAATGGAGAGACAGAAGGTCAAGGTGAAGATGAAGAACATTGGAAGAGGCCATAAGTGAAAAGGAAAGATGGAACAATAAAGGATTGTGATCAGATAAAGGAATTTTGGAATTAATCAACAGGGAAATGGCCTTCCAACCAAATTAGCCTTTTTGTTGTTCCAAATATAGAGCATGTTCCCTTACTTAGGCTAAAATTTTACTCCTTCATTTTCACCTCTTAGAATTTCTGGTTCTCTTAGAAGCTCAGTTCATGTGGTACCTCCTAAAGGAGGCTTTTCCAGATCTCACTATTCCAAACTATTTTGTGTTTCCTAAAGTTATATTTTGTATTATTTTTTCCCAATAGAATGTAAGCTCCTGGAGAAGAGGAACTGTTTCTATTTTTTGTCTCTTACTGCCTGATACAATATCTGGAACATAACAGATGCTGATTAAGGTTAGCCTTAGAAATCATCTTTTCCAATGCTTTCATTTGAAAGGCCAGGAACTTAAGTAAATTGTCCAAAGTACTCAAGGTCCAAAGCTGGGATCAGGATGTAGATCTTTTCATTCTTCAAGAAGAGTGCCCTTCAAAGTGGGGACATTAATTCATTGCTGGTGGAGTTGTGAATTGATCCAACCATTCTGGAGGGCAATTTGGAACTATGCCCAAAGGGCGATAAAAGAATGTCTGCCCTTTGATCCAGCCATAGCACTGCTGGGTTTGTGCCCCAAAGAGATAATAAGGAAAAAGACTTGTACAAGAATATTCATAGCTGCGCTCTTTGTGGTGGCCAAAAATTGGAAAATAAGGGGATGCCCTTCAATTGGAGAATGGCTGAACAAATTGTGGTATATGTTGGTGATGGAATACTATTGTGCTAAAAGGAATAATAAAGTGGAGGAATTCCATGGAGACTGGAACAACCTCCAGGAAGTGATGCAGAGCGAAAGGAGCAGAACCAGGAAAACATTGTACACAGAGACTGATACATTGTGGTACAATCGAAGGTGATGGACTTCTCCATTAGTATCAATGCAATTTCCCTGAACAATCTGCAGGGATCTAAAAAAAAATACTACCCACAAGCAGAGGATAAACTGTGGGAGTAAAAACACTGATGAAAAGCAACTGCTTGACTACAGGGTTGGAGGAGATAAGACTGAGGAGAGACTCTAAATGAACACTATAATGCAAATTCCAACAACAGGGAAATGGGTTTGAGTCAAGAACACATGTGATACCCAGTGGATTCGCATGTTGGCTATGGGAGAGGGAAAGGGGGGGGCGGGGAGGAAAAGAAAATGATCTTTGTTTCCAGTGAATAATGTATGAAAACGACCAAATAAAATAATGTTTAAAAAAAAAAAAGAAGAGTGCCCTTTGTGCACTGTCATTTGTCCTTTGTTTCAGAGAGGACCGATGACATCATGAGGTAACTTGCTTGAAGACTGGATTTAAGTGAGAAAGAGCTTTTTAACAGAATTTGATTAATGAATGAAGGAGACAAGGATTCTTTTCCACTGTATGTAATATGTGTGTGTGTGTTAGAACTAGAGAAAGACACTATTCCCAGGACTGGATACTTAAAAAAAAAAAAGAATAACTGGAATTAATATCAGTTCTCATTGGAAAACATTTTCAAATGTTCCAGTCCTTGAAAAGGAGGAGTGAGAAACTGAGCATAAGGGATGGGAAGAGACCCTTCTTGAGCAAGGGTCAAGAATAACATCTTGCTAC